>NC_140587.1:386796306-387396306 GCF_964204655.1 Triturus cristatus | reverse complement strand
AAGGTTTTTAAAATTTGTAAAGTAACCAGGTTCCTGGGAGGTTAAAATAGCAAGAGTTCACATAGAGAGAAGTGTTAAAATGAATTGATCAAAGTAATATTTGTGGAGTCGCAAAGGTGTTGTGGACCCAGATACCAGACAATAGAAACAGGAATGACGGTATAATGTATGGCAAAATTAGCAGTAATTGGGTTTGAGGGTCCAGCTTGTGTAATTGAAAGGCAATCTTGGAGTTAACAACGATTTTAGTTTGGGTGGTTGCTGGATTGGCTCATTTTCCGCTCTTTTGGTTAAGGCACTCACTGCATATGATCTACCTTGAGATAGCTTAGTCCTTCCACTATGTAGTCATTTGTTATTTTGTTTTGTCATTGTTTCTACTATACTCAGCAATTTAGTCAGGTGGAAACTCAGATGGACATCCTCTCCAGAGAAACTTGCTTTCACAGCTTGTTTGCACAAAATATTTGTTTTGCTGTTAAAGAGTGGTCTGAGTAATACTTACCATTCTCTTAGTAGCTCCGTGCATATACTTAGCAGGTTCTGAATGTCTTCCATTCCTTACCCAAATAGTCAACAAGTTGGAGTCGGGGGCATAGCCACAGCACTAGATGGAGTGTAGAAGGTAGTATTCCTAGGCGGAACTTCAGGAGCTTCTCTTTGGTGGTTTTGGGAAAGTTAATGCACAGGTACGTTTGAGGCATAGCCTAAGTGTAGCTCTGTATGGTGAACCAGCCACGTGCTCTCCCTGAAAGGGTGGATTTGTCCTTCATTAGGGAAACTCTTTTAAAGGTTTTGTTGACTAGCTTTTTGAAGCTCTCACTTGTCCCAGATGTCTCCCAGAGTCCTCGTATACCTAATTGCTCTAATGAATCTTCCAGGTAGTGTCTGGCCAGGCCCTTCTCCTTGGCCTGCAGTTCTTTCCATAGGTGGGCATTTAGGGTCCCTAGATCCACCTTTTTAATCTTGCACCAGCTTTTGATTTACGCTCCTTTACAGGCCAGCTCTTGCCTTTGAATCCCAAATTCTAGTCTCAGTTGTGAAGGGAATGTGTAACTTGGCAAGCCAAAGATCATGATATAATGCTGGCCAGCGTATCTGCATCTCTCCCTGTCATAGCATCGCCTCCATAGTTAATAGACGGTATGCGTTTCTCCTGAATCACCCCAGTCAGCGAGGAGAAGCTTGTACTGGAGATCTTGTGTTTCAAATTTCTTAGTGCCACGGCTGTCGCTACTGACTTCCTTTTTATAGCCTCGCTTAGGACGGCGAAATTTCCTTTGTTATCAATAATGATTCCCAAGTATTTATACTCTTGCACAACTTCCAGCTGTTGTGTTGCCAGATGCCACTAATAGGGTACCTTTACTCACCGTGAGTTCACACTCATGACCTTTGTTTTTTCCTGGTTAATGTTAAGTCCGTTTTCATCGGAGTAGTTAAATTTTGCATCAAGCAGGCCGATTGGAGTCCCGCTAATGAGGACAAGGACAAGGTCATCCGTATATAGTAGGTTTGAGCAAGCCAAGGCCCCCATCTTCATGGCATTTGAGTTACACCCTTCCAATCTGGCTGACAAGTCTGATATGAAGAGGTTAAACAGTGTTTGGGCTAACAAGCAGCCCTGCTTCAGTCCTGTTGCTGTTGGGATCTTTCTTGTCAGGTAGTCTCCTACACCCTATTTTAATTGCACCCACGTGCTTGAGTGGAGGAGGGTTAGCTGTTTTAAGAGTAATGGCGGAATAGCGGAATATTCAGGTTTAGGAGCTTTCTCCATAGTATGTTTCTATTAATGTGGTCCAATTCTGAGCTCTAAACAATAAAGCATATGTACAAGGGTTGTTTGGCTGCAATTGTGACATCTATCATCAGTGGGAGGGTTAGGATATTGGTGATGGTCCCCATTTGCCTGCAAAAGCCTGTTTGATTTAATGGAATGACTGCGTTTTCTGTAGCCCAGTTTGTTAATTCTTGTAAAATTAGCCCAGCATAGTATTTGGCATCATTGTCCAGCAAGGCTACTAACCGGTGGTTGTTTTGGTCATTCTTGTTGCCCTTTTTGTATATTGGGGAGATGATAGACCCCCTCCATGATGCAGGAATTGATGATGTTTGCAAAATTCTTTCAAAGACTGATTTCAGTGCCTCGGCCCAATATTCTTGATTGAGTTTGAACAGGATTGGCTGGATCCCGTTAGGGCCCAGTGTGCCCACCCGTCTACCCTTGCCTTGTCAGCGATGGATAGCGAATACACTGGCGGAATGGTAAGTTCAAATTGAAAGCTTGTTGCTCCTAGGTACTAGGCTAGGTTCCAGGTTTTCTATTAAAGTGAGATTGGAGAAAGATTGTCCAGGCCTCTCCTATCACATGTGAGTTGATGCCATGAATCGATGGATTAGACAGGCTGTTGATTGTTTGCCAGAATCGTGAGCTGTTATTAGTCTTGATGTCATACAAGAGTTTAGCCCACAAAGACTCTTCAGCTTCTTTTTTGAGTCGCCAGATTAGTTTTTTACGAGTAGCTTTTAATTGTCTCAGTTCATTTAGGGCTCTGAGATCATGGCCCCATTTTCTTATTTTGCGGAGTGCTTGATTTATGGCTACCTTGAGGTGTTTTACTTGTGCATTATTTATGAAGGCAGGTGGTCTGTCTTGGGAATGGGTTGTTCTTCTATTTTGTTGTTGTTCCTTTTTGTCTGAATGTGCGTTTCCTAGACCTTTAATAAAGTTCTGCCAGCGTATTAATGTGTTAGGCTCTGCCGCTTCAGCTTCTTCAAAGAGTTGTTTTGCTAGGTCCAGGAAACTTTCCGGGTCTTGAGTTTTGCATTTCAATCTTTTTTCGTTAGTAGTGTGTCCTGGTCACTGTTTCCTGTTATGGGTTACTCCACAGGGTTTGCCCAAAGGTGAGTCTTTGGTCGGTGTTTCAGGTTGTTGTAGTGCTACAAAAGTCACCTACAACGGGTCGGTGGTGATGGGGGCAGTCTATTTCGGTTTTCATGTTGGGATCTATCTTCTGGAATGTGCAAGTTTTCAATGAGTCTGTGAGATGTGTGAAGTCCTAGGGTGGGTATTCTGAGGAAGCAGTCTCAAAATCAACCGCTACATATCTGTGGTTAAGGTGATGCAGTTGTCATCTTTCATGTAATTGGTGAAATTATTTAACATAGCTATCACATAGTACATATACATGAGTCATCTTTCAGATGTTATCAACAAGAAACCATGGAAGCTTTAGATAAAATGTGGAGTAAAGATAACCTAGGAAGTGGAATGTTAGTTTAGGTTTTTTGGCAACCGACTCTTGAGGTTCTGTCTGTGATTTTCTATTAAACTTCTTATGTGAGTATCTCAAGGTTCTGTAATGTTCAAGGATACCAACATACCCCATAGGTCAAAATATGTTGTTTGACACTGACTGAAGTATCTGTAAGTACTCCTATTGCAGCAAAGAGACTGACATTAGCTAACAGATGACAGCATGCATGTAACAAAAAAGAAACCAATGTGTCAGCACAGGGTATGCTAAAAGCAGCTGAATATGGAAAAAGGAATGGCCATATTGTGGTGGGTTAGTGAAGAAGTGGATTTTAAGGGAGATCTTGAAATGTGTTAGTGTGCATATTTACAGGGGAGCAAAGGTGTTCCAGCCAGAGGGCAATGGAATACAAACGCCTACACTGGAAGTGGGGAAGTTCAGAGTGTTATCGCAAGCAAAACAATGGGTGAGGCTAATGTGTTAATTCTTGATTCTCTCCTCCAGGTATTTTAGTGCGTTGCTCCTAAGGGATTTCTTTGTCTGCCAAGTATTTGTGAGCTGTAGTCTATTTTTGACTGGGTGCCAGTGTCTTGTTCTGAGTTGTGCTGAGACAGGTTATCTTTTCTTTGGATCAGAGATATGTGCAGCTGCAGCATTCTGCTTTTTTGCGCTCTGTGGGTTTGGTAGTGGGGGATGTTGCATAGAGAGACTTGTACAGTTAAGGTTAAGCCATAAACATGAAATGGTTCTGAGAATGTAAGACACTGGGTTACAGGTTGAGGAGGTGGAAGCCCCACTCAGGCAACAACCACAGTCCTTGCCAGGGTGAACCACAATGGTCACTAAATTAACATGTGAGTATTCCTCTGGTAGTTTCACACAAAAACAATCAGGCTTAAATTCGAGGCAATAAATAATAGAATTTGGTATTTGTTAAAGCGCAAGCTACTCACCCTTAAGGGTCTCAAGGCACTGGCGACCGTCGGGGAGATTAAGTGAGCTATTGCCCAGAAGTCACTTGGTGGTGAGCTGAGTTGCTGCCAACACCAGGGATTGAACTGTGAGCCATGCGCTCCGGAGTCAGCCTCTCTGGCAGCTGCGCCACACCCCTCCCTCACCCACACCTCTCCCTAACATTGTTTCAAGTATTTATGTAGTCTCCACAAACAGAATAAAATAATATCAGAACAACAAAAATCCAACCAGTAGAACCGGAGATATTCATTTGTAAAGGTGTTAAAGAAAATAGTGCCTAAAAGCACAAAGCACCACTCGGTCATCTGATCATGCTAGACTGGGAGAAAGTCACCAGTTCAGGCCTATTGCGATGGAGCATGAGTCTGAAACAGGGACCAGGTTAGTCCAACTGAAAAGTTACCTTTTAAGTCCGGCGTGAAGAGTTCCATTCACATTGGAGGAGGTTGAAAGTAGGAGGCTGAGTGTCGCGGACAGTCATCACTGAAGCATGAAGAGATGGTCAAGCATCGTGGGCAGTCATTGCTGTAGCTTCACGTTGGATTTTGTTGTAGGCTGTCGTGGCTTTAGCGTGAAGTCTCACGTTGTGGGTCGTTGCTGGCAGTCGCTGTTGATGCAAAGAGCTGGTCTCACCAGAGCTTTGCGTTGACGGTCATCATGGACGGCTGTGTCTTGGTGAGAATGGGCCCATTCGTGGTCACATAATGCCCAAACTTTGGATTTTCATCTTTTCTTTAACAGAAATACACTCTGATGCCAACCAAGGTACTCACTCCAGCAGAAGTCTGTGGTAAATAATTTAATTACCGGAACTTAATTTGATGCGGAAAATCTATAATAATAGCTCAGTAAAATAAGAGGCAGAATCCGTGGTATTAGAGGTTCGGAACGGGCTTTATTCCAAAATCAATTCGAATTGATGGACTCCATATTCCATCACCACGAAGGTTCAGGAAGTGAAGGACTAACTTTATTGACAAGTAATCATTTTTATACAATAGGCATTACAGTGAAACAGATGCAGGAGGCGTAACAGTTGATAACAAAGATAAAACATACATGCGTAACTAAAGTGGGTGTAACTGGGCGTAACTTAAAGAACGTCATCAGGTGTGATGTCACAATAGGGTGGTTCCATGAAAGAATTTCGCAATGTCAGCAGAAATACTTGGCAGAGATGCGCGCGCAGCAGCATGACGTGTGATTGACGTGCAACTAGGGGGTGAAGGGGACTTGACATTTAGCTCTACATGTGGAGACAGAAGTCTGGGGTTATGTCAACCTAATCCCAAATCATATCTAACATCCTATGTTTAAAGAACTATGTTATCCAAAAAGAGAGGTCTCTTAGGATAGAATCTTATTCTATACTGACTATACTGACTGTTAGTGCGTGTACAAGCGTCTAAGTGTCTACACTAGATGCGAGGGGGTAGGAATATTCCATGGTAACAGGGCTACGAATTACTTGCATAAAGACAGAGAAGCCGGGCCTTTTGCTCGGTAGCTGGAAGAATGTTTACTTAAACTACTAGACAGGAATGCATTGGGTGAGGAGCGGAGCAGAGCAGATAATCTTGAAGGTGAAATACAGTTTTTGGCAAGCAGACAGATCGAGTCAGGCACCGTTAGCCGCACAGGGAGTAGGACAAAGTTCATGGGTACAGATGCGAGCTCAGACTGGAGCTTTCAGAGGCAGAAGGCAGGAAAAGGCTTAATGGCAGAATCAGGGCCTACTCGCCTGGACTGAAAAATGGGATAAATGAACCATATAAAGCCGGTGGCCTTTCATACTTAGGAATAGAATATCCGGCCCATTCATGGCGGATCTGAAAGAGGACATGTTGACGGTGGACGCACATGTGTTTGCGTCTTCATAACTGGAACTGGAGGGAACATACATGTACTTGTGATTTATACATCAAACCGTTGGGGTCCAAGATAGGGGACATAACTGATCATAAAAATCCATATTTCCACATTCCCTCCTTGTCCCCTACTTGCCCTTAAGAGATATCAATCTTCATCAATCCGTTGATCTGTTCATATAGCATCATTTGTTCTTCTTTCTTCTTCCGGGATGAATGAAATCTTGGTGGTGGAATACACAATGTGGCACACAGACCACAAATCGCTGGTCCACATTGTAGGCATAAGCAGCAACTGAATAGTATGAGAAAGCCAATACCTAGGAAGGATAGGACCCTCCATCCAAAGGTAGATAATACACTCCAAAACCAACCGGACCAAGTCCAGGTGCCTGGATTCTGGTGTATCTGGCTTACAATCTTATGAAGGCGAGTTATGGCTTTATATACAGATGGCGAATTTTCTGGTATGAAAATGCAACAACTTGATCCGATGACCCTACAAGCTCCGCCCCTATCGGCCAGAATGACGTCAAGGACAAGACGATTTTGAAGCACAACAATCCGCATAGCAGACTGCTCTTCTGTTAAATTGCCTAAGGCGGAAATAGTTTCGTTCACTACTGCTTCAAGGGTTCTGGTTAATCTACGTATCAGCTTACTATTGGTGACTGTACCTATATAGGGAAAGAGACCTTTATTGAAATCTGTGTATTTTTCCCATGCTGTTTCAGTGTAGTCGACTATTGGGAGATCTCTCCGCTGTCTATTGTGTACTAAATGAGTATTTCTATGATAATCAGGAGGAGCTAGGAAAACAGGTGGCAAAAGGAATCCGATGTAGCAGGTACCATCCCAATCTAGAGGCAGACGTATATATGCAGTCTGACCACATACAAAGTAGGAATGGCGAGAAGCTCTAAATGTAGATTTGCCTTGATCACTGAATTCTATTATAGTGGTGCATTTACTATGGCCCATGTGTATGGAGCCATTCTTTCTTATACACAATTCACCTTTAACTGGAAATACTGACATAGCGGGCAAAATTGGTGCAGCTTCGGATTCAACATTCAGGATCATGAGATTAAGCGTGAAATTACCTAATCCATATACTTCATTTTCTAGATCAGTTCCTGTTCTTTTGGGAAGTCCCTCCTTGTTAGGGTAACAGACTTTAAGCAAGACTAAGTTCAGGTTTCCCCTTACCCAGTTGTCTTGATAAACTGCGGAATTCGAATCTAGGGAATTAATTAAACTAAACCATGCTCCACAGGAGCCATTGTGTGTGAACGGATATGGAAAGAGAGGCAGAATTCCCTTATAGTTCTGATAGGGAGGGAGTCGGCCACATATCCAACAATTTGTAGCATTGCTAGCCTGATGGGAATGATGTAACATACTAATAAAAGTGTTATTGCGCAGCGCAAATCTATAGGACAACTCATGCGGGGGTAATTCACTAAAAGAATGTTCAGCAGTAACATTGTAAACATGTTTAGAAATAGGATAATATATGTGCAATAATATACTTGCAGCGATTATTAAAAGACATAAGAAAAACAGAATTAATAACGTCACTGTGCAATGACTACGCAGTGATTTATAGTACGCATGTTTTTTCAACTGGATTTGATTATTTCTTTCTCTATTCCGGTCCAAAGGATACATGTCAGAGACAAATTCAACCGATTCACCTTGGAAAGGACTTAAACAATCAAATTGTCTGACTTATTGGACCTCAATTTTAGTCTATATAGTTCTGAGTTCGTTTGCTCAACCAAGGGGAGCTTTGAGTCTGTCTTTGAGGAAATACAGGGTTTAGTCTCTATATCGGATGGTAATCCATGAAATTTCTTGATATGACTTGAATGTATCCAGCCTTTTCGACCTTCGATCTTCACGGCTGTCCTCGTGGTTAACAGTACGAGTTGAGGCGATTTCCACCTAGGATCCAGCTGAGACTTCCGGTCAAAGTTCCTCACTAACACCAGGTCCCCGGGAATTACGTCATGGGGTTTCACCTCGGTGTTGTCGGGAAAGGCTGCAGCTACCTGTGAACGACAAGATTGTAGTGCAGACATCAAGGAAGCCAAGTAATCTGTCAGCATATTACAGTCTACATCAGTTATTTTGCGTGGTATAGGCGTCCCCCACATATTTGGTGGTCTGCCAAAGACCACCTCATAAGGGGATAGCCCTGTTCGAGAGTGCGCTACCATTCTCATGTAAAAGAGTGCAACTGGTAAGGCTACTACCCAGTCGACACCTTTCTTTCTACATATTTTGGACAATCTAATTTTCAGAGTTTGATTATGTCGTTCCACGAGACCTGCTGCCTCGGGGTGTCGGACACAATGAAATCTCCATTGATAGCCTAACAGAAGTGAAACGTGTTTCATTAGTTCGGATGAGAACGGCTGGCCGTTATCTGAGTAGACAACACGTGGTAAACCGTACCGTGGGAAGAATTCTCGAACTAACTGTTTGGCAGTAGTCGGGGCAGTGTAATCTGAAACCGGGTATGCCTCTGTCCAACGGGAAAGAGCACAGACAACTACAAGAACATATTTGAATCCTCGACATCGTTCCATCTGGATATAATCCATCTGGAGGACTTCAAAAGGGTGATCAGGAGGTTGAAATCCACCCTGTTCTACGGGAATGCTTTTACCTGGGTTAAACTGACAGCAGATCATACAGGTACGGACTTTTTGTTTAGCTGCTGCTCGTAAATGTTTGTTGAACCAAATGTGTTGAATGCTGTCTAGCATAGCTTTTTCTCCTAGGTGCGCTGGACTATGTATTGTATTAATGATAACTTGGACCATTGAATCAGGAAGAAACCATACAGATTTTTCCTTCGTCATCCATCCTTGATCCGTTTGGATCCCTCCTAATTCAGTCCATTTCTTTATTTCATCTGGTGTAGCATGTGTCTGTATGTCAATTACGTCAAGAGCGGGATCCTTAACCATCATGCAATGTGTTGGTGTCGGAACTATTGTCTTTGTCATGTCAGATGTGTGAGTTTGAGCAGTCTGTTTAGCTGTTCTGTCAGCTAGATCATTGCCTTGGGAAATGATATCAGTAACTTTCGTATGAGCTTTACATTTCATAATTGATATCGCAGTGGGTAGATGTATTGCATCTAATAAGGCATGAATGAGGGGTCCGTGCTGAATGTGGGCACCGTGAGAAGTTAAATAACCTCTCTCTCGCCACAGCACGCCGAAGTCATGTACAACTCCGAATGCATAACGTGAATCAGTGTATATGTTGACTTTCTTATTTGTGGCTTGAATACAGGCTTGTGTCAGAGCGATGAGCTCTGCTGCTTGAGCTGACAAGGTATTAATACGATTTGTTTCAATGACTTCAGTGTCTGTTGTGACTGCATACGCGGCCACTAGCTCTCCTGTACTTGTTCTCATACATGAACCATCTACATACAACGTCAGGTCTGGGTCTGACAATGGGACGTCTGTCAAGTCTTGTCTGGGTTTCGTCGTGATAGTAATAACTTCAATACAATCATGTGCTAATGGGTCTGTTCCGTTTACTGGTAACAGTGTGGCAGGATTTAATGTACTACAACGTCTGATTTCTATGTGTGGCTGAAACAATGTCAATTCGTAACCGGTGAGTCTCGCTATAGTCAAGTGTTGTGTTTGTGTGCGGTTCAAGAGAACCTCTACTGCATGTGGTACTTGTACCGTCAATTGGTGTCCTAACACTATGGCATCGCTTTGTCTGATTGCTAAAGCTGTCGCTGCCACTGATTTCAGGCACGCAGGCAGAGCCTGAGCTACGGGATCTAATGTACTAGAAAAATAAGCACATGGTTTGTGTGATCCTGCTTGTTCCTGTGTGAGTACTGACAAAGCAGTACCTTCGCGTTCTGTAACAAAGAGTGTAAAATGTTTATTGTAACATGGTGTTGCTAAAACAGGTGCTTGACATAAAGCTTTCTTTAGGCTTTCAAAAGCTTGTGTATGTTCCTGAGTCCAAGGGAGGACAGTCGATGTGGCTGCCTCCTGTGTTGTCAACTGAATGAGTGGTTTTGCTAGAAATGCATACTGAGGGATCCACTGCCTACAATATGAAGTGAGGCCTATAAAAGCCCGCACCTCCTTTTGTGTCTTGGGTATTGGCATGTTAGCAATTAACTGGATGCGATCGGGTGTAAGCTGCCTTCCCTCCTTGGACAGCGAGTGACCAAGGTAAACAACTCGCTGGACACAGAATTGCAGCTTAGAAGGGGACACCTTGTGCCCCTTTTTGGCCAAGAATTGTAAAACCGTCAGTGAGGCTTTTTCACATTCAGGTTCGCATCTAGCGGTGATCAGCAGATCATCGACATATTGAAGCAGGGCAGTGTTGACTGGCATGTGTATACTGTCAAGTTCTCGTTTCAGTGCTTGGCTATAGATGCTGGGGCTTTCTGTGAATCCTTGAGGTGCGCGTGTGAATTTAAAGCTTCGTCCATTTAAACTAAATCCGAACAAGTATTGGCTTTCCGGATCTATTGGGACGCTGAAAAAGGCATTCTTGAGATCAATTACAGTAAAGAATGTTGCTTCGGAATCAATGGCTGTCAGTAATGAAGAAATATCTGGGACTACGGGGTATTGTGGTACAATACATTTATTTAATTCGCGCAGATCAATAACCAATCGATATACTGGCGGGGCTTTTGGATCAGTTCGTTTAAGAATCGGAATTATCGGTGAATTACATACATTGGAGTCGGTTTCCACAACCACTCCTTGGGTAATAAGCTCGTCAATGATTTGCAGTAAAGCCACTACAGCATCTGGGGGTAACTTGTATTGTCGCATTCGTGGTAGTACCACTCCTGCCTTTAGTGTGACTCGATATGGTGTAATGTTCATGCAACCAACATCTGTAGGGCCTTGTGCCCATAAATGTGTGGGTAAAGTCTGCAGTCGGTGATCCATGTCTCGGGACACATAGTGCCCTTTGAAATCACGTAGAAACAATCTTACTCCTTCCGGAGAACAACATATTATAGCTCCTAGAGCTTTCAAAGTTTTTATACCTAACAGGTTTTCTGGACATGATTTAGTAAGCAATAAATCTGTAGTTCGTGTCAAAGGACCAATCGTAAGGGGAAGAGGCTGTGATACTTCGTTAATGATAGGTTTTCCTGAAAAGCCAAGGGAAATATTCTGTGAGCCTGAGAGGGGTGCCCCTGGAACTTCACTACGTTTTATGGTTGTTCGGCTTGCCCCTGTATCAAGTAAAAATTTTCTATCTTGGCCTAATAGTTCACTGTGTACATAAGGTCCTTCTTGATCTACAGGGACCTCGATAAGGGGTAAGTCAACTTCCCTCTCTAGGCTGTTTCATGAGTATCGTTGATAATCAGGATAGTCATACTGTGCGGTCTGGTACATCTGTCGTGTCGTTGTTTGTGTGGCAGCAATAGGCTGCGGTGGTGGAGCTGGCATAGACTGTTGCGGAGCTGGCATGGACTGTGCATGCTGCGGGGCTCCTTGTTGGTTCTGATCCTGTCTAAGTGGCCGTGGTCTTTCTTTGGTATTACCTATGGCGATATTATGTTTTAAAACTGGACAATCGTGTACATAATGACCTGGCTGTTTACAATAGTTGCATGTCCCTTTTACAGGACCTGCTGAAACACTGGACTGTGTCATACCCTTTTTATGACCGTCAGCTGGAACTGTCTGAGAAACTAGCATTTTCATTTTCGTGTCTTTCATACGTCTTTGTTCATGTTCTTGTTCCTCTCTAATTCTATTGTGATGGTACTGTAGCATTTGTAACATTTGTGACGGAGAGTTACCTTGCCAGGTACTCTCGAATTTCAATACTCTATTCTTAACTTGGGGCAAGGAATTTTCAACTAATTTTGTCACAAACAGATGTGGATACGATTCGCTACTTGCTTTTATTCCACTATTTATACCAAAACATTTTTCGAATCGGGCATAGAAATCACTAGTGTCTTCATCTTGCTTTTGTTTACAGGCTGAGATTGCACCCCAGTCTTCCTTTTTCGTAGTTAATAAACGTGGCAGTACCTGTACTAGTAAACCTGGTAGTGTTTTGGTCTTTTCCCCAAGCCCTGAACCTGGACCTCGAGCTTTTTCTTCGTTTTCTAATGCTGTCCAATCTATCTTCTGGTCTCCCACCTCCCAATCCTTTTCCTTGAGTTTTTCGTAAATGCCCGCAGGCATTAATACCTTCAATATTGTCATAATGTCGGGATAGGTATACTCTCCCATGAGCAACATGTCTTTAATTTCACGGTGGAAACCCGCTGGGTCTTTGTCATGACTGGGTACCACTTTCTTCATTTCTAATAGTTCTATTTTAGATATGGGTGTGTATACAAACACACGTTTAAACTGATTGTCATCACCTTTTATCGGGTGCACTTCGCGTAAGGGATTCTGTCTATCCATATAATACGTCGTTCTTTCTTTTATGGGCAGTGAGACATGTTCGGGACATACAAAAAGAATGTACTGCTTTCTGGATTCTAGTATTTCTCTAATTAACTCAGTACCTGAACCTCTCCATTTATTCGTGAGTAATTCAATCAAGATATTAGGTAAGGGACCAGGATCGGAGTGTTGGCTTTTATATAATATAAGGAGTTGTTGAACCATATAGATACCAGCTAAACCCTGTTCATCTGGGGTGAGGTTCAAAAACGTGTGCGCTAATGTATCATCACTATATTTTCCGGGACTATCAACCCAATGAACGGCTGACCTGGCTAATTCTTGTTCGTCCATAGAATCGAGTAGATGATAACCCCTTCGTTCTCGGAGTAATTTGTCAGCGGCTTGGAACGAATGTTCGGGGGACCTTATATTTATTATAGGAGTTTGGAAATTTCTGCTATTATCTGGACGTATCGGACGTATCGGATCAGTAAAGCATCTAGTATTATTGCAAGATCTTCCTCTACCTACATAGGCCATGGTTTCTAACTGTCCTGTGGGCAGTTCTAATTCTTCCTCCTCCTCGGTTTGTTCAGGCTCGTCTACTGCTAATCTTTCTTCGTGTATTCGTTCTACTTCTTTGCGGATCTTGCGGCACATAGCTACTATACATGATCGTTTATCATGTCTCCCCTCTGATATATTCCGACTCCATGTGGTAAGAATTTGCATTTCTTCCGGATTTACCCCTGGTCGGTCTTGGTTTCTGATCACACAATTTATGAGGAAACGTAACAGTTCCCCCTGTATCTCCACTTTCTGGTACTCCAAGGCTCTATTAATACTTTCAGAATCTCGTCCTGACTGGACAAAGTGATATATATTTTCTAAATGTGTGGTCATTCCTGGTAGCCTCCCTAAATATATTGCAGCTCGTCGGATACGTAATGATGCCAGCAGCATTTCGTCCCCTTTTCCGGGCACCGGGTCATATCTACAATCTATTAGAAGTTCCTTAAGCGCGTCGGGAGTTACTAGTTTGGGCGTACGTTGGTGGGCTAATTCTTGAAAGGAAAGTTTATTTACTCTGGGTGGCGTGGAAAAAATGTTTGCTGTACCTCCCGTAGCACCACCTGGGGTGCTGGATGTGAAAGGATTCGTTGAACGTGATATAGCAACCATAGTTGTGGGTACAGCTGTTGAAACAGATGTGCATGCCGGAACTTGTGTCGGAGTTTGTTGTTGCGGAGGTACAGACGGAGGAGGGTCTTGGCGTTGAACCCCCTCGGCAGGCGGTCTATGTGGCGCAGCATTAGCATACTCGGGAGCTGCGTCGTCTAAATAAGAGGAAAGAAAAACATCTTCTGCGGTTCTGGGATGCCCTTTGGGATGTGCTTTTATCGGAAACAACGGGGGTGGCAAGTCTTTTGGTATCTCCGGAGTAGCCTTAGGTAACCCTTCGGCCAGAAGAGGATACATACCATTCATAAGGGCATTTCTTTGTCTGTCTGTTTGTTCTGATTTTACTCGAGTACCTTCTTCAATTAATAGATTTTCTCGGATTTTATTTGAATTCTCCTTACTTTTCTCTTCCTGTCTGAGTGCTTTTTCTGTACGTCTATATGATTCTTTACGCCATAATTCAATGGCATCTTTCTGTGACTGTCTAGCTTTCTTTTTCCATAATTCTTCCTCTACTTTCACGATGCAATCTGCATCCCAGGTCCCAGCTGCGGGCCACCTCTGACTTTCTGGTAATTCCTTGGTGTAGTCTACCCATAAATCAAGAAATAATATGGCGTCTAGGCCATGTTTATGATACATGAAGTACCCTGGAGTGTCCCTAGGAGGAATGGGAACAGCTTCTTCGAGTACCCCTTTTCTAGTTTTTATCTGTCTTAATTTCGAAAAGAGCGGCATATTGAGAACTGATCTGATACCTAATTCTGAACACGTTTAATACAACAAAACACAATAATGAACAGTCATTCACACCACAATATGCAGAACGTATTTAAAACATTTTAACATTTAACATTTAATGAACAACAATGATGGCCATTTAGGGAACTAGTCACTAAGCATAATACTCGGCACTAACTAGGTAATTCTGAATTATATACTAGACATACTTGATATACTGCTAAACAGTACAGATACACTGCTAAAACAGTGCAGACCGGATTTGTGTACCCAAACCCGTCTTGACCGGCACAACCTATGTGCACGTCAGAACGCCTCCCCGGCAATGGTACTCACCGGGTAGCTCGGAACGGAAAGCCTCGGAACTGAACTGAACTGGACTCGGACCGGACTGGACTCGACTCGAAACTTCGGAACTTCGGAACTGGTGGGCCTCTGTATACCTCGGATCTTGCTCTCTCAGCTAGGCTCTGGTCGGGATACTTCGCACTTCTCACCGCCTCGTCTGGGTGTTGATCGCAGCCTCAGTTACCCCCGCTCGGCAGGAGGGAGATACAGGAAATCCTGTGGGTACGCGTTGTTGTCCGTCCAGCTGTGGCAGGAGACCGGGCCTGCAACGCACCTCCGGCGCGTGAGATGAGAAAGTGTCCCTATTCGGGCGCCATATATGTGGTAAATAATTTAATTACCGGAACTTAATTTGATGCGGAAAATCTATAATAATAGCTCAGTAAAATAAGAGGCAGAATCCGTGGTATTAGAGGTTCGGAACGGGCTTTATTCCAAAATCAATTCGAATTGATGGACTCCATATTCCATCACCACGAAGGTTCAGGAAGTGAAGGACTAACTTTATTGACAAGTAATCATTTTTATACAATAGGCATTACAGTGAAACAGATGCAGGAGGCGTAACAGTTGATAACAAAGATAAAACATACATGCGTAACTAAAGTGGGTGTAACTGGGCGTAACTTAAAGAACGTCATCAGGTGTGATGTCACAATAGGGTGGTTCCATGAAAGAATTTCGCAATGTCAGCAGAAATACTTGACAGAGATGCGCGCGCAGCAGCATGACGTGTGATTGACGTGCAACTAGGGGGTGAAGGGGACTTGACATTTAGCTCTACATGTGGAGACAGAAGTCTGGGGTTATGTCAACCTAATCCCAAATCATATCTAACATCCTATGTTTAAAGAACTATGTTATCCAAAAAGAGAGGTCTCTTAGGATAGAATCTTATTCTATACTGACTATACTGACTGTTAGTGCGTGTACAAGCGTCTAAGTGTCTACACTAGATGCGAGGGGGTAGGAATATTCCATGGTAACAGGGCTACGAATTACTTGCATAAAGACAGAGAAGCCGGGCCTTTTGCTCGGTAGCTGGAAGAATGTTTACTTAAACTACTAGACAGGAATGCATTGGGTGAGGAGCGGAGCAGAGCAGATAATCTTGAAGGTGAAATACAGTTTTTGGCAAGCAGACAGATCGAGTCAGGCACCGTTAGCCGCACAGGGAGTAGGACAAAGTTCATGGGTACAGATGCGAGCTCAGACTGGAGCTTTCAGAGGCAGAAGGCAGGAAAAGGCTTAATGGCAGAATCAGGGCCTACTCGCCTGGACTGAAAAATGGGATAAATGAACCATATAAAGCCGGTGGCCTTTCATACTTAGGAATAGAATATCCGGCCCATTCATGGCGGATCTGAAAGAGGACATGTTGACGGTGGACGCACATGTGTTTGCGTCTTCATAACTGGAACTGGAGGGAACATACATGTACTTGTGATTTATACATCAAACCGTTGGGGTCCAAGATAGGGGACATAACTGATCATAAAAATCCATATTTCCACAAGTCAGCAGGCCTCAGGCAGGTCCAGTTGCAGCAGGTTAGCTGGATGGTTGCAGGGAGACCTCTGACACTTGTTGTTTTCTTTTGCTCACATAGAAGGGCAACCAAGTGACCCTTGGAGTCACTCTGGTTAGCCTGGGGTGAAAGCAAGAAGATCCCGTTTTACTTGTCAGACAGTTAGGCAGTCCTTCATTCAGCAGAGCAGTCCTTCTTCTGTAACTTCCACAGGTTGAGGAGTGTTCTGATGAGTGGCTGTGGAAGTCCAATATTTCTACCTCGTGCCAGCCATTGTGTAGGGGGATTCCCTGTCCTGCCCACATCTGGTTCTGGAAAGCTCTTTCCTTTTCTCTGTCAAGGCTCCAAACTGTCTGGGGGTGACAAAAGGCAGATAAGGACTGGTGTTAGATTCCTTTGCATGTGGAGGAGGCAAAGAGTAAATTTGGTTGGGCACAGCCCCTCCCTTGTCATACTGCCAGGATCGTCCAACCTGTTCAAACCTAAGGCCCCTTTCTGTTACTCTCTGGAAGCAATACTCAAATCCCAACTGCAGAGCCATTCACAGCCATGTGACCCAAGACACTGGCAGAAGGCACAAATGGTTGGGGGTAAGAAAATGCCAACGTCCTAAAAGTTAAATTTTCAGAATTGTAACTGAAAATCCGACATCACCATTATAGAGGAGTTAAATTACAATTGATTTGAGTGTAAACAGCATATCTCTATCTTCTTCTAATCTAAAGTTATTACTTATTAGATGTAATAAGGTAACCCAGTGTTAGTCAATAGGAGGGATGGGCCTTAAAACAGTGAAAAAATACTTTAGGAGCTTTGCACTGTTAGCACATATAAAACTTAAGCACACGTCCTTTTTAGTTAGAATGCACTTGGCCCTATGAGCCTTTAGGGTCTACCTTAGGGGTGAATTATGTGTATTATAAACGAAGGTTTAGGCCTGGCAAAAGGTTTATTTTGCCAAGTCGAAATGACAGTTTAATCCTGCATTACAGGCTGCAGTGGCAGGCCAACAGACATGTTTTAAAATGCCCTGTTACTGGGTGGCACAATGAATGCTGTAGAACCCCTATTATCATTTAATTATTCGCCCTGGTACAGGTAGTACCATTTATTAGGAAGTTACAAGTAAATTCAATGTGTCAATTAGGTATAGTTTAATTTTAACATGTTTGAAGGTTAGAGCACACACACCTTAGAATTGGTTAGCAGTGGTAAAGTGCACAGAGTCCTAATGCCAACTAAAACAAATTTAGCAGAACAGGAGGAGTGAAGGCAAAATTGTTTGGGGGAATAACTTGCCAAGGATGTCAGGTCTAAAAGAGAGAAAAATGGGAGTATGTGTTTCTGGAGTCCGAGTTCGGAGTGGGAAGCATTTACCAGTGCCTTCACTTGTTGTCCGAGATGATGCCTAAGGTTCTAGCCTTTTTGGTTGGGACCTGGTATGTTAAAGAGGTTGGTGGGTGGGAGCGCAGAGAGTTTTTCTCCTATAAAGAGGATGTGTATGACCTAGGATATGGATATTGAGCTTGGATTTGTTTATCTTAATTTTGTATTTCTAATCTAACGCGCATGCGCTATGGACTCCATAAGACATTGGCTTACATGTGCGAGCTTGGTGGCTTAGCGGGTTTGCAGCACGCATGCGCTCTGAACTTTTTTATGTAAATCACGCCCTTAGAGCGTTCACTCTGGTTAATGAACGTGGGTTTGTAGTCATAGCGTATTTGCAGTATGCATGCGCTGTGTACTTGTGACATGGATTACAAAATGTGAGCATTTACCTGTGCTCGGATTGGTCGTTACCACGTAAAGATTTTCTTAAAAGGTGGCACTTATTACGTCCCGGTACCTCCGGCTTCAGGCTCTACACTACGCCGGCGTACCGACGGACAGGTAAGCCCTCTGATGACATCCCATGCAAACTGCGTGGTCAGTTTTTGTTTAGCCTTCTATTCTTTCAGTTACTCGTTTATTCAGTGTGATCACTTAGGCCTAAGAGATTGTTATATGATGATTGCTGCATTTTGTTCGGACAGTCGCTCGAGCCGTTAGCTCTGTAAAGATTGTTTATATACTGCAGCCTTGTTTCACCTGACGTTTAAATATTCTTAACGTCTTTTTTGATATTGGCAGATTGATCTGTCAGGGCAATCTTTTATTAGTCTTGCTGTTTGCTATTCAGCAAATCTGATTATATTAGCATTTCATGAGCCTGAAACTAGCAGTGTGACTAGGATTACATTGTTCCTAGCTTAGATTACACCATCCCGCTAACATTATGGCTCAAGCAGCCTATCGTTCTAACCCCCTTGTTATAGTCTCCCTTTGATGGTTTGGCTCCTTACATACATGCTTAATGGGGATATTCACAGTTTCGTGATACTCCATTCAGATTCTAAGACATGTCACTGCTAACAATTGGTTACAACAGTTTTTTCTAGAGCGGTGCCCCTTTCCTGAGCGGTTGCCAGGTAGAGGTGTGGTGACTTACCCAGTAGTTACGGGTGAGTGCATCTTCACTTTTTTAATGTGAAACACAATGAGTTTCTTTCATATACCTACGATCATTACATTTATGTAGCTTTTTTGTTTATTTGTAGGTAATGTTCTTGTAACAGGCACAACAAGCAAATTTGTGTTCCTGTATCCTTTTGTGTTATGTCACTCTCATACTGCCTTTGCAGCATCATCTTAGGTCCTGATGAAAGCCTAGCCTACTGATAGGCTATATGGCTGAAACATGTTGACCAATTTATCCTTTATTTCACCATCACGGTTTTGAATCTAGACCGTTGGTGCACTGCTTTTTTAATCCTAGTGAAGTACGTCTTACAATAAAGATTTTTTGACATCCTTGAGCTAATTTTATTTTGCACTTTCCTCACAGTTTTGATAATATTTTATTTGTGCTGCGCCCTCACTCATACTATTAGCTCTTCATTTGTGGATTTAGAACATCCAGTACAATATCTAAAACATCCCTGAGCTCCTCCCTCTCAGAGAGGGGCTTGTAGCCCCCAGAGGAACTAGGTTTTTCCTCTGGGAGGAGAATCCCAAATGATGAAGCATGTCACCTTTGGTGAGTGAGCGATTTTATCCTGTAAAGGGATATGCCTAAAGTTAGCTACCTTGGGCTTATTTACTTGTTGTGTTTCACATTATTATTTTTAATTTTTGCTAAGACAGCCAGTAGTGGTTTTCCACATTTTCTTAATACTCTTGTAGACCTCAGGATTTCGTACAGTTGTTTGTTCTGATTTTGGGGAATAAATCCTGTGTGGTCTTTAAAATCTCCCTGGGACCCTCTGGCTTTGAACCGTATATTGTTATAGAGGATGCACAGTTCCCTGGAAACTGAAGGTCGGAGACCAGCACCAGACAACAAGCACTATCTGACAAATCTCTAAAAACCTGGCTATTCAGAAAGTACTGAGCTCTTCTTTCTTGTGTAATCTCGGCGCCAAGATGCCACCGGGCATTTGTGCGCTCTACAAGTGCTCTCATCATCATCATCATGTGTAACATAGCTTGGGCCATCCAAAAGGACAATTTCCTTGATAAGAGAGACGCTTTTTGGTACACGCCTGGAAGAATAAACATAAACATCACCACTTCTCAGCTTTTGTACTATCTTGAAATCAGAATATTAACCCTTCAACAGAAGCTTTGTATATTTTGAATTTGAAGCTTTATATACTTAATTGAATTAAGGCTGTTCTTTCAAGCGGCAGTATTGTTTGACTCTAACTAAAACAACCAAAATACACTCACTTTGCTCAATTTCATTTTGAACACTCACTTTTTCATGTCGATATGTCCCCTGCCATACACTTGTTTGTGCATGGAAGGGGGCATTTTGATGTCTGATGGAATACCCCACTCCCTGATTACCCCTCCATCCTCTGACCATGTTCAAATAAGCAGGTATAAGTAATCTGTGTTCTACTGACTCAACACTCTGCAGCAAATTTTCAACTCCAACTCTGTTGTCGCTCATATACACATAAAGTTACCCATCCCTATTGCTGGATCACCCATCTTATTCATAAACGTAAGACAAAAACACCCACTCTCATCTGTTAGTTAAGGAAGACCTTGGCCCCAGAACTCCAGCAGATTCAAAATGAGTTCTCTCAATCTTCATATTGGTGCTTGATTCAGTAAAGCTAGCCTTTCTCAAAGTGCCTCTCAGGGCTCTCACTCTCAACATTTGGCTTGAAATGTATCTTAACTTTTCCTCCCCCTTCCCACTCACTCAGGTATCTCTCTTGGCAATTGACAGTTCTTCCCCAAAAACTCTTGGTCACCTCTCTGAGTACTTATTACCTAATAATTTCCGATCAAGCTTCTGGATACTTCAGTCTACATACGAGTCTACTCTCTGACACGTATTCAGCATAATTACATCTGCATGTCATAACAACTTGCGTTTTTTCTAACCTTACAAAACTGTTCAGCATTGTACAACTCTCAACCACCCAACACTTGGCTTGGCTTCTTTAGCTTACTTGGTATTGCTGACTTGGAACTATATTGGCCTCTTTCGTCCCCTTTCCGTCTTCTAGTCCTCTTCCTGCTCTCTTTCATGGTCATGCTATTATCCACTATGGATCAGTTCTAGGCCCCATTCTCTTCTCCCTGCACAGCACTCTAATGACAAAATAATGTTGTGTTTTATCTTCACGTATCAACTCCACGGCGGTGAGATCCAAATATTCATCATTTCTATCTTTTTGTCTTTTACCCCAGTTCTGTATCTTGGACCGACTACCAGCTATATCCCACTGGATGTGTCTCTGCTCACATCTGCTCAACGTATCCACCACTTTTCTACCTTGTTTCATGTATTTGATCCAGTGCCCTTCCCTACCCACATTCAGACACCCCTTCTAATTTTAGTGTGGAAAATGTCCTCTCTACCACCGACACAACTGTAAAATACCAGATACTACATAACCCTAAAATATGCCCTCATCTACTTTTTCAGTATTACATTTGTACAGAGAGCATATCACAGATGGCAAACATTCAGGAAAAGACCGCATGGTGCATGCACAGTCATGCAGTCTGTTGCTGGACACTATGCTCCAAGGGATTCATTATCCAACTTCCTAGAATTATTTGTAATTTCGAAGATCACTGATATCCGGAGGGGGTGCCTTGTTTCACGAGCCATGTGAATGTTAATCAAGCAGGACAGGGGCAGGATTGCAGCGTTGACTGTTGTGCACAGCATGTCAAACTTGGGGTTCTACTTCATGCGTCAAAGTGACACAAGTTTCACGAAAGGGGTGTGGACAATCCAAGATGAGGTACAGACTTCCTGTGACGTCAGGGTTTGAATCATGTTTCAGGAGACATTTGCAAATGACACA
This sequence comes from Triturus cristatus, assembly GCF_964204655.1. NCBI lineage: Eukaryota > Metazoa > Chordata > Amphibia > Caudata > Salamandridae > Triturus > Triturus cristatus. The sequence goes on along the minus strand of NC_140587.1, from coordinate 387,374,595 downwards.
TGATTCAAGAGGTAGGAATTCCCTTATTTTTTTCTGTTTTGTTTTCTGCCCCCTTTCAACTATTTTTGCCTTTTATGCTTCTTGCTGTTGGAACTTCTAAACGATTTACTTCGGGAAATCCTTGCTTGGCTCTTTCCTCATTCCCTATTGTGTGGTGGAGTTTGGTGATTCACCTTGAACTTTAGTATTAATCATAATCTTCAATCAAGAGCTAAGAGATTTCCAATTATGTTTTTAAAAAATTTGTGGCGTTTAACTTTTAACTGGGACAGTTTTAAAGAAGCCCTTGACATCGTTCCCCTGTACTATTAGGTGAAGGGTAGCACGATTGCTATTGGAAAGAATTGTCCTTTGTTTGGCCAATCAAGAAGGAAACTCAACAAACATTCTGAGCGCCAGTTCTAGACATCTAGGAGCAACATTGATGCTTCCGTACTGAGAAGATTGGCTATTGTATGTTGAACTATTTTTCGTTCAAGTCTGTTTTATTGAAAGAACAAATCAAAAGGAACAATACAACAATCGATTAATCATGAGTTGAATTATTTTTATTGAATTTATGTGAAACTTAAGGTTATCCAACTACAACAAAGGAATAGCCGCCTATCACTTTTCACCTGTCCAGAGTAAGCCTATCGTCCCCCGCTTACTAACTTCCCTCTTTGTTGCCCTATCAGTTATTGCAACAGTCCGCAGGTCAGCCAGTCTCATACTAAACCTGGACAAGGTTAGTGACTATGACATCCCCACCTTTAGACGTTGGGTTATTAACATGGGAGAGGGTACACAAAATCTGGTTAGGCTAAACCATAGTTGATAGGGAATTTTTGCTCAACTCCTGGTATCTGTGGCACAAACAGCAGTAGTGCTTCAGAAAAATACTTGTTAAATTCAAGCCGTACCAAGAATTATAAAGTCAAGAAAATAATGCAATAAAATTCTCAAGCAAATTTAGAAAAATAGAAAAAAGTAATGAGCAGAAAGACATTGAAACAATATCTGATAAAGGGAACTGGGGTCACTCTTTTTTAAAGTTTTAGGGTAAAAGGCATTGACGATAAATAAAGTGGTAATGTAAAGTGTCAGTTTGAGGTTGACTGTAACCAGGGGCGGCTCTTCCATTGAGGCGAAAGAGCATCGCCCCACTGCTCTCAGAGCAGGAAAAATAAAATTGTAATAATGTTGGTATTACTTTTTGTAGGTTTGGGGCAGGGTTAGGGTGGGGCGGGGCTGGTAGCACAGGGGAAGGAGTGGTTTGCACACTCCAAGTGCACATGACGGTTTGGCCAGCCGTATTGGGCCTGCCAAACAGTCATGCGCACTTTGTATGTTCCCTACCAGGCTGTAATGCACAGCCTGGTGGAGAACATGCACAGGCTCAAACTTCGTGTCTGAGTGCCGAACTACGGCACTCAGACCAATTACAACGCTGCATTGCAGCACTGTGATTGACTTAGGGGAGCCTAGGTGCTTCCTGCTTCAGGGACTCGCCGGAGAAGGAGACATGACGGTGGAGAGACGGTCAACGCAGCTGTGAGGAGGTAAGTGTTTTTTTGGGGTTTTTTTGTCCCCCAGTCATCCTCCAACCCTTCACCCCTATCCAGCCAGCCACTACTGGCTGTAACCTAAGTGTGATTTCAGGCTGAGCGTGATGGAGCAGAGGTCGGCTAAACCAAGCACATCGCACCAGATAAAGTTTTTATCTTGTGGCATTAAGCTGGAAAACATTGAGCATAAACTGTAGCCTAGTCAGTGCACCATGGTGCTCCATGAAATCATTGATTTATTTTGTCATACACTTGAGTGGTATTATTTCACACTGCAGTCCACATTTGATATTTAAATTCCACAACACTGGTGAATTTCTTGTTTCATCTACCATGGTCTTAAGGGGAAGCTAGGCAAGCCATTTAGGTTAAACCAATGCACAATAATTGTATTAGGTGGAAAGCATAGCCCCCTCATATCATAGGTTAGCAGTGGCATAGCACAGAGTTTTAAAAGCCAACAAAAAACCAGGAAGGAAAAAAGGACTACAACACAAATTATGTACTTTCTTACAGACACATTTTAAATGCTACCAAGCTGAACAAGAACCTCAACCTTCTGATATCATGTTGAATGAATCTCTACCAAAAGCAAATCACTTTATAAATTGCTTACACTAGTCTTCAAGTTCATTGATGCAATGGCTTTGCCCATGATTTTCTCAGTTGATATCTCACTATAGGGCAGCTCATAATTTGCACTCGCCAGCATTAACCAGCTTACCACTCACAAATAATCATATACCTTATCCAGTTGACCCATACTGCTGCTTTGAACGCACTTCCCAATGAACCAAGGGCTGGTATATTGTCACTCTTATCAAAACGTACTCACAGGAATACCTTCTGAAGGAGAACTGCAAGGGTGAATGATCACCATCTAATGCTGCTCTTGGACAGACTATGTAACAAGAATCTTAACATACATCTTTGCTTGATCTACAAGTCTTCCTTGTGTGTTTAAAAAGTGTAATTTTCTTCATGTACTATCATTTGAATGATATCTCCACCATCCATCAGAAAATACTTCCACCGCTTTCTGTGTCAACCCAGCTCCATTAGCGGTCTAATGTTTTTTTCCGTTTGTCTTTCACTAAACCAACGGACAACAAAATTTCTCTATTAAACCTCAATAAACAGTACCTCCTTCTTTCACATTGGTGAGCACGGGCACCACACTGCAGGGTTGTCACCGTGTTAATGTGGCTCTTACGAGGACTCAGGTATTGTGAGATGGAGTACCTGCGCTCCTTTTTCCGTTTTAAGAATTGAATTAGGAAAAATTGCATTATAATTTCCATTTGCTTCCACATTATTTTAAATCAATAGTCCAATACATAGACAGAGTCTTAACAGGCCAGCTACAGAGACATCAGTGCATTTTTTAGCAGGTTGGCGGCTTTGAAATCCAATAAGTGATTATTTTGCTCTTACATTTAAAATATAATGGCCACATTTAGGGTTTGATGGAGTGGAAGGAACATTGTAAACCTCTTGTCTTCCCACCCTGCCAAACCTGTGGTGCTTCCACATCATTTAATGGTAGGGGACCTGATGAGATGGCATCGGCGGAGCCCCCTCTGGTTTTGTCAATGGAAGTCCTTGACCCAGCTGTCTTTCTCCCATAATACCACAGTCGGCCCGCCTCATTGAGTGAAGGACAACTGTCATTCTTTTCCCTGCCTGCATCCGCCATGGCATGATTGATAAACAAGGGCGGGTAAATTGCAGAATGGCTCCCATGGGCATGGGGGAAATTCCCTGTACATTAAGGCCATTTATTTTGTGAGTACAGAAAGAAAACCATTCCATTGGAAGTCTGTTTTCTCTGAGCAATAAAAGTTTGCTTTGCAGGCTTTTTACACATTGCGCCCATTGGTAAGGAGCCGCCACAGATCCATTCTCAGCACAAAGATCCCTCCCTCACGGGCGGAGACATCTATATAGTGCAGACTGTCCTCGGGCGTTCCACCTGGTGTGCTTGGAGAACGCCCGCCACGGTCTAAGCAATGCCAGATAGCACATGAAATGGTAACAAAACCTGCTAGATTGAGTGTTTGGGTTAAACGTACAAGTCCTCATTAAGTTATACAGAAACGGACACACTTCATGTACCGTACGTTTCTGCACTGTATCAAGATCAGAATCCAGATTTTATGGAAAAAATGTTTGCTTTGACATTCATGATATTGATTCACATTATTGTTGGACTGGATTTTATGATACATATAGTTTTTTTTAAACTGCATGCACTGCATGTCCAAAATGCAAACAACAAGTTTCACAGACATACCAATCAAGCAAGATGAGAACTCTGCACCACAAGAACCACCAAAAATTTAAAATGTGTTATTTTCTGTTCAGTCCAGGATGAGCCGGATGAGCAACCTCATATGAAAAGATAGTTACAAGTAGATGCTTTATGTGCAAGGGCCCTGCACATATTTTAGATGCATATCAAACAATAAAATAAAAATGCTAGAATTCAAAGGTAAAGATAATGATGCAATGGCTAGGGATAGCTGCAGGGCTGAGTGGTATCTTATATAGAGACTCATTCTCAAACTTACTTGTGCACCAAAGGATGGAAAATCTGCTACTTACAGGCTGCTGTACTACCTCGAAAGGGTAAACATTGAGGTCAAAAGAAATATTAACATGCATTTCAATCTTAGTAGATTTTTAATTGGTGGAAAAGCTGCCACTTAAGGGTGAGTCATACACGGAAATCAATGAATTCCGTAGCTTTCCAGATATATTCTGAAGGATTTTTCTTGTGACTTTCCTGACTTGTGAAAATATGAACACATGGGAGCATGAAATCTACAATTTGTGGATGTACACGTCAGTCTAATTCTTTAAAATCAGCCATGATTTCTTCTACACTGGGTTTTTTGTACACAGTGTGCACTGTTGGCATGCCCAACATTGTGTCTGCGGGCTTTTAAACAAAGATTTTCAAAGTGTTGGCCTTTAGAGTTGCTTGCACAGACATTGTTTAGGATGACCACTTTGAAAGGAGCTGCTTGAATCACTCTCGCCTGCGTCTCCCATGACAGGTTCACCTGGCAGAGAGTTTAAAAACAAATGGATGTGTATCATCAACACAACAGACCGAATTAGAGATTGATCCCTTTCAACAACAGTATATCCAGCTTTATCAGAGCTTGGAATCTACCCTCTACGGTTCCCACTTTTCTGAGAAACTGGGGACAACATATGGATGAAGTCTCCAGTCGACAAGGAACATTAAGCACCACATTTTTTTCTACACAGACTAAACTGAGCCCGGGGTCTGCTGGCATACACTTCTGTGTAAAGATTATGTGGAAAATGATCTATCAGAGCTTGTATGTTCTGGTGACTGACACAAGCGTAGGGCCTTCTTGAAGCCTGACTAAAATGTATCTTTTTAGGTCTCGCCTGATTCAGCGCTTGCGCTGATCTGGCCGAGACATTTTGTAAAGAGGCTTTTTCAAAGTGCTGCCTCGGCCTAAAGCTACAGTGCACGTGAACGTGCACGCGCGCCCTCCGTTGCACGCGATCGTAATCCCGATTTCGATCACTTTCACTTTCGGCCGCGTTGCCAAAGCTTGTTATTTTTTTTCCGGAGCGCGAACTTCACCCGAAAGTATCGGGTATCAGAGCGCTTTACATAGCACCAGTTGCGTTACATGAGTAATTTGCAGAGGTCTATTGCTTGGAGGTGATCATTCACTGCTGTGTCGATTGTTTGGATAGACTTCAATCAAGTGAAATTGATTAGGTCGGTTGCTATGTACGATTAGTTACTGAGATATAAAGTTTTTTTGATAGGGGTGACTTGCCATGGCCAAGCAGTCTCGGTATATTTTCGCATACGTTACTGGATGTGCCGTTGCAGACAAAGTAAGTGGGGATCAAGGCAGAAGTGAGTTTAGCCAGTAGAGGACGTCATCAGTTACTACAATGCCAGTCACTGGTGGCCGAGTGATGGATGGGGGTAGTTCGCTGGGGGTCGTGTCAAGGGGGTCCAAGTACTTTGATGACCAATTTAACTGTACACATTAGCTGCAAACGCATAGCACATGTTGCTTACGCAGATCATTACCTCGCAGATATAAAATCCCCTCTGTTTCGTCGGGGCACCGTGAATGGTAGGACTGTTGGGGGTCACAGCACAGCTGCACCGCTGCCTTGTAGATAGATTCCCATACATGATTTAACGAAGTGCGACGTTATTTTTCGCGACACCACAACACATTTTGAAACGCTAACATTTCACATGTTTCTCATTCGAAAAACATTGCCCTTTAAATTGCGTTGTTATCTTATTTGGAAATTGTATGTAAACAAATGACATGCTTGCAGAATACCCCCACCTCTGAGGAGCGTCGATCTTTCTTGGTTGGTAAGCGGCTTTGTTCTAAGGCTGCTTGCCACCTCGAATACAGCCGAGCTTGAAACTACGAACTTCCTCGATGCCTGTCGCGTCCATACCGGTATACCTTACATCCACAAACACATCTTACCATAGCTTAGGCTGGTTTGCTTTCCTCTGTCACTTTCCCGTTTCCCCTCTCTCAGTGCACACCGATACTCTCGTGCCGCAGAAAGTTTGTTGATGGGTCTCCATGGTAACCATGCGGCAAGCGCCATAGAAACAGCGGAACTAGAATGAAAGAGCACAAGCGAGGCGATGTAGTGTTGTATTGAGAGAAATGACTGCCATATTGAAACGTAGCGTGTTCATTCTCCAATTAACAGCGCGGGTGGATAGACTGCCTATTTTCAAAAAGATCGACAAATGTGCTATCTATGTACGAAGTTCAAGAAAGATCAATATGAATATGCAGTTTGAGAAAATACACCTGAATGTGTATCGCTGTGTGTAAGTGTAAACGTATGAAAATGTGTATTCTTTGTGAGAGAAAGATAAAAACATAGATTAGTATACTTTTATTGGGATAATAGAGGAAAGAAAATTAATTGGCATAGTAACGCTTGCTTTGAATATATAGTGATGGCATTGCTTAGTCCCTTCAAAAATGGCCACCTCGTTGAGGTCCATTTCTGAACGGTTGGAATTCTTTCAATTCCAGGCCTGCTTGTTTTTAGAGTAAATCAACAGCAATTAAAAGAAATAAAAAGTACTAATCACTGAACTAGAGTATGCGATTTAGCTTGGCAATGAGCTTTATTCTGCACAACAAAGCAGATCTAAACAAGCATTGGTAATGCATCGGTTTCGACTATGATGAATTAATAAGCTGTTTTTATCAATCACCTACCAGGACGAAGACAAGAGCTCCTGGCAAGTATCTCAGGAGTGGAAAGGATGTGGCGTAGGGGACAGAGCTGCTGATTTGAGAGCTGGGGATCCTGTTTTGAGTCTAAACAGCTTAACATCCTGTGAGTCTAGGCAAATCGCTCAGTTTCTCCAGGTGATAAGTTGCTCTTTACAAATCTGCTGCAAGATGAACAAGCATTTGCAATGCATTAGGTCTCGCATTTACGCGAGTTTGAGCTATTGACATTGCAAATAACAATGCCTATTGGCATTGTCATTTACAATGCCAATAGCTTTAACTCGTGTAACTGCGAGACCTATTGCATTGCAAATGCTTGTTTGAAAATCCTACGTGCCTCACACTGACCCATTGTTAGACAATGGTCCTGGGAGCTAATACGACATGCGACTTGGTGGGGATTTCAACAAGTGGGATGTAACATTGCCTACATACTTTGGTCCTGCCCTAAATTAGAGCAATAATGGGCTTGAAAATGTTCAGAGATGACAAAAACTAGTAGATATGACAAATCCAAGGGTATGGCTAACTACACTTCACAATGCATCAGACATTCCAAATGTTCCAACCCTCTAGAGATGGTAGATTGTCATACCTAGCAGTGGCTAAAGTATATATCCTGAAGCTGTTGCACTCCGCCATGGCCCCCAAATGCAATGACTGGCTAATCAAGATGATGAAAATGGGGATATAAGAAAGAATTATATATACATTGCAAGAAAAGTTCTTCGTAGTTAATGAAATGTGGATTCCTCTCCTGCACAATCATTAATCTACTTCGATTTTTCCACAGTACAGATGATTATCTGATGATGTCTGTGATGAAACATAATGAATACTTTGGGTCTCATTACAAGTACGGCAGTCCAGAGGACCACCATAGTCGTGGTGGTTTTCGACCCTCGCCACACTGCGGACTCGCCCGCAGTATTACAATTGGGGCGGTCGGACCACCACAGGACCGATGTGTCCGCCGGGGATCCAGGATCCTGGGGCGGTCGTGCAGCAATCAGGAGCAGGAATGTGCTGGTGGGGCCGCTGCGGCACTGCCAAGCATATTTTGAGTTGTCCTGAGCCTGCTATGAAAAGGGTGGCGGAGAGGGAGGAGGAGCCTAGCGCGCAACCAAGATGGCCGCATAGGTGCGAGGCTCCCGAGGACCTCCGCGACCTCCTGCATAAATCCTGACTATATCCTGTCCTAGATGAGGGGACTGTGTTCGTGAGACCGAGCTGAGGTGCTACCCGTTTTCCGCTTCCAAATCGGACCTCGGACACCGGCGGGAGCATCAATTGAGGTTTGCGGCCTTCTCCACGCCGGCCCCCCGGATTGGAGTTGTGGGGCGATCCGGAGACAAAGTGAACAACAGCGGCGGGCGAGGCTGGGCGATTCGCGTACCCCGCACTTTCACTTTCGCTTTCGCGCCCTCCTTGCTGCCTAGCGAGGTAGGGTCGCGAGGCGGCGTGCGGTGGTGTGACTTCATCGGGGTGCCCTGCCGGCCCGCCAGCTGTGATCTGCCCTTCGGAGCTGTGGTCGCCCCCCCCCCGGAGCCCGTAAACCGGTTTGTCAGCCCTTTTCAGGGAGATTGGCACGATTTGGGGACTGGAGCCATGTCCACGAAACAAGATGGCGACCGGGCAAAGGTGAAATCGACCCGCCGTGGCGCAGCTCCTCAGTCTAACAACATGGACCGCTACACCCTCCAGAAGGGATCTCCAGAGGCGCCGCGTAGGTCCCCTGTTGGCCCGACTGATGCCCCTGCTTTGCCCGCGGATCTGACCCTCCGGGACGTCATGGGCGCCATCGCCGAGATGAAGGCCTCAGTGGACCAGCGCTTTGACACTCTGGCGCAAAAGATTGACTCGGTCCTCGTGGATGTGGGCCTGGTGAGGGCCGATCTGTCCAAGACGAATGACCGGGTCGACTCTTTGGCCCACACCACCTCGGGCCTCACAACGGACGTGGCGGCCCTCCAAAAGGAGGTGCGCCGACTGGGCCAGGCGAGCGCCCTGATGGATCGTCGACTGGAAGATTCCGAGGGTCGGGCCCGGAGGAACAATGTTCGCATTGTCGGGGTGCCGGAGGGACGTGAGGAGGAGGCGGCGGATCTGTTTGTGGAGGACCTGATCCTCACCCGTCTCCAGCCCCGGGGGCTGAGTAAACTCTTCGCAGTGGAACGTGCCCACAGGGTCCCCGGAGGGAGACCTAAGATCGGAGCCCCTCCGAGGCCTCTCATTGCCCGGATCTTCAACTTTCGGGACAGAGACGCTATCCTGCAGACTTCTAGGCAACAAGGACCGGTCAGACTCGACAATATGGACGTAAACTTCTATCCTGATTTTACTCCGGCGGTTCAGAAGCAGAGACTGAGTTTTCTCGGAGTCAAACGTCGCCTACGGGACCTGAACCTCAAGTATGCGATGCTTTTTCCAGCGAAGTTGAGGGTAGAGGTGGATGGCCGCACGCACTTTTTTGATCGTCCCGAGGCGGCCGGGGACTGGTTGGACTCTTTGCCCGGGGACCGGGGCCGGGGGGGTGGGGGGGTGCGGTTGGAGGGGAGGGCTTGCCGGATCAGGACTGAGGGACTAATAGTAGGCCTTGCTCTGGACAACATTATTGTCATCATTGACTGATTGTGTACGTTCCCCTCCCATGGAGGTCGTACGGGGTCTCTTGGGGGCTTTCCCTCCTCCTCTGGGGGACTAGTTAGTGTTTTCATCTATGGGGCGACAGGCACACTGCACTTTGGGGGGGCTGTTTGGGCTCATGCAGGGGTGCAGGGAGGGGGGAGTTCTGTTGGGACGGGTGGGTTGGGGTGGGGTGTTGTTCGTTTTTACCGCAAGGCAAACCCTTTACTGTATTGGTGTTTTTGAGGTGCTCTCGGGGGGACGAGTGATGGCTTCTGTAAGTGATGGGGGGTAGGGACTTGACTTTGTTGTCTTGGAACGTTAATGGACTGGGGGATAGGATTAAGCGAGGTGTGGTCCTGCAGTATCTGAAACGACTTTCGCCAGATGTGGTCTTTCTGCAGGAGACACACCTTATTGGTAATTCCTTCTTTGCCATGAATCGGCGTGGCTATCGTTTGGTGGCCCACTCGGGCTTCACGTCTGGCTCGCGGGGGGTGGGCATCATGGTTAAGAACTCGCTCCCGCTGGAAATAGATGAGGTGCGCCATGATGAGAGGGGACGCTACACTGCCTTGGTGGGGAGAATGGAGGGCAAAGTGGTTGTCTTTGTTTCAGTGTATGTCCCACCGGGGCTACAGTCTACCACTTTTGCGGACCTGGGGCGCCTCCTCCTTGACCTTTCGGGGGGGCTTCTGGTGGTTGGGGGGGATTTCAATGCGGTGGTTTCTGGGACTATGGATCGTCACCCCCCTAGGGACCTCCCCCGGGCGCAGGCGTGGCTGTCCGGCCTTTTAGATACATTGGGATTGGTGGACTGCTGGCGCTTAAAACATCCCACGCAGCTGCAATACACCTTCCATTCGGGTGCCCATGGTAGCCTCTCGCGGCTTGATCATATCCTTGTCCCTGCGGCCTATGCTGGGAGGGTGGGAGAGGTGCGCCATCTGGCGCGGGGTATTTCAGATCACTCCCCGCTCCTGTTGCACTTTGGTGTCCTCCCGAGGGGGGAGGGCAGGGTAGCTCCAATTAATGCCTGGTATCTGCGCGACCCCACTATTCGCGCTGACCTGATTAAATCCTTGCAGCGGTATTTCGAGGAGAATGTGGGGTCTGTCCCTTCGGCTATCTCCCTTTGGGAGGCCTTCAAGACAGTTATTAGGGGGGAGGCCCTCTCCTTCATATCCCATGCCCGGAGGCGCGAGCAGGAGGAGGTGACCCGAGTGGAGGCCGAAATTACTGAACTAGAGGGTGATTTGGGGAGTGGGGTGACGGATGCTGCACTGCATGTTCTACACCTTAAGCAAGCGGCCTATAGGGCCCTCGTCACGGAGGCAGCCAGAGGCCTCAGTAGAGAGCAACAGGGGCGACTGTATGATGTGGGTGATAAGGCTGGTAAATTGATTGCGTGGTTGGATAAAAAGGAGAGAGCGAGTCGTGTGGTTCCGCTGATTGAGAGGATGGATGGTGTACGTGTCACCGAGCCAGAAGACATTGTCTCTTGCTTCGCGGATTATTTCCGCGAGGTGTATTCCCCGGTCTCTCCCTGCTCGGAGGCGGATTCTCATGCCCTGCTTCGAGATATCGCGCTGCCCTCCCTTTCGGTGGAGGACAGGGAGTCGTTGGATGCTGCTCCTACCTCGGACGAAATTGCCCTCGCTATCCGCTCGGTTGCATCTGGCAAGGCCATGGGCCCGAACGGCATCCCTATCGAGTTGTATAAGCTGCGACCGGACGTACTGGCACCCCACCTCCGCGCGATGTTCCTTGCGGCCCACTCGCGGGGCTCCCTCCCGCCGGACCAACGTCTGGCTACAATCGTGGTGATCCACAAGGAGGGGAAACCCCGAGACCGGGTTACCTCCTATCGGCCTATCTCGCTCTTGAATGCGGAGCCCAAAATCCTGGCCAAGGTGCTTGCCAACCGGCTGGTCGGCGTGGTGGGCGAGTTGGTCCACCAAGACCAGTCGGGCTTTATCCCCCACCGCAACACGGCCCTCAATCTGCGTCGCTTGCACGGGGTGCTCGCGCGTGTTCCGTTTGTGCGGGAGCCGGCCATCTTGGCGTCCTTAGACGCCACCATGGCGTTTGACACGCTCGAATGGCCATACATTTGGGCGATGCTGGCGAAATTTGGTTTTGGACCGGGATTCATCAGCTGGGTCAAATTGTTGTACTCGGGCCCATTAGCGCAGGTGGTAGTGAATGGGCGAGTCTCGGCCCCGTTCGCGCTGGGACGGGGCACGCGACAGGGTTGCCCCTTGTCGCCGCTCCTGTTTGCATTGGCCTTGGAACCCCTGGCGGAGTGGCTGCGGTGGCACCCTTCCATCCGTGGTCTCCGTTGGACCCCCGAGTATGAGGACCGCGTGTCCCTCTACGCTGACGATATCCTTTTGTACCTAGCCTCCCCGCGCAAATCACTGATTGTCCTGGTTGATGTCCTGTGCTCCTTTGGCCGTAACTCAGGCCTTGTCATCAACTGGGCTAAATCATGTGTCTATGTGCTTTCCAGGGAGGCTCCCGTCCTCCCGCGGGGATGTCCGATCCAGATTGCCTCGCAGGGGTTTCGGTACCTGGGTGTCTATATCACGCTGGACCCGGAGGCCCGCTACGAGCGAAACTTGCTTCCCCCCCTCCAGCGCTTGAAGGAGGACGTCGCGCGCTGGCGGCACCTGCCGCTTTCGCCGCTCGGCCGGGCGGCATTGTTTAAGATGATGTCGTTGCCGCGCTTCCTGTACGCTCTCCAGAACACTATGGACCTAGTCCCGGCGCGCTACTTCCGTGAGGTGGAGAGTCTACAGCGCCGCCTGTTCTGGGATGGGAGGCCGCGTATAGCCCTGGCGAAGTTGACGCTCCCGTGGTATGACGGGGGGATTGCCCTCCCGGACATTAAGCGGTATTACTGGGCCTCCCAGCTAGCTGCAATTAATCACGGCCTTTATGGGCCCGCCTTGAACCCGGCATTTGAAATGGACAAGATGCTCCTGCCCGGTGGCGACTACAATCGAGCACTCTACTCTGGCGCGCCGGATCCCCGCTTGACGGGGCCCACGCGTGTCATGGTGCGGGTGTGGCACGCGGCCAATGCAGCTATGGGGTGGAAGGACCGTTTGACCCGGGCGTCGCCGTTGTATGCGCCTCAGCGGTTGGGCTCCTTGTGGACCTCGAAGGGCTTCGAGAAGTGGGACACGATTGGCATCAGTAAAGTGGGGGACCTCTGGACGAGAGGGAGATTTAAAACATTCGAGACGCTGCAGACGGAGTTTCAGCTGCAGGGCAGTGAATACTTTCGGTACTTGCAGGTCCGTCATGCGCTGGGCTCCGTCTTCCCAGACGCCGCCTCCATCCCGGAGTCTTCCCCCCTGGAGGATAGAGTGCTGGATGGCCACGTTCCGGATAGCACGATCTCCCTCATTTACAAAAAATTGATTAATGACCGCTCGGGCCTGCTGACCGGCCTCCGAGAGGCTTGGGTTGCCGACGGGCTGGAGTTGGACGACGAAGACTGGATTTCCGCGGTGGCCTCTCCGAAGGAGGTGGCCATACCGGCTCGCCTTCGCTTCGTCCAGCTTGAGGTACTCCACCGGGTTTACATGACGGGGCCAAGGCTTCTGCGTATGGGTTATGCTGAGGATGGGTTGTGTAAGCGTGGGTGTGGTGCTTTGGCGACTTTTTTGCATATTTTGTGGGAATGCCCGAAGGTGGAGCGATTCTGGCGTGGTGTGCATGAGGTCCTGCGTCTGGTTACGCATGTCGCACTGTTGCCTGAAGCGAGGAGATGCTTGCTGAATGTGTGGGAACCAACTGATTACTCGGTTCCGCAGACGCGATGGGTGACTCTGGGATATATGATAGCTAAGCGTGACATCGCTCAACTGTGGGGATCCCAGCGGCCCCCGGCGGTGTCGGCCTGGAAAGAACATATGGATTGGTGCATGTTCCGAGAAAAGGTGGTGTATGTGGCGAGGGGCAAGCCTGGGGCGTGGGTGAAAATATGGGGCCCCTGGAACGCCTACCGCGGGGGTATTTGCGAGCCACCACTGCTGCCTGCTGCCTCACCGGCTCCGTCCCCCTAGTTGACCCCCTCCCCCAGCCCCGGGCACAGAGTTCCCCCAGTCCTGGACTTGTTTCCCTTCCCCCTCTTCAGATTCCTGTGGATGGTCGGGGTCCCTTATTCGAGGAGCACGTGTGGTTACCTTCGATTGCGGGTTGCCTTGCGGGTGTGTTTTTTTTTTTTTTTTTTTATGTTGTTGCGTGTGTATAAAATGAAACCGTATTGTGGGCTTAGAGTCATGTGGCTTACGTCGTTGATGTCTCCTGATTTGCTTCTTTGTAACGCCAAGTGCCCTTTTGTAAGTTTGTCAGGTGCTCCTGTCACGGTAGCGGCCGGCCGGAAGGTTGTAGGCCCATACTTGTATATACTTGAGATTGCAATAAACGGTTTCAACAAAAAAAAAGGGTGGCGGAGAGGCAACTAAGAGGGCCCTAACAGTGCCCCGTGCCACTCCTGAGCTTGTGGAGTATACATGTGGGTAAATATTGTGCCACCCTGGAATTGCACTCCTGTTCCTGCACGGTGTGGCATGCATGCCACACTGTGCAGGAGCATGCTGCAGGTGCTGTCACGGTAGCAGGCTGATGTTAGACCCTCCTATAAGCCTAAAAGCCCACCACCGTGAGACCGCTGCAGCCCCTCCCGCCAGACCAGGATTAATCTCCTAATCATGGCAGTCGGGTGCACCATGACTTTGGCAGTCCTCAAGCAGAAAGCATTGGGCGGCGGCGCTGGAGGACCGCCAAAGTCATAATAAGGCCCTTAGGAACCCTACTACTCACACTGCGTTTTTCTTCGAAGGGCTTTTTTACTGTCCCCCTCCTTTCTTCTTTCTGCCCCTCTTTACTATGGTCCTCCAAACTTTCATCCCTCTTCTTGCCTGATAGGTTCTTTATTTCTGCTTTCAGATACAATTCTTATAAACTTATATGTACACGACAATTTGGTTTGTTAGAGTTCAGCATGAGTCATTCCATTCTCTTTCTTGATGCCTTGAGAGATATAGTGAAAACTTTAATATAAATATGTTTAAAACAATGAATGTACCTTTAGCATCAAAGATGACAGCACCCCATCTGGTGTGGTTTTATAATGTTACTGTTAATTATTGTTCTTGTGTTAGGGAGGCCGGCAAATCCTTCAGAGCCAATAAAAGCTTTTGAATGATTGTAAGAGTATGGGCACAAAACTGATTCTACATTAGTTCCACCTTAAGAAATATTTTAAATCTCATCCTATATCTGATCCTCTCTCCCACTTCTGCCCCTCCCTCCACCTCCGAAGCAATCCCTATGCATCATTTTTCCAGGATAGCATCACCTGCCTAAAGCACCCAGAGAAAGACATCAGTGGTTTCACCATGCCCCAATTAGTTTTAGGAGACCTGGGCAAGCATATCACCCGTGAAAACATGGAACAGAATAGCAACTTGTTTTATATACTAGTTGTTACTCAAGTATTACTAAATATGAATAGTGAATGAAGTGTGTTGTGCTCAAACACAAGGGTATGCGTATGCGTGTAGATCTTGCCAAGCCGCTGATGCGAATGGGTTCTTGCTGATCCAAGCTACTTATAATATACACCTGAGTCACTGAAAATGGCACATTGTGTTCAAGTTCTGGTGAATGGCCGTAGAAGCCGAGCTTAGCAAACAGTCCCAACGACAGCCAGGAAGCTGGCGAAATGTTGAAAGCAGTGGTTGACGTGAAATAAAACAAGTTGGAAGGCTAGAAAAGAGCAGTGCCACAATCTGACAAATCTGCAACTTTTTTCTAAAAGTAATAGAGACTCAATACAAACCTTTTGACTGGTTTATGAAGGTCAATCTCTGACATACAGAGGTCAGTGAAATAAGATTGTGTAACTTGCATATATTGACTTAACATGCAACAGTTTTCCTGCTGGCATCCCCAAGCACGTGTCAGTAAATATAACCTGATAAATTAGGGTAAAAGTTTTAAGCAAGGAATTAAAGGATTTTAGATGTAATTTGAAATCGTGTCAAATTTCCAAATCCAAACCTGCCATATTTTACTTTTTGGGCAAGTGAAACTGTAGTGAAAACATTTATTTGATAGAATCGCATACACTTGAAACTATTCCTTAAGGTAGGCAAATGTTTGGTAAGAGAACATTAGTAAATATTCCTATGAGACGTAATTTGGGAATCTATGCATCATTTCAGCGGCGCCCGGCACGGATCAGAGGTAAGGGTGCGGGGGCGAGAAGGGGGGAAGATGCTAGGGAAGCGGGTATTAAAAAAAAAAAACGTACCTTCTTGCCGCTTTCTCGCTGTGTCTCTCCTCCGTAGTCCTCCTTCGTTCGGCCTCAACAGGAAGCACATCTAGGCTCCCAGTCAGCCAATCACAATGCTGCCTTAGGAGTGTTGTGATTGGTCTGAGCACCGTGTTTCGGCACTCAGACTCTGACTGGGAGCCTCGGCATGTTCTCCATGCAGGCTGTACTGCAGCCTGGATGGAGAACATGCGAAGTGCGCAAGACAGTTTTGGGCGGCCTGAGAGGGCTGGCCAAGCAGTCATTGCACACTTAGGAGGGGGGGCCCTGCCTGCCCCCTCAAGCAAAGTTTCAGAAGTAAGAGAAAATAAAATTATAATAACGCGAGTTATTATCATTTTATTTTTCCTTTGTTTCACTGCAAAAAAGCAGTGGGGCAATTCTCCTCCTCCTCAGCAAAGGAGCCGCCACTGCATGATTTACCAGAATAGTAACTCACACCTATAGTAAAACTGGACCATTTGTTCTTCTGTTCTGTTGTTGCGACATGGCACACTGGCTAAACGTGAAACAGTCAAACATACAAAACTTGTCCCTCAAGTGTAAAAGTACCAGATGCACTGCAAAGCAGAAAGCATGCTTTGGTTAAGCACATTCTGAATTCTGTTTATTTTTTCAATTTTTTATAGAAATGTAAACGTAGTTATTGAATATTTTAGAGAGTGAAGTATAGAACAAAAACAAGGACATACGGTGGTAGAGAAACACATTGAAGAACATATGGTTCTCTACAGATAAGAAAACAACCAATTGTACGTACCATGATACGTTTAAAAAGTGGGAGTAAGGAGAGTGCATAATTAGTTACTAAATAAAAAGCACATATTCAGATAATTTCAGCAAGACAATTGGCAACACTGAGACCATGTCAACTAGCGAAAACACAAACACAGATACAAAATAGCAACAATTATGATACAGCTCAGCTTGGTTACACACTTAGGGCTGTTCTACTAAGATTTTCAATGGAGCACATTTGAAGATGCCCGCAGCATCTCTGATCTGCACCAGCCATCTTTTATCATAATCACAAAATGTTGTAATGAGACAATTCTGTAATTGTAAGGAACATATATATGATGCTGGACATTGTATACACATTTGTTCAATGCATCCTGCAGATAATATATGCATATGTAGGTTCGCTCCATTGTAAGCCTTTGTGATAGGTTAAACGACAGCTGGTGTACACTTAAGAGGTACATGGGTATCTCCTCATCTGCTAAAAATTAAGGGGCTGATTCAGAGTTCGGCTGTCTGTGGACCACCAAACGTGGGGTGGCGCAGCGGTGGCAGTGCGCACCGGCAGTCGGACTGCCGTATTATGAGTTTGGTGGTCAGACTGCCAATGGACTGCTGCAACCGCCGGGGATCCATGATCCCTCAGCGGTGACGTGGCGCTCTTAGGCCTGCAATATGGTGGTGGTGCAGCTGCGGCACCGCCAAGCACTTTATGAGTTTCTTTACTGCCACAGTTTTCATGGCGGTGAGCCTGCCATGAAAAGTGTGGCGGCGAGGAAACTGAGGGGACCCTGTGGCCCCCTATTGCCTTAGGGCCATTGGGATGCATGCAGGGGAGCACATGGTGTGCTCCGTGCTATGCATGCACCCCCAGTTCCTGCACGGCATGGAGTTAGCAGTCCATGCTGTGCAAGAACTTGCTTCGGCATTCCCTTTGCGGTGCCATTTTAAGGCACACCGCCTGGGACTGCCAAAGCACCGCCCGCCAGACCAGTAGAAAACTACTAACCTGGCAGTCAGTCAGCCGAAGTGTATGGCAGTGTGCTGTTCGGAATCATAAGAACAACCATATAGGATGTTTATATTTTGCTAAGTTGTTTTTTAATGCACAAAACTTGGTGAAATTAATATTTTGTCATGGCCTAAATAACTAGTTATTTAGCTCCAGAGTTTTAAAACATTTTGCCACTGTAAACTCTTAATTTTGAAATGGACACTTGCAACTTTTGCAGGGCCTGATTCACAGAATCAGCTCCTGTGGGAGCTTATGCCTACTGATGGAACCTGCAAACACTTGCAAATCTACCCTAAAAATGGTTGGTGTAAGTGTTTCAGGAGGGTAATGAAAAGGTATTCTGCTCAGAATGTTTTGGGGTACAGACACAGCAATTTCTCCACCAGGAAACATATTTCTGCTAATTCTCTAGCAGGTTGTCTGGAAGGATATTGTTTAATGGAGGAGGAGTACTCATGGCAAAAATCACCTTGCAAAAACTTTCCTATTTGGTGCTAAGAATCTTTGAAGATCCCCCAAACTCAGACATCTACACAAATTGCAGACAGACGTCTAGGTTTATTTGATTTAACTTTTAAAAAACTGTTTGAGAGTTGGTAGGACAGTATCCGAGCATTATGTACAAATTCCATGATTCTTGTGTTTATATGCCAAGTTTTAGTTATTTGCCACTCCTATCATTAAAGTAGATGATAGAGGCTAAGAATTAAACAAAAGAAGCAGAGATGCCCATGGTGATAACTCGAAAGAGAGGAATCAGCATTCCCTACTCACAACCATTTTTCCTGACTGTCCCAGAGACTGTCCAAAGTTGTCCAAATTTGTAGAACCCTAGAACCCAAACAACAAATACCAAGCAAATAAATGTAAACCTCCCATTTGAAGGGTACTTAATTTTAACATTTCATCAAATACAACATTTAGAGTTTTTAACGGCCAGAAAATACCATACTTTGGGACAAAAGCTTAGGCAGTCTGATCCTGCCTGGCCACCTTCCTTGCTCCACTTTGGCAGTGGCTCAAGATACTATATCCCTAGACGGAGGGAGTGAGAAGTGATACAGGGTTTGCTCACCTTCTCAAACATTTGACTATTCAAAAACAACAGGAGAGAACCCCTACAGTGCTTAGCCTATCTCTTCATACCCACCAATGGCATCACCCAATGGTGTTAAAAGGACTCTCACCCACTGGGATTCCAAGTGGCATTCTTCTTCTTAGAGTCCTTATTCAGATACCTACTGTATCTGGATGGGCTTAACCTTAGTAGGCAAGGGAGCTCCTTGGTTATTGGGTGGGATCCTAGATTTAAAATAGTTAAGAGTGCCCTGAGGGTTATTTTCAAAGGGGCACCATGTCTACACAAGGATGCCATACATACCGATCCACTTGATCTCTATGTTTGCTTTCCTAAGATGCGGGAATAGAACGAACCAGACAAGTTCATGGCCAAGAATGACCTTCGATGAAAGTTTGACTACAAGGTCCACCTACTACCTTACCCTCATGGAGCTCTAAATAGGACGCTACTAAATGCAGACGTAGTGACCAAATGGGTTGGCATTTATGGCATGTAAAAGTATTATAAATGGAAGTTTCACATTAGAATACACACAAATAGGATACTAACGGGTTCCTTGTAAGGTCCTGATCAAAGCGAACTTTCCCATTCATTCCAAAGTATTTACATTTCACTTTTTCAAAGTGCACCTTGCATTCATATTTATGAAACATATGTGTGGAGTTCTTTTTTAAGTGCTTACATCAGATTGGAATTATATGTATGTCATGGGGTTCTGGGAAATATGATGTAACATGGAGAGTGTCAGTTGATGTTCCTGTCTCCTTGCTGTTGGATGGGATCTTCTTACATGAACAAACTTACAAGAAACAGCCTTCCTGTGTTCAGACTTTTACTTCAGGAATGCTTCAATATGCAGGTGTCAAATCAGTTTCATCTGTCACAAAGCAGCATTGGCACATTTTCCATATATTAATGTAGTTTCGTAATGAAAGAGCTTCAGCAAAACATAAAATATCATTTGGATTTGCATTCAAGGTGGATTTGTCCAATACATTATAAATACATTGTACTACATGTGCCTGTATCGAGCTAATACCATGCTTTGGTGTGGGGAAAGTTTAGGACTATCAGGTACATATGAAACACAACTCTCCAGAATCTTATCACTTTTTTTTAACACAGTAGTAACTGTGTTATTTTGGAGTAAAGACGTATGACCATATGCTGGCATTTCCATGCTGCACTGACTATCTCTTTGTCTGTTAAGTATAGTGAATTATTCCTCGACCTCACAATCAAAGCTAAATTTATGTTTTAAGAACTGTTAGAACTGGGATTTCTGGTTGGCTAAGGCTTGCGCCAAAGTCAGGCAGAAACCACCACTCTAGTCAGGGCAAGGAAGTTACACGCCAAAGATAACCCCTGCTCACCCCCTTGGTAGCTTGGCACGAGCAGTCAGGCTTATCTCTGAGGCGATGTGTAAAGCGTTTGCGCGCGCACCCAGCAACAACACCCAAGGCCCACCACAAAGGAAACTCCACACAAGGTATTCTATAAAAATAACCTTTGTATTATAATAAAACACAGTAGATAAAAACACACACTTTACAATGTGCCAACAGGCACGGGCAGAATTTACAAGGGATTATATGTACAGGGGACAGGGCCACATGGGCCACTATCAGGAATTAGCACTTTTTAGAATATAAAATTACTGTAGCACAAAATACACATATAACACAACCAGTAACTACCAGAAAGTACCACCTACGCAACCCTAACCACCTTAGGAGAATACTGCGCAGGGAACTAGGACCTCACTAGCACCACCTGTACTAGTAGGAAACAAACAACCACCTAAGTATCACAATACCTATAGGGGTAAACACATATTACACATGATGCCTAAAACATTCAGAGGTGTAGAACATGGCACATGACGCATAAAACTCATTCAGAGGTGCCGGGCAGGTAAACACATGATGCATAAAGACATTCAGCGGTGTTAGGAAAGAGGACACATGATGCAGAAACCACATTCAGCGGTGTCATGAAAGAAAACACATGATGCATAAAACATTCAGAGGTGTAAGGAAGGAAAACACATGATGCATAAAATACATTCAGCGGTGTAAAGCAATGGCACATGACGTATAAACATACATTCAGAGGTGCAGGTTAGGAAACTTCACATAAGCCACTACCTGTGGCAGTCCCTAGGCCAACTGGCCTCTGTCCAAGCTTAGGACGCTGTCTCAGGCAAGCTGCGCCAGCTGCGCAAGCTAAAGAGTAATTCTTCCCAACCTAAACGTTGCAGCTGCCCACTAAGTGCTGGGCAGCTGGAGGAATGAGCGTGGGCACCACTGTGCCCTCCTACACAAATCTGCCGCTCTCGTGGAGCCTCTCCTGGCTCTAGCCACGCAAAATGCCCCCTAGAGCCTTTCAGGGCTCTATTACCTATTGCCCCCGACGTTGGAGAGCGGAGCTCTGCATCAATAATGCCCCCTAGAGCCTTCGTGGCTCGAGAAGTAATGCCCCTTCGTTGGAGCGGCCCGCTGCCTTCCGGGGCCGCTCTGATCACCCACAGCAATGCCCCCTCGCAGTTGGAGCGGCCCACTGCCTTCCGGGGCCGCTCTGGTGGTGAACACTATGCCCCGGTCCGTCAGAGTTCCACACGGGGGACTTTTTTACATTGCTGCCCCACACGTACGGAGTCCCCCAGCCCTTCACCACTTACCGGGCTCTTCTCTGGGGACTCCGGCGGTCGACGGGCTCTTCTCCGGTGGGGCTTCCCCTCCGCTGGGGAGGCTCCGGCGTCAGGACGGCTTTCTCGCGGCGGGGCAGGCACCGACAATGTGCCTCGGGGCCCCGCCGCCTCAGCAGTCCTTCTCTCTCCCTCTGCTCCGGGAAGCGCGGGGTAGGCTCCCGTCCGCTTCCCGATTTGGAAACGAGGCTTCCGTCCCGCGGCACGCCCCCAGGGGACGCCTGACTTCCTGTCTTCCCCGGGGCCGCGGTGGTGATTTCTCGGCAGGGAGAGGGGTAGGCTCCCTCGCAGAAGCAATAGGCGGCGGGGTGGGCACCCGCCGTCGGAATAATTAAATAAGCGGGGTGGGCACCCGCCAACGAGCGCCACAATGCGGGGTGGGCACCCGCTCTAAATCAGGCAAAAGCGAGGGAATCCCTACATCGGGGTTCCCTCAATTATCGTAGCGCCGCGCTACGGGCCACCATAAGGCGCTTCTCAGGGAAAGCGCTTCTCAACGCTGGTGTCCCAAAACAAAGCGCTCCTAGCGCTATTAATGATAAAAGCACTCCCAGGCGCTGCCAGTGAAAGTCCAGCAACAAAAAGTCTTCAAGGGGCAGGGGGGCAAAGACTGGGCCCAGGGGCCAGCTCACAGGGCCCTCCAGCAGGGAGGCAGTCCCCAGTGGCGGTCTCTCCTGGCGCCCAGCAGCAGCAGGCCCCCCTCAAGTTGGATCCTGGAAGAGAACAAAAAGTAAGGGGACACAGCCCCTTTTTATACAGTATAAGGCTTTGTCTAAGGTGCAGGGAAGGGGCGAACCAGTTCCAGCAGGTTCCTGAGCACTTTGTTTTGCTCAGCCCCTCTCCCTATTCACTGGCAGGGCTAGGGTCATTAGACGCACCA
Source organism: Triturus cristatus (assembly GCF_964204655.1). Taxonomy (NCBI): domain Eukaryota; kingdom Metazoa; phylum Chordata; class Amphibia; order Caudata; family Salamandridae; genus Triturus; species Triturus cristatus. Next base: position 387,352,359 of record NC_140587.1, on the reverse strand, counting down.
CAGGGGCCGGCGCCAGCATTGTGTGGGGGAAGCCCTGTCCTATTCAGGACCCAGGTACACTCCTCCCCAGCCATCAACATGCTAACTCCCCATTCACCACTGGGTGACTCCTCCTGACTCTGGGGAATTCCCTAGTCCGTCACCTGACCTCACCAGCCAATCGCCAGACAAGCCACACATTTCAGACTGCACACTGAAGTGCCCACTTCTAGAAGTGGCACTTCCACACCAGGTACATGCACGCCGCACACATCAACGCGCAGCATTCACTCCCACGAGTCTGCACATACCAAACACGGGCCTGCACACCCCACGCATCAGGAACTACCGGGACACATACATTCCCCCATGCATTCCTATGGGAGGGCAGGCCAACCTCACAACACGCACGCACTTTACCCTGGGACACAGCGGTAAAGTGCGCAGAAGTCCAAAAATCACTAAACCAAGTCACCAACAAAAAGCAAAAAATTTCGGGGTGAACCTGCCAGAAGGGCCGGGTCCAACACAACCCCCTTCCAGCCAAAACGCAGGGTAGACCAATCACCACCGTGAAGGTCTTCCCTGCTTTGGGCGACAAAACACGGACACAGGCCCGCAACGGCAGGGACACTCTCCGGTTTTACGCCACTCTAAACCCCTGGAGTTCCTTCTAAAAGAACTCGGCGGACCAACTGGGCTACCCCACTGGTACTCCTCAGTTGTCCGCGGCCAGGACCAGGCCCTAGGCCATCTAGGCGCCACTGGTCCTTGCCTAACCACAGAGTGGGGGGTAGTAACCCCCGGCACGTAGTGACCATTTTCCACTCTTCCCCTCATCAGGGCTGTTCTAAACATCCACTGATCTCCCAGCCCGGGGTCTGAACCCTCAAGCTGACCAACAGTCACGGGTGAGGCTCTCCTCCCCCTACCTCTCCTTCTAGTGTTCCGTCCTCTCCTCCTCTGAGAGGCACCCTCAGAAATCAACTTTCCCACCAGCTCAGGACACCTCCCTGAGAACTGGTCTCCTAACCTAGGGTTTAACCCCTCAGGTTGCACCGGGGTCAGAGGTGGGCTCTCCCACCCTCTACACCCCCTTCCAGAGTCCTGCTCCCTACCAACTGGGGCGGTACATCCGGAAGAAGAACTGGTCAGGACACTGGTTACAGTAGTCCTACCCTTCAGGTCAGGCTGATCCTGAACCTGGCCTCCCAACCTCTGGTCTAAAACCTTCGGTTGCATACTTGCCTGGCACTCCAGGACTTCTGGGGACTCACACAGTATCCCCCCAAGAGTAACATATGCCTCATATGTTGCATGACAGTCTGCCTGGCGCAGATCTCCCGTCCCCTGTCCACCTGACAGTGCGCGAAGATCCCCCAGGACAGACGTGTAGTCGCCATGGTCACCTCTAGGAGACTCAGCCCTACCGGCTGGTCCCTGACCCACTGGCTCCTCCACCGGGGAACACAGCCCCATGCCACTCCTCTCGCTGGACTTCCGCACCCTCCCTACTGGAGCGGTACTGCCTGACACCAGAACCACTGGAGCTCTATTTACAGAGACTCCAGGTTCTCCATACTCTGGGCGATCCTCCTCAAGTGGCCTAACAGGACAGCCTAGGCCCCCAACCTGGTGTTCCCTGAAGAAACCATCCAGGTTCTGAGACTGGGTTTCGGGCCTCTGGGGACTCAAAGTCACCCGCTCACTCCTACTCCGCTGAGATAGGCCGTGAACCCCTACACCCCTCTCACTACTCTGGGACCTAGCTGGGCTACTCTGAACCTCTACTCCCATCCAGAATGGGAAGATACCTGAGCCACTACTGTTGGAAGTACTCTCCCATACCTCCTCAGAACCTGGGGCACTTTCCCAGCGCTCTGCTTCCTTGGCCAGGTCCCATGGACTAGCAAACCCACACCCCAACAGGTGTTGGCGCAACTCGGGACAACAACCACTGAGCACTTGCTCTTTGATAATCAGATTGAACATTTCATCCAAATCTTCTACCGCGTTAACCGTCACCCAATCGCACAGTGCATCATAACAGTCATCCACAAAATTCCCCCAATCCTGGTGAGACAGCTTCTTACTGCCCCTGAACTTCAACCTATACTCCTCCTCTTGGGAAACAGGTACCAGACTGGGTGAACTGGGACTCTCTGCACTGGGCTCTCTATCGCTGCCACCACTGGACTCTACCCTCACTGGTGAATCCAGAAAACTACCACTGCGCTCTGGGGACAACTTACCCTCCAGAGCTAATCTCTCCCTGGCGAAGGCCCTCTCAGCCTCCGCCATCCTCTCCTCCACACCCAGCTGCGCCATCTCCTTGGCATGCTCTAACCTGAGCTTCTCCATGACCAGCTGATGCTCCCTCTCTTCCCTCCTATCTATCCAATCCTCTGGGGACAGGTAAAGGGATGGGGTGCTGCTCCTGACACTGGACCCAGCAAGGGACTCCCTATCTATGGGGTCTTCACTTTCTACTGGCGTCCCTGTCAGGTAACCTTCCTCCTCTTCTGAATCTTCAGGGCTCCCCACAGACCCACCACCCTCTCGGCGTGCGGCCCGGGCCCTATCTTCCTCGCTGCGCTCTCGCTCCCACTCAACCTTTTGCAAAGTGATCAGGTTGTCCCTCAGTTTGGACTGGGTATCCAACTCACCCACCTCTATGCCCCTCTCCTCACAGAACCTTACCAGCTCCAACCTACTGTACCTAAACAGACTACAGAAATTAAAAGCTGGCTCCATTTTGGCGGACGTTCCTGAGAAGAGTTTAACACAAGGAACCTGAGTGTCTGAGCTAACACAGGAGTACATGATTCAAAAAGGACACCTTTAGGAGAGGAAATAATGGAACTCAAAAACAATAATCCCTAAAATGTGGTTTATCTAATGCAGAGTTTTGTGGTGTAGCCAGTCGCTGCTGCGGTACAGCGCAAACGCAAGTCCAAATCCCACCGCTGATCACCAATGTTAGAACTGGGATTTCTGGTTGGCTAAGGCTTGCGCCAAAGTCAGGCAGAAACCACCACTCTAGTCAGGGCAAGGAAGTTACACGCCAAAGATAACCCCTGCTCACCCCCTTGGTAGCTTGGCACGAGCAGTCAGGCTTATCTCTGAGGCGATGTGTAAAGCGTTTGCGCGCGCACCCAGCAACAACACCCAAGGCCCACCACAAAGGAAACTCCACACAAGGTATTCTATAAAAATAACCTTTGTATTATAATAAAACACAGTAGATAAAAACACACACTTTACAATGTGCCAACAGGCACGGGCAGAATTTACAAGGGATTATATGTACAGGGGACAGGGCCACATGGGCCACTATCAGGAATTAGCACTTTTTAGAATATAAAATTACTGTAGCACAAAATACACATATAACACAACCAGTAACTACCAGAAAGTACCACCTACGCAACCCTAACCACCTTAGGAGAATACTGCGCAGGGAACTAGGACCTCACTAGCACCACCTGTACTAGTAGGAAACAAACAACCACCTAAGTATCACAATACCTATAGGGGTAAACACATATTACACATGATGCCTAAAACATTCAGAGGTGTAGAACATGGCACATGACGCATAAAACTCATTCAGAGGTGCCGGGCAGGTAAACACATGATGCATAAAGACATTCAGCGGTGTTAGGAAAGAGGACACATGATGCAGAAACCACATTCAGCGGTGTCATGAAAGAAAACACATGATGCATAAAACATTCAGAGGTGTAAGGAAGGAAAACACATGATGCATAAAATACATTCAGCGGTGTAAAGCAATGGCACATGACGTATAAACATACATTCAGAGGTGCAGGTTAGGAAACTTCACATAAGCCACTACCTGTGGCAGTCCCTAGGCCAACTGGCCTCTGTCCAAGCTTAGGACGCTGTCTCAGGCAAGCTGCGCCAGATGCGCAAGCTAAAGAGTAATTCTTCCCAACCTAAACGTTGCAGCTGCCCACTAAGTGCTGGGCAGCTGGAGGAATGAGCGTGGGCACCACTGTGCCCTCCTACACAAATCTGCCGCTCTCGTGGAGCCTCTCCTGGCTCTAGCCACGCAAAATGCCCCCTAGAGCCTTTCAGGGCTCTATTACCTATTGCCCCCGACGTTGGAGAGCGGAGCTCTGCATCAATAATGCCCCCTAGAGCCTTCGTGGCTCGAGAAGTAATGCCCCTTCGTTGGAGCGGCCCGCTGCCTTCCGGGGCCGCTCTGATCACCCACAGCAATGCCCCCTCGCAGTTGGAGCGGCCCACTGCCTTCCGGGGCCGCTCTGGTGGTGAACACTATGCCCCGGTCCGTCAGAGTTCCACACGGGGGACTTTTTTACATTGCTGCCCCACACGTACGGAGTCCCCCAGCCCTTCACCACTTACCGGGCTCTTCTCTGGGGACTCCGGCGGTCGACGGGCTCTTCTCCGGTGGGGCTTCCCCTCCGCTGGGGAGGCTCCGGCGTCAGGACGGCTTTCTCGCGGCGGGGCAGGCACCGACAATGTGCCTCGGGGCCCCGCCGCCTCAGCAGTCCTTCTCTCTCCCTCTGCTCCGGGAAGCGCGGGGTAGGCTCCCGTCCGCTTCCCGATTTGGAAACGAGGCTTCCGTCCCGCGGCACGCCCCCAGGGGACGCCTGACTTCCTGTCTTCCCCGGGGCCGCGGTGGTGATTTCTCGGCAGGGAGAGGGGTAGGCTCCCTCGCAGAAGCAATAGGCGGCGGGGTGGGCACCCGCCGTCGGAATAATTAAATAAGCGGGGTGGGCACCCGCCAACGAGCGCCACAATGCGGGGTGGGCACCCGCTCTAAATCAGGCAAAAGCGAGGGAATCCCTACATCGGGGTTCCCTCAATTATCGTAGCGCCGCGCTACGGGCCACCATAAGGCGCTTCTCAGGGAAAGCGCTTCTCAACGCTGGTGTCCCAAAACAAAGCGCTCCTAGCGCTATTAATGATAAAAGCACTCCCAGGCGCTGCCAGTGAAAGTCCAGCAACAAAAAGTCTTCAAGGGGCAGGGGGGCAAAGACTGGGCCCAGGGGCCAGCTCACAGGGCCCTCCAGCAGGGAGGCAGTCCCCAGTGGCGGTCTCTCCTGGCGCCCAGCAGCAGCAGGCCCCCCTCAAGTTGGATCCTGGAAGAGAACAAAAAGTAAGGGGACACAGCCCCTTTTTATACAGTATAAGGCTTTGTCTAAGGTGCAGGGAAGGGGCGAACCAGTTCCAGCAGGTTCCTGAGCACTTTGTTTTGCTCAGCCCCTCTCCCTATTCACTGGCAGGGCTAGGGTCATTAGACGCACCACAGGGGCCGGCGCCAGCATTGTGTGGGGGAAGCCCTGTCCTATTCAGGACCCAGGTACACTCCTCCCCAGCCATCAACATGCTAACTCCCCATTCACCACTGGGTGACTCCTCCTGACTCTGGGGAATTCCCTAGTCCGTCACCTGACCTCACCAGCCAATCGCCAGACAAGCCACACATTTCAGACTGCACACTGAAGTGCCCACTTCTAGAAGTGGCACTTCCACACCAGGTACATGCACGCCGCACACATCAACGCGCAGCATTCACTCCCACGAGTCTGCACATACCAAACACGGGCCTGCACACCCCACGCATCAGGAACTACCGGGACACATACATTCCCCCATGCATTCCTATGGGAGGGCAGGCCAACCTCACAACACGCACGCACTTTACCCTGGGACACAGCGGTAAAGTGCGCAGAAGTCCAAAAATCACTAAACCAAGTCACCAACAAAAAGCAAAAAATTTCGGGGTGAACCTGCCAGAAGGGCCGGGTCCAACAAGAACCATCATATTTCCTCCTTATTTTCCGTACACCTACCTGTACTGCCCATATTTAGGAAGCTAAAACTGGCACAAGACCTTTTGATTTCAGGTCCCCAAACTTTAGTATTTCAATTACCAGAAACATTTTCCTGAACTAATCAATCATTTAAGAAACAGTGGGCCCGATTCACAGAACTAACTTAAGACAAAATCCTAAACTTACTACCATTTTGGTATTCACAGAAGGCACTTACTCATTTCGGTATTCACAGAAGTTAGGAGTCCTAACTTTAGGACTCCAAAATGCCTTCTGTGAATACCAAAAGTCTTTAAGTCAGGATTTTTCTCAGTTTAGGAGTGGTAAAGTTAGGACTCCTAACTTTACTACTCCTAAACTGAGAAAAATCCTAACTTTAAGACTTTCGGTATTCACAGAAGGCATTTAAGAGTCCTAAAGTTAGGACTCCTAAATTCTGTGAATACCGAAATGAGTAAGTGCCTTCGGTGAATACCAAAATGGTAGTAAGTTTAGGATTTTGTCTTAAGTTAGTTCTGTGAATCGGGCCCGTAGAGTGGATTTTCTTGGTAAATGTATATTTGGGCATTAAATCCGGATATTGGCATGGTCATTAGATTTATAGCGTGCGAGAGTGGAAAAAGACCACCAGGCATAATGAGTCTGACAAATTCCGTCCCTACTGCAGCACCCTGAGTCCATGGCTAGTCCCTGGCTTTACTCTGACTACATCCTTGCCCCTACTGCCCTTTGGAAGTGGTGGGGTTTTTAATATTCTGCTTCAAGGCAAGTTTACAGTTAATGAACACCATTACAGACAGTGGATAAGAAAATCACCGGGCATCTTTGAAGGAAATGAAGAAAAGAAAGAAAAGTTCAAACGGAAGGATGAATCCCTGAAGCTATAACATTGCTGAAGTACTAAGCAGCATACACAGAACATGTATTTTACAAAAAGCTATAATAATACACATTTCAGGGCACAGAAAAATACGCTTAAGACACAAAAGTTTTAACAAACAACAGGTAAAATAAATTGGTAGGTTGTACAGAAGTGCAATCTAAAATATATTTAAGTCGCTGAGGGAGTATAAAGAGGATAAGTGCACTTGGGCTAATAAAATGTACAATTTGCAAAGCAGGCCCATGGAACCTTGGGGGATGTTATTAAAGATAGCAGTTTTATAACAGCAGCTCGTCAATATAAAGCAGCACTGGGCCAGAGCAGACTACAGGTGCCCTTTGAGCTCTTATGAAAGTAGATGTTTCTATCACAACAAGATAAAGTGGCTACTGCTGAGTTAGCTGGAAGGGTTTCAGCATAATTCACGAATTCGATAAATTTCAACAAACAGCAGTTAATAGAAGTTAAAAAGCCGTCCAAAAATGCAACGTTAATAAGGCTCACGCTGCACAGGCATTGTAAATGTAAATTGATACTTGTATAGCGCACTACTCAGCCGCAAGGGTCTCAAGGCACTTGTACGAATACCGCTGTGGAACCCATCCTGGCTTTCCCTGTGAGGCGTCCACTCCTGGGCACCCCCAAGGTGGAGGCCAGGCATCCTTAGCATTGTGGGGGCTGTTGTGGAGATTAAGCAAGCTATTGCCCAGAGTTGCAGAGTGGGACTCCATGATTGGAATAGGCACCGAGGCGAGAATTATCAGGTCCGTGGATTTTTTTTGCCCAAGACCCGCCGAGGCGGGGAATTGAACCCTGGTCCCAGGCTAGACCTCTGCAGCAGGGTCTGCCGCTCTAATCATTGAGCCACACTTCTCCACGAAGCAGCAATCTGCAAGTTCGCTTTGTAAATAAACATTCCGAGCTGGGAGGTGATAATGTGCAAAGTAGTCCCTGTAAACCTTTAAACATTATTATTGAAGGTCGCAGGGTTATAACAGCAGTTCACCATTCTAAAGTGATGTTGCGCAGGAAGTCAGTCAGATGGGCACTTCCGTCCTCTTATTGCAATCTAACACTGGAGATAAAATGGCTAGCGCAGATTTAATTTAGCTGCGAGGACAGCAATACAATTCATTAACCTTATGAATGTGGTCACCACTTGTGAGTGGTCTCCTTCCAAACAAAATATAATAGAGTGGCTACATTTCTGAGTTTTAAAATTATTGAAAGAAACAAGTAGCCAACTCCTGCAGTCTGTGATTAAAAATGCAATTGCATATTATGTGAGCAAGACGTTTTGAATTTAGATAATCCACATTACTGTCTGCTTAACTGCTATGCCAATTTTGGGAAGAAAGTCCATTAATTTTAGTTTGCAATAAGCTATATAGGTGTCAGTCTTTGCAGATAAAAGTTGTTTGTAACTATTGATTTCTTCCCAGATATGAATTGTAAGGGTATTTATTCGAACTTTCACGTAGAGTTCGGTGCTAAATATTGTTCTAAGAGGCCTAAGTCCATTCTAGTCTGTGAGGGGATGAGCTCAGGGGGCGCATTAATAAGGACCTTTAGATGTTTCATTGCGCTATACTAAAAAATGATCCGCATTTAGCAGTAAAGCCTCTGCTCCAAGTGCAAGTGTGGAAATATGTGACTTTGAGCATGGGTGTTAATGCAGGGGTTTTAGTTGACCTCTATAGGACTAAAAAGACAATATATTAGGAAGGTACTTTTGGTTTCAAGGAGTAAACAAATCTGCTTTTTGACTGCCCCAAAGATTTATTGGCTCCTTATTTCCTCACATAACATTTGGATTTTGGTTCATTGTTCCTTGTAAAATAGTAGCCAATACAAGCGGGGAAGCACACCCCGTGCCATCTTTCTGCCACCCAAATGTGGACAAACTTCCTCTGGGAAAGTTTCATCAGGTTTCTCTCTCACCAAAGAGAGGAACACTGGCACCTAAATAGGTGGAATCAGAAAGCAGTCTCACAGAACATGGAAAAAGCCTGATCAAGTCTGCAATTGACCAACCTAGAATCTTCTTCCTCTCCCTAATGATTATATTCCCAGAATTCCTCTCTGCTTTGTCAGCATGAAATCGGGATAAATGAATAAATGGCAAGGCTACCAGTGCGTGAAACCTGGTGTTTTATTTCAGGGACTATGTCTGGCTATCTACAACAACATACAAATATTTCATAGCTTTAAAAAAATATATATATTTTCCGGCAACATCGTTGTCTCATATGAGCATTGCTGCTGCATACACACTGCACTCACAGGGCACCTTCTATAAATCATCCCCAGGAGTCTAGTCTAGTCCACTCAAGCCATTCCAGGGGGTATGCACAGTGGAGCAGGCATTAACAGCAGTCACTTCCTTCCTTCATTTTGTGAAAAAGGTCCATTTAAAAGAAAGATTGAGAACGTCCTCTCCTGAATGCTTGGTGAAGCTCTGCTGTCACAGTGATCATACAGAGCAAGCTGTGTGGCCCATTCTATCTGTATGATTGAGTGGAATGTACAACAATAACTGTAGGCCAGAGTTGCTTCTTGGGTGTGAGTTATGCTCAGTTCTTACAGTTAATGACGAATTTAGGGCCTGCTGTACAACCAGGGCCAGACTGAGAAGCCAAAGCAGCCCTGGCAATTTTGATGGAAAAAGCCCCCACTTGGAGGAGGGGAGGGGCTGGAAGGTTGCAAGTGTGTAACACTGCTGCTTTTGTTACTGAGGACCTATACTGCAGCAAAGCTGCAAAACTGGCCCCAGTAACAAAAATGGCCACCACAGCTGCAAAACCGGCCCCCACCCTTCCAGCCTCCCGGGAAACCACCTGATGCCTGCTACGGCCTGTCCAGACCTAAGTACAAAGGCTTTTAGCAATTGCAAAAGCCTCCTATTTGGTATATCAGAGGTTTTGTGAACGCATTTTTTTTTCTAATGCACTAAAATGATTTAGCAGTTCTGAAAAGTTTATTCCAAATCTCTAAATGGGTTTAGAAATAGATATTGAATGCCAGTTTTGAAGGGGGCATTCTAAATTGTGATTTGGCACCCTATGCATCAATGGTTTGTGACCATAATTCCTGTCACAATCCAATGAAGAGTTTCTTACCCACAAGTTGGAGTGATAAACCCATTCATAAAAGGAAAGGGTCCCATCTGGACCGTTTCCCTTTGGTGAATTGTTGTAAATGTTTCTCAGGGAGTAGGCAGTGATCCAGGGGACCACTGTCAACTCTCATAGAAACATTTTGAAAAAAGAAAACTTTTGTTTAAAGCAGCCCTGTTTATTTAAGGGTTCTTTATTTAAATACAATCACAGACGTGATGGTCTGTTGACTCTTGCAGGCCACCATCCCTCTGATTGTATCCAATTGAAGTGAGCAGCAATGTATGCCCTACACAAAGACTATTAATTTGGTAGGTCAGATTGGACCTATTCTGATTAGGAATTTTAAGAATCAACCTATTAGTACCCAGGTCAGTTCACAAAATTCAATACAGGCAGCAAAAACACTGCATGAAACTTGCAACCAGATTTTTAGCGGGCAGTATAATGGCGCATCTGGCCCTTAGTGAGGTAAGGGGTAGTTTGTGCTTTAGCTTCAAGATAGGCAGGAATGACGTCGAGCTATTAAAATATAGATGGTACAGAGCATTATGGGGAGATTTTAGGAGGTATATAAGTGACCCCACTTCAACTCAGCACCAGCACAGAGCTGCCCATCTTATACTTTTGCCCTCCAAACAGATGCTGTTCCTCAACATGCAGCATAGAGGCAGGGCATTGGAATCCCATAACTGGCAAGGCTGAATCAGGGGCAGAATATGAAAAACAAGTATTTAGTGGTCCCACTCCTGTATACCCAGCACGGAGAGGTTTCAGTGAGAGGCAGAGGCAGGACTTAGTGGGAGAAACACAATATAGCAAACAGATGGGTATTGTATTGTAGGGTACTGTTATGAAATGGAATGTTACCATATGGAATGTGAACATAGTTATTTGTCAGTTAATGGCTGTCTCCCGTTCTAATTAGTCCAACTGTGGTGTGATTCCACTAAACTACTGGTCTTAACCTGTCTCCTGATCTTCTTGACATGAGGCTTTTTATATTTTGCATCGAATCACAATATCCTAGTCTTAATATAGTTTGGCATAGATGTTGCATCATAAATATTGTGTTCAATAATATCATCCACTGGAATTTTAATAACACCTTAAGTGTCAAGGCTCCCCACCTCAAATGCTGAGCCCTTTTTTGACGTTTAGATCCATTTCTGTTTAAACCTTCATAACCTTTTTTCCACAAAATGTATCGAGACCAAATCTTTTTTTTCCCACATTAGGGGGATATTAAAGGTACCCAGGGTTTGTTGACTCCTTTGGTGAGAACTGAGAAAATAGCCAAAATGTTGTAATTTTTTGTTTGTTGTTGTTTTGGAAACAGAAAAGATCTACAGTGCAGGAAAGTATGAGATTTTTTAAAGAATGGAATCAACAAAAGGTTTGCTGTGCTAAGATCACAATTTACTCAAATTACCCAAATAGGGAGAGTTGTAAAAATTGCTTTTTACCACAGTTTTTGCAATTTCCTATGTGGTAGTCAATTTTTTCTACTTTTGTGGTTTCTTCCTAATTGCCATTTTTACCGTTTATTTAGTCTTTATTTCGATTATCAAATCATTAAAGACAACGATACATCAATAAACTCATGTTATGGACCGATAAATTCCATCACAAACTAAAAATTATAGCAGCCCAATCATACCAATATTTTAAAATTAGTAAAACCAGTATGAAAATTTCACATAAAACCACAAGTTGATCCATCCTGCTATGCATTCATATTTCCCGTTCAGAAGGTAGAAATTTGTAAAAACCATTACATAAAAGCATTATTAAAATCGTCCTAAAAACTAACATGTATTTAAATGTAACTACAATAACTTGATTATAAGGGAATTATCCCTTTACATGTTGGCTACATTCCGAGCATTAGCAATTTTGCTTCAGATAGCCCACATCCAGCCTAAGACTATAGCTAGGGCAATTATTATGGGCTCACTTGTGTCTGTCCTTAAAATCCTTAATGCCTCAGTACCCTCCCTGGTACCAAGGTTTAAACAGATTGGTTTGAGCCATCTGTATCGAGGGGCTTTATAAGCTGGGCAGACAAAGAGAACGTGTGCTATGGTTTCCTGCTGCGACGGACATGTGTTACATTTATCGTCATTCAGGGGGTGCCATTTGCAGGTAAAAGTTTTTATTGGGAGTGAGCCCACCCTGTATTGATGGTACAGTTTCCTGTTGTAAAAATAGTTTTTTACCACAGTTTTGCAATTTTCTATGTGGTAGTCAATTTTTTCTACTTTTATGGTTTCTACCTAATTACAGTTTGTGGTGAAAACAGGAAAGCCATGGTGAATGCCGGGTGGCTGTACATTTCAGAGAAGTTGACCCATTATGGTTTTTCTGAAAAAACGAATTGTTGGAATCTAAAAGTAATTAAAGAAGGTAGCAAAAATTTAAAATAGGTAACAAAGTCTTGAGCTGTAATTTATTGTCCCAATTGCAGATCTACAAAAGTAATACACTGTTATATTTGTCAGACTTGTGTGTCCGTAGGTATATACAGTGTTTGTTGGTTGTCCAAAAACATGAGCTACACAGAGCCATCAATTGACCTGCAGCCTATAATGATTTTCCTTTGTCCACTCACCATGCATCAATTCATATAGTAAAATCTATTGAATGAAAAATGGGGATGACGGAAACCTATGCATTTTTTTAAATGTGCCCATGCTAATGCGTTTAAAAATAAGGGTTATTTTTACAAGCCTGAATTTGGGGATACCCATATTATTTATATGTCATTTAGATGGTATTTTTTGCAAAATGTTTTATTTCTTGCAGAGTGGCTTAGTTTTGGAAACCGAAAGGAAGCCGAAATAGAGAAAGACTCAACTGATAGTACCAAATGTTCTACTACTCTGTGTTCCCTCACTTTCCTCCATACAAACAAGACCCCAACTTGTGTAGATGAGCCTATGACAGGAAAGGACATAAAGTGCAACATAGAAACACCAAGATTTTTCCATTGAAATTCACTTATTCTGGCAATGAGGGTTCTTGTGGTATCTGGCAAGGCATTGCCCGCACTCAGAGAGTTCTACAACCACAGAGATTCCTGAAAACCAGGCATTCATGGGACTACAGGGCGCGTGACTTGCATGAATTTGGCTACGTTTTCTTACCCAGAATGCCATGCATAAATCAACCTTTTGCTGAAATCACTGATTTTCCTCAAATTATTGAGGGCAAGTTTTAGAATCTGTCATGATCAACAAATTTCCGACTACTAAGTCCTCTCAGTTCTCATGATAAAAACAGTACCCCACATGTAGGGGTGGGCTTATCCAACAGGAAAAGCCCCAAAATGCAATGAGGATTTTGCACACAAAAAATGATCATGGACCATGCTGTCTCATGTTGGTAGACCATATGGTTGGAGTTTGTAAACAATTTAGCTGTACCTGGCTTCACAGCAGCATTATTTCACCCTCAGTTCATGGCTTTCTCAACAGCATGAATTGTCTGGAGAAGAGTACTTATCAACCTTTGATGATTGAACTGGGTTGATAGGTAAATGCATGTGGCAAGTCAATGCATGCAATGACAGGCAAAAAGCCAATTTGAAATAATGCATGGAAGAGATAAAGGACTCGAAAAGGCTTCCTTGTAATTAGGATAGATAAGGATTTGCAACAGATCTTAATGCCGGTCAAATTAATGCACTTGGGAAGCAAGTTTTTTGCAACATGAGGATTCAGCAGGTGTAACACATTCAGGATCTCCAACAGCACTTAATACCTCAGTGAAGTGAAGAGTCTGAGTACTAATTTGTGTTTTTGGTGAATTTATGATGCATTCTTTAGTGAAGTTGCTAAACTGGTAAGGGCAGAAGATTTGTGTCCATTACAGCTGAATAATATTAAATATGTTCCCAAGATGACCATCAGAACAATGGGAGAATGGCTTGAAATCTTTCAACATATGACGTGCTTGGCTGAGACAGAAGTGTTGCTCACAGCAGTACAATGGGAAGGGATGTGGTGCCCAGCTAAGGGATGCACCTTCCACTGACACAGTTGTTGACAGAGGCGTATGCTTATCCAAATAATCGTGAGAAAGCTCTGTCAGAAGGCCACGTGGTGTACAACTCCTCTCAGTCCACCCTACAGCCCGGCTGGCTCCAGCCAAGCTGAAAAGTCTCTAAAACACATGGAAGAGCTTGGACAATCGTGAAGGGATTCTGCAAATGTGTACTTCCTTAAACGGATGCCACCAGCTTTCCCATAAACTACTGACCCATACAAACTGCAATTGTTCTTCCCCCCAAATCGCTAATTATGTTGCCTACAGGCTAACCTTGTCCGGATTCTCTCATGTTCCATTTGCAATCCCCGTAATCTCAGAAGATTTGTTATAATGTCATACTAATCATTCTTAATATACGTCACTCATGCACATCTATTTGACCATATTGTGCATTCTGTAGGCTCTCCCTGTGTTGAACGACACCTAAATGAGCTCACTGTGCTGCCTTTCCATTGGGCAGGTACATCAATCTGAAAAAAGGGGATACATTCCTGAAACCAGAACTTATTTTATGTGAGTGGTTGCCAGTGGGACCCGAACTCTTTCATTTTTGCCCACAGTTGAAAGTCTTAATCATGAATAATTTCCTTGGGTGGCTGCCACTACCTCTACACATGGCCCAGCCAAGGCATTACCACTGACCAGCATTTTCATTGTGGTCAAAGTGGGTGAAAAACACACAAATCTCACCGCAAAGTGCATGAAGGTATATGTTTTTATTCTTTCAAAGCCCTAGATTGTTCCACCGTGCCTAATACAGCACATGTTTAGGACCTGAAAGGAGTGGGATGTGGGCATGCACGGCAGGGAATTCAGTAAGCTTTGCTTTCCCATGATTCCTGCCAGCTGTATGGTGGCCAGATCTGTAGAATCCTCTGCAATTCATGCTACAGTCTGCGATCTAAAACAAGAAGACCAGAGGAGAGGAGACCTGCCTTTGCTGACCCTGACTGCAGTGTGCAATGTACTGCCAATCTGCTTATGGTCCATAGGGGTTAATGGTTACAGACCTAGAGTAAGACCAAAGTGAAGAGCAATGATACTCTCCCCATCTCCATGCTAGTTAAGAATGATGTTTCCGTCTTGGGTATGGTGAGTTGCCTGTGGGGCGGAATCCTCACTATTTTAGCACGTTGTTGCTTTTTAAATACAGCGCCTTTAGCCCTCTGTGCCAGATAGCCACTGTACATCTCTGACAATGGATGTTGAGATCCCCTATGATTCTATTTGATTTTCCAAGCAAGGAACAGGAGCTGAATCAGTAGTGGAGTTGCTAATAATCCATTCTGGGTAAAATAAGAGAGATGTGCATTTTTGTAAAGGAAGCCTATGCAGATAACGAGAAAAAACGTGTGGCATTGAAAACAAGCTATTGTTTCCAAACCTGAAGGCTGGAGTGGCACTTTCAAAGCGAGGCAGCTGCTTTGGCAGCTGTATACATATGCCCATCTGTGTTTAGCCTACTCAGCACTGACTTAAGACAGCCACTAGGGCCAGTTCACCTAGATCTAATGTCAGGCCCATCACTATAAGAACAAGTCACTGCACTGCAGAAGGCTGGAAGAGCCTGAGTTTTTAATTCTGCTGGCCTACTTCAGCATCGAACCCTTGTAGGCGCATTCAAGAGCTATCTAGGCTGTGGTGAAGTCAAATGGAAGTGGAGTCTTTGGACCGGTGGGTGCTGTGCTTCTGGTCTGTGCATATTGTGTTGTTTTTAATGGGCAGATGACATCAGGGTGTGCTGGTACTTTGGCTCATGCTTCTCTGGCTGTTAACCAATCCCGAAGAAGCAGCACAGCAGTTTTTATCTAGGTGAGAGAAGGAGCTGCCTTGGGCAGTGATTTTCATTTATGTGAAGTGATATTACAGAGATTTTTTTATTTTTAGGGTGTTACATACCACAAACGTGCCACCTCTCAGCCCTGTTATATGCAACCCCATTTGCAAAATTAACTGCATAATGGCAAAGGAAAGGTGTTTATTGCCATAATGAATGGAAAAATAAACATTAAAGAAGATATATTCTTCAGGCCAATCTACCCATTGTAATGCAATCATTGAGACCTCTGAGTTTTGTATAACAAATGAACTTGAAGATCAGAGAAGGATGCCAATAAATAGTGGTGATGAACTCCGTGCATTCCACAGAAAGTCTGACACCTGCAGGTTACAGGCTTCAAACACAAAGATAGATCAGATGGTTAATATTGTTGTATTAGAAATGGGAGTATTAGTAGGGGGGCTGAGAACCCACCTTAAATAATACCCACAATCCTTGTCAGGGGGAACCACTAAAGTCCCTAAACAAACCTGTGCTCAACTCTCTGGTAGCTTGGTACAAAGCAGTCAGGCTTAACTTAGAGGCAATATGTAAAGTATTTATGCATTCCTCAACCAGGAATAAAGCAAAAATACACCACCAGAAAAATCCCAAAATAATCTAGAAAAATAGAGTCTAGTAACGACATCAAAACAGAAAAAATATCCAATAAGTAGATACGGAGATATTAATTTTTAAAGTTTGAATTATAAATGATGCCCAAAAAAATAAGTGCCAACCACTGTTATTTGATCGTGCTAGACCAGGCCAAAGTAAAAAGTTAAGGGTGACTCCAATGGAACACAGGACAGATACAGGGAACAGATTCGCTGCAGTGGAAAGTTTACCTTCTGACTCAGAAAAGTTTATGGAGAAAAAATGGTCATTGACAAGTCCCTGGCAGGATCCTAGGCAGGGCTCAATGACGGTCGGTTGCTGAAGAGGCGGGGCCAGGTGCAGCCATCAATAAAGGTAGGAAACTTCAGAGCGGGTAAAATCCTAAGTGCATTCCCAGGGAGGCTGCGAAGTTGATGGGATGCTGCTTGGCAACTGTCCTGGTGAAACCTTCTATATTTGGAATTAGAAACTTCTCTGGAAGTTAGATCTCTTTCAGCAGGGCTAACCAAAGATTCAACATTCAAAGCTGCGGCTTAAACAGAGATTTTGGTCTCTGTCAGTTTTCCAGGCAGAAATTTGGCAAAATGTTTCTAAGTCCCACTTCTTGCAGTTTAGGATTAGGAAGAGTACACTCTAACACCAACCAAGGGTCCAGGACCTGTGATGTGTGGGGCCACTTGGGAGTTAGGATTCACTTCAGCAGAGGCCAGCAGCATGGTACCGGTCACAGGCCCCGAAAAATCATAGTAACTTGAATAATCTACTCAACCTAACTGTAATGTACTTGACCAGTAATCTGGTCTCAAATTGTGTGATCCTAGGCTAATATTTCATTTTACAGGGCCTCCTTTATGTACACAATCATGAGAGCACCAATTATGTGAGCTTTGCATTTCTGATGTACAAAAAACTGTTTTGTTTGATTTAATAGACTAAACACTTGCTTCACACATAATAAAATCTAGCTCCCATATGATCCCTGACTTGCCTCTTAGTTCATTTATAGCATTGCCATCAGGGCGTGGGCAAGAATGTTTCTCAGTTCATGTGTAAAAACTCACTTTTAATAATTTATATTACAAAAACATGATGTGGTAGTGCACTGTCAGTTATAGCCATCTCACATTATTTATTGAAATAGCCACAAACTTTTGCACTAACAGGAAGTTCTACTGTTAAAACCAGGGGCGGATCCTCCATTAGGGCGGAGGAGTGTCGCCCCACTGCTTTCTCGCAGTAGGAGAAGCAGAAACATAAAATGGTATTTTAAATATAAGTTTATGTTTCTGCTTCTCGTGCTGCGAGAAAGCAGAAGGGTATGCCTGGTTGGGGGTGGTCGGGTCGGGGAGGAGTGGCTTGCCCACTGCTGTGGGCCTTGACTGTTTGGTCGGCCCTCAGGGGCCGACAAACCAGTTGCGCACTCTGGATTTTCTCTATGTAGGCTGCATGCAGCCTACATAGAGAAAATGGCCTCCCCATAGGCGCTCGGCTGGGCGCCGTCCCCACGAATCACAACGCTGCCATTGTAGCATTGTGATTGGCTTAGGGGAGGGGAGGGAGGCTGCTTTCTTCCTGTTCCAGCAGCAGGACCTGGCCAGGAGCAGGGGTGGCGCAGTTCCCGGTAAGGTAAATAGTTTTTTTTTTACCCTCCCGCGTGCAGTCCACCACGCGACACCCCTCCCTGCCCCCCACCAGCGAGTCATGCGACTGGTTAAAACTATATAGCATATAAACATTTCTTTGGAAATTCAGCTTTAGCAAAAATGATTATCCTTTGCACATCAACAAGTAAAGTGTTTTATTTTATCTTCATCCTATTAAAATCTTTTTTTGCAGCACAGGGTTAAAAAAATGTGATTTTGTACCTAATCAAATATGGTTTTCAATGTTTGCACAGTTCACTTATTAGATATTTAAATGTTGCGAGTTCGAAAAAAAAACCTGGCATCCTATAGCCTTTCAGTTTGCACTCTTTGTACAGTACGATTTTCAGACAGTTCACTGTAAGCCCTAAAAATAGCTTGCCCCGATAAAATCTTACTAGCCATAACGAGTGGGCGAATAGATTTCTCGAGCCCTGAAGGCAAGTCCAGTTGGCACTGGTTAGCTAGGCAGTTGCATGGAAAGAACGTCTGAAAGATTGTTTTGTCTCTATCGCTCAAACAGGAGGTCGGCCAACTGACCCTTGGATCCACTTCTTGGGTGCTGGGTTCAGGTCAAACAGGTCCAGTCTTCCTTTAGGTTACATACAGCAGGGTAGTCTTTATTCTGATCTTCACAAGTCCAGGAGTGTTCTAAGGAGAGGTCAGTGGGTTCCACTTTTATGCCCAGGGCCAGACTGTGGGTAGAAGGCAAGCCTTTGGCCACTCCCTAAAGCAGTTCTGATCAGTTCCTCTACCGCCACTGGGTTTGCTACCATCCTGACTAGAGGCACAATGGCAAGGCAGTCCTAGGCATGAGCTACATCTACCGGTGACTGCGTGCGCATCCTTTGAAGCTCAGGAAAGGGCTAGGCACAGTGGACAAGGGTCCTTTGTCCACTGTCTGAGATCAAGGCACATCACACCACAGCGGAACTATCCGGGATCAGGCAACAGCTGAACACTGGCAGGAAAGCCTTTTGTTTTAGGCAGGAAAAGGACAACTTTCTAAACATATCATTTATAAGATAGCAATATAAAATCTGACTTGACGATTAAGTTGGATTTGAAATTACAATTAAAATTAGTCTTCAAACCGTTTTTCTAGCTACTCCCAAAATGAATATAGCACCTATTAAAGGCAAACAAGTTTTAACGTATGGGAGAGCCGGCCTTACCACAGTGGAAAATGACTTTGGAGGTTTTTCACTGCCCTGGACATGAAAAATATAAATTATTCCTGTCCAACTTTTTAAATACCATGTACCCTGGCCTATGGGCATTTATGGCCTACCTTATGGGTTTGTTTTGTTCTGAAGTTGTCACATAAAGGTGACTAGCAGTTAATACAGAAGAACTTTTTCAGTTTTGTATTTGCTAAACCAAATGTGTCTTTTTCAGTAAACATGCACACACACACACACACATAAATGTAAATATTTTTACTGAAACAGCTCATTTAGGAGCTGAGTTCGAACTTTTTGCTCAAATACGTAAAACCACTTACATTTTCCAGTTATGGTTAACAGAACACACAACCTACACTATAACTCATGCCGACTGCTATGCTATTATCATAATAACGTTTTTTTGTTTCAGTGGCCTTGGATAAATAGTGTTTTGAGCAAGCCGGACACTGCAAGTTATGGAATGAGTTGTCTGTGTTATTAACCATAACAGGCGAATCTCAGTGATTTTATGCGTTGGAGCCAGACCCATAACTTTAAAGGATTTGGGGGGTTTATTTAGTGAATTTCATTGATTTCCTCTGTACTTAATAACAACTCCAGCCAAAGGCTGTGCGCAACAAGGAGGCCTGGTTTCACACTTTGAAGCTTTGCCTACCCAACACAAGTGTGTGTCACCCTAAGGTTGACAGGTCTAACAACCATACTTGACAAAAAAAAATGTATGAATGGTTTTCACGAAGTTGATGAAACCAAACAGGTGAAAGTTGTTCTTACAGCTGTTTTTTTAGTTTCCTTAAGGGTG
Source organism: Triturus cristatus (assembly GCF_964204655.1). Lineage (NCBI taxonomy): Eukaryota > Metazoa > Chordata > Amphibia > Caudata > Salamandridae > Triturus > Triturus cristatus. The sequence goes on along the minus strand of NC_140587.1, from coordinate 387,332,434 downwards.
GCCTACCACTATTAGCCATTTAATTAGCCCCTAAGCCTTTTTAGGTCTCGCTGACTCAGCGCATGCGCTGGTCTGGCGAGACATTTTGTGAGGGCTCCAAAAAGTGCTACCAGGCCAGCCTAGAGCTACAGTGCATGTGCGCGGGCGCGCGCGTCGCGCTTTACCTCGATTACTTCCAATTTCGCGGCCGCTTTGATATTTGATCGCAATCGCGATCACTTTCGCGGCCGCACGGCTGCTGTGATGTTCTCCGTGAGGCTTCAATAGATTGCAGCAGTTAAAACAAGCATCGGCATAGCCAATAGGTCTCGCTTTTGGGACCTTATAAGTGTTTAGTTATGCAACTGTTGCATGGCTAAACACTTATAAGGTCCCAAAGGCGAGCCCTATTGGCTATGCCAATGCATGTTTCTTTAAGGGGCTGGGTTCCCGTCTTCATCTCCCTTTCCTGCTTCTATCACTCTCCCCCCTGCCATAAATCCCTCTTTGTAACACCCAGTCACCTGCTTCTCCCCCTGGTAACTGGAACTCCCTTGTAGGATTTTGTATATTGCTAATACTCTTAATTACTCTATTCGTAATTGTGTAACTAGAACATTCCACATTTGTTTGCTGGATTATTCTCCAAGAACCGTGACCTTTGGAAAGTGCTCTACAGCACTCTGTGTCTTGTCCGCACTGTACAAGCTAACTGAATGACAGAAGCACCAAGGAGCCGAAAAACACATCTTCATGGTGAATTAAAAGCCATCTCACTTAATAGGCTTTACTGCACATTGGGCGGCTAACCATGACATTTTGCAAATCGTTTATGAACATCAGTACAGTGACAAGACACCTGTTCACCTCCCGAAACCCTAACATGCTCTTTTAAGCATGGCCCTATACTAGACACAGCACCTGCGACTCGCATGTATCACTGGCTTCTGTTACTCCGCCGGGCAACCAATGGTCTACAGGGTCAAAGGTGAATGCCTCAAGCAACCAGAATCCTCAGCGTTCATCCACAGGGAGCAGGATAGCTTTCCCCCCAGTCATAACAGTGATCCTGAATGTTGGTCTGATGCGTCAGCTTGGGATCTAAATATACATGTTAAGAAAATATGTGTCAGCAGCAGTCTAGAGCTAAAAAGGGATGTTCCTCACAGCTTCCGTTGATCTTTTCCACGCACCGGTCTGTTTCTAACACCTACAGTTTTTGACAAGTAAGTATGATTCCAATTAACCACAGTGCATGAATGACTCTTCAGTTCTGCAGTCGGGGTGGGTATGTTGAGATGATGCCAGCCACGGCAGACATTCTACAGCTGGTAGTGGGCGCATGCTTTTGCGGGCAAGCCGGGATAGGAGACATTCGTGATACTGCATGCTCAGGAGACTTCACACACTTGTGAAAGAGTATTAGTGTGTTTGTCTGTAAGGTGAAGAACACTATGTGCTATCTGTTATATGGGTCTACAATGCTGACTGCGACCAACACATGACCATGCATAAATTATTGCACCTTACAGCACTGTATATGTGAGAGGAAATCTTATTGGGATCCTTACCAGGACGGTCTATGTGTCCGGACATGCAAGCGGCAGTGGTATGACATGTCTTGGAAGGTGTTCACAGATTACATAGGGTCATGTAACATTCAATGATGAGTTTGAGAGGAGGCAGAGGGCTAGGGGCAAGAAAGAAGGAATAGAAGAGGCAAGAATGGATGGAAGATAGAGTAGAAAAACTTGAAAAGTGCCCAGATAAGGTGGGAAAAGAAGGATGAATTTCTAGGGAAGAAACAAAGAGAAGACAGGAAGTGAGCACTACGGAAACTGGCAGTATGGGTGTACTGATATTATGGAAACAAGGCACTATGGGATTTATTGCTAAAATAGTCATACATTTCTGGATGTGTACACGTAGGCCTATGCTTTAAAGTGATATATGAATGCCTACCTACAATAGAAAAGTATTGATGTAGGTGAGGGAAAGCTGTGAACCAAGTAGCTTTCCTGGTCTATCTCTGTGTTCTGTATCGGCATGTGTCGCGGATTTTGGAAACGTACACAGTAACAGCAAGTGGGACTTTCTTTTTCACACTCATAAGTTTTATTTTATAGTTTGGGCAGCGTTCAGGTGGTAGTAGGCATTCTATCAAGCTTAATTAAATGGATGATTGATTTTCCAGTGTTGGGGTCGGCGATACAACAACATGAAGTGATCCCTCCCTTTATTTTCCAGAATACCTTTTCTTCTGATATTTCTGGTGCTGCAAGGTTTCTGTTGATGTTAGGCTCCACAGGTCCTTGATAAATAAAGAGCAACCAAGGCACTTCGTGTCTATCAATTTATGTTTGATGAAACCACTGTTCAAAGATTTGCTGTTCTGACTTCACTGCACCTGTTGACCTATGTGTGTGTGTGAGAGAGAGAGGGGGAGATAGATAGATAGAGAGAGAGAGAGAGAGAGAGAGAGAGAGAGAGAGAGACCTCGGGAAGAAAAGACTGAAAAGGAGAAGTGCTGGGCTGGCTCTTGTGTCTGAGCTGGTTTGGGTCACTCCACCATCACCTCTGCTTAGTGGCTACAGACAAGGTGTACTTGTTCTTCAAACAAGGGACAAGTCTATATAAGCAGTGTGAAACTTTTATTTATTTATGTATTTTTATATAGCACAAGTATGGCTCAGAGCGCTAGAGTGCGTTACAATAACAGGACGGAATAAAATAAAGCATCAGTACGATAAACATTGGATTGTACAAATACAGGCTGACGTAATCTAAAGCGGGTAATAACTCCTGTGAATAAGCAAAGGAAAAGAGGTTAGATTAGAAGCATCAATGAGTGTGTTATAAGAAAAGATATGAAAAATTCATGTGCCCTTCTCGTCCACGTGGGGCGTGTGCTCTCCTCTATGTAACAGTGCCAGACTGGCATTTAGGGTAATCAGGCAAATTCAAACTACACCAGCTTGCAAACATAGTGGGAGCCGCTTTTTTGGCTTTCTAATTCACTAATGGTGGTGGTTGGGGGGGAGTCAGTTTTATTTTCTTGCCCGGGCCTATTTATGTCCCAGTTGAAGCCTGCTCAATAAATTATTCTTTTCAGTAATAGACCATGTTGAATCTGTAAAACAGACCTGTGGAAGGTCTGGTAAGGTTTTCTCCCAGATTTAGTGATCCAAGTGGATAAGAGTAAGTAAGTTCCATTTACCATTTTAGAATAGAAAAAAGTGAACTAAAACAGTGGTTCAGGATAGTCAGGAACAATCATGACTTGTTTAAAAAATGTAATCTAGGATTCTTCAAGATAATGCAGGTTTGAGGATTTCCCAGAAGTTGATCCAAGCCCATCTCAGGGATGAGTGGACTATAAGGTAGCATCTTGGAGTGGGAACTGGGTCATTGGATCACCTGCGCAGGGGGCGCTACTGGCTCTAGTACCCTTATAGTTCAATGTTGTGCGGTTCTCCTGGCATGAGTCACAATTCTTGCAGGAGGATCATGCCGTGGCCCAGCCAGAGAAATAAAAATTATGGGGATGGCTTAATGCAGTGGATGTTGTCCAGTCTGAATGGGTTAATTCTGCAAGACTTAATATGTATATCACCAGGATCGATTAGGGGATGGACAGTCCTAGTTTTCTGCCTTCTGGAGTTATTGTTGTGAAGTCTCATTTGTGGGCACTGTTTTTTTCAAGCTTGAAATTCTGATATGACAGGATTACCTTGGAAATAATCTTCCGATTGAATAAAGTTATATAGCCCTTTAGATATTACTCTCCCCTGCTTTACTTTATGCAATTTAGGTTTCTACTTTCCTAATTGGAAAACCTCATAGTCGGAGAAAAAAATTGTATCTTACGACTGAATATCTTGGATGCTTCAAAGTACTTCCACTCTGGAAGGAAATCAAGTTCCTGGTCTGGTATTCTGATACTTTTTTAGATGGTCGCCCCCATGATATAGCTGCACAAGTTTTATGTTTCATGATTTGCACTCTAGTATTTCATTCCAAGATGGAGGACTAAAGTATTGCATGTGGCCTCGATATGGTCTCTATGGGAGACAAAGCCATCTAAGGAGTTCACTGTGGTTGCTGCCTGAAGATTGCCCAGCTGGCCACTGCAAGGCGTTGTCCTCCCAGAGTGGGATCAAACTCCTTCTAGATCAGATGGCAGTTTATTTCCGAAGTTGCCAAACTGCCAGATCCCAATGATGCGAATAGAAGAACAGCTCTGTACTCAGCAGTGCTCAGCGGGGATATGGGATTTCACTCATGCATCTTCAAATCCAGGTGATCCTGCCACTTAGGACGCCGGTACCTTGACTAACGATGTCCCCACAATTAGAGAGGACAAAGTACAATGGAGGCAGGAGTTCGCACGGGAGGATAGGTTCTTAAGCATTTGCCACAGGTCCCACATTTCTCTGAGTCAGGTGAAGTGTCAGGGTCTTGCAATGGCGAGTGTCAGGGTCTTGCAATGGCTCTCAAGTGACCCTTGATTAGTTTACAGAGCTATAATTCAGAGGCAATTTAAGCCCAGCAAAAACTTGGTTCCCCTACCTGTAAGTCATTGTTCTAAAGCCTTAATCTATAATATTGTATGTTCCTGCAGGCAAGTCTTGTCATTGTTCTATTTAAAAAACAAATATATTTTGATACAGGTTCTTCTCTTTCTATGAAGACAGATGCACAACTGATAAGATGAGACAGTAACAAACTAAGAGCATGCAACCATTGTAGTTGGTGGTAGTAGTTTTACAAGTTTTCACTGACAAGCATGGTGATTTTAGAGAATTATAATCCATTCTAGCACTCCCTTTGTATATAAGCCTGAGCAGGTGCTTCCCTATTGAACATACGGGGGCGTAGCTTGGAGAGTAAGACTGGGGGGTGAGAGAGTGGTGGTAGGAAGGGAGAGGAATGTGGATAAGCAGGGGTACTATATGAGTGAAAATAATATTATGTAAACTATCCAATATTTTTAAGACTTTCAATACAGAGAGAGGGCAGAGAGTTTGTTTGTGAGAGAGTTTTTGTCTTTGTGCATGTCAAAATTTCTAGTGAAAGCCGACAGACAGATCGCCATACCTGACTGAAAGCGCCTTTACCCGACTATTTACCAGTAAATAAATTTATTAAGGGACGTGTAACACCGCAAACACCCCCGGAAGCTACAGCCCTGATTAGACCCATGGCAGATTAATCCCGTACGGACAGACAGAAGCCCAGGAAAGCTTTTGACTATGTTATTATGAACTGCCCTCACATTTGTTCTATTAGTGATTTCCGCTGATTCACGTGAGTGCTTGTAGAGTCACCTACACCGCCTGGCCACAGTATCAGGGGGCAACTAAAGCAGTGGGGAAAAGCGCAATGGAGATTGTGGCCTGTTCGATGTGGCAGTCCACACATCGGGAGGCTCCAAGAAAAACTGATACCATGCAAGGCATTGCAATCCGTCGTCCTGCAAGTTCTACATTTCTAGTGCAGATCACTATTGTGTGGCCCCACCCTCTTAGGACCCTTTTCCAGTACCTGTCCCGCTTTCTCCATTAGATTTTCACTTGATTCTCATTCCTGTCTAGTTTGTTCGACTATCTGCTCTATTCAATCCTATTGTGACCCATTCACACAGGTGCTAGTGAAGCCATGCTGCTTTCTGTCATACGCAGCAGGGATCAGTCATCACTTGTCAAGAGCTGCTGCTGGGGACACAGGTTATCGGCAGCAGTAGACTCTGGGGTATGTAGTTCACTCAGGCAGTGGGGGCAGAGGTGGACAGCCAAAAACATAAACTCACAGGGCCCGATTCACAGAACTAATCTGAGACAAAATCCTAAACTTACTACTTTTGTTATTCACAGAAGGCACTTACTACTTTTGTTTAAACTTACTACTTTTGGTATTCACAGAAAACATTTAGTATTAGTAAACTAACTGTACTACTATTAAATGCCTTCTGTGAATACCAAAAGTAGTAAGTTAAGGATTTTGTCTCAGATTAGTTCTGTGAATCGGGCCCACAGTGTGCATTAAGAAGACTTCTTGCTCAGCCAGCGCTGAGCATAACACAACGAGGGAATCACTGTGTTAAGACGCAACAGTGGATACTTTGTTTCCCGGCAACCAGCAGCTTCAAAGGGGAAAACAAGTAAGGGTGTCGGGGCGAGGCGGGAAAGGAATGAAAGCGAAGGGTAATCAAGCATTGGCACCTGCAAATAAGTCTGTACAGCCTGATAAACCTGAAAGCCTACAAAGACGCCCAGAGACACGAGGGCTAAGGAATAAAGGGCAAAATGAGCAGAATGGGCTGACAATTGCAGATGATAAAGCAAAGCCAAATAGAAAGGCGCAACCTAACCCCATAAAACTTATGGAAACAACATATAATTCACAACCACTAATCTCTAATATGTTTAGCCCGGTAGAGATGGGGAGGCAGGGCAACCGTCTGTAGAAGAGGAGGTAGCTGCAGACCAGTCAGAAGTTTCTTTTCCACTCTCAGCGGACGGATGGGTAACGTTAAGCCCCACCACTCCACCACCAGTGGCCCTTATCGCACAAGCAGTACACCCCATTCTACCTACAAGTATAGACATGATCAGCAAGCCATTAAAAAATACTGAAACCATTCAGCAGAAAGAAAAAACTCCCGACAGTATCGCCATCCACCGTCTCAGGAGCCGTAGGGCCAGAACTGGATGTAACAAATGTAACAAGTGCAACAAATGCAACAAATAACCAACAAAGAAACGCTGATAGCCCTGAGCCCCCCGACATCCTGGATAGACCTTGCCCAATCACAGATGACTCGGAAATGTACGAAACTGGCATATCATCATCCAGCGAAGGGGAAAACAATGGAGGAAAGAATGAATGGGGTGACAGCACCGACTCCGGGACCCTATGGCAAAAGGTCGCCCAAAAAAAGAAGCAAAAAAAGAAAAAAGAGACATAGTGATCATAAAACCGGAGAATCCTCAGATCAGGATAGCAACCCCGAGCTCAGATGGGATTACTCATCCTCCAAATTTGCGACACCATCAGATTGCACTGCACGGTCAGGGCACATTCTTTCCTCAACCACAACTCCGAGTGGGAATGCTAGAAATGTGGAAGAACCCACCCTTGCTGAAGTCTTGCAGTCGATCAAGGGCTTCCAAGAAGAAGTTAAACAAGACAATCGGAAAGGCCGACAAGCTACGCAAAAACTCCAAGACGCTATCAGAAAAGTGGGCCGAACATGCACTGAAATTGCAGATAGGATGTCATTTGTGGAAATTCGAACCAAGAATTTAGAGAAAGACGTCTCCACATTGAAAGAACAGGGGGATGCGCATGATGCCATAGTTAAAGACCTAATGGGGGAAAATCGAAGAACAGGAGAATAGAATGCGACGCAACAACCTACGCATTCTCGGTATCCCGGAGGGAATGGAAGGAAATGACCCCAGGGCATACATAATATCACTCTTTAAAGGCGCATTTCCAGAGATGCAATCCTGGGACTGGGATAAGGAAGTACAACACGCACACCGATTCCCCTTGACACTTTCTAAGCGACCCGCTTCTCAAGACCAATACCCCCGCGCAATCCTAGTGTACTTTGGAAACTTTCTTTTGCGCCAAGCTCTTTTTGATGTAGCTAGACCAACAAGCAAAAAGGAACATAACGGCATCACCTTCTTTACAAGGCCAGATTTCGTCCATGCCACCGTTGAACATCGATGGAGATTGAGGCAACTATTCACGCCATTTCAGCAAGTTGGAGCTACAGTATACCTACAGAATCCGGCACGTCTAAAAATCATCTTTAACGGGGTTATTCGCAGCTTTACGTCTGAAATTCAACCTCAAGCTTATCTGTAGGAAATTACAAAGACAAATAGAGATAGATCCAAGAGCTGAACTGATATAGACTCAACACTTAATGTTTAGGGTCACCTAAGGTTTGAACTGGGGACAACACGATAGGTACTGATATAGATAAAATGTGCAGCTCAGGACATAGGGCCGGACCGAAGGGATGGTTCAGGAAACTGCCCTCTTAGATGTTCACACCCTGGTTCAAGCTGAACCAGGTAGGCCTCAGTGGTAGGTGGTGGGGGGGCGGGTTCTCTGGGAGGGGAGGAGGGGAGGGGAAGGGGCAAGGGGTTGACCCTAAGAATATCTGCTCTACTAATGCGTCACCAACAGGTGTTACTTATGGTTTTTTCGAAATTTCTTCTCGATTATTTAATCTCTCCTTTTCTTCATGCTGGTGCGAGATTAGGAGGCACTATCATGACCTGACTAGGGTCTTCGCGAATAGACCTAACTTCAGGAAATGAGTAAATTACGCATAGCCACATTAAATATTTGTGGTCTGAATGATCCAAGGAAGCGTCGTAATACCGCAGTAGCACTCAGACTATTGAAAGCTGAGATCTTAAGTCTACAGGAGACACATGTTGACAGGACACAGACTCACCTTTTAGGCACACTGGGATTTAAATTAATAGGAGCCACTTCACAGAGCGCTAGGACACGGGGGGCGCAATATTATCCGCCAAAAGTACACTTCAATTCCCACGCACATCAGTAGATCACAATGGGAGGTGGGTCATAACCGAATGCCGAAGGGAAAACGGAGACATAATAACGATATGTACAGTCTATAGCAGTACTGTTGATCCTGCAATTATTTAAATTAAATTTAAATAACGAACTGGCCGAGTGGTCGTTGTCTATTATTATTTGCGGCGATTTTAATATAAACATACCACCTAGCCAAAGTATCTCCTCAGACACCAATTGGAAGTACATAGGGAGAAAACCTAAGGTTTTTAAAGCTTTGAAGACCCTAAGCCAGGAACAAGCATTAATTGATGTCTGGCAATCATACTACCCCACTGACCCGGGCTACACTTTTTATTCCTTTCTGCACAAAAAATGGTTAGATTTGATTACATTCTTGCATCTTACACTATTCTCCACAAGTGCTCAATAGAAAAACACACACAAATCATATCGGATGATAATCTCTTGGTTCTAGAAATAAGAGGGGAAACAAGGGTTAACCAAGATATGATTAGTTGGTCGTTCGATCGCTCTCTGCTTTCTAATGACGGATATTGCAAACACATGAGGCAATGGATCCCCCAATTTATTAAGGAGAATTTTGACAGTACTAGGATAGAAGTGGTCTGGGACGCACTCAAGGCCGCAATAAGGGGAGAGACTTTCGCTAGCTCTTAATAGGGACAAACGCCACTCATTGGATCTCCTGCAAGCACAACTGGCAGCCGTAGAAGAAAACTTGATTAATGTATCTAGAGATGGGGAGGATCCTACAGAAGCACTGGCGAAAATACTTGCAGCCAAGTCTTTAGTTATGGAGGTCGTCGCCAAAAGAGCAGCAGATAGACTGGAGATTTGGAGAAAAGAAGCGTACGAATGTAGTGAACAAGTCGGACACCATCTTGCAGTCAGGGCTAGACAAAAAGCCACAAAAAACACTATTACAACAGTGAAAGATACCTCTCAGATCACAATTACAGAACCCAGAAGGGATACTTAATGAATTTCTAACATATTATCAAAATGTATATCAAGAATCTACTAAATCCCATCCAAATCATATTATGTCCTATCTTAATCAAATCCCAACAGAACAATTATCTTCAGCTGACCAGGCCCAACTTGAGGACCCCCCCATTGGGTTGATGCTCTGCTGTGTATTAATAGTCTCCCTAATCGTAAGGCAACAGGCTTAGACAGTATCCCGGCAGAGTTTCATAAGAAATTTTCGACAGAAATAAGAGAAGCCATTTTTCCTCTGTTTGTACATGTTTTTAAGGGGGAAGACCACGGAATCATGGTCGCAAGCAAAAATAATTGTTTTCTTGAAAAAACATAAACCAGCACTAGAACCCGCTTCTTATCGGCCAATCACATTAATAAATGCGGATAGCAAAATTTACTCCAAAATTTTCGCGACTGGATTAGCAGGGTTGATCCATAAAGTAATCTCCCCAAGGCAACATGGATTCATCCCGGGACGCGGCACCACAGATCATATAAGAAGAACCATCTCACTTTTTGATGCAGCACAAATCTCCGGAAATCCCATGGCACTCATTTTACTTGATGCCGAGAAAGCCTTCGAGAGAGTTTCCTGGCCATTTCTTTGGGAGTCTCTGTCGAGGGTTGGGATTGGCCAACATTTTATACAGGCATTCAAGATGTTGTATTTTCATCCAACCACCAAACTATTTATAAATGGCTCACTTACTAATTCCTTAAGAATAAACTGTGGCACACATCAGGGAGGCCCCAGCTCACCGCTGCTTTTTGCCATCTATATCGACCCCTTCCTACGCACCCTAGAGTATATTCAGAAGATTAGGCCAATAATTAGTCAAGGCTGGGAAACAAAAGTATTGGCGTATGCCGACGACATAGCACTGGTAACATCCAACCCTATAGAATCTATGGCAGAGGTAGAGTGAGAAGCGTCGAAATTCGGCCTTTTGGCCGGATACTCCTTAAATCGAACCAAAACCCAGATAATTTGTAAAAATGTCAACATGGGCGATGACGTGAGACAGGTAAGACACGCCACTTATCTGGGGGTAGATATTACTGCCAATATCGAAAAGCTAGTTGAAGCAAATATCGACCCAATGATTGACAAAATAGAACCAGCATTGAGACGACTACCCAATCTGCATCTTTCAATAATCGGAAGATGCAATATAATTAAAATGCTTTTTCCCTAAAATCCTATATCTGATAAGAGCTATTCCACTAGGATTCAATCCCAAATGTATAAAAAAGATCGAAGATATGTTCTCCCGGTTCATTTGGTCTTACGGGAAATCTAGAAGGGCATATAGGTTCCTCACTCTACCAAAGGATGGGGCGGCTTGGCTCTCCCAAACATTAAACTTTATTATTGGGCAACTACTCTCTTACATAATCTTACCCTTTTCCCCGACAAACCACTAGACGAGTTGCCGAGCTATGTCCCCACACCTATAGAACTAGTAATGGGTAATCAGGCCTGGGGATGGACCTGGAAATTCCTAAATGATTCCCACTACAAAAAGGTACGTTATAAGACGTTGGCTGCGGGATATAAAACCATGAAGGCAATCCGGAAGATGTTATGATTGGGCCGTCTGAATTATAATACTCCGATAAGTAATAATTTAATTTGCCGGGAATATTTAAAGACCTTACGACCAGGAGATGGATAGACAAAGGCCTATCCAAGCTTGGAGATTTTTACTCTCTTACGGATATAATTACTTTTGAAAATCTTAAAACACAATATGGACTGGATTGGAAAGATTTTTTTAAGTATCTACAAATACAAGATTTTTTAAGCAGGAAGGGTGGAGGCCCAACAGGATTCTTAAACAACTCTATTATAGATAAATTAAGACAGAATAGTCAATCAATCGGGATGGTATATCACTCGCTTAATTCTCTGATGACGGACGACATGGGACATCGGGCTAGCAAGTGGAAAGAAGAAATAGATGTCTCACCTGATCTATTTCTATACTCCACTGAACTAGCACAGAATCTTTTAATACCAGCACATCTGCAGGCGCAGTATTATAAAACCTGTTTTTCACTTTATTTTACGCCAAAAAGGATTGCTAAATGGGATGTGGAAAAGGGACCTTATGCCCGCGATATTCGCTGCCTCAGGCAGACTTAGAGCATATGCTGGCGTCATGTTTTACACTAAATATCTTAAAATCTGATATCACAAATTTCTTTAAAGAGACTGTAGGCAGAGATATTAATCTTTCTTCTGCCCTGATCTGTCTGGGGGTAGATCAGGAGACCCCAGGGATGCCCGGAGAACAATTTATTTTTATAAGTATGGCAATATATCGCCTTACCCTAACATCAGCCTGGTTAGATCCATCCCCGCCAATATACCGTCAGTGGTTATCACGTCTAATCGCGAATTACAATTTTGAAAAAGCATTATATGGGAAAAGGGGGATCCGATCCCGCTCAAAAGGGCTTAAAATTTGGGAACCATTGACCAAATGGCTTGGGAGCTAAAAGCAGCTGAATATGACATGCTAGTTATATCCTAGAACCTCCTAGATCCTCCAATACAATATCACATTCAGACAGATGGTCAACCCAGGGGAGGGAGGCAAATCATTAAAATGTGCATGAGACTATAATATAGAAATGTTACAGATGTGACTTAATAAGTTTGTGTATGATCTTTCATTCTTTATTTTTGTTATAAGTTTATTAGCCTCACAAGACAAGTAATGTTCGGAATACAGAATCTGTACCATTTAATTTAAGCATCCATTTTTTAAAACATTTCTTGGGTATGCACTCTATAGGATCACTGTATAACATTGAAATCATGCACTAATAAAAATATTTTTTTTAAAAAAGAAGACTTCTTGCTGATTATTGTTCTTGACTCTGCACCCCGACGGTATCACTGCCATCTCTTTCCATTACCGCGGGTGGGAGATCTCGTCTATCCATTCTGAAATACAGGCGAGCAGTAGTCCATTAAGGGGTGCGAACATGCATCTCACTCTGCCAGAACTGGAAACCATCAGTGACACTGAAATGGATGGACTAGAAAAACTCATTCAATCCTAAGCTACGTCAGGAATACCATTACCAACATAACTACTTGCACAGTGTAAATTTCTATTTAGAGATATGTACCTTTCTTCTGTGAATTCCACAATTCAACTACTTTGGATAAATTACAGTACTTTCCATCCATAAGCTTTTGACAATATTTAGGTAATATTCTGTCACCTATTAACTTCCTCATATCAAAATCTGGTTTAAACATGAATCTGTCATTTCAATTAATAGGTGGCTTGAAATAAATGCCAAAGCACTGTTCTGTTCTGTTCTGTTCGGTGTATTTGTAGAGCACACAACTCACCTGGGAGGCTATCCTGGTGCTCCAGGCAGGTGCTACATTGTCCAGGCCAGGGCCGAGATTGGGTGAAGAGCCACGTCTTCAGTCTCTTGTGGTATTCAAGAACTGAGGAGGTGGCTCTGATATGCAGGGGCAGGTCGTTCCAGGCTTTGGGTGCGATGTAAAAGAAGGCATCAAGGCCAGATCTGGTTTTGTGAATGCAGGGGAATGTGTGGAGCAGAATCCGTCAGAGCTGATATATCTGGTAGGTTTGTGGAAGTTTATGCGGTTGTAGAAGCAACTAGAAGCGGTGCTGTGCAAGGCTTAGTATGTGTGCGAGTTTGAATAGTTCTTGTTTGTGGACTGGGAGCTAGTGAAGTTTTTGAAGGTGTGGTGACCATGGTGCTGAATGACATTAATGTTGCAAAGTGTAACTAAAATTCTGTGATGTAAAATGCATCAGTTAATGAACTACACATACACTAACCTCTTGCTGCAATATAACAAAGAGCCTAATGTGTATGAATTGATTTCAGGGAGACAACCACAAAGGGCATACATGCAGGTTCTTCTCTCTGTTTTGTTTTTAATTAATGTGTGCGTAAGATCCACAGAACTGCACCTGCCAATAAATACCATCGCAAAGAGGCGTCTAAGGTGGCGCTTGTACATGAAAATTCCAGACAAAAGGCTCAAGAAAATCTTTGCAAAGCTATGTGTTTTATATTACGTGCACTGCAAGCATAAAAAGACCCCTCAGTGTGGACCTCCATCTCAGATGTGAAAAATGATTAGCAACAGTTTCTCAAATAATGCTCCCTCACTACTTTTGATTGTGCACATTGTTGTGTGGCCATGGGGCAATTGTAAATAAATGTTACAATTGACTTCTTTTGACTCCTTATGCTAGGACAGTACTTTGTAGCCTCGTTACCTGGCAATTCAAGCTGTTCCAATCATTGAAGCTGACCCAGTTGTACTAGATCGAAAACACATGCTCAAACTATGAAATACCAAAGCTAGTCAAATTAGATTATGGATCACCATTTGATGGAAATGAATTCAAGTAGTTTGAGAAAATATGTTTTTACATTTGACAAAAGGATCCCTCTATTAACCTAGACATTAGTGTCATAGAAAGATTCAGGAGCAAAATTAAGAAGACTTTACGCATTGACCAGGACCCATTGTCTCAGATGTTCTGCCTAACACTGTGAGGGCGCTGGTGTGCCCTTCACGTCACCACAGCTTAGTCCCTACATAAACTGAAGCTTGGGAGGACAGCTGAACATGCTTGCCTCAAACAAGAAACCCTCCTGGGCTTGCCCATGGGCAAATCCAGTTGAGGGCGACAGCTGTTCACAATTAACTGTTCGTTCTTCAAAGGATTCCTAGGGACTCTCGCATATTTGCCCAAGGACAGCGAAGACTCTAAATTGAAAGAGAACCAGACCAAAAAGAGAAAGGTGACAAGAACACGTTGTCTATGGTGCACACCCAAAGAGCATGGTGCCCAATTCCCAGCAGCGACATACAGATTTCCTCATTTCCTCATCTCTGCCATGGGTAGAACTACATATGTCTACATGGATGTTTGCTCAAACTAGCAAACATCTTTGTGGGCGGCGCCTTGGTGAGTGATGTTATGCCACTGAATTAGGCAGGGAAAGGGCGAGACTTGTAGGCTTCTACTGAAGAGGACATGCAGGAAGGATCAAAACTGTGGGACTCTCCTGCCCAGGCCCTTGCATTGGCGGCCTCTGTCTGTTTTGGTCCACCCTTTGTGGCCAACACAGTGAATGATGTCTAATCTGTTCCATCTTGTTTGTGTGGTGCTTCCGGACATATCACAATCATTAAACTTTTCAAAATCTCTTTCTGCAACAAAAAAGTCATAGTTATTTCAATACGGGTGTACGCTGCCTTTTGATCACTTCAACACGATCAGGTCGCAACACTTAAGACAGTTCTGTGATCTCAGACCTACTGCTAATATGTGGCAGGCACAAACTTTAAATCTCTATCACTCTTAAAATGCAATACCATTTTTATAGTGCTTCCTAAACCTTCCAAGGCACTAAAGCACTTTTTCTGGATGGGTAGTAATCCAATTTGTCAATTTTAGATCATTAGTGAAAGCTCACTGGGACGAATATGAGACCTCATTCCCAAAGGTAAACTTACATTTTTGTGTAAGTTTACGATTGTTTGGTATTCACAAATGTACCTTACCAGTAGTGTCTTTAGGGCTGTGGAGCATCCGCACATAAAAAGATAGGAGTGTCCTATCTTATGTGCCGAGACTCAGCAGTCGTAAAGCTACTACTAGTAAAATACCTTTATGGATACCAAAAATCGTAAATTTACACAAAAGTGTAAGTTTCCCTATGTGAATCTGGACGATGGACTTTTGATTCTTTACTCGTTGGATTAAAAAATGCCATTGCAGGCAACTGTTTGCCCAGATTTCACTCGCATAAGTGAGCCATTGGTACACAGAGAGTTCTTTACAAGCGGGCTGGAACTGAAGGCGGTATAGCACTACGTAGTGCAACGCGCACAGCCAAACTGGGGCCCAATACACCCCAATGAAGTCTGGTACTTCTGAAGTGTAGAGGCCCCCATCATTGGCGGCGTCAAAGCATTTCATCATGTCAACTGAAATGGGTCCCTATCTGTAGGGTCCCTACGGTGCTGACAGGGATGAAATGCTTGCCCTGCATACCTCTGCTGCTGGTGTCTGCTGATTTACAAGGCTTTATAATGAGCTTACCTTACACTCTCTTTTGCACCTTACAATGTCCTATGGAGGGTGGCTGGAGCAGTGCCAGTCACTTAGAAATCACCACCGGACACATAAAGCCAGGTAGGAATTCATTATCACCAATATAAATTATTTGTAATAGACATATGTCTCTTTTGAGGGCACTTTAGCTCCTTTTTGACGGTAATGTTATTACTTTTTGATTGTACACAACTTCCTTTGAGGTCAGTACACCTGCTTACAAGGCCAATATATGTAATTTGAATGGTATATGTGCCTTCTCTGTGAGGGAACTCTAGAATATTAGTAGCGAAGTTTTAAAAACAAGAAAGGAGGGCTGAACATCCCGTATAAGAACTCTAGGCAGATGGCTGTATGCTCCTGTGCCTGTCAGTCTGGTTCCTGTGTTTTAGACTACTGCATGTCACATTTAGAAGTAAATCTACAACACAAACCAGATACTCATGATTTGAAAAACAGTGAAATACTAAAGGCCTTCAGTGCTGTCTATCCCTATATCCCAGTAGAATGCTTCATTTGAGTACAAAAATGTAAAAAAAGCTGAAGGCAAGAGCAAAAATATTAATTTAAAACAAGCATTATGAAGTATTTCCAATAAATATAAAATAATTTTTAGTGACAGGCAAAAACAGGTATTGGAATACAAATGGCATGGTATGGGTGTAGAGTACTTAGCTATAAGTAAGGAAAAAACTCCAATTTAAATATGTTAGCTTCCTATCTGCCCTTCCCCTTTCTTGCCTCTTTGCTTGTAGCTGCCTGCTAGCTGCCCTGTTTTGCCTGTCTCGGTACCTGTAAGAAATTGGGTTGTTGGTTGAAGAGGGTGTGAGCCCTTCTCAAGCAACAGTAAAACACACAAGATGATGGACGGAATGTTGCACAATGGCAAAACATTCACCCCCAGTCACAGATCTGGGTTTAATCCATCGTTATTTTGCTCACCACGCCACCCCAGTTCAGATATGGCCATATGCAAATCAGTCTTGACCCTGTGCCTCATGGGAACAGTCCAGGCCGAACTGCCAAGCCATGTCTTCCCTGGACCGGAATCAAGCATCCTAGGACCGGTTTCTGGCTATCAGCCGTCATCAGCCAGGATAGCTTGACTCCAGTGGCGTAGTGAGCACGGGACCCACGTCTGGGCATACCCTTCCCACATAGGGTGAACAGCAAAACACACAAGATGATGGACGGAATGTTGCACAATGGCAAAACATTCACCCCCAGTCACAGATCTGGGTTTAATCCATCGTTATTTTGCTCACCACGCATCCCCAGTTCAGACATGGCCATATGCAAATCAGTCTTGACCCTGTGCCTCATGGGAACAGTCCAGGCTGAACTGCCAAGCCATGTCTTCCCTGGACCGGAATCAAGCATCCTAGGACCGGTTTCTGGCTATCAGCCGTCATCAGCCAGGATAGCTTGACTCCAGTGGCGTAGTGAGCACGGTACCAACGTCTGGGCATACCCTTCCCACATAGGGTGAACAGCAAAACACACAAGATGATGGACGGAATGTTGCACAATGGCAAAACATTCACCCCCAGTCACAGATATGGGTTTAATCCATCGTTATTTTGCTCACCACGCCACCCCAGTTCAGACATGGCCATATGCAAATCAGTCTTGACCCTGTGCCTCATAGGAACAGTCCAGGCCGAACTGCCAAGCCATGTCTTCCCTGGACCGGAATCAAGCATCCTAGGACCGGTTTCTGGCTATCAGCCGTTATCAGCCAGGATAGCTTGACTCCAGTGGCGTAGTGAGCACGGGACCCACGTCTGGGCATACCCTTCCCACATTCTGTCCATCAATTGTTGTTTTTTCATTTGTCGCCCCGAGTGGGAAGGGTATGCCCAGACGTGGGTCCCTTGCTCTCCATGCCACTGGAATCAAGCTATCCTGGCTGATGAGGGGTGAAACCCCGAAACCGGTCCTAGGATGCTTGTTTCCAGTCCAGGGAGGACCTGGCTTGGCAGTTCGGGCTGGACTGTTCCCATGAGGCACAGGGTCAAGACTAATTTGCATATGGCTGGGTTCAAACTGGAACGGCATGGTGAGCAAAAAAACGATGGATTTAGGCCCAGATCTCTGTACTGGGGTGAATGTATGACATTGTTCTGCATTCTGTTCATCAATTGTTGTTTTTTCATTTGTCGCCCCGAGTGGGAAGGGTATGCCCAGACGTAGGTCCCTTGCTCTCCATGCCACTGGAATCAAGCTATCCTGGCTGAAGAGGGGTGAAACCCCGAAACCGGTCCTAGGATGCTTGTTTCCAGTCCAGGGAGGACCTGGCTTGGCAGTTCGGGCTGGACTGTTCCCATGAGGCACAGGGTCAAGACTGATTTGCATATGGCTGGGTTCAAACTGGAACGGCATGGTGAGCAAAAAAACGATGGATTTAGGCCCAGATCTCTGTACTGGGGTGAATGTATGATATTGTTCTGCATTCTGTCCATCAATTGTTGTTTTTTCATTTGTCGCCCCGAGTGGGAAGGGTATGCCCAGACGTAGGTCCCTTGCTCTCCATGCCACTGGAATCAAGCTATCCTGGCTGAAGAGGGGTGAAACCCCGAAACCGGTCCTAGGATGCTTGTTTCCAGTCCAGGGAGGACCTGGCTTGGCAGTTCGGGCTGGACTGTTCCCATGAGGCACAGGGTCAAGACTGATTTGCATATGGCTGGGTTCAAACTGGAACGGCATGGTGAGCAAAAAAAACGATGGATTTAGGCCCAGATCTCTGTACTGGGGTGAATGTATGACATTGTTCTGCATTCTGTCCATCAATTGTTGTTTTTTCACTTCTCAAGCAACAGCCACAATCGTTGTTGGGGTGAACCTCAAAACTCACTAAATTAACCTGTGCTTTACCCTCTGGTAATACGGTCAAGCTTACCTGAGAGGTAATGTGCAAAATACTTATACAGCACACAAACAGTAATAAAGTGAGAACACAACAAAAATCCCACGCCAAAAAAGGAAAGTAAGAGTAAACTTTAATAAATTATTTGACAACAAAATAATAACAATCCATTCAGTAGAACTGAAGATATGTACAGCGTCGCAGACAGTCATTGCTGGAGAGTCGCGTTGGCAGAGACCATAGGATGTCAATGTTGTAGCCAAAAGAGCTGGGTTTAACAGAGCTTCACGCTGGTGGTCAGCGCAGGGGCAAGATCGTAGCATGAACTGCTCTGCTGCCAGAGGTCTGCCCTGCTGTATGAAACCTGTCCTACTGTATGCTAAAAGAAACTTTGAAAATTAAACAATTAACATCAAGGTAGGAGCTAAAGAAAGATAAATTGAAGCTTTCAAAAACGAAAAATTCAGAGCAAGCCTGCTAGGTTACAAGGTCAATTAACAAAAAAGGTTGGGGAAAACACCACTTTGAGAAACTGATACAAGAATAAAGGATGAAACAGCAACCAACTACACCATGACAAACTCAAAGCGTGTTGCTGTTGTGGACAGGCTTATACTCACAATGGCACATGCCATGTAAGGAATGTCGCACATGTTGAAATGTGAACCTCTATGATAAGGCATTCTCTAAAGAATGCTCCAGAAATTCATGAGGCAATAAAGTTCAACATCACACCAGGGTTGATAAAGTCAGAAGAAGCAGCACACTTCTGTGACAAGAGACAATGCATGTGATGTAACATGCACAGACATCAACATCATGAGACTCACATTAAAGTTCAATATTCTTATATTGTTGAGAAAGTAATGGAGGCTGATAGCCAGTGTGCAAAGTAGAAATACACATTAGAAATGAAGTAATATTGTCGCACCTACCCATGGAGGCTTAGCCCCCCCTAGGGGAATTTTCACAAAGGGTTGCCAAGTGCCGCATGTTTTATTCTCCGCTTGGTATCCCTCGGGCACCAGGTTGTATCTCATGCTTCTTAGGGACAGTTTTCGTGAATTTGGGGTAATTTTGCTCCTGGTGGCGAACCCTAGCCATCAAAATCATTTTCGACAGGCCTCCTTCAGGCACTTTTTTGCAGGGAACAGGGTTTTCTGGCTCCCTGCATAATACCTATCCTCTACCTGCACTACTGAGACTCTCTTTGGCTTGTTGGGGGCATCTTTCACAGCAAGCAAGCAGAACACCCTCCCTGCTGTGCTTCCCAGGACCCATGGCCTCCTTTCCATCTTGCAGAGAACATGTGTGTCAGCAGTGGAGTCAAGGACCAGTCCTCAGAAGGTCCAGGGGAAATATTCAGGGTCCCCAAGCATATCCATTCCACCAACTGCTCCGCATGGGGCAAATCGGGGTCAGTGTCTCTGGCCCTGGAGACACCCATCCTAGTCCCGGGAGTCAGCTGGAGTATAAGTAATAAAGTCCATGCTTGCAAGGCATCAGGTAGCTTCTCCTTCCAGCTTGGCATTCTTTCGCTGGTGCCACTCCCAGGTCTAGTGTCTTCTCATCAGTCTATCCCTTGTGCAGGGATGTTTAAGTAGGGGTGGACATTTCTAGAAGCCTGGTCAATGCTAGGCACAGCAGCACTGTCCCAACTCTACTACACAGCATTCTGGGACAATATAATATGGAGACTTCAAGTTGTCTGTGGAAAGAGCACCCCTGAGAACCTCAGCGTCAACCCTAGATGACAAAGTTGCCTGATTTCTTTCCAACAAAATTTCACAGGTGAGCCCATCCTGTGTTGGCTCCAGAGTTCTGGCCCTCCCCCTTTGTTCTAGTGGGGTTGGGCTGTTCCACTCCAGATGCAATGTGACAAACGAATTAACAGATGCAGAATTCCTTCCCTGGCCTTTCTTTCCCAGGAACTGGGTCAAGCACAGTTAATTGCTCTATTGTGTGGGGAGGCCTTTTATCCCTCCACTGGGGAGCAGAGTAATTAACTTGGCACCTGAGGGGGAGAAAAGGTCTGAAATCTGATTCTGGGCTGAGCCCATACAGTCAATCTTAAAGTGTCATATAGAGTATAGATATGATGTTAGGGACTGTAAATCTACACTTGCTGTGTGCTTACCCCAAGATTTGTACCTGGCTGGACCCTATCTGCCTTAATAGTGCGAACCTGTAATTTAGGACAGATTTCAGCTATAATGTGTAATACCGTGTAAGAACTACAGACCTACACTATAAATGACCAATCACTTTAGAAGGCTTACCCCAGGTAAGTACCAATCCTTGAAGGGTCCCTTCTTCCACAGGCAACCCATGCCAAGAATTGTATATAATATCAAGAAGATACCCCCTGCAACTAAATTGAAGGTCTGGGAGAAGGGGGAAAAAACAGAAAAAATATGAAAGCTCAAAGAGCCTTCCCACTCGACCTCTATGGGCCCGATTCACAGAACTAACTTAAGACAAAATCCTAAACTTACTACCATTTTGGTATTCACAGAAGGCACTTACTCATTTTGGTATTCACAGAAGGCACTTACTCATTTCGGTATTCACAGAAGTTAGGAGTCCTAACTTTAGGACTCCTAAATGCCTTCCGTGAATACCGAAAGTCTTAAAGTCAGGATTTTTCTCAGTTTAGGAGTAGTAAAGTTAGGACTCCTAACTTTAGGACTCCTAAAAGCCTTCTGTGAACAACTTTACTACTCCTAAACTGAGAAAAATCCTAACTTTAAGACTTTCGGTATTCACAGAAGGCATTTAGGAGTTCTAAAGTTAGGAGTCCGAACTTTACTACTCCTAAACTGAGAAAAAACCTAACTTTATGACTTTTGGTATTCACAGAAGGCATTTAGGAGTCCTAAAGTTAGGACTCCTAACTTCTGTGAATACCGAAATGAGTAAGTGCCTTC
Organism: Triturus cristatus; assembly: GCF_964204655.1. Classification (NCBI taxonomy): domain Eukaryota; kingdom Metazoa; phylum Chordata; class Amphibia; order Caudata; family Salamandridae; genus Triturus; species Triturus cristatus. The sequence goes on along the minus strand of NC_140587.1, from coordinate 387,310,958 downwards.
TGTGAATACCAAAATGGTAGTAAGTTTAGGATTTTGTCTTAAGTTAGTTCTGTGAATCGGGCCCTATTTCTTTAACAATAAATAGGAGAGCAAACTGGGCTATCCCTTGCTATACCAATGCATTCAATGCAACAATGCTTTATTCATATACAAACCTTTTTTTTTATATATGTGATTCAACATTTCATATTCGTATACATAATGTGCTTAGTTTGTACAGAAACCCCGTAGAACGCTCAACCTCACGCCAAAACTAACTCTCATTGCATCACAGCCTTACAAGTCACACTCTCACATTCATACCTCACATACATGCTACACCCAGCAATCAGGGCATACACAATTCTGATCATGGAAGTTACACTTCATTTGATATCCATGATTTTTTTGCCAGCTGGGGGTCCGATAGGTCGACGTAAGTTTCGGTGGAAAAAAGTTTTTTGCATCCACCTTCTTCAGGACCTCACATTAAAGGTAGGATTTGTACCGGAGGGTGATAGGGGAATCTGAAAGCAAAGGGAATATTTTAAGGAAAAAACACCCAATTGTTTTTTTCTTTAGAATAAAATCAATGGCTGTGACTACTACTCCTGTAGAGAAAGAAAAAAGAAATATGCAAGCCTCCACCACCACACTTAGTGCAATAGAAGAAATATTTTCAAGAAAACAATTTTTTTTTAAAGGCAAAAATTAAAAAAAGATTGGAGCAAAGGAGAACAAAAACAGAAAAGGGTGATTGAAAGGCACCCCTCTGATCATTTGGGAGTTTAAGTCAGGATGTTTATAGTGTGCAACATGCTAGGAAGGTGATAAGAGAGTTTTGCACCTCATATCCCTTCTTTTCTTGGTGTAACGTGGGAGACTCATGCTGATTTGGCATATGAGCTTCACTGACCCTGAGCAGATAGATTGTATTCATAATCACAACTGAGATGTGGTACGTAGTATAGGCGAAGCTTTTCTATGATCAGAATTGTGAATGTCCTGGTTGCTGGGTGTAGTATGTATGTGAGGTATGAATGTGAGAGTGTGACTTGTAAGGCTGTGATGCAATGAGAGTTGGTTTTGGTGTGAGGTTGAGCGTAGTATGGGGTTTCTGTACAAACTAAGCACATTATGTATCCAAATATGAAATGTTGAATCACATATATAAAAAAAGAAATTGTGTATAAAAGACAAAAAAGAAATGCTTTTGTATTTAAAGAATGTTTTATCTTTAAAAGGAATGTAAATAATAAAAAAAAGTTTGTATATGAATAAAGCATTGTTGCATTGAATGCATTGGTATAGCAAGGGATAGCTCAGTGAGCTCTCCTAGCCATTGTTGAAGAGATAGAGGTGGAGTGGGAGCGCTCTTGGAGCTTTCATATTTTTCTGTTTTTTACCCCCTTCCCCAGACCTTCAATTTAGTCGCAGGGGGTACCTTCTTGATATTATATACAGTTTCATGGTTGTTTAATCACAGGTACCTTTACTCCATTGTGAGTACTCAGTTGATTACTACTACGCCAAAAATGTTAAAGATACTTTAGTGGCATCTCTTTTGTCTTTCCTGATCACTTGTCTATCGGCTCACTAGCCACTGTACTTTAAACCCTCCTATGACACCCACCTACCACCATTTCTATTTAAGAAAAATATATCCCACTACAACATAAGTGGAACCCATTTTGTATATCCTGCAACTACCACCAAACTGTCAATGTGATTTGTGTGATAAATACACACAATGGAAGCACTAAAAACGTTCGGCTTCTCTGATGACGACTTTTCAGCCCTGATAGGAGAACTCCCATCCACTAACAAAACTATGGTAGTGTCCAATGTGGATAACACAGAATGGACAAAATTAATTAATTTAAACAAAAAGGCTAAAAGAACAGAATCACATGCCCTGTTTATGTTAGAATATTTCCGATACGGAGTAATTCCATCTGGTTTGAGGGTTCGTAACGTTCCAGCGTTATTCACAGAACTACACAAGTTCTTAGAAAGATGGTCACACATATCCAACAGATGTTCCAGAGACTGGATGATCCTGATTGTGGAGACGGCCAGAGAAGTGGTGGTCGTCGTCAATCAGGAAATCCAGGATTTGGAAGAAAAACTCAAGAGCATGACAGTGTTAGAAGAGGCAAAAACAAAACTGGAGAATTTGAGTAGTGAACAACATGATTTTGATGAATACCTAACAAAAAAGAACACTGATAAACTTAAAAAGGATACATGATAGTATACCCAAGAAAAGGCGTATCCATACCTGAATCCTAACTACTATCAAGAATGGCAACAAGACCAAACCAATTAATATCAGTAAAGACCAAGGAGAAAGATATTAACCTTTTCAGACACCAACTCATCTGATTCAGAAGGGGATAGTACCTATACACCAGAGAGTGCCAATCCTAACTATAGATCCAGAGGAGGCTGCCAAGCTGAACAAAATCAATACTATCAACAGCAGCCCCCTTTTTTAGGGAGAGGTTACAACAGAGTAAGGCCCAGGTTTCAGAGAGTGAACAGGGGGAATTACCACCAAGTAGACCCTCCACCTCTACAACTATACACGAGAACCAGAAACCAACAATATTGGAGGTGAAAGATGACAGATTAGGCCCTTCCCAAGACACTATTCCTATCTTCAATCTATCAAAACACCAACTTAGCAAAGAAGAAGTGGAAATACAAAGTAAGGGTTTGTCACTTGTCCCTGGCACTCCGTGCAATAAGTTCAAACTGAACTTTGAAATTTTTTCCTTTTTTAGGAATATAAGGTTAAAGAAATTATTCCTTGGGAATAGTGGAGAGGACATGGAAATAAACAGATCAGGATGCAAACCAAAATCTACCTTCACTCCCACTCTAGACATGGTAGGCCCCGAAGTGGCCATTTTCGAACAAACAGTTTTGAAAGAACTGCAGAAGGTTACAAGATACAACCATCAAGGCAATTATAGCCTTACAAAAAAAGAAAGTTCTGCCCTCAAAACCTTACAAGACAGTAGAGATATAATTGTCAAACCTTGCGATAAAGGGGGTGGGATAGTGGTGATGGATAAGAATGACTGTACCACTGGAATTCAAAAAATGTAAGCAGTACGCGAACATTATATGCCAGTAAATTGGTCCAAGTTAACCAGTCTAAATACACAAATAACTACAATCACAAAAAAATCTTTGGAAGAAGATGACATTTGTCACAAGGAATACGAATTCCTAAATAAAGACAACCCGATTATCCCTGCCCTCTATGGAGTGCCAAAGACACATAAAAATATCAATAACCCACCAATGTGCCCTATTATTTCTTCTAGCAATTCGAGTACAGAACCTATATCAAAGTACGTAGATGCTTTCTTATGCCCTTTAATTTTTACCTACCAACCGTACATTAAGGACATAGGGGACATTATTATCAAGATAGAAAACATGCAGTTTGAACCAAATAGAGAATTTTTAGTAACACTGTATATAGAAGCCCTCTATACAAACATACCCCCAGGGAGAGCTATAGAGGTGGAAACATCGCTACTTAGTAGAACCGCGGGAGAAAGACCGGATTGTTTTATTTTAGTGTCATGAATTAGTCTTACACAACAACTATTTAGAGTTCAATAATGACCTGTACCAACAAATAAAGGGGACTAGCATGGGAGCTTCATGCGCTCCCAGTATTGCTAATATTTTTATGGGGGAATTTGAGCAAAAGCACATTTTCAACTAAGTAGCACCATTTTTTGAAAATGTACATATATGGCACAGATTCATAGATTACATCTCTTTAATCTGGGAAGGGGAAGAACAGACTCTTCTCGACTTCATATCCTGGCTGAACTTGAGTGAAGCGAATCTCAAATTCACAGCAAAGTACAGTAATCAATGTCTTGGATATAGTAATCTTAGGCAGTAATGGATGCTTAGAAGTCTGCTTCTATATGAAGCCGACAGCTAAGAACACAATTCTGAAACCTGATAGCTTTGACCCAAACTGCCAAAATGACTCCATCCGTTTTGGAGAGTTTCTGAGAGTTAGACAAAATTCTTCAAACATTTCAGAATTTGATGTCCATGGAGGGCATTTGAAACAAAGAATGATAGACAGGGGGCACCCCAAAAGGTTAGTAAGGACGGCCTTTAAGAGAGCAAGATTTTATAACCGGGATGCCCTGTTATCAGGATCAAAATGTCAGAAAACATACAAACTTGTATGTGTAATGAACCACTCCTCATTTAACATTAAAGTTAAATAAAGTACTGGAGAAAAATTTGAACATCCTCAATGCCACCAAGGAACATGACATCTTGGAGAAACCCATACTAGCGTACCGCAGAAATGCCAACTTGAAAGACAAGTTAGTTCACACTAGGGACTATCCACCCAAAACCCCCTGAAGACAGGTCAGTAACAGGATTGCCTGCTATTAAAGGCAACCACAGATGCGGCACATGTGTTGCTTGTGACACAGCTATTGTATCAGACCGATGGGAATATTGAGGTCGGCACGGCAATCTAAAAGACTTGACAAATTGCAGGAGTAACAACGTAAATATCTTATTCTATGCCCCTGCGAGAAAGGGTATGTTGGAGAGACAGGCAGGGAGTTCAGGGTACGTTACTCTGAACACAAATCTGCCATTAAAAATAAAAAACTCACTGCAGTAATGGTGCAACACTGTCAGGAATACGCACATACAGCAAAAGATCTGCGCTGGCTGATCCTGGAAAAGGTTACGACCAAACCAGGGTGTAATGTGTCAGACATACGCAAGGACAGAGAAACATATTGGATCTTTACTCTTAATACTGTCAAGGAGGGTCTAAATGAGGAAATAGTCTGGAAGATCACATGAATGGATACAGTATATGGATCGATGCATTATCCTCTCCATTACATTACAGGATTGTCGCACTGAAGAAATAGTCAGAAGGTGTACACGGATGAACACTGCATAAGGGCAAAGGCATCACTCTCTGCATTAGATCACACTATTGATATTGATACTTTTATTGATGGAAATTCTAGATTTCACATAACCATAAAAAGAAGATCATAAGATATCATTTAATAGCCCAAAACCTCTATTCAATACACCTTTAGCTTCTTGCCCCTAGAAATATAGTAAATTACAGCATAGGTATATTTTAAACTAAGGAATGTACCACGAAAAACCATCACAACATGGTGCATGCCATGACTAGCTTCCCCTCCGACAATCAACACAGCAAACTCCTCACCTGGTCAGACTGCTAGATTCAGCTTTTAGATGTTTATTTCTTTAACAAACATATCGAGGAGTTTCTTGCTGCCTTTAAATTTACTATGGACGTTTTCTAGCTTATACATCGACATGAGCCTGCTATAGTTCCATTTTTCCCACAAAAATACTTATAAATGCTGCCAAGTGGAAAAAGCACTAGTTAAAAGGCTTCTGACCTTATAATCTAAGGTAATAGAGGAGAATCGTCAATACATACAGAAAATGGATATTCAAAGATGGCGTCACCGCCAGATACGGACACAGTGATCGGACTTAGATCACGTAACAGATACACGTAACGTACTTCTAACGGCTCCCTCGGCTTCTGCGTCCATCGCGATTGGCGGCACAGCGAGATAGGAACCGTTGGAGCTACTGGAGAAGCACGAGCATCGATATTACGGTAAGTGCGGTGGGAAGAGCAGAGGTCATTGTTGCAAAGGAAGGATAGGATAGTTTGTAAAGGCTTGCAAATACATTACATGCCAGGGAGTTTCTGCTCACGGATCAACATTGGGCGGGAGGATTACGTTGAAGGTAGCCATCCTTCAAGGTGTCCCTTAAATAACTAGAAAAAATACTTGAATGAATTTTATAGGCATCACAAGTAAATGTTAATATAGTTGGATGATCATAGGGCTATTTCAATATAACAATTTAGCGCTTTGCTTACACAATTCTCGCACTTTTCCAGGTGCATGTCTCGTTTTTGATGCAGCCACATTTTTTATCTAGTCTTATGACAACTGGATTGGTCGTTCCCTGGCACTACAAAAGCACCTAATGTGATAAACAGTGGCCAAAATCACCTTAAAAATCATATTTGGGTGCTAATGTGACTATGAAGTAAGTAAAACATAGAAATAAAGTTGAATCAACGCATAGAGCCTACTTATCATGTATTACAAATCTTAATAACTCTTCCTCCCTTTTCAAAAAATATTGCCTCTGCAGATATTCATCTAGCAGATACTGAGAACTCAACTAAGGATCTCCCCAGACTCCAGAATAATATAAATGAAATGAAATTAACAAATCTGCTGGAACCACGTGCCCACCCTGCTACCAGGTGGTGCCTATCATGAATAATAAACCTACTAAAAGGTAAAGAGAGTACATCATTTACATCTGCACTGTAAGCGATGACAATAATAAGATAAGCAGAGAAGGTTTAGAGTAGTCTTTGTAAATACATATCAATACTGTATTATAGCATCGGTGACAGGTAACCAGACGGCCCCACAAAAGGACGAATCTTCATGCTTGGTTAAAAGCTTCGCCGTATCTCAGTTGTGATTATGAATACAGTCCAACTGCTCAGGGTCAGTGATGCTCATATGCCAACTCAGCCATTTTGGAGACAGCCTGTGTCTCCCACGTTGCACCAAGATAAGAACGGATATAAGGTGTAAAACTCTCTTATCACCTTCCTAACATGTTGCACACTAAAAACATCCTGCCTTAAACCCCGAAATGATCAGAGGGGTGCCTTTCAATCACCCTTTTCAGTTTTTCTTCTCCTTTGCTCCAATGTTTTTTACATTTTTGCCTTTTTTTAAAAATAGTTTTCTTGAAAATATTTTTTCTATTGTACTAGGTGTGGTGGTGGAGGCTATTTCTTTTTTCTCTCTATACAGGAGTAGTAGTCACATCCATTGATTTTATTCTAAAGTAAAAAAAAGATGTTTTTTCCTTAGAATATTCCCTTTGCTTTCAGATTCTCCTAACACCCTCAGGTACAAATCCTACCTTTAATGTGAGGTCCTGATGAAGGTGGATGCATAAAACTTTTTTCCACCGAAACGTCGACCTATCGGACCCCCAGCTGGCAAAAAAACATGGATATCAAATGAAGTGTAACTTCCATGATCAGAATTGTGTATGCCTTGGTTGCTGGGTGTAGTATGTATGTGAGGTATGAATGTAAGAGTGTGACTTGTAAGGCTGTGATGCAATGAGAGTTAGTTTTGCTGTGAGGTTGAGCGTAGTATGGGGTTTCTGTACAAACTAAGCACATTATGTATACGAATATGAAATGTTAAATCACATATATAAAAAAAAGAAATTGTGTATAAAAGACAAAAAAGAAATGCTTTTGTATTTAAAGAATGTTTTTATCTTTAAAAAAATGAATTTAAATAATGGAAAAAAGTTTATATATGAATAAAGCATTGTTGCATTGAATGCATTTGTATAGCAAGGGATAGCCCAGTGACCTCTCCGAGCCATTGTTGAAGAGTTAGAGGTCGAGTGGGAGCGCTCTTGGAGCTTTCATACTTTTTCTATCCATGCCTAGACACCAGGCTGCGCTAGACTGTAGTCTCAAAGGTACAGCCCTCACGTATGCACACACATGTTTGCATGTAACTAACTTAGAGCCTCTTACCTCAGATGCATGGCACCAATAACTGTTACTTTACCATGAGTGAGCCCAGAAGGAGAAACTCGCTTAAAGTAAAAGTCCAAAAACCAGGTAGTCAAATGCGATGGAACCCACATGCTACAGTGAGCCAATACCCAATACTGTTCACAAGACTTGGAAAGATTCAAGATTGTGGGGTCAGATTACATATCAACGTCACCATAAGACCAGTAGTCCTTAATCATTGTAAAATATAATTTCATATTGTGAAGGCTGTAGGAAAACGATCTACAGTATTTACCTGTGGCTCACATCATCATAATTTCTCAAGGACCAATGCTAAGGGTGAATCCACTGGTGGTCCCCAGGTGCAACACCGAAGGAAAAGTACCTCTCAGTGTTGACATGAGGCTACCCAACATGACCATCACCCTGGACCCAAAAAAAACAACATGATCACACTTCTTAACGGGCCCCATGCTTTCTCAAAGTTTGACCTTAAAAAAAGGATACATTCAACTTGAAATCCAAAAAGACTCTTGATACATTCGTTTTGTGGTGTCTTGAGTGGCAGATATTTTCCAGCAAGCCATCAGGAGGTTGATCACACCAGTCACCGATGCACTAAATTACTGTGATGGCATCCTGATATTCAAAGCCTGTTTGGCGGTACACAGCAAACCTTTTGTATCACTCATGTTAAGTCCTCCAAGATGCAAATTTGCCACTGAACGCAGAGAAGTGTGAATTCTGCAGACATTATCTGAAGTTTGTTGGAAATGTCTTCTCAGACAAATGCATACGTCCATACCCGACAAAATCAAAGCACTAACCAAAAGGACAACTGTTTAGCTGGACTCTGGAATGTCAACATGCTTTGTCAAAAACAAGGAGAATGTCTGCAATACTGCCAACATGGCATATTGTTACCCACAGTTGTCCACTGAGCTCCTGTAGATGTAGAACATCGAAAACAAGATGAGTGACAATTTATATCCTATCCCACTCAAAATCCTGACATTAAACATGAAAGAAACAAACTCCCAAAAAGAGAAAGAATGTCTGGCTTTGGTATAGGTGTGTGAACACTATCATCTATTCATATATGGAAAATAGTTTACTTTAGTCCAGTCCATCTAGTGGTATATGCAATAGTTGGCCACACAAGTTCCACGACGCCACCTCAGATCGAATACTGGGAAATTCAGTTGCAAGAATACCATTACAGAATCGTACACGTCAGGCAAAGACAACATTCCTGCTGACTACAAGTCTTGAGACACCTTAATGTCGAAAAGAACAAAAGCTCACTTGCTGATCATATCACATTTGTCACTGATCAAGTGTCGCCATCCACAATGCCCTTTAAGGTCATCCAGGAGGTCACTCAAGCAGATGCAACTCTGTCTAAAGCATAAAGACGAGTGGACACAGACGGGCTGAGGCATGTTGATGATAGCAATGTAAGTGCCAAAGAAATGGGAGCGTTCAGACGCAATGAGGAGGAACTGTCAGGAATGGCCTGAGACATTTTGCTTTGGGACAAAAACTCTCCAAAGATGAATGACTGTCCTAGTGCATGAAGGTAATAGAAGAATCATAGACTCAACAATAGTCCTCTGCCAAAGTGTATGGTTCTAAATGCTGCATCAGTTGGTGATAGACAATCTATGTGAAATGTTACGAATGCCAAACAGCTAGCCAAGAAGATACACCTCCGACCCCTCCAGATGTCTTCTCTCCTAGGAAAGGCATGGTGCAAAATTGTTGTTGACTGCTTTGTACTGATTCAAACAAGAACATTTGTGACTGACAATGTGGATGACTACTCCAGATTCTTATTGGCAAAGCAAATAAAGTGAACCAGTGTGCAGGTTTGAATTCCGATATTAGATGAACTCTTTGAAGCGTGAGGAATTATAGAGGTCATAAAGACTAAAACTGAACATCCATTTAACAGTCACATATTGTCCACATTTTCTGCTTACTTGAACATCGGAGGCTCACACCCCTGCAGATCCTGGCAAATGGCATGGTTGAGCGGTTCACGGCCATCCTCAAGAGAAGACTGAAACGGGTTGAGCTTGACCACTCACCTGCACAACTTGCCTCAAACACATTTCTAGGTACCTACTGGAACACACCACAGAAACCGCCACCCAGTGTACAGTCACATCATGCTAGATTAAAAGGTTTGAATGGAAATCCCAAAAGATGGGGAATTGCGTTACAGAGATAGTGAAAGAGAAAATGATGAAGGCAACGTGTTATTATCAAGCAGGTACAAACAGATAAAAAAGTACATATGGCAGAATGCCACTCCAATTCACAGCCAGGAAAGGGTCAAAGGTGACTGCAAAGTGATGTGATCGGGAAGTAACAGACAGCATTTGACACTATGCTTTCTGAGAGGTTCGATCTCCAACCCTATGACTTCTACAACTCAACTTCCTAAAGATTAAGGTTGCCCCCAGATTGCCTTTGCTTTCTTGAGAATAAACCCAATACTGCTACCCTCATATATAAAACGTTACAAAAGAAATCTACTCCAAACAATATCCAAAACAAATGGAGGAAATCATGCTTTTTTTTTTTTATAATTTTTTTTTTTTTTTCATTTCAAATTATCTTTATTGAATTTTATGAAAAAGAAGGCAAAAAAAGAAGAAAATAAGATGATCATAACAGGAGGTGGTAACATGGTCAAGTATCACAATGTACATAAAATGGTATTTCAAATGATCATAAAGCAATTACTGGCAATAGATGTACATCTTGACAATAAAATAACCTCTTAATCACCAGCTCATGAGAGGATGAAAAAATAGAATGAGTAAAGAAAAGAGGAAAAGAAAACCAGAAGGGGAAGAGAAAAGACAGAAGAGACTGTCCAGAGCCTCGAGCCCTATACTTAACATAGCGTAATACAGCAAATATCTGGCAAGCACAATTTTCATAAATGTAAAGCACACATAGAAATTATCGTTCAAAATAAAGAGTTCATGGCGGCTTATGAGAAGCAAAGTATTCGTCCAGGGTAGACCACATTCTCCTCGCTGAGGGTTTCCAGGGCGAATTTTGCAAGACAATGTTATCTGCCCCCCTGAGGTGTATGACCCAGTTCATCCAGCAATTGTAGGAGGCCTTGCTAGTATCTTTCCAATTGGTGAGTACCATTTTAACTGCCGAAATCAACAATAGATCAAGAAGAGCTCGGTCATCCTCCGACTGCAAATCCTCCTGTAAAAAAGCAGTTACCACGGTTGGCAAATCCCTGGGAAGTACACAATTAAATAGTTTATTCAAAAATAGGTAGACCTTATCCCAGAAGGGTTTCACTACAGAACAATGTAAAATAAGGTGAGCCAAATCTCCTCTGCCTTGATTACAGTTCCAACACATGTCATCCTCCCGGATCCCCATGGAAAACAGCCTAGCCGGTGTCCAAAAAGCCTTATGTAATAGCCAGAATTTAGTTTGAGATAGAACTGGGGAAATCTTATTGTGTGAAACTGAACTCCATAATGAGGACCACGAATCTTCGGTTAACTGAGTTAACTTGCTGATCATATCACATTTGTCACTGATCAAGTGTCGCCATCCACAATGCCCTTTAAGGTCATCCAGGAGGTCACTCAAGCAGATGCAACTCTGTCTAAAGCATAAAGACGAGTGGACACAGATGGGCTGAGGCATGTTGATGATAGCAATGTAAGTGCCAAAGAAATGGGAGCGTTCAGACGCAATGAGGAGGAACTGTCAGGAATGGCCTGAGACATTTTGCTTTGGGACAAAAACTCTCCAAAGATGAATGACTGTCCTAGTGCATGAAGGTAATAGAAGAATCATAGACTCAACAATAGTCCTCTGCCAAAGTGTATGGTTCTAAATGCTGCATCAGTTGGTGATAGACAATCTATGTGAAATGTTACGAATGCCAAACAGCTAGCCAAGAAGATACACCTCCGACCCCTCCAGATGTCTTCTCTCCTAGGAAAGGCATGGTGCAAAATTGTTGTTGACTGCTTTGTACTGATTCAAACAAGAACATTTGTGACTGACAATGTGGATGACTACTCCAGATTCTTATTGGCAAAGCAAATAAAGTGAACCAGTGTGCAGGTTTGAATTCCGATATTAGATGAACTCTTTGAAGCGTGAGGAATTATAGAGGTCATAAAGACTAAAACTGAACATCCATTTAACAGTCACATATTGTCCACATTTTCTGCTTACTTGAACATCGGAGGCTCACACCCCTGCAGATCCTGGCAAATGGCATGGTTGAGCGGTTCACGGCCATCCTCAAGAGAAGACTGAAACGGGTTGAGCTTGACCACTCACCTGCACAACTTGCCTCAAACACATTTCTAGGTACCTACTGGAACACACCACAGAAACCGCCACCCAGTGTACAGTCACATCATGCTAGATTAAAAGGTTTGAATGGAAATCCCAAAAGATGGGGAATTGCGTTACAGAGATAGTGAAAGAGAAAATGATGAAGGCAACGTGTTATTATCAAGCAGGTACAAACAGATAAAAAAGTACATATGGCAGAATGCCACTCCAATTCACAGCCAGGAAAGGGTCAAAGGTGACTGCAAAGAGATGTGATCGGGAAGTAACAGACAGCATTTGACACTATGCTTTCTGAGAGGTTCGATCTCCAACCCTATGACTTCTACAACTCAACTTCCTAAAGATTAAGGTTGACCCCAGATTGCCTTTGCTTTCTTGAGAATAAACCCAATACTGCTACCCTCATATATAAAACGTTACAAAAGAAATCTACTCCAAACAATATCCAAAACAAATGGAGGAAATCATGCTTTTTTTTTTTTTATAATTTTTTTTTTTTTCATTTCAAATTATCTTTATTGAATTTTATGAAAAAGAAGGCAAAAAAAGAAGAAAATAAGATGATCATAACAGGAGGTGGTAACATGGTCAAGTATCACAATGTACATAAAATGGTATTTCAAATGATCATAAAGCAATTACTGGCAATAGATGTACATCTTGACAATAAAATAACCTCTTAATCACCAGCTCATGAGAGGATGAAAAAATAGAATGAGTAAAGAAAAGAGGAAAAGAAAACCAGAAGGGGAAGAGAAAAGACAGAAGAGACTGTCCAGAGCCTCGAGCCCTATACTTAACATAGCGTAATACAGCAAATATCTGGCAAGCACAATTTTCATAAATGTAAAGCCCACATAGAAATTATCGTTCAAAATAAAGAGTTCATGGCGGCTTATGAGAAGCAAAGTATTCGTCCAGGGTAGACCACATTCTCCTCGTTGAGGGTTTCCAGGGCGAATTTTGCAAGACAATGTTATCTGCCCCCCTGAGGTGTATGACCCAGTTCATCCAGCAATTGTAGGAGGCCTTGCTAGTATCTTTCCAATTGGTGAGTACCGTTTTAACTGCCGAAATCAACAATAGATCAAGAAGAGCTCGGTCATCCTCCGACTGCAAATCCTCCTGTAAAAAAGCAGTTACCACGGTTGGCAAATCCCTGGGAAGTACACAATTAAATAGTTTATTCAAAAATAGGTAGACCTTATCCCAGAAGGGTTTCACTACAGAACAATGTAAAATAAGGTGAGCCAAATCTCCTCTGCCTTGATTACAGTTCCAACACATGTCATCCTCCCGGATCCCCATGGAAAACAGCCTAGCCGGTGTCCAAAAAGCCTTATGTAATAGCCAGAATTTAGTTTGAGATAGAACTGGGGAAATCTTATTGTGTGAAACTGAACTCCATAATGAGGACCACGAGTCTTCGGTTAACTGAGTAGACGAAAGCAAGTTCCAGTAATCAACTACCTTAATATTAAGCTTTGAGGATTTTGGACGCAAAAGTTTGTAGATCTGGGAGACCTGATGGCCAAGCCTATTAATTTTTGTTACAAATGTGGGTAACGATGGGGAACTAGGGGACAGTCTGGATTTCGCAATGGCAGCCTTCACTTTCAGGAAATTATAAAATTCTATATCAGCTAATTGATATCTAGTTTGAAGTTCCCTGAACGTCATTGGGTATGCAGTATTTTCCAATTGATGGAGAAAAAAAATACCTTTTTTGCACCAGGAGTCAAGGAATAGGGGTTTACCATTATAAAGAATTTTGGTGTTTAACCAAAGCGATTCCATGTTGAAACCCTTCATACTGACTTCCATGGTCCTATCTATTTTCAAGAGAGCTATTTTAGTGTTCTTAAAGATGGACCTAGAATGGGTGGCGACAAGACGATTGGCCGTGAGAATCGAAAGGTGGTTTATATTATTGAGGAGAGCCATTTCCACATCCAACCACACTGGTATATAGTTACCAGGAGGAGAAACCCAAAGTAGGCCTTGTTTCACCAAAAAGGCGTATTGGTAGAGACGAAAGTCAGCCAAGTTAAAGCCTCCCAGCGTCTTATCGAGCCTCAATTTTTGAATGCTAATTCTAGCTTTTTTTCCCGCGCCAAAGGAAGGATGTTAAAAGAGTATCTAATTTATGATGAAAGGAGTCAGTCAGTATAAGTGGAAGCATACATATGAGGTGATTAACTAAAGGGGTAACCATCATCTTGATAGTCTCAATTCTCCCCCACCACGTGATAAATTTTGGGGACCAGGCATCCAAAAGCTTCTTAATTTTCTCTAGAAGCACCTTCTCATTTTGATGCAGGGTGTCCATAATGTTGTTTCCAAATTCAATCCCCAAGTATTTAATGTAACCCGATTGCCATGTTAAACCAGAGTCCCCCAACATATCGCTAGTGCAAAACACGTTTAATGGCTTAACTTCCGATTTGTCTCTATTGAGTTTATACCCGGAGTGTATAGAATATAATGCTATTGTTTCCATCAGGGCTGTTATTGAAGAATCCGGGCGTTCTGTAACTATCAAAATATCATCCGCATATGCGGCCAATTTGACTCGCACGCCATTGATATCAACTCCTGTAATATCTGTGTTGAGTTTGATGGCCTGAAGAAGAGGTTCCAATGCCAAGAGAAAAAGTGATGGAGATAAAGGGCATCCCTGTCTGGTACCCTGATAAAGAGGGAAGGCCTCCGAAAGTGACCCATTAACAGCTATAAGGCCAGTCGGTTTTAGGTACAGTGACATAACCATCTTAATAAAATCATTACCCAAATTAAAGTAATGCAAACAACGTTCCAAGAACGCCCAAGAGACTCTGTCAAAGGCCTTCTCGGCATCTAACGTGATGGCAACAGAGGGTTAATTTTTAGTTGCAGCATTTTCTAATACATGGCATAACAGACGTGTGTTATCATTGGATAAACGGTTCCGGAGAAACCCCACCTGGGAATTGCTTATCAATTTATGAAGGACCGAATTGAGCCTAACCGCAAGAATTTTGGCATATATTTTACAATCAACATTGATAAGTGAAATAGGTCTATAATTTTTGGGATATACAGGGTCTTTCCCATCCTTGGGGATAACGACAATGTTAGCTTCGGACATAGAGTCAGGTGTGTGTTCTGTGGTGGCACTATGGTTAAAGACCTGTTTCATAGTAGGACCTAATTGAACTAAAAAGGATTTATAGAAGGTTGCCGTGAAACCATCTGGCCCTGGCGCTTTATTCTCTTTCAAGGACCTGACCGCCTTTTCTATCTCCGATCTATTGATTTCCATACCTAACATGGCAGAATCCACTTCTGAGAGTTGTGGCAGATTGAGATCACGGAGGAAATCAGTGCACCTCTCACTGTCAAAAGTCTGATTATTTGAATACAGGTCTTGATAAAATTGTTTAAAAGTACTGAGAATGCCATTATGTGTCGTATGAGTTTGATTATTGGCATCTTTGATTGAAGAGATGACATGTTGGTTTTGTCTATGTGTTTCCCTGCCTTGTTGGCCTCACATAAATTCAGAGCTTTAAATTTATTAATCCACACCCCCGCACGTTCGCTTAATATCTTATTGTACTCATATTTCTTCTTTGTCAAAGTCAGCAATAGACTAGAATCATTTAAGGAAGCAATGTGGGCAGTCTCTAAATCTCTAATTTCTCGTTCTAGCTGCAGTAGTCCTTGGTTCAGGCGTTTATTTATTTTTGGTTTTATTGCAATGACTAGCCCCCTTATAGTGGCCTTCAATGCATCCCAGTGTATATTTATATTAGTATCAGTCACCTTGTTATGTCCAAGATAGTCTGTAATGGCCTCCGCAATCTTCTCTCTGTCCTCAGGGTCTGACAAGACATCGTCGTTAAACCGCCATCTTTTAGGAGTTTGTTCCTTGTGACTTCCCGTTAATTTAGGAGAAATGCAAGAATGGTCAGAAATCAACCTTGGGGCTATATCAGAAGACTCGATGAGGCAGGTGTGTGCCCCAGAAACAAGGATATAGTCAATCCTAGTGTACGAGTTGTGAGGGGCCGAATAGAAAGTGTAATCCCTTGTGTCTGGGTGCTGGAGTCTCCAGGGATCTTTGAGATTAAATTTAGAGCAAATAGTTGTGAGTACTGCGTGTGAGCTCGTGGGTTGATAATGGCAGTTGGACTGCTTTCATAATAACATTGATCCTATTCCCCCTTCTTCTTGGAAAGATATGTGACACAAAGTTTCCGCCAAAGTGAATACTGGGAGATTTACTGATCCTTTTGGTCCCCTACATGCTACATAAATTAGGATTAATAGACTTAGACTTAAGTTGTCATTGTAACCTTTCTCCCAGTGACTTAGACCGACCACGTATTATTTTATTGTAAGTACATTAGACCTTTCTGGACGAAGATAGAAGTCCTTATTGCGATTTTTTATAGCAACCTTATTTCAAGCCATACTATTTATGTTTCAGGACAATACGCTTTTCCTCATCCCCATAGTTAGATATCTCGGGTTGTTACCTCATGGATGCCCTACTCGCTATTGGTGTTAAAACCATTCTAGTGATTTGGAAAAACGGTAAAAACATTTCATACCACACATGGTTGACCTAGGTCTGCTTTATAAGAAGTCCTGACAATCGCCCTCACAACAGTAACTTCAATACCAAATCGTCCCGCCTATTATGGTCAAAACTAGACATCTGCCTAGAAAAAAAACAAGCTCCATAACTATCCTATTGCATGTAAGCCAGATGGCCTAACTAATTCTTTTGTGCGTGTGTCTGCTTTCCTCCCTTCCATGTCTTCTCTCTTATCATGTCTCCCACTTCCTTTTCCTAGTTTTTCTCTTCTAGACATTACTCTAGTTTTGTTTCTCGCTCTCTTATGGATACCATTTGCTATCGCAATATGTACTCTACATTATCTGACATCAATTGCACTTCAATTGCCCTAAAAAGTATTGCTATGATTTTAGCTATATTGTGATGTACAACCCATTATGTTACTGTTATAATGCGCTATACATGACTACTCCAGTAGAACTATATATGGGAATAAAAATGATACTATTAAAACCCCTAAGCTCAAGTCTGTGTAGTAAATGACAATATTACCCCAAATTATGAGAGTGAGTCACAAATGTCTGTAGGGACAATGTGAAACCTTGTTACATCCTGAGTTTGAGTAAAAAGGTAGAACTCCTAATGATACCAGGAATTAGGGGCATATGTATCAAGTTCCGTTTTTGCAATTCTCAAATAGCGATTTTTAGGGAATCGCTATTTGAGAATTGCAAAATGGGATGTATTTAAAAAATCGCACAAATTTTGCGATTTCTTAAAATTCCTTAATTGCGATTAGCAAATTGCGAAATCGCAATTAAGGAATACCTTCCCGTTCATTCCTATGGGCCAGGAGGCCCATAGCAATGAATGGGAAGTCCTTTTCAATTTGCGAATCGCTATTTGCTAATCGCAAATTGAGAATATTTTCAAAGGTGCAAGGGTGTCATGATGACACCCTGATGCACCCTTGAAGTCAGCATGTGTGCACATATGGTGCACATACATGCCCTAAGGGCATGTATGTGCACCACAAGGCACTTTGAAATATGCAAAAAAGTGCATATTTCAAAGAAATCGCAATTTACCACCAACTTGAAGTTGGTGGTAATTTGCGATTTCTTAAGGAGACATCGCACAACTTGGGTGCGTGTTACATTGCATTTAAGAAATCGCAATTTGCGATTTATTAAATGCTTACGCAAACTTAAGAAATAGCAAATTTAGCGATTCCTTAAGATTGCGAGGCTGGAATGCCTCATACATCTCCTTTTGCGATTTTGTATTCGCAAACGCTGTTTTTTTGCGATTCGCAGCGTTTGCGAATACAAAATCGTTTGATACATATGCCCTTTAGAACCATGGGAAAGCATGTTATGCTATAAAGGCACACAGAAAGCAGTTACATGAGATGCGGCTCATGGTTGGCAGTGCTGGGGAGTTTATGCTGAATAAATCCTACTTTTATCATGTCAGTGTATGGACCTCATCATTCTAAAAGGAGACTACAACATTTTTGGCGACCAGGATGAGAAATCTTTTAAACCAACCTTCAGCTTCTATGCACCTTTCAACCAGCATAATTTGTTTCCTTGCACTTGGTAATAAGCAGTGGTGTCATGAACCCCTCGCTTTCACAGCATAAGCGGGGGTGGTGTTTTACAATTATAGTTATTTATGACCATGTCCTGTGTAAAGCACTGAAGACAAAAACTCTTAAAAAATCTAAAGTAAAGAAAAATTATAACGGAGATCAGGGGTTAACCACAGCAAAGGAATCGAGAGAAAAAGAGAGGGAATGATAGAGAGGGAGAGATGGTTTGAAGGAAAAGCTAAAAGAAGGACATATGAAAATAAGGAAGAAACTGTGGATGAAAGGATGGATGCAAAGGTAAAAGGACTGATGGATGGAATGGTAAAACACGATTTGCATTGGTGGGTGAAAGAAAGTGGCTGGAAGGATGAAAGGCTGGATGAATGGGTTGATAAAAGGACAGTGAATGGATGAATGGGAAAAGTATGGCTGAATGGCTGGATATGTGAGTGGAAGGATTGATGCAAGACTGTAATGATGAAAAAGTATATGGATGGAATGGTGAAAGGATCGGTGGAAACATGAAAAGATGGATGGATGGATGCATGAAAGGCTTAAAGGATGAAGAGATAGATGGATTGAAGGTAGAATGAAGGGACTTCATCTAAAGTGGGTAGAGTTTGCTTGCTTACCTCACTTGATGGCTTCAGAGGGATGGATCAAACTGGTGGGGTATCGAAATGTTCTGGCTACTCCCTTGGTTATAAGTGCATACCCAGGGTGGCTTAATTTATCCATCTGTGAAAGGATGCGCCTTTCTTAGCTATATAGTGTTACCGAGGAGTGGCCATTCTGCTGCATTGAGGATTTCCACTGGTGGTTTCGGCCTCTCAGGGGCGATATGTAGGGATGCCGACTTGATGCCAGACAATATAATTTTATATCGACCTATGTCCCCCAACAATGCCTCCAGTTGATGCTACAGATGCTTCTCCCAGGGACTACACTGTTAGGGGGCGACTTTAATGCCGTTCCTGACCACATGAGCTCCTCCCACCTCTCACTATGGGCCGACTCAATCGGTCTATGCGTTGCATGGAGGATGTGACAACTCATTGGATTGGCATATACCCATGCGTCCACGGCACATAAAACGCTGTTGCGTATCAATCGGCTATGCCTCCTGGCCACTGACGTCCTTCACTTGCAGCGAGTACAGATCCTCACCCGAGGCATATCAGATCACACCCCCCTCCACCTGGATATGGGACTCTCTCAAGGGTTCCTCTGCCCCATGTGGTGCCTTAATGCCTGGTACCTTGAGGACAAGGAGTGTTCGGACTTTAGGAAATTAGGTCATTCTTTGAACTAATCTCTAACACAGTGGAATCCACCGTGACTCTATGGGCATCCAGCAAACCCAGCCTTAGAGGCTGGATCGCAGCGTGCATTCGGGGCAAGGAGACACACCAACTGGCACAGGTGACTGATCTTTTTCTTGTAGCGGCAGACATGTCCCTGGCAGATCTGGACTGCCAGCTGGCATTGGCGAGGTGTAAGCTGAAGTGGATTTCATTAAAGGAGGCCAGACAGTGTTGGAGGGCATCGACTGAACGACTACACGAGCATGGAGATATATCTAGCAAGCTCCTCTAATTTTGGTAACTAGGGACACAACGTCCAGGATCGTACCATCCATCCACAATGCTAGTGCAACCTCCATGAGCATAAGACAAAGGTGGTATAGGTCTTTGCGGATAATTACTTAACAATATGTGGCGGCACCTCATGTACCAGTGAGAACTCGACTTTCCGATAGTAGAGGAGATCCCGCTGCCCTCAAACATCACCACCCCGTCTTAAGCCTATGACCTTGATTGGCCAACTATGGCTGAGGAGATCAGTGAGGCCCAGTCGGAACTGGCCTCGGGTAAAACGCTGGGTCCAGACGGATTTCCAATTCAGTATCTTAAGCGATCCTGATCTCTTCTAGCTCCTCACCTTCTGGTGCTATACACCGAGGCCGCAAACAGTGGATCGTTCCCTCCGGTACTAGACATGTCCACCATTGTCATGATCCCCAAGGCAGGTTAACCAGAAGACCAATAGCATAGGCCTAGCTCCCTCATAAACATCAACATCAGGGTGTTTGCACGGGTCTTGGCGGCTCTACTGAACCAGACCCTACCCCCATTTGATCCACCTAGATCAATGTAGACTTATGTCAAACAAGAGTACCTGCCATTGTATCCTTAAAGTCCAATTGGCACTTTCTCAAGCACATCACATTTGCAACCCTACCTCTCTGCTCCTAGTTGACTTTGAGAAGGCCCTCGATACCATTGTGTGGGCCTTTTTGAAGGCAGTGCTGAAGAGGGCAGGTTTTAAGCCCTTTCTTCCGCAAGCATGTGGGCCTCCTCTACAATAGACACAAAGCTCAGGTTCAGGTTAACTCAGTCCTCTCCCAGACCTTTCCAATCCACAGGGGCACCTGCCAAGTCTGTCCACTCTCTACACTTTTATTTGTCTTGGCGATCGAGACTCTGGCACGCCTCATTAAATGTGCCACTCCAGTACTGGCATGGTCCTGGGGGAGGGTGCCAAGGAGAAGCGTATAGCTCTATACGCAGATGACATTCTGCTGGTTCTCGAGGACCCCAGTCTTCGGGACCTCAAGACTTGGAGATCCTCGGTCTCTATAAAGGGGCCTCCGGTCTTCGGGTCAGTGAGGCTAAGTCTCTTTTGGTGGTAGTTGAGGGTGACTCAAGTGAGCATTCTTGGTGTCCCACGATCCTAGTACGCCGACTTTCCTTCAAATACCTGGGAGTCTACATCTCCTGCCTCCCAGAGTTGCCATGGAGCCTTAACTTCTAGCCCTTTATGACCGGACTGACCAGGGACCTACAGCGGTGGGAGAGGTTGACCCTGAATCCCTTAGGGCAGGTAGCTTTGTTTAAAATGATGTGTCTCGGGGGGGCGTGGCCAAGATGGCGGCGAGGTAGGACGCATTGTTCGGAGCTCCTGCCCGCCGTCCGCCTAATTTAGCACTTGTGGGTCCCCGCGAGGCTCCGAGATAGCCTGAGGTATTGCCGGAGGGTTTCCCTGACGAGGCTCTCCCTACAGTAGACCCGAAACCCTGCTACAGAAGAAGTTAGCAATAGCCTCGCCGGGACCGCGAGGGAGGCGACGCGGCCCTCCCCTTGCAGACGCCTGGGAGTGGCTTCAACAATGCGGTGGCCCGGAGCCCGGACCACCGGGGCCAGATGTCTTGCACCCAGCCGTTCTACAGGCGACCCGGATGACACGCAGGTTGCCCGGCATGCCGCCCGGCTGCCCGAGACTGCTGACTTCGACCCACCTTAGAGGGCGCCGGACCTGGGGCCTGTGTGTGGGCTGACGCTGCTTGCCGTAAGACCTGCAGGAGTGGGCGTACTCCACGGGGTTACCTCCATCCCCACTGGAACACTCTCCGGAGCTGCGGCAGGTGACTCCAGTGTCCTGCAGAGAGAGGGATTGCCACGCTGGGAGGGCCAAGCGGTACACCACGCGTGGCTCATTAGGCCGCAGGATCCCCGACCTCCATTTTAGAGCTGCCCGCCTGGGTTGCGGGAGCCCGGGGTGACGAACACCAAGGGCCCTGGGGCCCCCAGGAGGTGAAAGAGCCGCTGAAGCATCTGACTGCGGGACCTGGAGAGCAGCAGCGGCCCGCAACGCTACTCTAGCGGGGGAGCCCGCTACCAACCCGACGCCCTGCAGCAGCACATGGGAGGTGGGCCCAGCTCCGGCAGAGATCCCTACCCTACGGACTCCAGGTGAGCGAAGGGGCCGCAAAGCACCTTGAGGCGGGACCTGGGGAGCAGAAGCGGCCCGCAGCACTACATCAGCTGCCGAGCCCATTACCGGCCCGGCGCATCGCATCGGTGCACGAGGAGGTGGGCTCGGCTTCAGTCTTCGAGGTAGACCCTGCCCTGCAGACCCCCGAAGGTGCTGATACCGGCAACGGGACCTGGGCCCCCGCCCCGCTTCCCAGGGGGCCGGCGGGGGTGCTCGGCCCCCTGGGGCCAGACTGGACATCCTCATCTCCTGCCTGACACCCCTTGACGACGGCAACTGACCTCCGCTGTGCCTGGCTGCGGGAGTTGCATACACACTGAAGATCCCGACAGCGCACCAGGCCGTGACGATCCTCGGACTAAATTTTGGGTGCGCCCGCAGAGGAGCGTGAGGGAGGCCTGAGCACCTCAGTAGCTTCCCAGGCGAGGCTCCCCCTTGTGACGCTCTGTGGATAGCTCTGACCCCTAGGCCTGCAGTGGGAGACCTGCCACACAGCACGGTACATACCACCGGCCCGACTCCCTGAGATCACTTGCGGTTTGCGGCCCACGTGGGGCTGGACTTTGAGGCAGTGAACTATACCCCCAGCAGACTCCCTGTAAGAGCGCATCCCGAGCAGCAGCGCTGAAGAGGGGCCCCTTTGGTCTATGTGAAGGCTGTCCCTGCATGCTAGCGACCACTGGGCACACAGCGCGCAGATCCCACGCATTTTGTGGGAGCCCGGGATGCGTCCATGTCCAGGACAAAAAAGGTGAAACCCTTGAAGGACATCTTCGGTCGCTCACAATCTATCCCCAACATGGCGACTGCAGCCCCCGAGGCCGAGACCTCTAAACAATCCGCGACCTCTGGTGACAAACCCATAATGAAAGCCTTTCTGGAGTCCTGTGACTGAACATCTCCGACAACAGGGGATCCCATACTCCTGGGGTCACCCCTTCCGAATTATCTTTCGATACAATGGCAAACTCCATCAGCTTTGTTCACTTATGGACTCTTGCCGACTACTGGGCCTCGCCCTGCCAAGCGAAGATGACGATGAACACAACACTGGGTCGGGGCCCGAGATATCCCCGTCGGGATGGCAGCGGCAAGGCAGAAGGAGGCGTTCCAGGAAACCGCACAAATCAGAAAAAGCCAGGAGTCAGCGAGCAACCCTTACTGCTGTATCGGAGGCCCTTGCAGGAGAGGGCCCCAGCAACAAATGATTGTCTCGGGCCTCTGGACCTTCTGAATGCTTCCTCACTGGACCTGGGCGGGTGGCTGGCGGAGTGGCACTCCTCCTCTTAGTCACACTATGGACCCCAATTTGTTGACTGACCGGTCATCTCGGGATGACGGACTATATTTCCTGATCTTACCTGTTTGAACTGTCCCCATTTTGATGCTGTTTTGGGGCTTTGTTTTGGGTTTTTTTTGGGATTGGGTCCCCTCGTCCACCTACCACTTTTGCGCTATGTGGACAATTTGCCAGTAGACATGATCGCTCTCTTCTAGTCTTCCACCCTTTAGCCCGCACTACAGCTTACGACATGGCTTGCATTTCTTCCTAACCCTAGATGCCACACAGATCTCTTAGAATCCTAACACTTAATGTTCGTGGCCTGAACAACCCTATTAAGCGCAGGGCTGTCCTTCACTATTTGGAACAATCCAAAGCTGATATTCGCCTCCTACAAGAGACACATCTTATTCCTAAAGACCACTATAGGATGAAATCGCGCGCTTTTCCCACACAGATGTTCTCCTCTAACCCTACTAAGTCAGCCGGGGTTGCCATCCTCGTTTCCCGATCCTTTCAGGGTAAGGTGCTCCAGAAAGAGGCCGGGATTAGGGGTAGACTGCTCACATATCAGTTTCTTGTAGCTGGGGTATCCTTCATAGCAGGATCTGTATACGCCCCCAATGAGGGGCCAGAATTTTTTTTTTCATGACGCAATTACTGAGGCGATGGCTAACACGGAACGACGCCTGTTACTGGGTGGGGACCTGAACTTAGTATATGACAACCCCAATGACCGCTCATGCCAACGAACGAGCCAGGCTGGTGCTCTTTCCCCAACAGGGCTGGCCCGTCTCAGGGACCTGGAGCTCATCGACCTATGGCGCCACTTCCACCCCGCAGCCGAGCCTACACGTTTTACTCAGGAGCTCATAAAACCTACACTAGACTAGACTACCTCCTTAGTTCCACCCCACTTCAAGCGCTTGCAAATGACTCCGAGATGCTGACAGCGTCCCTATCAGATCACTCTCTGGTCATTGCTTCCTTTCAGTTCCCACCTACACGACAACCACTGAGACACTGGCACTTGTGCGATACATTACTTCACCGGGTCTCCACGGTTGACCAAATTAGAGCCGCTATCACAAATTATCTCGCCCTCAGTGCCAACCCAGACACCTCTTTAGCGACACAACGGACAGCTCTCAAGGCGGTGTTACGGGGGAAATTCATAGCCATAGCCACAGCCAACAACCTAGAACGCAATCATAAACGGGCTGAGCTCACTCAGCGTGTTGCGGAGCTGGAGCAGATGCACCAGCACCGCCAGAGCTTGGCGCCAACTGTGCGTGGAGCGGAAACAACTTGCCGCACTTGACCAGGACCGGGCCGAATATGCGGCTCTCCGCTTCCGCCACTCCTATTACACCGGGGGCGACAAGTGTGGTCGCCTTTTAGCCCACAAACTACGCAAAACCAGGCAGCAACAGGGTGTACAGACCACCCGTTCTCCCAGAGGCGAACTTACCATGGACGACACAGCAAGCGCGGAAGCCTTTCGAGACTTCTACACGAAGCTTCACTCGGGCGACACCCTAGACGCACACTATGGCACTGATTACTTAGCGGCAGCACATGTACCCTCTCTTAACAAAACACAAGCCGACCATCTGGACAGGGACATAGGAACGGAAGAAGTCATAGCAGCGATTTCCCGCCTCAAATTAGGCAAGTCACCTGGGCCGGATGGCTACACAGCGGCCTTTTATAATACTTTTTGCACCCAAGTGGCTCCTCTGTTGCGAGACCTGTTTAACACCTTTGCACAAACTGGGGCCATCCCAGAGGAGATGCTAGCGGCATCAATTGTCGTTATTCCGAAACCCGGGAAAGATAAAACATACTGCAATTAATATAGACCGATCTCCCTCCTGAATATAGATATTAAACTCTACACTAGCATACTCGCAACCCGTCTTGCACCATATATGCCCCAATTGGTAGAACCGGATCAGACGGGCTTTATCCCGCAACGGCAAACAAGTGATAACACTAAGAGGGTCTTACACCTGATTGAGAAAGCATTGCGCACAAAAGGGGAGTACATGCTGCTGGCCACCGATGCCGAAAAGGCCTTCGATAGGGTACATTGGCCCTACCTAGAGCAGGTCCTGCAAAGATTCGACCTCGGGGAGAATTTACGCACCCGGGTTCTCAATTGCTTCCGCTTACCCAAAGCAACAGTTCGGGTGAACGGTCAGACATCCTCACGCTTCTCTATAGGTAGAGGCACTAGGCAGGGGTGCCCTCTTTCCCCCTCCTATTCGCGCTCTATATGGAGCCGCTAGCATTACGGATTCAACGTCACCCCCTTATTACAGGAATCAAATTTGGAGGAGATGTACATACCATCAGCTTGTATGCAGATGACATCCTGTTCTCCCTCTCTAGCCCGATCTCTGCGCTGCGTGCCCTTTTTATTGAACTACATTGCTTTGCACAGGCCTCCGCTTTCGAGATCAACATGGATAAGTCGATAGCTCTCAACATTTCTCTCTCCCCGCCCACTATAGCTCACATACAGGACGAACACGCTATACAATAGTCAACTTCCTCGATCCCATATCTGGGAATACAACTAGGTCCTACCATACAAGCCACTACTGACATCAACTATTCCAAACTTCGTTCACATATCCACATGGAACTGGGGCAATGGAAGCACTACACCCTCTCCTGGCTAGGCAGAAAAGCAGCCACCAAGATTACCATACTCCCCCAGATCTTGTACCTCTTCCAGACCCTTCCCCTTCGCCCTCCCTCAGGCTGGATTCAACAAACTCAAGCTGACTTAGCACACTTTATCTGGCAGGGCCGTAAGCCCCAATTCAAACATGCAATCGCAACTCTCCCACCGGAGAAGGGTGGGATAGGGGTCCCTGACCTACGGCTCTACTTTTATGCCTCGCAACTTCGATATCTAGTAGAATGGCAACGCCTAGAATCGGAGAAGCACTGGTTGTTTCAAGACCAGGCAGTGGCAGCTATGCCCCTGCAGGGCATCCCCTTCCTTCGTAAGACACATAGGCCACCCAATTTCTATGCATCATATATTGCAGGCACGATTATGGAGTTCTGGGACCTCACTAACGCTACCCATGCTCTGACTTCCTTTCCCTCCCCCCTAACGCCCCTGTTCAATAATCCAGAATTCCAACCCGGCATGGATCCTAAGGCCTTCGCAGCTTGGCGCCCCACCGCGTGTCGAGCCCTAGGCCACCTTTTTGACCTTGAAGGGGTTATTCCATTCCCACAACTCAAGACAGAATATGGCATCCCTGAATCGGAACGCCTACCCTACCTTCAACTCAGGCACTGGGCGCTCCAGCCGCACATCAAACCGGGCGCCCATCGCCTTTTGACCCCCTATGAAAAATGGCTCATCACTCGTACCTCCGATAAAAAAAATCATCTCCGACCTCTATAAACAGTTATTAACAACTTTCACTCTCACATACAACACTGGTCGAATGCGATGGGAGCGGGACCTGGGACGGACGCTTAGCCATAAGGAGTAGGATGGCATATATCACAGGGCGCGGCACTCAGCATACCACACAGGACTCACTGAGACACTGACTAAGGTAGCCACCTATTGGTATTACACGCCAGAGCGCCTTTATCGCTTCGATGCTCTACAGAGTGCCTTGTGCTGGAGGGGATGCGGGATGTGGGCACTCTCACACATCTTCTCTGGGGTTGCGACCGCATCCAACATATTGGTCCCATGTACTCGATGAGGAAGACAGACATTTTGAAACACAACTGCTGTGATTTCCTGCATACATTCTCCTGGGTTTACCCAATCCTATAACATATCCGCTAAAGTCCCTGAGGGGCCGGTTGATCGCTATCGCACTGGGCGCAGCCACTCAGAATATTCTTGCACACTGGCGCTCCGCCCAGCTCCCAACACATTTCGGATGGCTACAGAGACTCTGGCAGGTACTAGGGATGGAAAAGCTTACCCTCACATTAGCTGGCAAGGGGTCTGAGTTCCCAGAGTTGTGGCGACCCTTTCTAACCTTGCTCACAGCTGAATTTCGAGAACTGACATGCCCACGATATCTCAGACTTCTTCACCTTGCTGATACACAAATCCCGCAAGATAGCTCCTCGCGTAACCCTAAGCGACCACGCTGACTTCCAGAACACTCATTTCTTTTTTCTTTTGTGGACGAGGGTGTAGGGTGTGGGTGAAGGTCGGTAATGTTGGGTCTTAGTTGTTGGTCCTGTTTTTCCCACCGCTACTTTTTGTTTCTTCCCGCAGACCCGTTCCGCTCATATTACTTTGGTAATGCTATTATTTGCGACACTTGTTGTCTTCACTGCACTGTCCTCAGGGAGCTGGGGGTCTTGTTTTGTTTCCTGTTTGAAAATCAATAAAAGATTTAAACCATAAAATGATGTGTCTCTTATGTTTCTTATATGTCCTTGCAAACTTCTCCCAACCAATTGCTAGGAGGTGGCTCCAGACACTGACATCGAAAACTGTTGCCTTTCTTTTGGCTGGGGGTCGCCACCAAGTGGCCTTTGTTAGAGGCAAATACTCTCCTTATGACGGAGGGCTGGGAATGGCAGACCTGTATGACTACTGCCTAGCTGCTCAAATCGAAACAATAAATGATTTGCTTAACGGAATATGGGATGATTCTGCTTACCGAGCGGAGCTGTATTTACTGGGCCTGGATGGTCTCTGAGGCCTGCATTATGGGAACCCAATTCCCCAATCACTCCTTGACTGTATCCGAGTGACCCTACTCTATTGGAGGGCGGCACTCTGATTCATCAAATGGGACCCCAAATACACTGAAATTACCCCACTGTGGCAGGGTATATGGTTACATGGTGTGAATGGCTTACAATGCTTTCTGCATTCGGATATATTAGGGATAACTTATTTGGGAGACCTCTGGTGAGGTGACACCCTGATATCGTTCCAGGACAGGCAGGAACAGTACCGACCCTCCCATACACAATTTTACCGATATTTGCAGCTAGGCCATGCCCTATCCGAAAACATCCCTGTAGGCAACCCAATTCCAGACTTCATCCCCCTCAAATCTAAGACCTTCTTGGGGAGGCTGGGCAAAGGAGCTCTATCTAGGATGGACCGCTCTATAATCATCAATGCTCCAGACTGCTTTCCGGACCTGTGCCCGAGGTGGGGAACTTGACACTGATGATTGGCGTGAGGCCCGCCTGCCCCTAGAGAATTGACTATCACTGCATGTCTCCACATGATCCAAACTGATTAATTACATATTTCTTACCTGACCCCCCGAGACTTCATCAAGACGATGGAGACCCTCAGGCTTGTTGCGTGTGATGCACCTTGATCAAGGCTGATTTCTTCCACACGGTCTGGACCTGCCCAGAACTGACCCCCTTTTGGGAGGGGATAGGCAGAGAGCTTTCTATGATTCTCTACCGTCAGGTTCACCTGACCCCCAGGGTAGCACTGGTGGGTATATTGGAGGAAATTAGGGGGCAGAGGATAGAAAGGACCTTTGTTGGTGTGACCACATTGGTGGCCAAATGGGATATTGCCTCCAGGTGGAAGACTCCAGAACCATCTTCACCAGCACAAGGGCCTAACACCCCCCTCTACAGCGTCTGCGGTGTAGGGGGCTCGCTACTCTAAAAGGGTGCCCCAACCCTTCTTGGGGCCCCTAACTCTTAAAGGTTGCCCCAACCCTTCAGGGGGCCCCTGCTCAGCTCAATGGCTATAAATATAGCTCTGAGATATGTGAGACACAGGGCCCCTCATCACATTCGTCAGGGGGGGCATCATTCTGAATTATGCCACTGCGCCAGCGGAGTGGAGGAGGGTTGTACATTGGTGTGCCCGCCAAGAGCGACCGATTTACGAAGCACGTAGATGCCCTCAGAAGCATGATAAGACCTGGGGCAAGTGGTGGGAATAGCATGGGCAGGATGTGGAATCATATTGTATGTATACTGATTTTGTGCATACTGCATATATATGTGGAACCAATTGACTGTGTGTTGTTGCCTCTAAAAATCAATATAATATGGTTATCAAAAAATGAGTTAATTCATGATCACAGCAGTGAAAGGGGAACAGTCTACACATCATTCGCCTTTGTAAGGTGTTTTAGCACTGGATCAAAGTATGTGAAAGCGAAAACTATCGAAAATGTGTTTCATGCCTGAGAAACGCCCAATGCCTTTTCTAACTCCGAGCAAAAAGGTCTATGTAATAGTATACCATAGTAGCATAAACAAAAAAGTTACACTTTGACAGTTGAAAGAAGCCTCGTCTTTCTTTGGCTTTCGGTCATCTTAAATGTGACGCTTCGCATTCTGTGGTGGGACTTCGTGGCGCGCTGAGTGCGCGCTAGGAACTGTCATCCCCGTCAAAGGGGAAGATCCACTCCTGGCACCGCCCGACTCTGTAGGGGCGGGGCTGTCCGGTCCTAGAGGGAAGCTATAGGACGGGTCCAACTCTCAGGAAAAGGGGTGGTGGCCATGAAAAAATGAATAGGACGGGATACGGGAAGAACGAGAAAAATAATTGTGATTTACACATGTAATGATGTGAAAGGAGGGGGACTGGAGCGAAGTGCTAGGAGTGGCTGTCTGCATGCGAGGAGGAGTGGCTAAATGGCACAGTCCGAGCAGCGGGCGCGGCGCTGGCAAGTTTTGTAAAAGGCCGTGTCCCCTTTAAGGTGTGTTTCTGGGCGGGACCCCGTGAAGTTGGTGGAGTAGTTGTGGTTCGGAAAGTTTTCCCATGAGGGGCGGGGTTGGGGGGATCCTCTGCAGTGTGGACGGAGGTCACTGTCGCCCATTACCCACCTGGCATGGAGCAGCTGAGCACCCTTACCGGTCGCGTGCTGCGCGGGACCACCAACCGTCTGTGGCTGGGGCTGCGCGAGGTGCATTTCCAGGACTACCTGCGGGAGACGTCCTCGGGGCCCGCATCACCGCAGCCAGGTGAGCACTCACCCCAGTAGAAAACACCTACAGGCCAGCCCTGGGGCCCACGTCTGACCCTGAGTGAGGGGCTCTGCCAGCGGTGCGCTGACAGCTGCTGCGCAGAGCCCGTGGCAGGCTGGCTATTCTTGTCAGTGTACTGAGCACTTGTCAGCAGTTGACAGATGGCACCGAGGGGTGCACTGGTTGGGTCAGGAACCCCTGCACGTCCGAAGACTTGCCGCACCCACGCCTTAAATACCGGAACACCCCCTGCTCATCTCTTCTCTCCGTACCCACATTTTCTGCGTGCGCTCATTGCCTTGGCATGTTCAGGTGTCGACATTGAAAGGTTTGTAGCTATTGTGCAGGCACTGACAGTGCCATGCATGCGCCGCTGTCCGTTTTTCAGAGCTCATGGTGGCCGCCCAACATGAAACACATACAGTTGTACCAACCCGCGTGACGCAAGTTTAAACAGGCGAAAGCAGTAATAGCTATTCTTCTGGTGACAGCAGCTACTTTTGCTCCCACCTCTCGACTCGCTGGTCCCTCCTCACCCTTCCGGAGATAAGCAGTCTCAGTCAGTCTGTGGTGGGAAGGTTCCAAGTGCCAAGGATGTAATGGAGCAGGGAACAGCGTGCGCGGAAAATATCTGGAGAGTTTGCGCATATGTGAAGATTTTGAGCTAAAGCAAACTGTGTTGTGCTGCAGGGATGTGTGTGGTGTATCGGGACTTGTTAGTTGGATTTTTTTTTTGCCTCTACCTAACTGCTACAATCAGTGGTTGAAATATTATATAAGGGTAGGTACTTTCTGTCCTAGAGTACCCTTGCGCAACGTACTCCTGTTTTTCTTTTCATGAAACGTGTTTTACTTGGAGTAGTGCTGAAGGCAGGTTTGTCTTACTCCATTCGTTCGTTGATTGCTCCAAGTCAGGTTTTACAGTGCATCAGTTTATCCCCCAGAAGCTTGAGAGCTGCGTCCGAGTCGGTTAAGTGTTAACATTACTGTTTATACCAAATAGTTGACATATTCTCAAGAGCTGAACCCCCCCAAGATCTTCAGCATAGCATGAAATACTCATGCTCACAGGCAGGCTATGCTGTGAGGAATGGATGGATTCATATGATATTAACATCACCACGTCAGAATTGTGCTGCATAGCACACGTATTTTTTTTTTTTTTTTTATAACCGTTACAAAATAAGGTAATACTTTTTCCAGGTAGTTATTCCAGTGTCTGGACCCTAGATCAAGAGTCAAAAGTTGTAGATCTTATTCCTTTATTTTCACTGCAAGAGCGACAATACAAGAATTTCAGTTGTCTTGTGTAATCCGTTGGCATTTGTTTCCAGAGTCAAAGAGGAACTCTTCCAAGAGCAGTAAGTGTGCTGCGGTTAAAAACGTTAGATTCTTTGCTTGTGGCCATCTAAAAACAGTAAGCCTGTCACATGACTGACGTTTGAATGGCTGACCACTTTGGCCCACAGATGTTTCCGGCCAAAAACTTGTTTTAGTTAAATTATCTTTACAGGCAGAATAATATCTGTTGAGTATATTTAGGCCATACATAATATTTATCTTTTAAATAGAAATGGACCAATTATATCCCCCCCCCACTCTTCGAAGATGCTCTTAAAACATTCCATTTATAGTTGTACTTAGTTATTGGATCTGAACTCTCTACCTTTGCTGCCAGTCTTTAACATATTAGAAGCATTCTGTCTGTTCAAAGTTTTAATTTTTTGTTCCTACATAGTCCCATATTCAGTTCATGATAATGGTGCCTCGCTCATGATCCCATATTTCCTTTGTAAAGCTCTCCTCCTTTTGTGTTATTAACTAAGTATTATTTCCTAGAGGTCAAGGACCCTACTCACAAAACATTTTACTTGTGAACTCAGACTAGCACGCACATTAAAGTAAGAGCAAAAAATCGAGTTCTAAATACCGGAAATTAGGATGGTTATAATTTTGTGTGTGGAAATCTCCATTACAAATGCTGAAGTACCTCTTAAGTGTACTAATTTTTTCATAGTCATGACTTGTAGTGGATTTTCCTACTGGAGAAGTCTTTGAAGATGTGAGGCTCCAACAGTATTAACTTTGTCAGCTTTACAACATTTTCTCCAAGCTTGACTGCACCTTTGAACTTGAATCAAAGTTTAGGCTGTGCAGACTTGTGGGAACAGGGGAGCACAGTAAGGTAACGGAAGTGAAGACCACTTAGAAAAATGTTTTCCATTTGAATGTAAATGAACAAAATTAATTTGGAAAAGCTCACTAACTGCTTCACTTATAGGGTTTTCTCATTAATTAGAAACCTTCCATCAGTTAACAAAATCACTCACTTTTCTTACTTGGACTTGCTACTTATGCCTTTCTGAAATGCCCAGCTCACTAATTTACCCGGTTAATGTGCTGCTTCCGTTGCAGTACAGGCTTTACATATTCAGGTATCTTTTTGCATGGCAAACAACTATTTGCTTGTGATCCAGCGGGGTACCAACAACAGATACTCCAATACCAAATACTCACCTGGGCCCATAAACACACACAATTGAGTAAACCGCTGGAGTTAAAGTTTATGTTTCGGAATTCAAGATTAGTTACTCTTATTCCTAACTAACCTTTCACTGATAAAAAGTTCTTTCCTTTGGTCGATGGACCATTAGTTGAGTGATGGTGAATTGACATTAAGTTAACCTTCTCTTTATTATAATGAAATAACCACAGACTTGGGAAAGGTTTAAATCTTTATCTAAATTAAATTCATGTGAACCATCCCACATACAGTACAGGCACCAACACTCATATAAGAGAAAATTCCATTAATCAATCGTCAAACACATACTTTGAATTTTTGCAATAACATGCTCAGAAAGGAGAGGACAGAGAGAACGGAACATCTGCAATTTCATGAAATTATAGTTACCAAGGATGGTGTGAAGACCAACCCCCTGGCCAAAGGGCTGGTAAGGGTCCCTGGGACAGTTCAGGAGACAAAGGCTTCAGGACAGAATAGATGACCTCTCTTATACCGACGGTCGCGCAGCACCCATTTCTGACATTCTCTTCCTCCTCAAGATTCTTCCGCGATCTTCTTTCTAACTCAATTAAGTTAAGATGATAGGTTCTGCATTCGGTTCTTCATCAGCATCCTACAGCATCTCTCCTAGCATCTCCGCATCGACGTCTCTCTAACTACCTAAAGGCTACCTCAGTTATACCTTTCGCTCTTCATGTACCACTCACTAAAGTTTCAATATCGTAAAAATACAAATTCTGATTGGTCAGGCATGGGGGGGAAGACCATCACACCATGCTTACATATCACTCTTTTCAGTTAGCCCTTTGTTAACAAATCCATCCCCTTAATTTTTATTCATACTTTATTTTCCCACCCGCATTCACATTACATTTGCAACAAATGATTTCATTGTAACATATATAGTCTCATTCATTTAGATTCTTCCACTGCCGGTTCTCAGGCAGACTGTGTCCTTGTCCTCTTCTCGACCCACACGTCATCCTTCCGGGCTGACTTTCAATTGTCATGCGCAAAACTCACATGACTCGGCTCACTTCGGACATACCCAAGAGGCTCAAATGCGCACTCGTGATAAAGTCAGAAAGACGGATGTTACTTTAAAAAACAAATGGTTTTACTGTATACCACCCAGCTCTACACTAACCCCCTTTACTTATTAATACTTTTCCCGCATTAGCATTAGTAAAATAGCTCTTTGTACCAGCTAAGCAGGTCCCATGCATGTGAGCCTTTAAGACTCCATTTTAGTGCCTTCTGCTCTGGCGCAAAAATTTCCCTCCAAGCGTTACCACATCACATTGCGTAGATGCATTTGACGCATGCGCAGTAAAGATTTCCCTGTTAAATCGGTTTTATTAGTTCGTTCGAATGATTATCATTAGTGAACACATATGCAAGCTTCTCTAATCATCGTTTTTTCATGTGGTGCGCATTAGTTTTACACAATACGTAATTAATAACATGTTAGGGAGTTAAAGAAGAGGATTGCTTCCGAGCAAGTCTCTTTTCTACGAGTCCTTGCTCAAACACTTGTATGCCCGTAACCATGGTTGGTTGCGCACTCTGAGATGTTCCCTTGCATCTGCACTGTTAAGTGTAGGATTTAATTATAAAGCTTGTCCTGAAGACAATATTAGCTGGGTTGCAAGACTCATGTAATAATACAAACAATTCATGAGTAAAAATGCACAGAATGCTTTTGGGTCAGTGCTCTTCCATCCATTGGTCTGTTCGGCTAGCATTCACATTTTGCTTCCACTCACCGCAGCATACATCATGGGGCAATGGCGTCTCCCACTTCAACCATTTGTAGTTTGTACTGTGATTAGACAGCATCTAGCCTAATGCCATGCACATCGACCTAAAAAAAAGTTCAGTGCAAAGGCTGATGGGATGATACTTAACCTTTTCAACGCTCTTTTTTCTTTCCATTCTTCAACCTTATTATTTTTTAGTACTTGTATGCTTAAAGTGTGCATATCAGAGCTAAGACTACCTTATCTTTCTATCTCCAATAAGAATCGTACTTGCCTGTGATGTGCATGTAAAGTAAAAAGGTTTTCTATTAATGTTAGAAGTGCTCCTCCCTGGTAGGAAGCACTGGTAGAGTTCCATGAAAGTTCTATTTGATTTTTATTTAATTGATTTTTTTTTTTTAAATGCAAATGTATGGCTGACTCGTATATGTGGAATGTTTTCTTATTTTTTTCTTACTATTTTTTTGTATCATATGCTTGCGGTAAAAATATAGAAACAAAATAACTGTCACACCCGCGTGCCAAGGCAAATCTTATTGGCTTTGATTGTTGGACATGTAGACCATAAGTTGTATGCGGTGCTTGAGGGAGATTTTTCAGGAGTCCCACGGTCAACCAGGGAATACTAGGCACACATTTTAACATTGAAAGACTATTACCGCTGGTGCCCTTTTGCTTTACTCTACAATTAAACCCAAACTTAAGATCCAAGTACAGCCCGTTAATACTTGACCCTCAGGGTTTCGAGGTCAAGTAGTCCAAGCCTGGCTCAGGATGATGGCGTGGGGTGGAAACTCTGAACTAAATCGTCTATTAACACTGGTCAGTAAATAAAAAGGACTTTAGTCACTACACAATATTGTACATAAAAATTAGAGGTCATGTGAGAATATCTCGTTCATGGTGTTCAGTCATATTCCCTGCATGCCCAACTGTAAGTATATGGTATCCCATTTTTTATATTCTGGCCCCAACTTCACACCAATCTAGCATGTGTGTGAAGGCCTAGGTCTGCCCTTGATTTGCAACGGGTACTGGGCCTAAAGGGGCCTACCTAGCGAGCCCTTTGTAGTGATAGAAGAACTACCGACCCTGTTGCTGTTTCACATATGTAAAACCAAAGGGGATGATGGACGGAGTGTTGAACATTGCAAGCACTCACCCCCAGTCAACTGATCTGGGTTTAATCCATCATCATTCTTTAGCTCACTCAGCCACCCCAGTTCAGACATGGCCATACGCAAATCAGTCTGACCCTTTGCCTCATGGGAACAGTCCAGCCCGAACTGCCAAGCCTTGTCTTCCCTGGACCAGAAACAAGCATCCTGGGACCGGTTTCTGGCTAATCAGCCAGGCTAGCTTGAATCCAGTGGCAAAGTGAGCAAGGGACCCACGTCTGGGCATACCCTGACAACTTAAGGCGAACAAAGCAAAACCAAAGGGGATGATGGACGGAGTGTTGAACATTGCAAGCACTCACCCCCAGTCAACTGATCTGGGTTTAATCCATCATCATTCTTTAGCTCACTCCGCAACCCCAGTTCAGACATGGCCGGGTCTCTATCGGGCTCTGTTTTGTGCCCTGACACAGGCGGTCCGTTTTTTTTTTCCGGACTGCAGTGACAACAGGCACATTATGTGCGTGTGGTGAGCGTTATAGGGGAAGGGAAATCCTTTTAAAGGGAGTCATTTTCTCTCAGGATTTCCCTTCTCTTTTTGAAAGTCAGGAGCAACAACATTGTCCTGGTGTCACCAGGGCTTTAAATGGACGTTTTTTCAATATTATATACAAGCCATAGTTGCTGCTTATTTATCTTATGCAACTAGCAACCATTGACAAAGCCAATAGTCCTGACTTGTAGGTATGATGTGACTTGTATCATATATCTGGACTCAATGACAGGAACAGCAAAATACAAGTCGGGCGGCACACTGTGTTAAACACAGATTTTTAGCGTATGTGTTTTTAAGCCACGCCCTTAATTACATTGACCACGCCCCTTTGAGAGACCCCCCATTTTTTTCATCCCACTTAAAGCCCTGCCCTCTCCTCCTTCTGTTTACTGACTCCCATAAGCAGAGGCAGCTGCCCAGAACTCTTTCCTTACAATGCTACGACTGAGCTAACCCCTACACCCCCACAACAATTCCACTCCGTGCCCGGGAGCCGTGCCTCACCTTGGTGACCCTGCGGGCCAGCCCTGCCAGCTTGTCTCAATACAGATCTCCGGCTCCTCTGACTCTTCTGTGATGTCGTGCAGAAGTGAAAACCCGGCTCTACAACTTCCGCTCAACGTCGTCACTGAATTCCTCGTGTAATGCCGTGAAATAGAGTTCTCCGGGCAGTTTGCCGTACCTCATAAACTAAGGTGAACTTTGGCCGCTTATCAGCACGAAATCACGACACTACGAGAGACAATTTACAGTTTATGCTGGGCAGGAGAACGGTTAACCAAAACAGGAAATGAGGGGGTCCTGATTCAAACAGATGTTCCGTCGTTTTCAGCTCCCTATCTTTGTGCTCCCCTCTCGCGTGTGTGCATGCTTATCGCACACATGCGATACGCATGGACGCCGGCGGTGCACTTTGACTTATTACATGTATTTTTGAGCTCCCCGGTGTTCTACCATTTCAGTGCCCATGCGTGTAACTATATGTGATTTTTCATTAAATTTGAAGCTCTCCGCGGCAGCGTTACTAGTGATGGTGGAGCGTTAGATAGGTGACCAAGCTGTGAAAAGACTGTGCCACCGCGACACGCTGCATGACCAGGCACGGGCGTTTGACCCATGAGAAGCCCAGCCAGAGGACGATAGAGGCTGGTACAGGTACTGCGCACTATGTAACTTCATTTGGGAGCTCCCCGCGGCAGATTTACCCGTGGTCGCAGGGCACAAGTCCTAAAACAAGCATTGGCATATCCAATAGGTCTCGCCTTTGGGACCTTATAAGTGTTTAGTTATGCAGCACAATAATCCTTTGTGCAACAACATCAAATGTTGCATGGCTAAGCACTTATAAGGTCCCAAAGGCGAGACCTATTGGCTATGCCAATGCTTGTTAACCTGTGCCACTGGAGTGAGGTCTACAGGCTCATTCATTTTTAAAGTTCTGCTGCTTTGTGCTTAACTCACCCTTGGCCTACTTGAGATTTGCGCAGCACTTCATAAACAAACCGAAGTGGTGTATCTGCACTGGGTGTATGTGTGCCTGGGAAGGCTAAAATACAGATATAATGCAGTGCTGGGCAGTTGGTTAATGGTGGATACATGTATGTGTTCCTATGAGTGGTACAATACATTAAGGATATAGTACTGTGGAGTGTATGTGGCTGTGTCCGTGTACTGGGAGTCTGAGTGAGTGAGAGTGTACCATTTTGAGAGGCCCAGGCCTCTTGTAAAACATGGAAAGGAGGTAGAGATTCCTCCCCCCACAGATGTGTGTATTGTTGCATTCCTGAAAGCTGGATGGGACATGCTCTGTAGAGGGGAGAGGCAGGCTTCCCCTGTACACTTCAAAGGGTGCTATTTGATTTAGTGAGCGGTCACAAGGAAAAGACCTGGGCAAATCTCTGGAAGGTGATGGGGCTGATAAGAGGACCATAAAGAGTAGGGAAGGGGGCCCTGGGCTAACCTTTTGATGCGCGTATTACTGTGGCTGACACCCAAATGTGAACTCGGTCACTCCCATGGTCTGTATTGTGGGATTACCAGCATTGGAGACACTCCTGCCATGACAGACTGCTTTTCAAGCTGTAGAGAGCAGAGGAGTGAACACTTCGAAAGAAGCAGAACACCAACATAAAACGTCAATAGTCTCAGAGCCTTGTTCACATTTACTGTCTGGAAGTGGATTATAAGAAGGGGAGTTTGGGACCCCAGAAGTCATCACCTGCCAAGCAACCAAACGGGCTGTGTAAGGAGGGGTGGAGTTGGGGCCAAGCCCTACTTGTCTCCATGCTGGGTCATCATCCAGGGAATCCTAAACCACATGTCTTGGTGCCTAGAACATTGGCACCTGCTTGCTTTCCAAGGCCAGTATTCCCTGTGAGGATGAGGAGCCCTATCATGTGGGTGCCCTGTGCAAGGCGTGAGGGTTGATGC
Organism: Triturus cristatus; assembly: GCF_964204655.1. Taxonomy (NCBI): domain Eukaryota; kingdom Metazoa; phylum Chordata; class Amphibia; order Caudata; family Salamandridae; genus Triturus; species Triturus cristatus. The sequence continues at coordinate 387,272,407 of NC_140587.1, read as the reverse complement.
AACAATTGGGTCATTGCACTTGTGCAGGACTGAGTTGGCGCCCCCCATATGCCAGGAGGACCGGGTGAATTAAGCTGTGTGCCATGCTGTGCCGATCAGACCCTGACCCTGAGCCTGTACGTAGTGTTGAGTCGGCTACCCTGTATTCCAGAAGGGGCCGCTGTGAAAAAGACAGCCATGCGATAAAGACCATATCCTTTTGTGATTGTAGATGGCGACCTCGTATGTCAGGAGAGGGTGCTGTTAAGATTTCACCATGCTGATCAGGCAGGAGCTTGTCTGCTGTGAAATACGGTGACCCCATATGTCACAGAGGGTCACAGGGAGCATCAAGAACTTCGACCTGATCAGCCACCACTTGACGGAGAAGTGAGAACAACGTTGGCGCACCTGTACAACATCACCCAGACGAGGCACCCAAATCAGAATCGTAGCAACCAGCCCCCCACTGGGAGAGGAACAGGACATTTAACCCGCAGGAGGAGTCTCAAAGAGCCTCTTGTTGCTTTGAGAGCGTAATAGCAATTGAGACACTTTGCACCTGCTGAGTGTAGCCTTCTGGGCTGCGTGTGGCCGAGTCACCTGAACTCAGTTGCAGCCGCTGCGAGCGTCTAATTGCAGCTGTTGTGAGGGCCCTTGGACGGGGCGCACTCCGAAACTCCAGGCTCTCAATGTTTGCTAGCGCGGATAAGACTGGTTTCAGGCCTGTCAGCCCCAGGGGCGCTTGTTGCTAAATTAGCTCTGGAACACTATTGACTTAAATTCATAGTCAGTGTGGATCTCGAGACCTGGACTGCTGGTTGGGCAAACTCTGGATGCTACAAATATTGAATGGGGGAATAACCATCAGTAATGTAAGGAGGGAGTGAAAACAGGGAGTCGCCAAAGAAACACTGGAGCCCCGACCTCAGGAGGACTGTGTAATTGTTGATGAATGTCATATTATTCCTTTGTGTTAATAGGCGTTAGAAATAAAAATATTTCTCTTTTTTTATGAAAGTATTTGGCTGGACAATGATGTATTACTGCTGCTGCTCGCATTCGAGTTGTGAGCCCGTGTACACTATCCTGTATCCACACCCTGCCCTCCCCTACCCGCCAGGGAGCTTTGGACTGGCAGTCAACCTATACATTTATGTTTTAAAGACTCTGCAACGATGAAATATTTGCCAACAGGAACAAATGTGATACTAAATCTATTCTGGCGTTTTAAAATATATTACCGGATTAAGGTGCCTGCTTCAGAGACCTCATCCCAGCAATTTTCAGGGGATGCTAATAATGGTAAGATAACTGGTGGTTACTGCATTTGCTGGGGAGATATGTGTTTTGTCTAGTCACTGTTTTGACAGATCAGGAAGCATAGAATGTGAATGTGCTTACTGCAAAGCACATTGTGTCACCTACAGATCAGATTCTTAGCTTATGTCGATAGATAAGTGGCATACTGCTTTTGTTACTTGCAGTTCAAAAGTTGCAGTACTTATAATATAGCACAGTGAGCTATGAGCCATTGCCAGGGAGCTGCATGCACTTTGAAAGGTATGGGTTTAGAACCTTATGTTTTTTCCTCAGTTCGTCTTTTTTCTTAGGCTGCTAAAATAGGGCTCCTTTGGGCAATAAAGTCTAATTATTACAGACCACCTTAAGTGCTATATTACGTTTTAAATGCTTACTTTTGTTTCTAATGACCATACAGTATGTATTACAATACAAAGCCTACCAGCATCGGTGATATGTAACTCCTACACCTTGTGGCCCTCATTGTCTTGGGTAACATTTCCTGTATGCCGCCTTACACACTTGTATGACGTATGGTCATGCTTGTGATGTAAAGCACTTTGACACCCTACATTGGGATGAGAGTGCTATAAAATAATGAAGTAAAAAATACATTAGTAAGTGCCATCTAAATCGTTATTTGTGTAATTACTTATACAGATTCCTCTGACGTTCTTGCAGTGCATATGCATATCTATTATATACACATGTTGAGCAAAGCCAAAAAGCGGCCTCCAAATAATAGTTTCTCATAAGTACTTTTGTTGTGTTAAGAATCTGTGTGCCTTTGTTTCCCTCCATTGCATTACCATCTAGGTATTAAACACCAGATAGTTCCCAGCCAGGATGATACTCAAATAAAAGGAGGGGCAAATTGTCATGTAAATCAGGTCTTTGTTCTGGGTCAGCTAGAAGGTAAAGTAAGAGAGCCTCCTCTTTATTTGCAGGTTGCTGATCTGAAGAGAAAAACATGTGGGCAATGCTGAATTGTGTTCTTGTGTTGGCAAATTACACTGATATAAATTCAGCATATTTCTCTAGGACCAGACCAAATCCTGTTCAATAATGCTATGTTACACTATTTGTAAAGCGCAACGTATACCCGGAGGTGTCTTGGTGCTGATTCCATGAAAGATGAGCAGAAAAGGGAACCTACTGATTGAAAAGCCAATAATAGTTGTCAGATCTAGGATCTGGCTGGATCTTCTGTAGCTGTGTGTCAGGTCCCCACAACACTCACCGTTTGTTTGTGGAGTAATCCCGCAGGGACGACGTGGACAACCCCCTCCGGCTCCCTCCGTCTCCTAGAAAGGGCTGAATACTAACTAGGCTGAAGAGGGGACTGGGGGAGGCAAACAAAATAGAGTGTAAGCAGCGTAGAAGGATGCTGGGAGTGATCTGCCCTCAGTTCCTCTTGGGGTCTCGCGGTGGACACCGCCTAAGGGATGGAACAGATGGGTAGCATACACGCCAGACACAGGTAACAAGGATAAATAACACAAAATAGAAGTAAAGTGTATTTACCTGAGACACAGCGCTTATAGAGCGGAGAAGACCAGTTAGCAGTGTTCTGGACCCCCAAAGAAGCAGTGTTCTGGACCCCCAAAGAAGCAGTGTTCTGGACCCCCAAAAAGCGCCTCTGTGCTTTCTGGTGCTGTGGAGCAAGGTATGACTTCGTGCCTTGCACGAGTCGAGGGTGTTCTGCGAGAGCGCTCCTGCGCTCGGAGGAGAAGCAAAAGTAAATGCGACCCCGTGTTACACACGGGTAGCGTAAAACTAAGGAAAGCGCTCTTGCGCTTGTGGGGAAATAAATAACAAAGTAGGCGCGACTCCGTGCGTTTGCATGAGTCGCGAGTGCCTCTGAAAGCGCCCCTGCGCTTGAGGGAAAGCCGGAATAAGCGCGGCTCCGTGCCTTTGCACGAGACGCGAATCCAGGCTCTGTAGGCGCCCTTGCGCGGTCCGGAGGAAGTCTGGTTACAGATAGAGCATTCACTCCTGCGAAGCTCAGTACGGCAATATGAAGCGCCTATTAAAGTGGCTTCACTTCGGATATAGGTCCTCCCCCAGAAGTGCCGGTCAGCTGTTGATTCGAGGCAGGTCCCATCTAGGAAGACTAGATGGCCGACCTGCTTAGTCGAGTTCAGCAAAGACAGCTGGCGCGCACGCGCGCGCACACAACACCTCGCGCGCCAGCCATACCAGAACGGGGAACATGACAGCACCCACCCTTAAAACAGACCCACCCTACCGGCTAAACAGGGGTTGCAGGACGTGGTTTCTGAGGGTGCTGGGCGTGGAAGGCGCGGACTAAGCGGGGTGCATGACGGACATGGGATAGGGCTCCCAGGATCGCTCCTCCGGACCATATCCCCTCCAGTCTACTAGGTAAAAGAGCCTACCCCTAGTCCTGCGAGAATCAAGGATGGCCCGGACCTTGTACTCCTCGTGATCGTCTACGAGAACAGGAGGTGGAGGCGGAGCAATCAGGCAGTCGGGGTTAGCGGGTCGCAAGAGGGAAATGTGGAAGACAGGGTGGACCCTCACCTGGGAAGGTAACGCTAGTCTCATGGAAACCCTGTTGATCACCCGTGTTATGGAATAGGGGCCTACATAACGGGGCAACAGTTTTTTGGGCCCATGTGTGTTGAGGTTTTTGATGGATACCCATACCCTGTCCCCCACTTTATATTCGGGTTCTGCCTGCCGGTGTCTGTCTGCGCTTTGTTTGTAGTTCTCTTTGGCCTTGGCTAGCTCAAAATGGGCTTGTTCCCATATGGTGCGGAGCAAGGAGTGGTATGCCTGTACGGTGGGCATGTTGCAGGTTTGGGTCTCTTCCCAAGGAAATGTCCTAGGATGTTGGCTTTGAAGACAGAAGAATGGTGATACCCCAGTGGCAGCGTGTTTATTGTTATTGTACGCGTATTCCACCATCCATAGTATTTCTGGCCATTCCTTTTCTATGGTGAGTAGCAAGCAGCGGAGGTATTGCTCCATGGATTGGTTGGTCCTCTCCGCCTGCCCGTCTGTTTGGGGGTGGTAGGCGGAGGCCAAACGAACCTCCATGTCTAGGATGCTACAGACCTCGTTCCATAACCGGGATACGAACTGAGTTCCTCTGTCTGTGATTAGGACGGAAGGAATGCCATGTAACCGGATCACATTTTGCATGAAGACTGATGCTAGCTCGGCAGCGGTAGGGAGTTTCTTTAGGGGCACGAAGTGCGCCATTTTAGTGAGGTGGTCCACAATGGTGAGGATGGTGGTGTATCCTATTTTGGTTCTGGGGAGTTCTACGATGAAGTCCATTGAGACTGTGTGCCATGGGCAGGGAGGGAACAGGATTCGGGTGCAGCAATCCCACCGTAGGTTGGGTTGAGGTCTTTACTTGCGCACAAACGGCACATCGGGCGATGTAGGCCTGCGTGTCGGAGGCTAGAGTGGGCCACCAGAAGTGCCTCTGTATCAAGTCCCTGGTTTTCTGATACCCGGGGTGGCCGGACAAAGGGTGGTCATGGCACATGAACAGCGCCTGTTGTTGATGACTCACTAACGGTAAGTAATAGTTCTTCCCTTTGAACAGGAATCCATCCTGTTCTGTCAACCCTTGGATGGCTCCCGTCCAGTCGTTCGGTTTCTTCTGCTCCAGATCACAGCGTAGCCGAGACAGAAAGGAGGAGGTGATCACTGCTCCCTGGAAGCATCGATCTGGAATGATGGGTACCGGTTCTATAGACGGATTGCTGTCTCCCGTTTCTTCAAGCCTGGACAAGGCGTCGGCCTTGGCGTTCTCCCTTCCGGGTCGGTAGGTAATCCGGAAGTCGTATTCATTGAGGAAAAGGGTCCACTGTAGTTGTCTAGCTGTTAGGGCGCTGGCCGAACGTAGGAACTGTAGGTTTCTGTGGTCGGTAAAGATGGTCACTGTGTGTTTGGCGTCTTTCAAGAAGTGGCGCCATTCCTCGAATGTCGCCTTGATGGCCAGGAGCTCCTTGTCTGCGATGGAATAGTTGCATTCTGCTGGCTGTAGCTTCCTTGAATAGTAAGCCACTGGGTGCAGCAAACCCGTTTCGGGGTCTCTTTGCGATAACACCCCTCCCAGGGCGTTCTGCGAGGCATCTGCCTTTACTGCGAAGGGTTGGTTGGGATCGGGGTGTTTTTACACAGGTGCTGCGGTGAATCTTATCTTGAGCTCCTGAAATGCCTTTTTGGCTTTCTCGGCCCACAAGTAACGCGTGCGTGCCTTTGCGTAACAAGCAAGTGATGGGGGTGACTATCTTGGAGAACCCTGCAATGAAGCGGCGATAGTAGTTCGCAAAACCCAGGAACCTCTGAACTTGTTTTATGGAACCAGGGGACGGCCACTGTACTATGGTTTCCACCTTTCTGGAGTCCATCTCAACGCCGGCCGGGGTTAGGATGTGTCCCAAGAACTCCACGGTGGTGGTGTGAAAATGTTTTTTTCCAACTTGACATATAGACCATGTTGCTGCAATTGCTGGAGAATGGCACGTACGTGCAGTATATGTTCTGCCATGCTTGCTGACTAGATCACACACACACACACAATACCTCGCGCGCCAGCCATACCAGAATGGGGAACATGACACTGTGGGACGAATAATGAATGTCAAGTCTACTCAATCATTTGCTGGCTAATTTTTTTAATGTTTGTTTTTATTGAGTTTTAGCAAAGAGATGGGAAAATATAAGATTAACAGAAAAGTTCTAATTGCAGCTACCAGTTTGTCAGTCGGGTTACATATAAACCAATCTCAGCAGTGGTGGTATTTAATTTGGTCGGTCAGGTTACATATACAGCAGTTTTATCAGCGGGGGCAGCAGCGGCCCCTCCTGCTCCCTCCTCCCAGCTGTCCCGCCCTCCCTCTACCCCTACTTGATGGCAGCCGTGCGCAATGAGCACGCCGCTGGTGCGCTTAGGGAAAGCCGGTCTGCGCTTGTCCGCGACGCGACCAGCGCCAGGAACCCTGGTCCTCCGACTCGCCAGCGCTACGACTCAACAACCCTCAATGCACTTAACTCCGGAAGAATCTGCCAGCTGTCGACACCGAACACCACATATGGCCATTTTTACTGCCGACACTGCTGCCGCGCCTTCACCCACCTCCGGACCCCCACTGCCACCACCAACCCACAAGACGCCAGCACTCCCAAATCCCTGCGCTGCAACCTTCTCAACGTATACTCCCTGCACAGACACGCAGTAGAAATCTGAGAACTCCTCAACACCCTCTCGCACAACGTAGCCTTCCTCGCAGGGACCTGGACCAACGCCAGCTCCGCACCCGACATCGCAACCACCGTCCCCTGTGGTTACAAGGTCCAGAGGAAGGACCGCCCCAACCACCCTGGAGGTGGGATCACCATCGTACACAAAAACTCCCTCCGACTCACCACATCCAGCACGAACGACTCCTCGTACCGTATGGAACACCTCCATTTCTAAGTCCAGATCCACCCCAGAATGACTTTACGTGGCACCCTCGCCTACAGACCTCCCGGAACACGCGCCACGAACACCACTATCATCGCAGACCTCATCGCGCTCCACGCCCTCTCCTCCACAGTCTACGTACTCCTCGACGACCTGAATTTCTTCCTCGACCACCCCAGTGACCCCAACTTCACCGTGCTCCTGGACAACCTTGCCAACATCGGACTGAGACAGCTCATCACCACCCCCACCCACAAGGCAGGTCACATCCTCGACCTCATCTTCGAGGGAGGACACAACCTCCACCTCAGCCATACCACGCAACCCCTCTGGCTGGACCACCACTGTGTCCACTACTCCTTCTCGAAACCCACTGCACAAAGCCTACACCTCGCCTCCGCGCAGGAACTGGAGCAAGATAACTGATGAGCACCTCAACTCTGCAATCATCCACGCTCCTCCTCCCACCACACCCGAGGCCAACTCTACAGCCAATGCACGCCACAAATTGATCACTGACTGCGCAGAGACTCTCGCCCTCCTCCAGTGCTCTGACAGACAACACACCACGAAAGCCACCTGGTTTTCCCCCGACCTCCGAGAATCCAAGCACACGTGCTGGCAACTCGAGAAATCCTTGAGAAACAGCAAAACCCCTTAAGCATATTCTGCCTACAAGACTGTCATGACAGACCACCAACTCATCAGAACCACGATGAAGAATTTTTTTAAGAACAGAATTCTCACCAACTCCCGCAATTCTAAGGATCTCTTCAGCATAATACAAGAATTCACCAAACCCCCCAGCGAATCATCCAATGTCCCTCCCAGGACCTCTGTAACAAACTCTGCTCCTTCTTCCATCTCAAGATCAGAACTCTCTACAACAACTTGGATGAACAGAACCTAGGCACCGACTCTACTCCTACAACTGGCAACGCAACCCAGCCCACCATCACCGCCTGGACCCCTGTAACCACAGAAGACACCGCCGAGACCATGAGAAGTAGACACTCAGGAGCCCCCACCGACCCCTGCCTGCCACACATCTTCCACAGAGCCGCCTCTGCCATATCACCCAAACTACGATGTACCGTCCGTCAACTGCTCCCTCGAAACAAGCACTTTCCCCGACCAGCATCTCTCGAGTTCTCTCAGCTCAGTCTCCTACAATCTTCACCCCTATAGTTCATAATAATCACTTTTGTTTCCCCTCTGTCTAATGTTCTCATTTCTTTCTCTCCCCTACAATCCCACCTACCTCATATCTACAGCAAACATTGTCTGAGATCAGTCTCTCCATATTCTATCTTCCTCTGTCAGGCCGCTTGTTTAGGAACTCCACTTTAATATCTACCTTTCCCAGTTTTCACCTCGGCTCACTCTTCCTCCCATTTCATCTCGAAATACTCTCCCTTCTTATTTAGTTGCTTCACACCTGGAACTGCATCACTCTGCCACTCCCTTTACCATCCCACCTCTCACTTCATCCTTCTACATCTTGGTTCGAATGTTTACTTCCTCATCCATCTGGCATTAGATAGCCCAATATCTCGTCTTTCAGCTGCCTTCACTATCCTGAATTCTTGTCCTCACACAGTCATGGTCTCTCTTGTGTTTCTCTCATAATGCCACATCACATGGCTCTTACTCTGGTTACATTTTCTGCTCCTCTTTCCATATCCTTTCTATTGGCTCTTGCTCACACAGGTTATTAATCTCTAAGAAATCGAAAGCTTGAAAATCACAAAAGCACTGTATTCCGGGGAAAGATGTCTGCTATGATGCCTCTCCATCTCTGGGGCACCCTGCTGCTTGCCCTGGGTTTGTTGCACTTACTACTCCCCCACACACAGCTGAGGCAACGCATAAACTTAGAGCATTATGACAGTGGCTCCCCCACCTTGTATTAAATGATACCCGGGATGTGGATGTTCTTCAGGGGTCAGACGGTTATAAATATTGGCCATTTCAATGTATGGACTGATGAGGATATCTTCATGAATGAGTTATTACTCAGGAAATCGGGAGTATCAGACCCGATTCCCCTGGTAATGTTCGTTCTTCACAAAACTTCACACAGTCATAGCAGGTATTCTCAGTGGACGCAATTTGGATGAAATGCACTGGCTGCATGGATTTACCATGGGTCCTAGAAGGCCAGTAACTGTTACTGGTCTTATCTGGATTACATTGGGACTTGTAATGGCCTTCGAAGACTAGTCTTGCTGGAATTTATTTTCCTCTCCAGACAGGAGAGAAACTGAAACAAGCTCTGCTGCGTGCTTTAAACGCTGAAATGCACTGTCTATGCTTGTGACTTATTGTCCCCACCACAGAATGGATCTATCTATACCTGCCATGTTAGTTGGGACATACGCAGCAACATGGTGGTCTACTCTATACAATCCTTCTTGCCTCGTTTAGTTGGCTGGGCTAAAGCAACTTACTCCTGTAATTTTTTTAAGTCTCATTTGCTTTTGCAGCAGTAAGGACACCAATGAACAGGGGATCCCGGCACTTTGGGGGCAGCTGTGGAGATGTTTGTTACACCTGTGCATATCATTTTAATTTACTAGTTTGTGCACTGTGCTTCTGAAAGTCTATTTATGCAAAGTAAATCATTTTAGAAATGTGTTGCGCAGTCTAATAATTGAAAATTTTCAAGTTCATGTGGAGCAGCAGAAACAACTGTCAATTAAGTGCTAAAAATTCAATCAAATCTTAGGCGAGTAAAAGTAAATCTGCCCAGAAGTAGCTTATTCGGTGTGCCCTGTAACCAGAAGTCCTGCTTCAAACGGTCGGATTTCGAGGTGCGGGGAAACGGGAGCAGTTTTTAGCATTATGAAACCTTCCAGCATACGTTTTTGAGCTATTCTATTTTACGCACACGTACTGTGTGTGGGGCGGCTAAAGACTGCTGTCTGCATCAGAGGGTCACAAGAATGTCTCCTGCTGTTGCAGAGGGTCACTTTTTCTTTTCACTTTCCTTCCCTTTCAGCTTTTCAATTCATGAAGCTTCCATGGTTTTAAAAAGCAATTCCATGAGGTTGTTGGAGCCTCATCTTCACCACTTCTTACCCCCCCAAACGATAGTGTCACTCAAACGACCTGATTATAAATTACTTGTAGCGGATAATCTCGGTGAATTTACTCCACTCAATCATGAGCAGGCTGTTCCTACACCTGGATTTACAACATCCTACCACACCTGGATTTGCCATATGGTAAACCCAGCCGGTAACATCACCTTAGGAAAGAGCTGCATTACAAATGAGAGCCATTTCCCAGACCCAACTGACCCTCAAGCAAGGTGTGGGGAGAGCATGTAATGGTCTCCACATTAGCTAACATCCTCCTTTTCCTTTGCCATCTTTCCCACCATCTCCCAGCTTACCGCCCCATGCACAAGGCATGGTTTCCTGTCTGTATTTCTTTTTTAAAGCAGAACAATTGTGCTTCTTGTGAATGACTCTCCATGCTGTCCTTCATGAACTTCAGGCCAATTTCTGAGCCGATAGACAGCATGGGGAGTTAAAAAGCATGAGGATATTTCCTTAAATACAGGCTTATGGCAAAATATATTTGTATATAATGCTAATATTTTCCTGTCGGTATAGTGTTCTGTTATATTTAGCTGCTTAATTTGCTAAAATTCGACAGGCATCAAAGTATGAGTGTATGTTTATCAGTTAAATAAATGGAAATATTCCATTGTGTGACTCCATCAGTTCTCAAAACACAAAATATATATAAATACCAATAAGATGTCCAAAAATAAATGTGGATAAATACAGACGGGAGTGTTACAAAAATAAATAAATATCTAACCGGTATCCCTACTTAAAATTGTATAGTACTGGTGAGGTGTTACCAGAGTTTACTGGAAATTATGAGTGCTACCTTTGCCCCCTGCCCGTATTGCGCAGCCCAAATTTGGGGCTTTAGTGTCATAAATAAGGCATTGAAATGTCACACATATACACTTAAGCAACCAGAAAAAACACTTGGCAGCTATGTAATGCTGCAGTAGCAACATAAGCCCACTTTGTTTGTGTTTCTCATTTAAGGTGCCCCTTCTGTTTGCTCTACCCTGCGTAATCGTTTCTCTTTCAAGGAAATTGTGTTAGTGGCACATGTGTGAGCACAGTAGCAGAGGATGAAAACTGCTGTAATCCGATCTCACCCCAACCCCATATAGACAGCAAGGTTCCTCTGTAACACTCCCAGAGCAACAAGAGTTAGGCAGTAATCCCCATCACAGGTCTATTAAAATACAAAGACAGTTATATGGTTTTAAAAAAGGAGTAAGAAATGTAAAAACGGGTTTCTAGAAAATGTTAGGCTGCATACTACAACACCTATAAATTCAAAGTCTCAAAAGTAGAAAAAGGAATCCGTTATGTTGCTTTTAAAAATCAAAGTCCTATCCAATAATCTTAACTCTTCCTGAATAATGGTTAGAGTAAGGTCATGTGTTTCGCATAATGGTGGAAATTCGGAGTTAGATAAAGGCTTCTATGTTTTATTCAAAAGTACCATATTTGATGCACTTCATATGTTTTACAATATATACTTAACACGCGCTGTGGTCTACACACTATTGTACGTTTAACTATGATTTAAATCTTTACAATAAGTGTCTTTCAGCGACTAAGACCCAGATTTCTATTGCACCAGTTAATTCTGAATTATGAACTAACTTCTGTTATGGCATATATCAGAATTATACATTTTGCATCCAGTGTCAAAATCTAACAATTTTTCATGGGTAAACTTTGGCTGGAAATCCTGTTGAAATTACTCTGGGAGAAATGCTGATTTGGTGGAGAGCACTAAAATGTTCGTTATACCACATTGTTTGTGGCAAATCTCATAAATGGTGCTATTCATAGTACGTGTTAAATCCTGATTCCTGAGGTCTTTGATTTTGTAAAGTGGCAGGAGGCATTTTCATCCAGGGTATCCGTAATCAGCACGTAAGTAGAGGCTGGATATCAATGTACCATGTTTGTTTAGGTGAAACCTACAATATTGTGTTTCCTGAATGGCCATGGCTTTTTGATGGCCTGTTTGCTTCGTACATATTTAGTTGCCTGATCTAAATATGATTCAGTGCCGATAATGTAAGAATACACCTTTCTTCTGTGAATAGAATAATTCACTGATCGAAATGTATATTCTTTTTTACAATTGTAAATTGTTAGGCTCAAATATACTTTGGTTTTTAAAATGTTTATTGCTTATAAGGAATCTACATTCTCTTTTCTCAATGAACATTTGTTTGAGCAAATGAACATTTGATTAGACTGAGTATGACGTGTAAAAATTTGCATTGTCGTGGTTGCTTCAGTTTATATTGTTATACCTTTGATAAGGCTCTGGAGCTACTAAGTTGATTGGTAGCAAGCAACTTCAATGGTTGCGGTTTGGTGCAAGAGTGAGGGTTTATAGGGTAACTAGTATGTAAAAAGTATTGCTGTCAACCTGTGTACTCATGGACTGATGGTGTCATGATGCAACATATATGTAACTGTGCTTAAGTTTGAAGTGAAACGAAGATCGGTGAGAAATGTAGCCGCTAACACTATAGATACCAGTGTTGTGCATGTTGGAGGCTGTATAGTGTGACCTTAAGGGAGATGTTTTGATGTGAGGCATGGTAAGCGGGGGGGGGGGGTGCTCTTATCATGTTGCAGATACACTTAAGCTTGATATGAAGCCAAGACAAGTGAGATATGCTAATACCCACCATCTCTATCTAGGTGACTGACTTAGCTCTTTTGGACTTAGTGTGTAGTACTTCTTTGCAGTATGGAGGTTGCCACAAAGTGTTGTCTATCAGAAGTGATAATCTTGTGGTCGGAGGATGGAGGTTGCTTGGGACTTACTATTTAGATCGTTTTTCAGACATTCAGTTTTCATGACAAAATGGTCTGCAAGGGCCTCACAAAGGGCGGTAGATTGTTCTCGGCAGCGGTGTACACCGTATTATGGACTTTTGAAAGGAACCGGTTGTCAAGCTTTGGGCAAAGTACTGTGGTGCTGACAAAAATCCCACTACCTCTCTGTAGCTAAGTAGAGTACACACACACACACACACACACACATGAACCAGGTAACATGAAGAGAGAGGAGGTTGACAAGGTAAGTAGTGATGTGTTTCTTAGTCACAAAGAAATATAGATGTATGATGTGCTGCAATGACAAATGAATAACCCAACTAAGTAGTGAATATTGAATGTTTTCTTACCTAACTCCATGACAAATGCACTGTGATGTGCTCCACACCAACCATGATACAGGCGTGGAACCCTATGGTGCTAGGAGAGTCAAAGGCAGCGTTAAAGGTAACGAAGCACAGAAAAGGTGCAATAAGAAGGACTTTGCCTAACTCTGCTAACTTGAGGTAACAGAAAAAGATCTGTAAGAAATGGCAATCTTTTGTGTGGTGGACCCCCAGACTCTTACCCAGTCTGTTTTACTGACTGTAGATCTGTGTGCCCTTTACTCCTACTAATAAAGTGGTAAGGTGCCTGTGCTTAGCTTTTCAGCATAATGAAATTAGTATACTCCTATCTGGCATTTTTATCTTGCCTATAAGTCCCGAGAATATGGTACACAGTGTACCCAGGGCATGCAAGTTAAATGTCATAAGTGGACCGCAACACCTATTGTGCCATCCACTACAGTGATAGTATAAACATGGCTTCTGGCCTACCAATTTATCATGAAAAAAGCAGCTTTTAAGTTGTAACTTGACTTGTCATAATACACTCTTTCGAAAGGTCTACACTTTCCTTCTAAATATTAATATGTCACTCCTAAGTTGGCCTTATTGCCTTTAAGGTGGCAGGTGCATGATAGTTAAAAGTAGGACATGTAAAAATGTAATGTTAAACATAACCTTACAGTAAAAAAAGCCACAAAAGCTATTATCACTGTAGCAAGGCTGCCATTTCCATAGTAAAATACTTGGATGCAATATTCGATGTAATAAAGTGATCGGCCATCGGTTGGGTGAAGTCATTCCTGAGCAACCGGACCCAGGCAGTTAAACTCGGGAACTTTACAGCGCCCAAATTACCTACCACCTGCGGAGTCCCGCAAGGTTCGTCACTGTCCCCACTCCTATTTAACCTATATCTCAAACCCCTTTTACATTCCTTAAAAAACAGGAGGGTTACGATCTATAACTATGCCAATGACCTGCAGATAATTTTTTCACTGGACTCAACTGACTTATCAGGACCTCGTCCAACAACTAGGCAACCTCATGGCCTACTGCTTTGACCTGCTGAAGATGTAGAACTTTCATTTCAGAGACTGATGGTAAAACTCCTGACCGTGCCATACCTGGGTTCTGTAGCCACCCCACGCTCATCTCAGTTGGCCTCAAATTGCACCTAGGTCACGGTCCACCCTGATTAATTTGACCAAAGTTTGCGTTTAGCAATTTATGCGACTATATTTAGGATTTAAAGAAAATCTTATCCCTTGTTCTGTTTATTGTATTTTTGTCAATTTTGTGTCATTATATTTCTTAAACTGTACTCAATTTTTCTGAATTAATTTGGGGTTTTTCTTTACTTTTTACTTTATTACTGTTTTGGTACTGCATAAATTCTTTACACACTGTCTCTAAGCTAAGCATGTCTGCTCTGTGCCATAGCTTGAGCTCCGGTTTATTTAGTAACTTTAGTTGTTCACCCTGACAAGTACTGTTGCCTAGACTGCCCAGAAGCGGTGGGCTCGACCTTGAAGTGTGTAAATGATCGAATTTGTGGTCTAGTTCTTGTTCCCAACTTTCAGTGCCCTGTTCTTCGCCGCTTCCAGCCTCTCTTCAAGCCTCTAATTCTGGTACTTGTGGGTGCATCTCAGAACTGTAGTCCGATCTATCTCTTACCTGCATTGTTTACTTTCTCCACTTATGGTTGATATCTCTTCCTGTGATGTTAATCTGACCCTGCCTCACATTCCTGACATCGGACCATTTTTTTCCAGGGCATTATGCTTTGGAGCTCCAATGGAAGGGGCGTCCCTTTTGGGGTTTTTTAATGGCCAATTTGTAGATCCTTGTGTAAATCTGGAAGCAGAGCTTGTCACTGCAGTAATTTCACTTTTTCCATTGATGTCTTTACTGTTGGAGAAGTCAGATAGCCTTCTCTTATGCAACTGAGATATCAAGGAAGCAGAAAGGTGATCATGAGTCCTGGTGGGGAAATTTTACATCCATAGTGTGGCCAGCCGAGTGCGTTTTTTAAAGAGACAATTTTGAAGAAGTTGAGATTCTTCGGTTTGAGAGGGCGGGTCGTGTTTTGATTAGTTAAACCAGATGCTCAAGGTTCCCAGGATGTAGAGGTTCTTGTGGGATTTGGCCATATTGAGGTGGGCTGAGAGGAAGAAGGAGCCTTGTAGATAGCGAGTCTTACCCAAGACATTCTTACTGTCCTATTGCAACAACAAGGTGATTGATGGAATGGTGAAATTAATCTAAGCCACTGGCAATCACTTGGACAACATCCAAATCCATAATTTTTCACTAACGATGCGATCTCATTTTGGACCCAGCCGTATGCAAATCAGCCTTGATCCTGCTCCAACCGGAACATTCCAGCCGGAACTCCTAGGCCAGGTCCTCCCTGAACTGAAAAACCAGTAACCTAGGCCTGGTTTCGGCCTTATCATGGGCTCATTAGCCACTTATAGCTTGATTCCAGTGGCACCGTGAGTACCGAACAAGTTGATGGATGGAATGCTTGAATTAATCTCAGCCACTGGCAATAACTCGGGCGCATCCCAACCCATCCACCATTGTGCCCCCTCAGTTTGGACCCAGTCATATGCAAATCAGCCTTGACCCTGCTCCAGTCAGAACAGTCCAGCCCGAACTGCCAGGCCAGGTCCTCCCTGAACTGGAAAACAAGCATCCAAGAACCGGTTTTGCCTCTCCCTAAGCATTGTTATCATCCTAGGCACAGCATGTAGCTAGCTATAGGCATCTTGCCAAAAGGTAGAGAGCTATGGAAAAATCATAAATGTAGAAGGCAGGACAGATTGGAAGAAGGAAAGGGGTAGAGATTTGCTAAAAAGGGCAGAAATCCTCTAGCAAGCCTAAGTGAGCCCATGGGAAGCCCAAACTGACCATAGAATCTAAAGGCAGACCTTTCATAATAGTTATGATTAGCTGAAGAGGTATCCCGAGGAAAAGTGGGAGACAGAGACTGGCTTCTTTAAGGAAAAAGGCCAATAGGGTTGGAAATGTAATTGTTGTTTTGAGAAGGTGGGGGTTGAAAAGCTGGGGTTGCAAGAGAAGAAATGCTTGAAATGGTGATTTCTAAGTGTAGGTATTTTCTGTTTTAGAGTAATTGCTTCCTTCTCAGATTAGCCATTACTACCTCTGAAAATAAAATAAGGGTGGGATTAGATTTGCATGCACTATTGCCAGTGGTTGAAGTGGAAAAATAAAAGTGCAGGTACTCTGTATCGGAGTACCTGTTTGTTTCTGAGACGTGCCGGTACTCTACCATCGAAAGTATTGCATTTCTCTTGAAGTGCCGGTACTCTCCTCTTCAAAATAAAAAAGTGCCGGTACTCCGTACCGGACAGTACCTGCCCATTTAAAGCACTGATCTATTGCTTCATAGTTTAATGAAGGTATGCTACCTAACAATTTTATTCTACTAATATTTGAGGTTACGTTCTAAGTTTGGCTGTCAGTTCTATACTTCAATGGGCGTTCATTCACTAAAATATCAGAAGTAGTTGATGTGACTATACCCACTTTCATCGCCATTGGCAGTACAGTGTAGCCGTTTGATGCAATCTTTGCTCTTCAACATCTAGGTAGTTGCTGCCAGGTTTCTAGGTGGAGGGAAACGTATATAAACTAAATAACATAAAGAAACAGGGCTTTTAGAGTGATGTTTACTTTTTGATCCTGTCACTGTCATCGTGATCCCTGAGACAATTTTACCATGGGTGGAAAACTAGGACGCCAATTGGTACACCTGGTAAACCCTAATGGAATTCCATGTATGATGTGGAGGCAGCATGGCTTATCCTTTGGGCATGCCAGAACAGCAAACCTTTTCAAACATTGGTTGCATCTCAGTCTATATTTCTACTAAACATTTCAAACCAAGAAAATTTGATTTAAATGTAAAAGGCATTTCTACAGCGCAACTGTTACTCCGAAGAGTGTCCTGTGGAAAGCTGAGAGGCAGAGGTGATCAGAATCAGTTATTTGAGAAAAGCCATGTTTTTAACTTCTTCCAAAACAGTGGCATGGATGGAATTCATCTTCATTCCAGAGTGAGATTATTCCATAGGGACGGTCCCAAAAAAGAGAAGGACCTGCACTCCATTCCGGATTTCCGGATCCTTGGAATTTTGGCCAAATAGTTTAGCTGAGAGCAGACTACTGGCAGGGATATAGAAACAGATTCTCGCTCTCAGGTACCCTGGGTCTGATCCATGGAGTGCTCTATGAATTAGGAGGAAGGTCTTTAAAGTAATCCTCTTCCTGATGGGAAGCCAGTGCAATTCTTTGAGAAACGGAGGCACATGCGTTCTCAGAGGTAGGCTGAATACCGTTTGAATGGCTACATTTTGAACCACTTGCAACCTACTAATCAAATAGTCGGGTAGGCTTGTTGTATGTTATATCAGTACCAGTGAATACATTTTCAATATTCTATGTGTTACAGAGCTTTGATATGAGGCATTCCCCACCAGACAAGAGGTATTTATTATCACAACATCCTATTCTGCCAATAACATCAAAGTATTATGTGCAGATAAATGCATCCTCAACAGGACAACAAATCAAATGTGCTTAAACTGCACAATTTTTTTACCACGTTTCTAAAGCTTCCTTTGCACAAGGATACTCAATTATCTTGTTAAATATTTGTTTTTAGGTCCTATTAGGTTGATGTAACAGGCCCAGTGTGCTTGGAAAGAATAGTTTGACGTATACAGTAGAACCTGACATTCTACATTGTACTGGATCGAATATACAAATATGTAACAAATTAATGAATGATCCCCCTATGTTATACGTTGTCCCACAACAGAAAAAGGGAGCCCCCTCAAAGGTAATTTTGACACGGCTATAATGTCGCTCATCCCACCCCAAAGTTTGAGTCTAGTTGCGCCCCTAGTCTAGTCTAGTTGTAGGCAGAACACCTAATGTTTTAGCGGAAAGGGTTAGTCTCTGAGGGGCATGTGCGGAAACGTATTGCTCGGAATGTTATATTCTTTAGTGACATGCTACAATGGAAAATAGTGCAGGGGGTGGGGTGGGCATAGCTTGAAATAATGGGAAATAAAAACTGCACTACTACGATTTGAGCGCAAATACTTGACCAGAAATCATCCAATCCATTTTCATTCCCCTTGTTTGGAAACGCAGCTGCATAACCTTGAATCCTGGCATCCGTAACAAGAAAAACACGCAGTTATGCATCATCCTTGAAATGCAAGCACATGACCTTGCCATGAGTCCGTAGTTGTTTACATAGTGCTGTGTAGCATGCCATTCGAAATTGCCAGCGTCGAGCACCTACTTGTCTAAGTATTCACAACCGAAACATACACGGTTTTCTCTTTGACATCTTACTTTTTGTAGCCTGTAAAACTGATTTCATTCTTTTCACACAAGGAATCATTTTCCTGTAGATGCTGTTGTTATCAGCATAGCACAGCCAGTAATAGTTGTAATCAGTTTTCAGTTGGTCAACTGAGGATTCCATAATTACTACTGTATATATTTAAAAAAAAAAAAAACCTGTGCCATAATACTTGGGTAGATACATTATTCAAAGCCAGCTAACACTATTACAATATATGTCCTATCCATTAAATGATTGATCTGATGCGTTTATAGCATTGATACTTCCTTATTCCTTATCCTGGTAGTGTTTGTGAATGTTCTGCACCTGACCCTGGCTGTGACTTTGAGGGAGGGAGCAGCTGCAGTGGGTGCTAGGTGGTGAAGTGTCACATGGAAAAGACAGCGAGCTAGGCTTAAACGCCGCTTCCAACCAAGACCCCTTCCCCACTCAGATCAGCTTCCAGCTCCGAGCTTCACCACGGCCTTCCACCCCACAGCTGTGATGCCCTTGCATGCCTCCCGCCCCCCCTCGTTCCTACTGGAGGTGAATAGTATTCTCATTAAGAGGAGCATCAGCCTGTATCTGGAGAGCTCGCAGGCCGGAAACAAGCCAGTGACTGATGTGAGATTTGCAGAGTTTGATGCAGTCCTTTAGTACATTTTCAGTGTTAATGGAGATGAAAGTTATGATCAACATGTCTGAAGTTCTTTAAGGATCTACAGTAGCACAGCGCTGACGGGCTACTGAAGAATGTGTGAACCAGGATAGAATTTCTCCCTGGTATATGATCCACCAACCATTCCCACGAATAAGGATGCAGTAGTCCACTAGGTGGATGGATATGCTGCTGCAAAACTCTTTTGCACTTTGAGAAATATTTCAAGTTCCGTGAAGAGGGGCAGGATGGTGAGAAGTGATAGAGATGACAAAACAATGTATGTGAAGGCCAAAATGGATTGAGTCGCAGTGGTTTGCATACAGCACAGTGTTTAAGAAGAATGTGCTGACTGTAAAGTTATTTGTACAGAAATTCAAAGAAGCCTGATGTGCCAGCCACACAACACTTCAGGTTCTATTCAGGCACAGAGAAAACCCCGTATAGGGCAGAAGGGCACAGATGTTGAAGTGGGTGACAGTGGGTACATCAACTTCGTGCTATTCTGCTGCCACGCCAACGCGTATGGCAAGGACTATACCAACAACTGGATGCACATGTTCTAAGGCTGCCCATAGGCTACCTCGTCTAATGTTCTAAGGCTTATATTATACCCATACTTGTATGAGGGCACAAACATCCAACTAACTGAAGGTGCTGGACCTTACTTCTCCAGATAGTGAGAAGGAGATGAAAATTATTACAGGAAAGACCTTTGGATCCTGTTGACGCTTCTCAAGGACCGGAGACTACGACCAAAGGCTGCAGCACTTGCTACGTGACAATCACTACTGTTGTGTTGGGCTTTGAGTGAACACAAAACTAGTGGGCTCTCTTTTGTATGTCTCTTTGGGAAATAGATTCAGGACGAGCTGTGCTTACAAGGACTTGACAAAAGTACAGCAAGAGCATTAAAGTAAATTTCCATTTTGATCACCTTTCGTTAATTTCTTTGTGGATTTTTAACCAATACCATTTGGCTTTTTTGCATTTGGTTGCTCGCCATGAGTTTCAGTATTCCATATGAATATTATCCCAAATATTTAGACGTTTTGTAAATATTGAAGTTAAAAAAAAAATCAATGTATCTTAAAAATAATATAATACGTAATGTTTTGGCGCCAATAAGGCAGATCGTTCTATCTTAGGATTGTTGAAGAGGTGACATTCTAAGATCATGCTGATGATGTTTTCTTCGTATGGGAACACATTTGCAATACTGTCTCATCACTAGCCTGTGTGATGCAGAGGCTCAAAAGAAGCCAGGCCTTTCAGTTACTCGGTACGCCACCCCTCCTATAAACCATGGTTTAATGCCGATTGCGTTACAAGAAAGATGCTTTATTTTTTGGCTATTTGTTCTCTAAATAATCCCCTATTTGGACAGCCTTTAAACATTCTTTCATAACTACTAGAAAGACAAATAAAGTCACTAACGAGTCAAACATTAGAATCCCTGTTTGCCACATTAAAGTAAAGTTACACTAAAGAAAAGTCTTCTCTAAACGTATTCTGCATGCCACTAAAGGGAACAGATTCATAACTGGGTGCAGGTGGGCATTTGAGCGCTAAATACTACCTGTGAATGCATAACTGCTTAAGGTGATCTTTGACAAGTGCGCCTGATTTAAGTCACTGTTTATTGCCACCTTATCGATTTGAGTAATTCCTTTGACAGTTGATTGGAAGAGACTTTTGTCTGAGATGTAAGACCCCCAAACAATGGCTTCATGAATCAACCGGGATACAAATACAAATCGGCATTTGTTCTGAATTCATTATTTTGCTACCACCTGGCTCTGGAGTAGAGCAGGGCTACATCTAGCCATGCCCATACCCTTTTAATATGTACCTGGCTGACCTGTTTTAATTACATTCCCAAGTGTGGCAGCTGAAAGTGCTAAAGATGATCTTATATTAATGGATAAAGTACCTATTGGGTTTCAACAGTCTCTGTATTTAATCTCCAAGTTTTGTAAGAAAAAGAACGTTCGTGTAAGTTTTGAAAGTTAAAGGGTCTGTTTGGTGTACTCCGGTGCTAATCCCCAAGACTCTGCCCTTGGAGAGTGATGTGACTTTGAGAAGCTCAGATCCCATGTTCTCATTTGGGTTTAAATAGGGAATAAGGGTTGGAGAAAAACCTGGAGGTGTCTTTGGTTGGTCAGTACCAGTTTTGCAGGTATTGGTAACTACAAACACAAACAGACTTGCTCATGTCCTATCAGTACTGCCTAATAAAAGGACATAGGAAATAGTTGATAGAAGGCAGTATGCTTTTTAGCCACACTCCTGCTCCAGTCCAGGACTTGGCGGATAACGGGCCAAGAGTACCAGTAACCCACCGGCAAGCTGAACAGCCTGAGGGCTGGAAGAGTAGGTTCAGCATGCACCAGGTTCTGCTTGACATAGAGTGCAGTAGCAAATTGACTTAATGAGGTAGACAACTGCAGAAACAAGGAAGAGGGAAAACCACAAAGGTGCAAATAATGAGCAAATGGGTGTGCAAGACTATGAAATGCAGAGCCATAAAGCTAAACCATGTTCAAGCAACTGACCACTGTTATTGACAGTTCTTAAATTCCCCTAGAAGCTCCTGTAATCCTTCGGGGCTTTACTCTGATTGCTATTTTAGGGCCTAATTATGAGGTTTGGCGGTGCAAGGACCGCCAAACCCATGGTGGCACACCAGTGGTGGTCCGGCCACCGTTGTACTGGTGGTCCGACCTCCGGAAGATCAGACTGCTTTGGCACCGCCGCAACTGCCAGGGATCATAGATCCCTGGCAGCGACACAGCGGTCTGAGGGACGCAATATGCTTGGTGGCACCCAGCGGCACTGCCAAGCATATTTCGACTCTCTTCACCACCAGCGGTCTCATGGAGGTTCTTACTTCCCGACTGGTGGTGATGAAAGAAAGAGGCCCTATAGGATTTCTCTTGGCACTGTGCACCGGGGATCATGTGTCCTCCCTGTGTGCATGCACCTCAATCCTGCACAGCATGAATGGCACAGTCAATGACGTGCAAGAACATGCACTGGGTGTCCCGCGGAGGTGCAGTTTAAGGTTAACACTAAACCTCACTGTTGCGGGACCACCACGCATCCTGCCCGCCAGACCACGATAATACATGTAATCTGGTGGACAGTCAGAGGTCCTGTTTAGCAGTGTGGGAGCGGGGTAGTGGCGTAGTGGCCCGCCCCCACACTGCCAAACTCTTAATAGGCCTGCCGTGACCTTAACCTGGAAGGCCTGCCTGATGTCCTTGTGCCTCAGCCGCCACTGACAAACCTTTCAAAATTTTCAATCCCGATTTGTTCTGCTTTTTCTTTGCTACGTCCATCTCCTGATCCTGTTTATTGTGTTTTCCCCTTTACTCCTGATCCTGATATTGACTTAACTAAAACTAAAATCATGGTCTTTAAGTCTATCCATATGTTTAGCGATCTGTTGAAGGCAGAGTTTCGGCAACTACTGTATCCTATGACTACTTGACTGCTCATGTCCTTCAGTTTATCCTGATCTCCCCAAGTGGCTGTGTTAAAAACCTGTAAATCTAATATTTGGGTAAAACACTCATTTTTAACCTATTACAGTTGTTCTCTGTTGTTTTAAAGTTAAATAGTGCACAGATTGTCCCTGTACTCCGTTATTGTTCTGTCATCTACCATGGAAGAATCAATGCTAATCTAAAATGCCATGAGGCTTTCTTTGTGGGAGACATTTTCATTATCAAAGTATCCCACAAAAGATTGTGCAAGTCAAATTTAGTTTAACTACCACAGGTAAAGTGCACAAAGAGTGGTCTCTGCTTCATTTTTTAATCCATGTTTAGTTGGATGCATTGGTTCCCTGGCTGTCCGATTCTTAATATGGGAAGAGCTTGAAGGATTTTGTAAAGCACTTTTGCACATGTTTAATTAAGTTACTCCATAAATGAGTTGGATCTGATTTGATTATGTCGGAGCATATCCTTAAATGAGTTTAATTTAAAAGAAAAACATATATATATATATATATATATATATATAAAGGACTATAGTCTGAAACAAGATCTCTGCTCTTTTCTTACAACTAATTTGTGGCATAGTGTGGCTTTTGTTTTCTTGAGTCCACAAAGATACCGAACTGTACTTGGTTACACTTGTAGCAGACATTTGTGGGCAGAAATTGAGTCTCTACCTCACTTTTTATTATGTATTTGCCCCAGATGAATTCATTACTAGACACAATATTTAAATTTGTTGTTTTATGTTTGACCAACATGGAATAATGGCGGCAATAAAGTGGACCTGTAAGAGTTCATTAATATGATCTTGTTCATAGTCCATTCGTGCAGCCTTTGAGAATTCCGATAGACCTAATCTATTGTTGGTTTCCTTTTATGCAAAATGTTGGGACAGGCTGTCTCGCGAGTGACTGTATTTAGGGGGATGTTAAGGGAGGGACGTCACTGGTAGAGTATAGTAAGGGTTTGCCCAGCCTCTTTGCCAATCATTTCCATGCAAGAGTAGTGCATGCCACTGTTGCGAAAGAATTACCTGTACCGGGAGGTTTCGCTCCTCAAATAGCAGTAGGGGGGATGGGAGCCATGAAACCCTGTTTTATCGCTAAGTGAGGCATGAATGGCGGCTGCAAAATGGGCCTGGGTGCACAGGTAGTATAGCTCCATGTCAGGAGCTTCAAAGCCCCCTCTTTCAAAGGGCTGGGGGATTGTATCCCAGCGCATTCAGGGTTGCTTGCCAACCCAGGCCAGTCTGATAAGCTGTGCTTGTAAAGTATGGAAAAAATGGCGTCCAGGAGGGTACGGTATATTGAGAAATAAGTATAACAGCTTTGGTAATTCACCCATTTTAATCAAAGAAATTCACCCCGCCAAAGATAAACAGATCCAGCGAGACACTGATGCCATGAGTGAGGCGATGGCAGTGCCGTAATTCGCCCGTAGCCTTTCCTCTCTATCCCGAGAGATCACAACCCCCAAATATTTCATTTCTGAACCGCACCATCTCAGTGGGTGATCAATTGGGAATTTATGAGTGCTTGAGGTAAGAGGAAACATCTGCGACTTACCAGAGTTGATTGTCACCCGAGAGCTCTCCAATGCGGATATATTCCCAGAGGAGAGGATTCAGACTGATTTGTGGGTCCCAAATGTATAGGGTAATGTCATCTGCATAGAGCGAAACTAGCAGATGTAGAGTAGCGTAGCGTATCTCAGCGTGTACTCCCATTGATGTTACCGGTGTTTCGGAGCCAGAGGTTCAACTGCCAGCCCAAATAAGAGGGGTGACCAAGGACACCCCTTCCTGGTCCCACGAGAGACAGCTATAGGCTGGGAGCAGCAACCATTGATCTGCAAAGTTGTCTGTGGCTTATAATACAGGAGGGCCATCCAGGCCAGAAGGGAAGGGGGGAATTCCATCCACCGCAGTATTGTAAACATGTAGGCCCTCTTCAGAGAGTCGAAGGCCTTAGTGGCGGCTAAAAAGACCATTACCGACGGTAACTCAGGATCTATATCTTGTATCAGCGCAAACAAAGTGCGCAAATTATGGGAAGTAGCTGGTCCTGGCACGAATCCCAGTCCATCCATCAGCAGGCTGAGTCGATTGGCCAGAACCTTCGCCAGTATTTTCGCATCGCAATTAATTAAGGCTTAGGGCCTATATGCCTCGCATTTGGTTGCAGTTTTTCCTGGTTTGAGGAGGGAGATAATTGTAGCCTCGGGCATAGAAAGCAGAAGGATCTCTATAGTGTTTGCTTTTGTGTAGACTTTTTTTAAGGATAGGAACTAGCGCTCCCACATAGCACTTATAAAAATCCGCAGTTAGGCCATCGGGCCCTGGTGCGCAGCCTGATCGCCGCCGCAAGGAACTCCCTGTGAGTTTCGCCATGCCAGACCAGTATTCTCCTGATAGGTCACATCCGCCGGTTGGTCTCTGCTCGTGGAATAGAGCGCATAATCGTAAGTGGAAAATGTCTTAAGAATGTCTGTGGTGTTTCTCTGCGCCAGCCCGCTGCCATCCTCCACCTCCAAAACGTAGTTGGAGAACCTGGGACTGCACACAGTCTGAGCCAAAGCTCTTCCCGGTCGTTAGTCCTTACTGTATTGGCGAGCGCAGTAGTACTTAGTGCGAAATAGGCATTCGCGCTCTGCCTCCTAGTGGTACTCCGAGACCAGATCGCGGCGTTTAGCTTGCATCTTTCTGTCCGATGCAACTGCAATCTGGGTCTCGGTTATCTTCATATCCGCCTCTGGTTTCCGAAGTGTCCCCCGAATGTCACGCAGAATGCCACCTCACTTTGCAATGCTAATGCCCTGTATTGTTACTTTAAAGGCCTCCCAGACCACAGCTAGGCTAAGCACCGAGTTGAGATTCCTGGTAAAGAAGTCTCATATCTCCGGTCTGTCTTCTTCCTTAAAGCATGCGTCTAATAATGTCATGGGTGGTGTCTCCATGACTGGTAAAGGGAGACAGATATCGGCGCTCTAAGTTGCAGCAGTACTGGAGAGTGATCGGCATATGTGCGCTCAAAATGCTCCGTTTTTGTGCGCCAGGCCTCAAGGCCTTATAATGGGAGCCAGTAGTCCATGCATGACCAGCAGAAGTGTACACTAGAGTGAAATATGTCCTCTTTGCATGTAGGCTGAAGTACCCTCCAAGTGTCTAATAATTGCTGGTATGTTAGGACTTCCCCCTACATTTTTCCACCTTACTCTGAGGACCTGGTATACTGTGGGAGCGGTCCATGCAGGGATCTAACACTAGGTTAAAATCGCCTCCCCAAATTAAGTGCGTGGAGCCAATATCTAGGATGATTCCCCATAGCATGTCAAAGAACAAAGCATCATCTGTTTTGGAGC
Organism: Triturus cristatus; assembly: GCF_964204655.1. Classification (NCBI taxonomy): domain Eukaryota; kingdom Metazoa; phylum Chordata; class Amphibia; order Caudata; family Salamandridae; genus Triturus; species Triturus cristatus. The sequence continues at coordinate 387,246,538 of NC_140587.1, read as the reverse complement.
CGTAGCCATTAACCATCATGACTGAATAAGAAGCAAGGCGTCCCCACATCATGCAGTAACGCACTTGCGGGTCTTGGAGAGGACATGTGGGCTGATATGGGATGTTTTTTTGTCAGGAGGGCTGTTTCCCTGGCGTAAGTAGAGTATGAGGCAAAGCATCTATGGGCAGCCCATTTTGTTGCATAGGTGACCTGTGCAACAAGGCCAAGGTGTGTCTCCTCGAACATTGCCATCTGAATGTTGTGCCTGTCCAGGTACCCAAGTATGAGTCTGCGTTTACCTGGGTCTCTCAATCATCGCACGTTCCAGCTCAATAGATTGTAAATGGAGCCGTCGGAGGTGTCTGGCACAGTCATGGGTCAGGCATTGTGTAAATACCTTCAGCCTAGGGGATTCAAAACAGCGCATGCATATCAAAAAGCAACTACATAGTAGTGGACAGCAATAAAGTGCACAAGAAAACAGATCCTGAGTCCATTTCTCCTCCCACCCACACCAACGGGCTGGTGAATCCCAACCCACATTAATACAGAACCATAGGTCGAGAGGTTGCTTGCTGCCTGCCATTCCACAGCAGTCGAGGAAGCTTGTTAAAAGAGCTGCGCCAACTTTTCTATAAATCCGGGAAAATAAGAGCAGTTGGCAGAGAGAGAGAGCGTAAACCGGTATAGCAAGAGGGGGAGAAAGAAAGGCCAGTACAGGAGACTGGTACAGAAGAAGGTATAGTGCATAGCGATGAGAGAGTGGAGCAGAGGGACAAATGATCGCATGTTAAAGTGAGGGAACATTTTAAAAATCACGCTACTGTTTTGAATCTGAATTTGATGTTTTTATTAATGTTGCTAACAGAACCTGCCATCTAACGTTTTAAATACCTTGTTGTCCGGAGTTGAAGGACTGCTGCTAAGGTGCGGGTAACTAGAGTTTGATCAGGGCAGTGAGGAAACTGCAAGAACCATAGAGAGGAACGCTGTCCTCAAGTCACCATAGAGTCAGGGAAGGTTGGAGATCTAGGTGTCAAAGAGCCAGGCTATTTATGATGGCAGGGGCACTGGGGCACGGGCGCGCAGTGGAGGTGACAAAGGCAAGCCTGTCTATACCCGGGCCAGGAACGCTGCCTGAACCCCCACAGACCACCCTAGCCTCCTGAACTACAATGCAGAAAAACGACTGCAATTTAGGATGGCACCGGTACCGCAGTACGCCAACACCCTCCAGCCTTACAGTCCAAGAGGAGACAATGAGGATTGAATCCAGTGCAACTTCCTTTAAAAAAAGAGCATAACAGTAATAAGTTAATGCAGGGCACCCAAAGGAAGAATGAACCATGGAGAATGGGGCTAATTAACAGCAGATCTCTCCCAGAGCATAAAATAGAGATTGGGCTCTTAGTAGAGTAAAAACAACTAGATGTACTGTTTATCACAGAAACCTGGCTCAAAGAGAGCTCTACCCCCAGATATTGTCATGGCCCTCCCCCTGGGCTATAGGATCTGCAAATAGGACCCGGTGGACAAAATAGGATGCAGTATCACCATTATCTCTAAAGAAGAGTTTAGATGCTCCATTACACCCCTCGCAATGATAAATTGTTACATTTTGCAATTTAGAATAACATTTTCCCCCACAGGGAATATTTAGCTACAGGGCTGTGTAGCACGTCTATAGATGTCCTCCCTGACTCCCTAGCCAGCGTAATGGTGGGAAAAGGAATCATTACCACGCTTGACGATTTTAACATACATATAGGTGATCCCAATAATCCATCTACCAAGAGACTTCTACAAAATCTAGAGCTATGCAACTCATCCATTTAGTTGGCTTTGCTCCACATGAGAAAGGGAATATTCTCGATCCCATCTTTTCCTATGACACAAAGATCCAGGTGAATACACCTATCCTAGTTCCTTGGTAAGACCATTATTTTATCCCTTTCTCATTTACAAAAACATCTATACGAATGTCATCTAACTCCATCTTGAATGCTCGTCTCTCAGCCCTATACTGTTTAACATATATATATGCGCCCATTGGTCGAAAATTGGCTGGGAGTTTGGGCTGTCGATCATGTCGTATGCAGATGACACACAGCTGGTGTTATACGTGGCAGAGGGGCCGAACTCAAACCACCTCCAATTGGTACCCTATATGGAAAAGGTAGCTAATTAAATGGCCAATTGTAGCCTAAAACCAAATGGCGATAAAACTGAACTGATGATCCTGGGAAACATTCATGGGCCCAGGGCCAGGATTAACTGGCCAGAAGACAGGGGAACACCTCCTGTCGCCAAACCATCAATAAATAATCTGGGAATATGGCTGGATAATACTTTCATGTAAATCCAAGCAAAAAAACTAGCAGCAACCTGCTTTGGTATGCTCCGAATAATCCGTAAGATCATAGGACTTATCCCAGAACAGGCATGAAGAATCGTGGTCCTGGCCCTTGTGGTCTCACGTCTAGATAATGGCAACTCCCTGTACCTGGGATCACCAAAATATGTAATTTTTAGACTGCAGGTGGTGCAGAATGCGGCAGCCCGGCTACTTTTAAAAATCCCTAGACAGGATTAAGTGAAAACATCCTTGAAACAGCTTCACTGGCTGCCCATCCAGGATCAGATTTAAATCCCTCTGCCTGGCTCATAACACAATGAATGGCAGGGGTCCAGCCATATTCCGGGAACTCATTTCTCCATATGTACCAAAGAGGTACCTCAGGTCATATTATGACCATATCATAAAGACGTTGAGGATCAAGAGATCAAGATCGGGCGGTAGATCTTTCTCATTCCTGGTCCTGAAGTTGTGGAATTCCATGACCAGGGAACTGCGTTTGCTGGAAGATGAACCCAACTTCAGAAAAATAACTCACGGCTTGGCTGTTGCCATGATGATTACTCTCTGGTTTCGTTGACAACATCTCTCTCTTCTCAGCGCTGAGAAGCCTTTAGGCAGCTATGTGCTTTATAAAATCGCCAAACATAAACATAGTAGAGAAGTAAAGAGTAGTAGAAAACAGTCTCCGTTAATAACATCGAACCTGGAATTCCCACAGAGAGTATCACCAGGGAACCAGGCAGATCGCCTCGACTTAACAAGGGTTTCCGGGATGAAGAGTAAGCTTGCTTAAACTCAAGGTGTTTCGAGGCCCCAATGAGACTTTTCTGCAGAGAAGAAAAAGGAGTGGATGTTTTCTGTGTCCAACTATAGCCAATAGGGCCACGTGCATCTTGACTGGGTAGAATACCTGGGAGTGTGTGCTGCTCAATGAAACAAACTTTGAATTAAGGTCTGAACAGAAGGAGGGGAAAAAATGATTAGGGCTATTGTCGTAGTAGGGAGTCCCATGTCCACCTGTCAGCCAGTTTCTGAAAGCGGGGACGTTGATTTAGAAGCAGGCATGTCTTTTTTACCTGGGGATTGACATTGATTTTCTCATTTAAGAAACTCATGGGCTTGCTGTGGGGTGTTGAAGCTGTGCTGCTTTCCCTGAAAAGTGATACGAAGCCGCGCAGTGTACAACATGGTGTAGGGGGGTCTGTATTTATTGTGGAGTTTTATATAGCGCAAACAAGACCCGGAGGTATCAGAGCGCTTTACATGAGCACCACTTACTTTGCAGAAGGCCACATTCATTTTCTTTGTTCGGCATGGAGAGATTAAGTGATTTGCTCAGAATCACAGAATGTTGTGTCCCTGCCGAGACTCTAACCCAGTTCCCCAGCTCCGAGGTCGACCACCCTAGCCGTTAGGCCACATTCTCTCCCCATTCTCTGTAGTTCTTCACTCACCAAAGCGCATATTTACCATAGTTAGGCCTAGAGACGAACGTGACGCTCCAATCCTATGGTAAATCAGGATACTAAATGCAGATCTCGCATTAATCACCACATACCTGCACTCCTTGTGGCACGTCAAGATTTTTTTTTTCTCTGACTCAACTACTATTATATTTAGTCATTTGTATCACCCTGTTGTGGTGCTTTCCTTCAGCTGGAAGATCAAAGGACGTCCCACAAAATAGCATCCTTTGCTAGTAATGAGGCCTGTTCCTGGGACAGCAGAGGGTGCGAACAGAATCTGCATGTGCTGATCACTTTTCACACTGTACCTGGCGTGAGAAGGCTCAACACAACGGAGTGATTAGAGTAGAAAGAACTCAGGACCACAGTTACAGGAGGGGCTGCCTTTTGAAGTTTTGAATGAAGGAAAGGCTGTGGCAGTGAGGAGTGGGGCTTAGGCTCGCAGAGAACATTTCAAGAGACCGCCTGCCATGTCCATATTGGAAATTCCCAAAATGCTGTGCAAGAGGGTTGAGGCAGGTCTGGAGTCATTTGTCAACCTATGATTGTGCAGAGATAATTACCTTCTGGAACTTTTTACCCCCTTTTAAAAGTGTGAAACTTTGGAGAACATACTGGACCTGGGGAAACGCGAAGCTGGAGGAATACCCTGCTGGAAGAGAGGAGAGACACTTGACATCATTGCAAAGATTAACTCAAGGACTTCTGATTTCAGTTGGCATCCAGGATTAGGACGTGTGTCTCCAGGGCTAGTGGCGCTGGGCCAACCCGACACCCTTTCAGGGAGTAGGTAATGGAACTGCTTAGAGGGAGGCCTGGGGGTCACTTGATGGTTGCCTTTCCATGCAAGAAAATGTTAGGGCTACCTGTGGTAAATGGCTTGGCATTCTTAAGCTTTTGAGAAGACTGTTTAAATGGATTCCGATAGCTTGACGTAAAACCATAGTCCAGGCTCTTCTAAAAAGTAGACTGGACTATGGCAACGTCCTATTTGTAGGCATGGCTGGTTACCTATTTACGAGATTACAGTTAATTCAAAAAGCTGCCGCCAAGCTAATCTGTAACATGGACAGATTTAGTTCTGCATCTGCTTGCTCGGCTACTTTACACGGACTACCTTTTTGAAATAGAGCCAGCTTCAAACTTCTATGCCTTGCTCACAAAGCCCTATACAACTCAGGACCCGAGATCTTACAGGCCAGAGTGGAATTTTATAAGCCTGCATGCAAAATGAGATCCCATAATCTAGCCCTTGCTAATACCAAATGAATAAGCATCGTTTTGTAATTTGGTGCAGTCCTGTGGAATTATTTACCTCTGGATAGTCTCCCCACCGATAACCATACGTGGTTCAGAAAGAAATGAAAAACCTAGCTTTTTTTCAGACTAATATTTTTCTTTGTGTTCTAGGTCAGTGGAGTTCTCTCTGTCAATAATAGGAAGCTTCCTAGCGCTGTGACATCCCCAGGGGATAAGTGTTGCGATTTATAAATAAGTAAATAAAACCTTTGTAAATACATAAAACCTTTAATAAATTTTTTAATTGTAGACCAATATGAGCATAGGAGAATTGTATAAACGTAATGATACATTTTTCATTAAAGCACTTCAAATTAAGTCCTATAAGGACTTGCATGTTCCCATGCTCTTCTAAGTAGGGGATGCTAATATGTTGGTAGCATGTGGCTACTGCAACAGAAGAAACATTGAAGGAAAGCACTATTTGCTGGTATGTAAGTTTCCTTTCCTGAATTTGAATTATTTCTAGAAAGTTTTGAGTATGTGTCCAGTAGGTATTTGTATACCCCTTCAGTGCACTGGATGGCCGGGAGCCATCCAGAGCCACGGAGCTCGTGTGCTCAGGATTGCTCCCGGCTGTCCTCACACATGGCACTGGAAATCTCTTTTGGTTTTCCAGCTAAATTTAAGGTTTTCTGGGTAGGAAAACGTTGGGGGAGCCATTCAAGCCATACCTCCCCAGACTCCCCTCGGGTCTCTAGCTTTCAGAAATGTGTGGGTTCAATAGGTTTCCCTAGATGGCCGCCGTTCCTGGGGTGAAAAACCCAGGTGCCCCCCTTGCAAAACCAGGTCATTTTGTGATGGATAATTTTGATGTCTCCATAATACGTTTTTGGCCCTTGCCTGTCGCAGGGTATTTCTCCCACCTATGCAAGTGAGGTACCATTTTTATAAAGAGACCTAGTTGGACTCTGGGTGGTAGAAAATTTGTGTCAGCCGGGTGATCCCACAACTTTCCCACACAGACATTTGGGAATAATTAGATTTTTTTTCCAGCTAAATTAGAGGTTTGCAGGGTATTTTGGGTAGGGAAAAGTTGGAGGGTCCACACAAGCCATACCTCCCTGGACTCCCCCGGCTATCTAGTTTTCAGAAATGTGTGGATTTGGTAGGTTTCCCTAGATGGCCGTCGATCCCTGGGACAAATACCCTGGTGACCCCCCTTCCCTTGCAAAATCATACCTGTTAGAAATGGGATCTCTGGTTGGCTAAGGCTTGCGCCAAAGCCAGGCAGAGACCACCACTCTAGTCAGGGCAAGGGAGTTACACACCAAAGATAACCCCTGCTCACCCCCTTGGTAGCTTGGCTCGAGCAGTCAGGCTTATCCCGGTGGCCATGTGTAAAGCATTTACGCAGCACACACAGCAACAAAACACTAGGCACACCACAAAAGAAACTCCACACAAGGTTATATCAAAAATAGCCTTTGTATTATCATAAAACACATTAGAATAGTAATCACACAATATACACTGTGCCAACTGGCACTGGGCAGTATTTACAGGGGATTATATACACATGACAGGGCCACGTGGGCCACTGTCAGAATCATCACTTAGTAAAGATAATAAATGTAGACCTATAATAAAAGTAGAACACAACCAGTAATTACTGGCAAACACTGTGCTCAGCATCATCCTGCAACCATAAAGAATATTATGCACAGTATCACATTAGGCGAGAAATATCTTCTACGCCAACCTCATAAGCCTAAACATATTAGACCATAACCTCCTAAGCATAACTCACATTAGGAAATACTCTTACTAACATAAACCGCAGTAGGGAATAAATCATACCTAAACCACAGTAGAGCATAACTCAAACATAACACAGTATGGAAAACCTCATAATCATAAAAACACATTTAGAGGCATAAATCGGGGTGCGTAAATCATAGTATATAAATTAAATTTCTTAGCACCACATAATCACATTAGGGCCTGGTGCCCTAAAAACCTAACAGTCCCCCTGGCCATCTCAAAAGGGCTCAAATGCCCTGTGTCCAGAATGTCAGGGCGCTGCCAATGCAGCAGAACAGAGCGCGCCATTGCGCTGGGGCAGAGGTGTGCATCTCACTCCTATCTCTCAACACATGCCCCAAAGAACTTTGCCTAAATGTTGCAGCTGGCACTAAGTGCTGCGCAGCTGTGAATAGCAAATGTAGGGCACTGGCACCAACTGTGCCCTGCAAACAAATATGCCCCAAAACGTTGCAGCTGCCTGAGCTCTCGCAGGACAGCTGGGATCAGCCATCAAACCACGGGCACCACTATGCCTTTTTACCCCGACTGGGGCCCTACGCAAAGATCATGCCCCATGTTGGAGGGCGGGCACCGACAATGTGCCCTGCAATGCCCCCAAGTCGCAGTTGCCCCCTAGCAGGTGGGGGCCGCTGTCTAAATGGCCAAAACGGGAGGGGCAAAGCATGGGCCCCTCTGGGCTCTTATAAAATAATTATGCCCATCGTTAGAGCCACACAGGCTCTTAAAACACCTATGCCCCACGTTGGAGTGGCCCGCTGTCAGGTGGGGCCGCTGAGAAGATAGGCACCGGTGCCTCGATCTCACCTACCCTCAGCCATCCCACTCACCGGGCTCTCTCTTGACTGGGGGGAGGTCTCTTCTTTGCGCAGCATCAGGTGGTGCTCTCCTCTTCCTACGGGAGCCCCGTGCTGTCATCGGCGGCCTCGGCCGCGCGGCCTCCCTTCACCCGGGCCCCCTCCTGGGACCCGGGACTTCAACGCGGAGCCTACGAGGCTCCGGGCAGATTCTTCCGGCGGGCAGGACTTCCTCTCCCGGCCCTGCCCACGTCCCAGGCAAGGTTGCCTGACTTCCCGGTCGCGCTGAGAGTGGCTCGGAGAGGACGTTAACCACGGCTCGGGCTGCGGCGGTGATTTTCGATCTCCGCGGCAGAGAGGGGTAGGCTCCCTGTTAATATAAAATATAAAGCAGGGCAGGCTCCTGCTATTAAAATATCAAAATAAGCGGCCATGTGGGTTGGGCACCCACTATTTTAAAGAATCATCAAGCGGGGTGGGCTCCCGCCTCTCCCCTCCAGCAGGGGGAATCCCTACGTTGGGATTCCCTCGGGGAAAGTCTGCAGCGCCGCGGAGCCCTCGTGCTCCTTTTCTCCTGGGGGAAATTAAAGCATCGCACTCGCAGGGCGCAAAAGGATGCAGCAGCAGTCCTCCTCCAGGGGAGAACAGGTCCTGGAAAAATGAAGGGGCATGCAGGGCCCAGGGAGGCAAGTCCTCCTGGCAGCCCCCCCTGGGCCTGTAGGATCAGTACCAGTACAGCGCATTTTCATTGGGTCACAGCCCCTATATTTATATCAGACAATCCCTTTGTGTCACAGCACAGGGCTTGGGGGTACCAGTCAGAACTGGTTTAGGGGAGCTTTGGAGCACTTTGTGTTACTCAGCTCCTCTCTCCTTTGTCAGGTGGGGGCCACACGGGGCGGAGCCTGCATTGTGGAGGGAAGGGACAGCCCTATTCAGGTCCCAGGTGCAACTCCTCCCTCCAATCTGCATGCAGATCTCTCTATTCACCACTGGGCAGACTCCCCCCGGTCTCCTGGAGCCACCCACACCTCTCAGCTCCTGTCAATCACAAGCCAGACATGCCATTCACATCAGGCAGGCACACAGCACACAAATGCCACCTTCTAAAAGTGGCATTTCTCCACCAGTCTCCATACATCTGCGCACACCATTGCGCAGCATTTATCCTCACGAGTTCGCACATACTAAACTCGACCCTGCACTCCTCTCATACCAGCAATTACCATGGACAAACACATCCCACATGCATTCCTATGGGAAGGCAGGCCAATCTCACCACACGCACACAGAGCGTGCACGCACAATACACTGGACCACCAATACCAGGTCACAGGAAAGGCAAAAAGTTTAGGGGTGAACTGGCCAAAAAGGGCCAAGTCCAACAAGACCATTTTGTGATTGCTAATTTTGATGTCTCCACAGTACGTTTTGGACCCTTCGCTGTTGCGGGGACTTGGCCCTCCCGTACGAGTGAGGTACCATTTTTATTGGGAGACTTTGGAAAATGCGGGGTGGGTCGAAGTTTGTGAATTCACGCAGATTCCAGAACTTTCCAACACAGATGTATCGGGAAAATGTTTTTGTTTTTTATTACAAAGTTTGAGGTTTGCAAGGGATTCTGGGTAACTGAACCAAGTCGCTGTCTCCTGGATTCCCCTTGGTGTCTAGTTTTAAAAAATGTATAAGTTTGCTAGGTTTCCCTAGGTACGAGCAGAGCTAGAGCTCAAAATCCGCTGCTAGGCACTTTGCAAAAAAGGGTCGGTGTTTCACTGTAAATATGTGGTGTGTCCACGTTGCATTTTGGCCCGTTTCGTGTCTCGGGCACTAGGCCTACCCACACAAGTGAGGTACCATTTTTATTGGAAGACTTAGGGGAATGGGGTGGGTGGAACGTCGTGGATCTACGCAGATTCCAGAACTTTCCATCACAGAAATATGAGGCAAATGTTGTTGTATATTATTTTGTTTGACAAAGTTTGAGGTTTGCAGGAGATTCTGGGTAACATAACCTGGTGAGAACCAGACCAGTTGCCCCATACAGGATTCCCCTGGGTGTCTATTTAAAAAAAATGTATAGGTTTGCTAGGTTTTCCTAGGTGCTGGCGGAGCTACGGTACAAAAGCAACAGCTAAGCACTTAGAAAACAAGCATTTGCAATGCCATAGGTCTCGCAGTTACAAGGGTTTCAGCTATTGGCATTGTAAATAAAAAATTTAAAACAAAAATAAAAGGCATGATTTTTTGCAATGTCAATAGCTCAAACTTGAGTAAATGCGAGACCTATTGCATTGCAAATGCTTGTTTTAACTGAGTCTGTCTCACGTTTCTTTAGTCTCATAAATTAGTTTGTAAAACTAGAATGTGCATGCCACACCCTATGTTGGAAGCCTAACACGCCAACCGCTGTCCTCAACCTACAGTAAGACATGACTTGATTTTATAGGCTAGTCGTGCAAACCTCTTGGCTGATCTGCAGAGATCAGTTGTATCCAAGGGGAATATTCAGGGGATGGGCATAAGGATAAAAGAGGCCTAATATCTGACCCCGCCTATCAGACTGAAATTCACCCCTCGTTGTCATTCCCTACTGTAACAGGCATTCACAATCCTGAAATTCACCATTCAGGGCAGACTGACATTAATGGCTCTTGGACTGCCTTTTACTCCTGCCATGCGCCCATCGTGGCAGACTGCTGTTTGCAATCCTGATATTCAGCCCTCTAGACATACCTGCATACCCCCCTTCTGGCAGACAGGATTTATTGTTGCTGACATGCTTATATTTACTCATCCTGACAGGCTAATATTTATCCGTCAAACACCCAATTTGGCCACCATCCACTCCGATTCACCCATCTTCACATAATGTCGTTTACCTCTATTGAGGTTCGCTTTATTCCCATATGCTGACAGGATCAAAGTCACCCATCCTGACAGAACAGGCTGACAACCACCTTCTGAACGTTCAGTCAACCCGACACGACACTCATGCGTCCTACATTTTTCAAAACTGACCCATCCCGACTTACTGAAATTCATCCAACATTACACACCAACAGTCACCATCTTGATAGGCATGACATTCACTCCTCTTCAAAGACGTTTGCCATTCCCCTCTCTTGACCGAATTGCATTTGCCCATTCTTAGCCATTCTCGTAGGCTTACATTTACTCCTACTCACAGAACAAGAACATCATGGTGATCAGTAGTGCAAGCTTCATTTCCATACATACAAAACAAGCGCACACTGGACATCAACTGGGAAAGCTTCCCTCACAAAAAGGGACATTAGCGGCGTGACACTCAGAGGACAGATAAAAACATTGGCTTCAGCAGTGCAAGCACGAATGGAGCCGCAGGCCCCGTACCAACAGGAGGAGGCAATGATAAAAGGAGACAAATCGATGGTCGGGGCAAGGCCGAAAAACCAAACTGTGACTGGTGACAGGGCGCAGCCCACAAGCTGTCGGGGTGGGTGATGGGACTTGGCAGAACGAGGCAAGCAGAACATGAGAAGGAATGGGACACAGAACTGGAGGGTGGCAAAGCTCCCTCCGGGAACAGAACTGTACATAATTGGGTGCTGAGGCGACAAGCGGGGTTTAGGGGTCGAAAAGGTGAAGCAGCAGTTCTGGGCATAACGCATAAGCCAGGTAGAGCGTCAAGGTTACAAAGGGCCACATGGATACGGTAAAGGGCAAGGTGTAAAAGGGACAGAACTGGATAAGCATTCACGTGGACAGTAACGTGTATCATGCAAAGGCAGGGTACGGGTTAGAACATACCTTAGAGGGAAAGCTCGGGTACAGCATGGTGTTTGTAAGAGCAGAACAAAGGATGCACGGTGATGGATGCACCTGGGTTGTGCAGGTAATTACCAGGGCAGAAGAGGACACTAAAGAGAGGGCAGGACAGGTCACATAATGAAAAGGGAGCAGAAAGGGGCACACACTGAGCAAGATCGTGGGGGCAGGTGAGAAGACAGGGTGCGAAACACAAGGCAGTGGACTGAGAGCACAACGGAACCAGGATGGCTCCTAAGAGATGGCAGGGTTTCGGGACACGAATGCACCGAGTAGAAGGCACCAGAGGCCTCAAGCTTGACGCCGAAACATAAAAAAATTAAATAGTTCCAAAGCAAACATGCCTGCGAGTGGTGTGCGCTCGCGCGCCACAGCGAGACATGCTTTCAATTATCGCCCCCGTGTCTGGGCACGATAATTGAAACCACATGGCAGCGGTACTCGTAACAGACACCCAATAGGCCATAGGCGGAGCAATGCGCCCGCCTTTGGCCAATTGCGTGTTGTCTTTTATACAAAGACGCATGCAGAGACCAATAGCCTGTGCCACAAGAAAAAGCACACGCACGAGTGTGTGCGATTCCTAGGTTCATTTCCAAACCCCCTACAAGAGGTCTCTCGCTGCATGAGCACTGTTGCGCACTGCAACGCTAGGTGCGAGACCTAAAAAGGGTCAGTGTTCAATGTAAGAATGTGGTGTGTCTACGTTGCGTTTCGGCCCATTTCCTGTCGCCGGCACTAGGCCTACCCAATCAAGTGAGGTACCATTTTTATCAAGAGACTTAGGTGAACACAGAATTGTAGTGCAGCTGTTATTACGTATTGACTTTCTATGCATTTCTGCCTTTCAAATGTAACACAATGTGTAAAAAAGAAGTCACTTTGAAAAATGTCCTATAATTCACATTCTAGTATGGGTACCCACAATTTCGGAGATGTGCAAATAGTTACTGTTTCTAAACTCTATATTTTGTTCCCAATTCAGAAATACTTGATACCTATTTTTCGCATTTTGTATTTTACGAAATGACTTGCTGTATACCGGGTACACAATATAAAAAACATTGCAAGATGCTGCACAGTTATTGACTCTGGGTTCTTGGTCAACCTACTAGTCCTGTATATCCCCACAACCAGAAGAGTCCAGCAGATGTAACTGTATATTGCTTTAAAAAATCTGTCGTACTTATAAGAACGGGTGAAACAATTGGCACAAATGGCTGGTTTTTTCCAACTCATTTTCCATTTTTCTTATTTTCACCTATTAGTTTATATAGAAAACACTTTGAAGGATCTACACAAATGACACCTTTCTGAATTCAGAATTTTGTTTACTTTTCAGAAACGTATAGCTTTCCGGGATCCATTATTGCTATCACACCCACTTCTACCACTAACAGGAAGGAGGTTGAAAGCACAAAAAGTAGCAAAAATAGGCTATGTCCCAGTAAAATGTCAGAACTGTGTACAAATTTTGGTTTTCGGACAAAAGTCTGCCTGTCTCTGAAAGCTGTGAAGATGGTGCTTTCAGCATCACAAACCCTTTATTGATACCATTTACAGGGGGGAAAAACTAGACGCTTTTTTCTGCAGCAAAAATCCCCATGATGTTGGAAGAAAAGGACGCAAATTTGGCATGGATAACTTAAGTGGTCAAAAAGTTATATGGGTCCTAAGGGCGAACTACCCCAAATAGCCAAAAAAGTGTTTAGCACAGAGGGGGGAAAAGAACTAGCAGCGAAGGAGTTAAAGCTTTGACCTGTTGAACTTCAGCGTGGATGTGCTAGTGTCCTGAACTAATTCTTATTGAAAATAGCGTTTTCTTATAGATTGTCAAATAACTGTGGCTTTGTTTTACAGACTTGTCAATCTTGGAAAGTCCTGTGCAAAATGGTTGCGGGCAGGGGTTTGGGGGAGTGCGCAAAGCTAATTTCTCCCTAGGTATCCTACCTATATGAGTTTTGGAAATGAGAGTACAAAAATTACTGGACATTCAATAAACACCAAGCTAGCATCAAAACTGTTTAGGGAAAATTGTTCAAGTAAGAAAATGACAACTTTTTAAAAGTGGCATTTTCAGAACTGCAATTTAAAAAACAACTTCACCTTAAGTTGTGGTTTTAAATTGCAAGTCCACAGACGCCAAATTTGATTTTCCCATCTTGTCCCAATGGGAAACTACACTTCTAAAATGTTGTAAGACTGTCCCTATGTGTACCTATGGGAGAGATGGCCTTGCAGTATTGAAAAACATCATTAACAGGACATGTAAAACTTAAAAGTACATGTCCTACTTTTTAAATACTCTACACCCTGCCCTTAGGGTTTTCCCGGGCCTACCTTATGGGTGACTTGTATGTAATAAAAAGGAAGGTTTCGCCTGACAAGAAGGTTAACTTGCCAGGTCGAAATGGCAGTTTAATCTGCACTCACAAGCTCTGCCGTGAAAGGCCTGAGCCATGTTTAAAGTTCTTCTTAAGTGTATGGCACAATCGGTGCTGCAGGCCCACTAGGAGCATCTAATTGGCAAGCCCTGGCAACATGGAGTGCACTTTACTCGGGACTTATAGGTAAATTAAATATGCCACTTGTGGATACGCCATTGTTACCATATTTAGAGCACAGAGCACATGCACTTTAGCACAGTTAGCAGCGGTAAAGTTCCCAAAATCCTAAAGCTGCAAAAATGAAGCCTGCAAAACAGGAGTTCAGAAGCCAAAATTTCATGGGAAGCCACACCAAGGATGCCAGGCCTAACAGTGACCATGGCAAAGGACTTGCTCTAAAAAACAAATAAGTTAAAAAAACTAATTAGCAGCTCTTAACCCACTGTCTCTGTGAGGATTCAGTATCCCACTGTGAAAAGCAAGGCATACATGCAGACAGACCCGAATCAGGTGGGAGACTCTGATTTTTTGTAAGCCAAAATGGCTTTCTTTTACCTGTCTCTGGTCTAAAAATTGCTATGCATCTATCGGTAGCGAAAATACACCCCCCATTTTTTCTCTCAAAATCTCGCCCTTTCCTAGTCTCAAATGTTGGCGTGTATGGGCAAACTGAGCTGGATAAACTGCAGAGATTGGTTTTCCAACTCGTTCATGATACCTGCGCATAGCAAACATCCAGCTTGGTATTCACAACCTTCCCAAGACCTTAATTAGGGCAGCAGCACTTGAAGCATTTGTTTGTGTTTTGGGAGGATGGGAGAGGCAACATTTGTCTGCTCATGCAGGGACGGGTTCTATCCTGCCCCCCTCTCTTTGGCTTCGTCCCCTCCAACCCTTAATAGCAGTCGAGGCAGTTAATGGATCAAAGCTCCGACCCCTCTCCAGACCCCACCCGCTGTCACACCTGAAATGATTTTCAAGTTTGCCAGGTCTGCTATTGGCAAGTTGAGAGCGATCTTTCGAACGCTAAAACAGAATTTTAAAGGATTTAGCATCAAAAAAAGGACAAGCTAAAATTTAGCTGATGATATCATCTGGGATATTGAATGTGTGGGGCGAGTTTTAATGATTTGAGTAATTTTCCTCCTTCAATGTCGACTGGAGAGAATTGTAAACGAACATTAGCAAAGAAGTCGTTTTGACGCTCCCAGTTGAGTGTTGATAACATATATTTAAAAATTGTCTCCTGCAGTACAAAAAAAATTAAAAACAGTTGCTTTGTCCATGAATAAAATACACATCTTTATTGTGTAATGAATAAGGTGCACTTTACACATGAAAAAAAGTCCCTCGTATTCCAGTGGAGGCGGATGGCTACATCAGTTAGAAATGTGGCAGTGAGCTACTTCTGTGGGAAAATCGTAATGCATCTGCATTTATAGTTAACTTGCACTTCACAGAGGATTTATTTTTATTTTGCTAGTAACTGGTCCAGCTACAAGAATTTACATTAAACTACATAAACAAATCACTTCTTTGAAGTGTGAAAAGGTTTTATACCCGTGGATCTTTGTGTAAAAAGTTCGTGGGTCAAGTGAGGTTTGTACGAGTGGAGTTAGTATGTGCAATAGACAGAAAATATATTCATTAGGTACTATTCTGCGGACTTAACGTGCAATCATATCGCATGCAATCATCATCAGGTGCCACAAAATGAATGCCATGAGGCAAACCAATGCAGTCACATGCACTGGATGTGGCACCATTTACCCATAATGTGCCTTCGTTTACAGTGCAACCGTTTCATGTGATAATACTAAACTATTTACGTTACAGAAAAACATCAAAAGGTTTAGCATTAATCAACATAAAAATTAAATACAGATACTACAGCCATGCAGGCCATACACATCCTCATTTTGCTAAACAATTACTGAACATTAGCATCGCACACTCTTTAAAACAAAACAAAAAACACCTTCTCCATTAGCATAACTCGTCACATAAAGCCTACTGGATTTCACAGAAAACAGTTTACGAAAATACTCAGAAGGGGCCACAAAAAAGTGCAAGTGATCGTGTATGTGAAAAAAAGTGATTCTGCAAAATGTGATTCTCTGCCTAGGAAAACTATTAACAATACCATGATAACAAACAGTTTCTTCCTTGTGTCCGCATATTCTCCAACCAAAGTCCTTTCTGTCCACAACTATCCACACTCCAGTGATCTCATGTCATTTACACGAAGGAAAACTGCAGTTAAGACGTCTATTTGACCTTTAAGTACTTAGGTTTGACATGTATTGGCGATTAAGCCATTACAAGGAGAACATATTGTGCTCTACACACGTTCTAAGGGGCTATGGTTCAGTCGCCTTCAGCTTCTGAGGATCAAGAACTTTCAGCCACTGTATTAAGACATCGTCTACAGCAGATTGGATTATGATACATAAAAACAACTGACCTTTCTTAGTCATGGTTGGCTGTGCAATTATAGCTGCTCCAGTCTACTCCGGCCATGCCCACTGTAGTGTTCACGGCCTCACACAATCTATAAGTAATAGAGTGCTTTCTTGTATAGCCATGGACCGAGCAATAGGAACAGTAATGATGAATATCCCGTAAACAGTGTTTTTAAAAATTCTGATCTGGGAACCGGTTATATTTTCAGACCTCACCAACCTATTCCAGGGTGCTGCTGATGGCGTTCTCGGCGTGTCGGCATATTTGAATAGCAGCCTGCGTCGGTTGAGTGTGCTCCGTCTACTGTTTGTCCGATTTGGTCACTGATGCTCGAATAGTGGTCGGGATCTGCTCACGGTGTCGGCGATTTAGAATGGGGGGGCTCATTCTTTAAGTTGACATGTTTTTTTTTTTTTTTTGGGTGATATGAGTGGAACACCTCTCTTTGAGGCTCCGGCCTGTCAGCAGAATTGTTAAAAGTACTGCCATTGCTTTTACTGCAGTGCACATGCACTTAAACAGCATACTGCATAGAGGGCAGTCTCTTCCACAAATGAACGAGTTTGCAGGGAATCACTGGCTGCGTCGCAGATTGTAGTTGTGGATGCGAGAAGGGGCTGCAGCATCTTGCTCTGTTTGCATCACCACAGTAGGGTTGAACATTTCCCCCTCTATGGGCACCTCCTCAAATGGCTCTGTTCTCCTTTCCTAGTGAGAAACATAGATCCAAGAGAGTCGTCCTCAGCACTTTACTCCTGTGTTGGTGATGAGCATCCAGCGGTAGATTGGATCGCACCATCTCCTCTGAATCGATGACTTGCATTGGTGTACCATTGCATACATCCAGTCTCCTGGTTTTAGGTAGTAACAGGCCTTAGTGGGTCTTATTGGGAGCTTCTTGAACCTGTGTGTCGAAGCTGTTGAGACCGCAAATCAGTTGTTAAAGAGACCGAGGGAATGGAAGGAGGAACCCTGGGCCAGCCTATTAGAATTTAATAAGTATTCCGCTTCGTTCATTAGCCAGAGGTGGCTCTTATTATCATAACGGCTATGGTTAAGTCTAGGCCCTGTTTTAATATTGTTGTTTTTAAGCTTTCTTGAACCATTTTATCTTTCTGGTAACTACACATGGTAAGCGCAGTGAAAGTCTCTGTAAATATGTTAGCCTTATATCGTTTTTGGGCTATAGTTGACACAAGATGGGTTCTTGTCACTCTCAGTTAACGGGTAGTCTGAATCTTGAAATAAAAAAACTCAATTAATTTCCTGGCCACTGCAGCAGTGCCAGCTTTAAAACATGGGAGCGTGTTTGCATTCTGAAAACATACAAACTATAACCAGCACATACTGGTAGAAGCAATAGTGCTGCATCTGAATGAGATCTATTTGAATATGCACAAATGGTCCACATACGGTACTGTGGACCTCTCTGGTCGTCGTGACATTTTTACCAACATTGTAAGCTGGACAAGTGCCATTCAGTCTGACAGTTTTACAGAAGCTTAGAAGGAAAATATGGCGCAAACCAGTGAGCGTTGGCAGCAAGTAACATTCAATCCTTACCTACATGAGCAGTACCACAGCACAAGTAAGACTAGGCAACAAGATGAAGGGAGGCAACACTGTATCCTCTCTACATCCTGATACAGGAGGCACCCATACCTTTTCAGACCTTCTTGCTCACTCTCAGATGCCTGCTCCTGTATGACAGCTAGGTTGGGTAGAGTGAGCATAATGGGTTCAGGGTTAAGAGATGCATACAATGTGGCCCTAGAATCTTATGATAAGGCATCCTTTACAGCTTCATTATAAGCAAGCGCTCTTTGTTGGGATAATTTGTCTTGCAGCAGCTGTTAACCTGCACATTTGACCATAAACACTTATTTTCCAAATGCTAAATATTAAGTTAATTCTTTACATAGGTGCCATATTGATTGGAGTATCTGCGGAGGTGAGGACGCCCCTTTGTATCCAGTTTCCAAAACTCGTGCCATGGCATGCGCATACTTATAATCAATGAAAATTATGAATCTCTGGTTTTCCACCAGAATGCAGTTCCAATAAGGGCAACAAGTTCAGCCACGTGAGCTGAGTACATCTGATGAAGACATCTACTTTCAATTACTTATTTTTGAATACATTCAGCATAACTGTCAGCCAAAGTCCAATTATTATTACTGGAGCAGGGTTCATATGCCCAAAGAACAATATCAATAATAATACATTTAGAACTAAATATCACAATTAAATATTGAACTGTATGTAAAATTAGTTTGAGGCTTGGTGAGATTTGCAATGTTTAAGCAAACACTTGTGGGCTTCGGCATCTCTTGGGAGAAAAGGAATAAAAGAAGTAGAATTCAACACCGAGATCCTTACAAGTGTAATATGTGAAGTAGACACAGCAATATTTCATATTTACTGTTTTCACATCAGGAAATATGTTTTAGTGGTTACGAGGAGACCAAATATGGATTGAGATACAGCAGGCATCAGGAGGGATCTCGGCATGTTTTCTGACACTTGAAGTGGAACGCACATAAACATTCAGCAGCAAAAAGGCCCAGAACCAAGGGTTACATCTTGTCGTCCTTATTTTGTGCTAACAACCTCAAGACACAGCCTTCCTTTTCATGACAATACAATAAGAGAATCTTAAAATAATCAGGCTATCCGAAATCAGGGGCTGAGGATACCTAGGAAAATCTCCTTGATAGAGGTTGCCCATTACCTCCACAGATCTGGCGAATAATGGCAAAGAAAAGTTTGCTGCTCTGAGAACTATCGTCTGCTCTTTTTTGATGGAGGCCATCGTGGCTTATGGCAGCTGGAGTTTCACTGACCATAAATGAATCGGAAACCTCTGTCTTCAGAGCGTGATGTCCGACTTCTAATTTGTCATGATTCCAAACCCCTTCGAAAGCCCCCTTGAAAGCAGAACTTCCTGATCCTAACCACTTGTGAAATCAGAACTTCCCAAAATGATGTGCAAATAAATATGCCTCACCTCCTATGTCCTCTGGCCAGGTCAAGAATGACTTTGTGAAGCACCGGGGCCGGATTGGAGAAGTTTGAACTTCACATGTTTGCTCACCAGAGGAACTGAAGAGACTTTGGTGGGGGCCGTACACAGGTAGTGAAAGGTACGAGTCCATTTGATCTGTTATTTTAATCAACGGATTTTCTAGCAACAGGTTCCTATGAATGTAATTCCTTCCATGTTGAAATTCCTACAATCCAACCAAATGTTGGTTAATTAAAGGCCACAAACCTGTTTGCCTTTTTCTTAACTACGAAAATGTTCCTTCAGAACCTAGCCATATTCTTTGATGCTAGGTAGCAAATGTTTTGGTCTGAATGATATTTGGTTGTGCTCACCATATTGGAGTCCTCTAAAATTCTATCTGGAAGCACTGTATAGTGTGAAGAACTGATGTGTTGCTTGTGGTGTTCTTCCATTGTTTAAAAAACAGCTTGACGCTACCGCCAACATTTAGGTGCATTCCAACAAGATGGCACGTTTTACATTCTCTATTATAGACCTTGTCCAGCCCAAGAGATGCTCTGGGTTACTTTCCTCCACCATTACCTTTATCATCACTGCACATCCAGATCTGGTAACTTGTCTTTCAGTCCTTCCCTGACTGGTTGATCCCACTTTTGTGGTCCATAGAAAAGTTGTCCATGAAGTAGACCATCTTCGCATCAAGCTCAGATGTGAGCACAAGTATGTCCTCAATGGAGGTCCTAGTGCACTCCAGCTGAGGCAGTTTTTCACTTACTATGCCGGAAGTGTACTGCTCCTGGTCTGTGCTAATGCACCTCCTTTGATTCTGGTGCCCTTTGTTTGGGCTGTGATAACTTAATCTCAGAATCTATGATGTAAGATCCTAAGTAAGGCGAGGCATCATATGCTCCGCTCTTAGCCTTATTTACTCACCTGTGAAGGATGATACTCCCTTGATTTATTAGACCCTCTAGTCTCGCCAACTCAATTATGGTCCTTTCCTGAGGAAATCAAATAACCCTTATAGGAGAGCTTCTCCAGTAGACCTCTTTGTGAGGCTGCACCTGTTGATCATTTTCTGGGATGCCATTGCCTGATTTCTTCAGAAAGACTGGCCAGCTTACTCGTCATGCTTTTTGGTCATAGAACTTTAATTTGGTATGGTCACACGCCTGAAACTTAGAAGTAGAATTGTGTCCACGAGCTTAAAGTGGTGAGACTCCTCGTGTTGTGCCAGGGGTAGCGCAGTCTTTGTGTCCCTAGCAGGGCATGCTACCCGACCTAGATGTGGCACTCAAGAAACGCTGCAGGTCACTGCGCCACAGTTTAGGTGCCTGTGTCACCCACGTTTCTACAGCTACAACCTGCAGCTGCCACCTACCAATGTAAAGAGTAATTTGTGTTAAACTATCTAAAAGTATAAGTTTACCACAATTTTAAGACCGCTTAAACCGGATTTAGCATTTGTTAAACAGATGGTACACAAAGTGTTTACCAATGAAGATACCTTGGATAAAAATAAAAAAATAGAAAACCGAAGTGCTTACTTATCTTTGCTACTGGCAACAAAGGAGGATAATTATCGGCGCAATGCAGAGTGATTTGACGGCCTGGAGCAGGGTCCATTGTGTTATTTTAAGTCATGTTTGTTGTAGTTTTTTCCTTTGAATACATGTGTAATGTATCACTTATTGGATACTGTTAGGAAATATTTGTTTTCGCTGAAAGACTATAAAGCATAATACTCGCCTCTGACCATGACAAACTTCAGGCTTTAGAGCTTTCTGGCTTTAATACAGCTATCGGAAGTTCATCTCATGTTTTAAGTTACCGTCCTCTTTCTGCAGTTTGTAAGTAGATTACATGGTTTAATCGTTGATGAGTGGAATTAATCTGGAAATAAACTGCATTTCTCTGGGTAATTTACTTGTTACTATGCTTTTGGTATCTTTCTGAGAAGCCCTTCACTCAATGTTAGTGTATGCAGCAAGAACATATGACCTAATGTTTTTGTAGTTTTATTATGCATGGCTAAGCGATAATAGCAAATTTATACATAGTAATCTTCCTTTTAGTAAAAATGACGAGCAAGTCGACCTCTAAAAGCATTTGATCATGAATTAAAGGTCTGCTGTTAAAAAGGTCGCCGTGATAGCGTTCGGTTTAAAATAAAAGCCTAACCTGTCAATTAATGTTGGACGATCAGCTTGCATTGATTTACATTCCAACATTTTTTTCAGGTTGTTCATTTTAGTTTTATATTGCAGAATTACCCCGCCTTGCTTTATTTGCAATCTGGTTAAACTAAAACGACGCACAATGTATTTTCTTATCAAACCTATTTGAAAATTGTTGTAACAATGGAGGAATTTGCCAGAGTCTAGAATGGGCACACGTGCATTGATGCGGTCTATTCCGTTTGGTTCAGGCATACCGAGAGGCGCACGCTTGATTTTGAGGGTCCAAAACTAGCTGACTCCTGGGAATCCTAGACCGAAAAATGCAAAGGAGAAAGGAGATATTATTTTCTTTGCGATCATGGTACTTGTGTGAGACGCATGGATCTTTGATATAGGGCTCTGTGGCAATGATGCCCAAACTGTTGCAGGAAGAGCATCTTATAATGACAGTTCTACAAGAGGTAAGTTACTTCTGTGAAGGTGGCACAGCTGGCCGCTGAAGATCCATGTGGGAGGAACAGTTGTGCCAGCACATTGTGGGTTGAACTTGGACATACCATGCAAAAAGTATTCATATCTAAAACCGCTGCAACAAGCGTTATTTTAAAAGGTGACTTGAAAAGTGCACATGCTCTCAGACAGGAGTCATATGACATGACTTTGATACAGAAACGGAAGCTCCAAACAGTCATTAAGGAACTAAAGTCCATTTCATACACGGTCTCAATTTGGCGATTCTCAGTTCGCTGGAGGCGTGAAGTATGGAAGCCATTGATGTTCTTTAGCGCAGCTAGTAGATAGATACCTTGAAGTCTTGGTTTGTTTGGGGTGTAATTTGAGCACTTTCTGTCAGCACAGTAGCATGATCCTTTCGATTCCAAGGACCCTTTGTTTTGACGTTGAGTGTCTAGTATTGTATGAGATATTTAGAATACTGTTTTTTAATGCTACTTGTTTGCGGTGTAAAGTGATCTCTTACCCCACGTCTTCACCCACTACTTCTGATTCAGTGATAATTGATTGTCTCGGACTTAGTTAAAAATCTAATTGCGCAGTCGAGAACTTAATTTCAGGGCGCTTTGTTTTGTTAGCTACTGCTTATTTTCAGATTGTTGTACCTCTTGCATTTTTTTTCTATGTACAAAGATTTAAGCCCAAAAATGATTGAAACTCATCAAAGGGTTCATTTTCTAGGGGTGATTACGATCAGTGATTTCTTAAACCTCACCAAATAATTATTAACTAATTTATTTACAGTACTGCGACCACAACCTTTTCAGTTCAAAACCATGACCTTGACCTCCTTTTTATTTTTAACAAATACTAGTTCCAGAAAAGAGGTTATAGCCATTTCAAATATTTTTCAGCGAGTGCAGGTGATTGTACTAACTACACGAACTTCAAGCTCTACACAGTTTCTGTATTTGTCTCCCCTTGTACACCCCCTTCGCCCCCCCACAAAACTCCTAAAATTGTCCCCCTCCCGCCAGCATCAAGTAGACATTCCCACAACACACAAACCACCCCACCACATGGATAACCCCATCCCCGTTCAAACACATTCCTGAAAAGAGATCGTCATTAGAGTTCCTTTTATTAATCCTTTTCAGGTGCATTAGCGCTTCGTGGTCAGATGGGAGTAAACTAAGAATGTGTCTATCTTTGTTTAAGAAAAGCCAAGGAATGGAAGCAAGATAGTATGCCATCATAAATCAGTCGTGAATATTCGGCCTCCGAGGCACTGACCTCATGCTGCCGCTCCCGCTCCCGCTCCTCATCTCATCCAGACAAAATCATTACTTTTAGGATCATAGGCTTAATAATTCATGGCCTTAGGGCAGTTTGTAAACAATGTGGTACACTGGGAGCGCTGTTTGTTAGTGCCCCTTGCCATGTGACTATGTAATATCCTACTGGCTCTCCCCTACCTACACTCCAACACGCCCTCCTATCATGTCTGGAATGTAATTGAAAGCAGGTTGTGTCATACTAAATTGTTCGATTGAAAACTGATGATTTTCTAAGCTTGCATTTCAAGCATAAATGTTGTAGATAATTACATCAAACTCCACAAAAATTTGCAGACAAGATTTTTTTTTCTTTGTCATGGGATCACTGACTACTCAAAGGGCACTTATTGAGCCAATTCATTCATTGTCAGTGTATTTTTGCAGTCACAATACTTTCTCCCTCGTCTAAACAGCAATAGTAGTCCAGTACCAATATTGACCACCAATGAAAAGAGCTTCTTTATATTTATATATGAGAATTGTATAGTGCAAACCTAGCTACAAAGCTATGGAGTGCTATACAAAAGTTTAGTTTAATTAGATGGGAAACTGATCAAAACATTAAGAAGCAGTAAGAGTTCCAGCTCAAGGTGTTTCTAAAGAGATGGGGATTACCTCCTTAAATAGAAAGGATGGGGCTTATTAGAGCTGGACCAGGATGAAATGCCTTTATGCAGAAGTCCTAGCCTCTCGTTGTCGTCATGCACTTTTTGGTTTCAAGCCTGGAAATTGTTCAGCTGCGGATATAGCTTGATTTGCCACAGATCATAATCTTAGTTGCCTAGTATGGTTTGAGTTATTGTCTTGTAGAAGATATACCACATCTTAAACAAAATATTGGCGGTCAGAGGGAATTAGTGAGGGCCTAGTAATCATTCCTTTACACTTGTGGAGTTGCTCAACCACTTTGACTGCAGCATTGAAGATGGATTTTAAGGATGGTCAGCTGTAGCTTATAGTAGTTGAACAGCGGGCATTGCCTCCATATTGATGTATTTGCTTTTAAAGCAGGTCATATAACTAGAAAACCTATCTGCTGAAAAAGCATAGGCAAGGAACGACAAGGGTACAGGTGAAGAGGAGGAAGAATGGGTAAGCATGTTTCAGAATATTTATAAGTCCACCATCTTTATCTATGTGAACTGAAAGTCATTCTAATGAGACCCTTCTAGTCCAGTACTAGCGTGGAAGATCTTGAGCATTTGATCAGCTTCTGGTGATAAAGTAGTTCTTCTATAAGAGTCTTTACTATAGACTGAGTGTAAAAGAAAGGTCTTTAAAATCACACCAGACCTCACGCTACCATTTTCTACACTTAGGCATAAAGTCATCTTTTCTAGAATGGCAAACTATCTATGTGTATTTAGTTTGCACCTTGCATTGAAGGTTCTTTGCAAGATGGTTAATTTTGGCAGAACTTTGATTTCCAGAGCGATACTAAGGCTTTAAAATTACCGCAAAATAGCTATGCAATGCCTTGTGGGCCAAACACTGTTTTGAACTGACTTAATGGATAACCAGTGAATATTTTTGAGAGTGACTGAGATGTTACCAACTTTTTATATTGGGATAGAGCTTCCTGGTTTTAGGTCAAGATCCAATATATTTTTGTGGAAACCCTGCATATATGACATTGCAGTAGTATAGCTCTGATGAAACCACAAAATAGCCAAAGAGGCAGTCCTGTGAGACAACATCAGCAGAGGAGGATTCCATGTGCTAGTGAAAGGTGATGGAATGCACTTTTATAACTGCCCTTGTTTGGGGTATGAAGAAAGGCTAGTTGCAGACTAAAACACCTAAATTGCTAATTTTCTGGGTTGGTGAAGGCGATAGACCCTTGTTGTCTAGCTATGACAAAGGTAGGGAAGAAGCACTCCCAGGATATAAGTAAAATCTTGATTATTCAGATAGTTGAGGTATATCTAATTGAATTGCATCTGTTGTTGGACTGTCTTCGGGAAATTCTCCACTTCTAGAAGAACACTAGATACTTCCTCACATTTTACTAATTTGGATACAAATGGCTCTGCACTCAACTATATAAGTAGATTACTAGTCAACTGATATTAATGTCCATTGAAACTTCACAGAAAAAAGGTGAAGTAGTATCTCCAAAATAAATCACTTTGCTAGTCGTTTTTTCTGGAAAAATATTTTCTTTTTATTCTTTTATTCAATAGATGTTTCTTAAAATCACAGCACACACTTGACAGCCGATGTGTTTCGTCCTACCTGGGACTTCTTCAGGGCTTAGCATGTTAGAGACATGTTCCACAAGTTTTCCATGTCAGGCTTTAATGTGGCGAGAAAATAGTATGAAGAGTAAATGGGATATGTATCTCCCAAATGTGTGGTCGTGACTTCCGGTTCATAAGGGAAACATTTTACTAATACCTGTTTGGATTTTATTAGTCTAGTACTTGGATGGCCAAATCTGGAGAACGATTCCGGTTATATGGCTTTTACACTTATGGGTAGAGGAAGTTGGTTCTAACCAGTTTGTTTTGTTTGCTATGTAAGTTATGAAGTTGAATCCTAGGGTCCATGGAAGTTGAGGGATTTAGTGTTCTTGGCAAGTTGTAGAATCAAGACAAACAAATTAATCGACAAGTGCCAACTGTGTTAAATTTCACTGATAAGGAGTATCAATTTGGCCTCAGTAAGTTTGAACTTGAGATAAGCTTTTAATATATATGCTTGAATACTGGTGAGGCAGTCCTCTGGCGCTAGATGTTGTGCCTAGCACAGGCTTTTAGAAAGAGCTGGGTATCATTAGCATACAGGTGAATCTTGGTAGCCTTGTTAACTAGTAGTACTCCAAGATGATCAGTTTATAAGGTGAGGACCACAGGAAAGGTGATGGAGCCTTTGCAAATACCACTTTTTAAGGATAAGGGAAGGAGCTCCTATATGGCTGACTTCATGTGAGAAAACTAGACTCTGTTCTTCAAAAGGGTGCAAACCATGGCAGGACAGCACCAACTAAGACCAGTCTGAAAGTTAGCATGTTTGGCAGAAATCTGTGGTCGATGGCGTTGAGGCGGCTGAGAGGTCAAGTATGAAGAGAAAACGCTGGGTCACTTGTTGGTGATCTGGAGTGTCATCAGTCACTTGAGTAATAACTGTGCCTCTACACTATAGGGTCCGAACATGGACTGCTAGTTTTGAGGAAGAGCATTACTCTTGTTTATCTGATGTAACTGGTTATAAACTACTTTCTTGATTATTCCCCCCCCCCCACTCCCCGAGTGGCATGGGAGCCTCCCCTGTGATGACCTTTATCTACATAGGGACACTTTCCTCTTCATAGGTGGTGGGTGTAGGTTGCTGGCAGAAAACGTGTTAAAGGCTGTTTGTTGCAGGGTTTTATCATCATAGGTAAATGTTATTGTTGTTTGCTGCACACTTTTGATGATGAAGTGGTGTGGAGCAGATGCAGTACTCGAAGGCTTTGAAGTCTGCCTTCCTCTTGTATGAGGCTTCACTGATCGAGGTTGACATTCGTGTCTAGGAAGAGCTTCCTGCAGGTGATGGTGTGATTCTTTTAGAATGCCAAGTCTTCTTCAAGTTTTAGCTATCATTCTTCCTCTTCTGTTATCTAATATTGTATTTGCTGTTTGTGAGCTCTTGCATTTACCAGAGTGTGAAGAGATTAACACTGACTTGAGTGAGGTGTGGGTGTCCGCTGTAATCGAAGTCATTGAGTACACACTCACACTCTTCCTGAATGACCAAGAGGCTGAGTGCTGCTTTCGCCCTGTATCTGTATGAAGAAATCCAGTCTCGCCCCATTTTCGGAGTCTAGATAACCACCTTCTATTTGCACCTATCTAGTTACAGGCTGAGGAGGCCTACCTTGTCTTTGCTGACTGCTCCCCAGTGGTCATGTTAAAACTTTTTGTTTAATGGATGAGGTGCTGTAGCAGTAAACAGACATGGTCCGAGTTAAATCAATGAGTTTTTGGGGTATAAAGATCTGTGCAAAAACCCCTACACGGTGTGTTACTTCTGGATGTCAAGACGAACCTCTGTCCGTGTAACGAGAGGGAAAGGACTTTGAAACTTTTATCTATCTTGCTGAAGCAACTACACAAGGGCCTTATTTGAGCTTGCCTCCTGCTGATGTCTCCGGGACATTAGACTTCACCCATCAGCAGTAGGAAAGAGGTAGACAAAATAGAGCAAGAATGAAAAAAACGTAAGTGAAAGAAACTGGAAAGGAGGGTAAGGAGAGAAAAAGGTGACGAAAGGCAGGAAGAAAAAGAAAGTAACAAAGTAGAGACAGGGCAGAGGAGTAGAAGAAAGGAGAAAATAAAAAAGAGAAAAACGCAACTAGAGAATTGAAAGACCGGAATAAAAAGAAAAAAAGACGGAAGAGAATTGTTAAAAAGAAAGAAAAGAGGGGGTAAAACAAGAGCACACAAAATGAGAAAGGAAGCAGAAGAAAACAGAAAGTAACAACATGAAACAATGGTTAGAACAAAGCGAGAAAAATAAACTAAACCGTGAAAGAAGGAACAAAAGTAGCAACAACAAAAAAGAGAGGAAAGAAATCATTTTTCAGAAGAGTTTTGGCTACATCGTCCTGCATTTTCACCTTCCCAGGCCCCACAGAAAATGGTGCACTGTATTTTAAAGTGCTACCTTAGCTTATGGGTAGCTGCATATTGTTAAACCAACTTACTGGTAATTATGTTCCAGCTACTTGGAAGTAGACCGAGAGCTACTGGTACCTGCCCCTACCATAGACACACTCCTGTGTGGTCCACTAGCCTCCTCAAGTATGCACATGGTCTGCCTTGTTGCATTTTACTAAGAATGATGCACTATAGGATAGTTCACACTAGAAGGACTGGGCCTCCCTCCACTGGTACCCAGGACTGAGACGTGAAGTCCAATAATCAGTTGTCCTTTGTGGCTTTAGGGACTTCTAAAGCTGCAAGAGGCCCTTTTTCTAGAGTGACCGGCTCACCTGTTGTAATAAGACCTGGACTGGAACTTGCTGATACCCTCTACTGAAGTGAGTCCTGGTCTCCACATGCTGTCCTTGAAGTTCTGGGACCCGTAGACGTGACCAAGCAGAGCTACTGAATAAAGTTGAAAAAAGTGGTATTTAGAAAATTGTCCAACCTCGAACATACAGCACTCCAACTGTGTCTTCTGGCAAAAGTATCTGAGTTTGATGAGACCTCCCCAGCTACAGCTTTTCAACTGTGTGCTGGGAGATTTTGAGCTTTAAAATCGTACAAAATTGTAAGGTAGAAATCTTGACTGCATGATGCGAAAAATATCTAGTCGACACAAGGTCTTTGCTGGGAGCGAAAGAGTAATTTTCCCTTTCAGATTTTATTCCCGCCAAAACAAATTGCTTCAGCTGGACCTCTGCAAATGTGTATCCAACTTCAAGAGAGGCTTCCTCAATACCACCTTCAATCATGCCCCGCTGGAGGATTGATTTAAAAAAAATAGACTTAAGTCCAAAGGTAACTTTCTTAACTGGATCCTAATTCTAGACTTAGCTGTCCTCAACTTGCGCATAGGTTCCAGTCTACTGCAACCATAGAAACTATACTGTTTCTTGGCAATACAATTTTGTACCTAAAAACAGTAAAAAGTCTTATCTGCAGTTTCCCTGACTGGATATTAATAATGTTTGAGCCATGCGTCTTATTAAATTTTGGATTTAGAAATAAATTTTTGGATTTTCAGTTTGTTATGGTTCGACGTTTGAACCGTTTTGGTACTGCTAAATACTCAACACATTTTCATTAAGTTAAGCATGTCTGCTATGTGCTATAGCTGCCAGGGGCTGAGCCTAGGTTTATTTCATTGGACTTGTGTGTTGATCCAGACAGGAATTTGGACTTTTTACTTGTGAAGGGCTCTCGTTTTCCCCAACTAATAAACATTTAAAAATTATTATTTTTTTTTTTTTTTTTTTTTACACCTTACTTGCTTGGTGTATGACTGCATCCTATAAACATGTTTTGAAGTGCTACATGCATGTAGAAACATGCAAAACCTACAAGCCGCCAGTGGCGGCTACCAAATAGTCCTGGGAGTCCCTTTCTACCTCCAAGAAGCCCTTAAAATCTCATAAACCTTGCAGTATTTCCATCTGCTGAGCATTTTTATTGTCGGGTGGACCTCTGCTTTGTTTACAAATGGCTTCCCGCTTGTTCAACCACCATTGTGTCATATCCTGGCCTAGACATTAGAGAATGGCGATTCTCCAATTAAAATGAACAGAGAATCAAGATTTCATTAAGGACACAGAGGCTAACTTTATGCATTTCTTTTAAGTGCTACTCCTACAGCACCTTTAAAGAACTTTAGAACAATACAACGCAAACTAGAACCAAAACACATAAGCCGTAAGTAGTCCATACAGATAAGTCCTCCTCTTTAAAATGCGCCAAAAATGTTCTTTACTGTAAACTTCTTACCCTCCTAAAATCATATGTCCTTCCATATCTTCCATCTTATATTGGTCCAAATTCACAGAATCTTTTGAACATCATAAAAAGTCTTACAATTCTTGTGTATACACCTCCTAATAACCCTATTCTATTTTTTCTTTTTTTTTTTACACATACTAAGGGGTTGAGGAGGGTGTGATAATGTTAGCCTCTGTGTCTTTAATGAAATCTCGATTCTCTGTTCATTTTAATTGGAGATTCGCCATTTCATTTCAAGACCGGAGACTACCATTATGCTAGTTGAAAGCCCTTCAACACCTCATTTCCAACATGTTTAACAGGTCTAAAATAATGTTTCACAAATGTCCCAGCATTAGCCCAATCCGCAGCTTTCAAAATTTCCTCTAACCTTCCTCCTGAACAATAAGCCTTGATAGAATGTGCCTTAAATTCCTTAATATCAATGCCCGCTTGCTCAATTGTCCATTTTACCCATCTTGCAATAGTTGCATTACTCACTGCCTTAAAATGTTTAACATATGAAATCAAAGCCTGATTCACACCATCCCTACTGTTTTCTTCCAGTCTATTTTCGTATTCTCTCAAACACTCAACAACACATAACCTCTTACATTCCTCATATTTTGGGTGAAACACATAAGAAGACATAGTATTGGTTCTTTTCCAAATTTTGAAATGCACCCCATCTGGAACATAAAATCTACCACTCAACTCCAAACCCTTCACATCAGAAGCTGTCCTGCAAGAAATCAAACGGCAAAGAACACAACTTCGTCGTAAGACTTCTCAAGTCCAAGTATCTATTTGCAGACCATGAATCAAATTCAGTAACATATTCACATCCCAAAGGACCTCATACCTAGCCCTGGGAGGTCTCCTTAATATACTGCTCTTCAAAATCCTACACACTACGGCATTCCTACCCACTGACTTACCATCTACAAACACTTGACCTGCTGAAACAGCTGTTCTGTAACAATTCAAAGTCCTGTAACTCAGTCCTTTCTCAAACATTGTTTTTTTTTTGTAAATTTGTTTATTGGTTTCAATCACATCCATCCATACATACATACATGATTGGGCGGCATGTTCAAGATAATCAGCATATTAACCGAGCAGACATTAATTCTCTTTGCATATTACACATTTCCCACATGTCCTGCTCGTCTATGCATCTCCATTTCAACAGTTGGCGACACACACCTTGATATTTATTTCAATGCAACCACTTCCTATCCCATTTCTTGGGGCACCCCCGAGCCTTAAAAACCTCAGTCTCTGCCAACATGCATCTATCCATTTCTTGAGCCCGCAGGGTGACACGTGGTGAGTTCGCTCCCCCCATCCTCTAGCCAGCTCTCGTTTCACCAACGTGTATCCCAGTGTTGTAAATTGCTGTTCAACTTCCGTGAGATCAGGCGCCTCCCATATGTTCAACAGTCCCAGTTGTGGTGTTAATATTATGTCCTTTCCCAAGGCTGTTTGCATGTGGTCTGAGGCTCCCTCCCACAGGGCATGTATCTGTGGGCAGCTCCACAGGGTATGGTAAAATGTGGCCTGCTGTCCACACCCCTTCATACAAAGGTTGTCCGGTCTAGCTCCTATTCTCGACAACTTTCCCTATGATATATGATCGGTGGAGTATCCTAAGTTAAATCAGCCTAAATCTCTGTGTGATGGCCGCTTCTCGAGGGGACATAAGCGCCGTTTGCCAGTCCTCGTCATCTATAAGACCCAAGTCGTCTTGCCACCGCTCCCTGAGCTTCGGAAAGGTGTCTGGCAGGTTATTACTCAACTTCTTATAAGTTAGAGATATTGCCTTCGAACTGAGAGGCCCGTCTAGCAAACAGTCTTCCATTGGTGACGATTCTGGTATATCTTTGAGAGACGGGAACGCCGCCTGTATCGCATGTCTAATCTGTAAATACCTGTATATTTCTCCTTGCGCCAGATGGTATTGCCTCTGGAGGTCACCGAATGTAAGTATTGCTCCCTTCTTAACCAGGTCTTTCACCGCTGATACCCCAATGAGATCCCATTTATCAAACCCGGGCTGATAGCACAGCATGCCCAGCTTCTGGGTGAACCACAGTGGTGTAGCCTGCGAGAGGACGCCCGTCCACCCCAACCGGGAATTAACTATATGCCAAATTTCCAATGTTTGTTGGGTAGGTCCGAAGAACCTCCCCCTATTTTTCCTATCAGTAGAGTACAAGGCCCCCAGATATCCGGAGCGATCAGTTTGGTATCGATCAAGAGCATATGTTAGGTCGTCCGGGGGGTGGTATATCCAGTGATTAACGGCCACCAATTGCACCGCCCAGTAGTAACGCTGTAGGTCAGGGAGTGCTATGCCTCCGTCGTACCATCCTTTTGTCAATTTCTGCAGTGCAATCCTGGAGGCCCTCCCATCCCACAGCAGTGTACAAATCTCACCTTCTACTGCTCTAAAATACGAGTCTGGGACTCTGTGTGGACAGTTATATAGTATATAAAGAAAATGAGGAAGGACCAGCATTTTAAAGAGTGCCGCCCGCCCCACCAGTGTTGAAGGCAGAGACCTCCAATGCTTCTCATCTGTTCGTAACCTAGCCAAAGGGGGGACCAGATTGGAGCTGTAAAAACAAGCTGGGTCTGAAGTGACAATGACCCCCAAATATCGAAACCCCTCCGTCGCTACCGCTGCAGTGCAGTCTGCCGGAAGGCGGGAAACTTGGCCCCTCAACATAAACAGTACGGACTTGTGCCAATTGATCGCATATCCCGAATATTTGGCAAGATTCGTGAATATGTCTAGCACTACTCTGATCGACTCATACGGGGATGCTAGATATAACAGTATGTCGTCCGCATACAAGGATATGCGATCCTCTACTTCAGCCGCCAAGCGCAGCCCTCGCACCCTCACGTCCCTAGTACCTCTTCGTAACTCGAATATCCGGGATGTATAGCTGTTAACCCTTACCTGTCCCAACACACCGGTATACAGAAGCTTTACCCAGGCTATGAATTTCGGGCCTAGTCCCACCTTTTCTAGGACCTCGAACAGATATGGCCATTCAATGGAATCAAATGCCCTTGAGGCGTCGAGAGATAGCACCGCCGCGTCCTCTTCAATATATTTCCAACGAGCCATCACATTGTGCAGACGCCGTATATTAAGCACCGTATTCCTACCTGGCATAAATCCAGATTGGTCCAGGTGGACCAGTGATGTAATAACTTCTCAAACATGTCTACCAAAACATTCATGACTTCCACTAGAGGAGCTTCCACTGGATCCATATTCCTTTCCATGCACCAACCACTCCATATTCTCCATACTCCTTTGTACCTCCTTCTAGTGCCTGGTGCCCAAGACTCCTCAAGCATATCAATAGCTTTGCTCGAAATTCCCCTGAAACACTCCGATCTCCTGACACCTTCCAAACAAGAAGGTTCATTACCCTGTTCTGAACCAAAGGATGTTCTTCCTCTTCTCCATTGATGAAAAGACCTGCTCTCATCGGAATCAAAAAGGGTATTGAGCAAGCCAATTCCATTATTGAAGGGAACCAAACCTGAGATCCCCAAAACAGAGTCACCACTACTGCCTGGCACCTCTCCATCCTCACTTTCAACAAAACTCTCTGGATCATCGCAAATGGGAGAAAAGCATGAGCTCTCATTCCTTTCCATGTCTGCTGAAATGCATCCACTGTGCACGCATCCGGATCTGGCATCCAACTGTAATTACTCTGAATCTGGTTTGTCCATCTGCTCGCAAACAGGTCTAGCTCCAATGGACCCACTCTTCCTCTATCCTACTGAAGCATCACGGATCCAGCTTCCAGTCGCTGAAATCCTTGATGTTCTTTGAATTCCAGTCTGCCGCAGTGTTCATTTCCCCTGGCAAATATTCTACCTTCACGAAATCTTGTGTTTCATACAAAAATACCAAACCTCTTTGGCTAACTCGGACAACTGACATGATCTGCTCTCCCCTAAACGACTGATATAAGCTACTGCCGAGATATTGTCCATCTTTATCATCAAATTCTTCCCATCCAGGACCCCTCTGAAACTCTTCACTGCATAAAGACTTGCTCTTGATTCCAAACAGTTTATATAATTCCTCCTCTCTTCCACAGACCATGAGCCACTTGTCTGACTCTCTCCCAAACGTGCTCCCCATCCTTTCAACCTCTCATCCATCTCCAAAACAAAGTCTGGTACACAGCCAAAAATTGCTCGACCTTTCCAGGCCTCCAAATTTTGAAACCACCAGTTCAATTCCTCTCGTGCTTCTAGTTTCAGATATACTCTGTCCCCATAACATAAACCTTTCCTCAGGGCTTCCCCTTTCACTCTATACAAAGCATGATAATGCAAAGAACCAGGAAAAATTGCTTGAATATTCTTTTTTCAAAACCTGACAAATCTCCTTCTTGATTTTCATTATCTTTTTTTCTGGAAGTTGTAACTAAACTTGCACTGTATCTATCGCAAATCCCAAAAATTCAAACTTCTTCGGAACAAAAATTGACATCTCAACATTTATTAAAAATCTCAACCTCTCCAGAAGAGTCTTTACTGTCAGCAAATCCTTCACAACTGATCTGTGTCTTGAGACATAATTAGGATTTCATCTTAGATAAAC
This sequence comes from Triturus cristatus, assembly GCF_964204655.1. NCBI lineage: Eukaryota > Metazoa > Chordata > Amphibia > Caudata > Salamandridae > Triturus > Triturus cristatus. Next base: position 387,212,156 of record NC_140587.1, on the reverse strand, counting down.
TATGAGTCTTATGCCCCTTTCTCTCAAATGTCCCATAACAGTTCTCATTATCTTTGTGAAGCACCATGGAGCGTAAGACGAGCTAAAAGGCAGGCACAAAAATTGATATAGCTTTCCCGTCCATCGGAACTCTGACTGTTCTTCTCCATAGGAATCGTAAAATATTTATATATTTATTTATTATTTATTTATTGATTTTTGTAGGGCGCAACAGCTACCCAAAAAGGGTTTCCCGGCGCCTGGCCGGAACTAGATGCAATTGACAAGTGAAGAGAAAAGGCTACTGGTCAAATAACCAGATTTTTAAAGATCTGCGAAAGCAGGTGTAGATGGTTTCCTTACGAATAGCGAGAGGGAGGGTATTCCAAAGGGTTGGGCCGAGAAACTAAAAGGATCTGCCACCCATCCTGGCAAGTTTGCACCTGGGCACCAAAACGTTTTCAAGAGTGGCGGAGCGAAGATGGCGAGTGGGGACATATGGGCAGACAGAGTGCAGATATTGAGGTGCCGAGCCCCATTTGATCTTGAACATGTAGCTCAGCGCTTTAAATTTTATACGATTTTCCACTCAGAGCCAGTGTAAATCCCGGAGGTAGCCAGAAATGGGAGTGGATCTGGGGACTCTGCAAAGAAGTCTTGCTGCAGAGTTCTGTACCAGCTGCAGACTACGGGTCACAGCCTTATTTGCACCCAGAAAGAGGACATTCCCGTAGTCCAGCCGTGAGGTGATAAGGGCGTGGACCACTGTTTTCTGGGTGGCGTTGGGTAGCATGCAAAGGATCTTCCTAAGCCATTTTAAAATAGTGAAACAGATGGCTGTGACCTTGACTGCTTGATGATGCATAGTCAGAGAGTCATCAACATAGATGCCCAGGTTACGGACATGGTTGGAAGGCCGCGGAAGAGCACCCATCTCGGCAGGCCAATGAAGCGGGCCCCAAAGATCTTTCTCCTTATCAAGGATTAAGACCTCTGTTTTATTGCCGTTTAGCTTCAGATAGTTCTGTCTCATCCATATTGCAATTTGCCTAAGACCCATCTGAAGACTGGATGTGGAACAGGAATCAGTATTTGAAAGTGAAAAGATGATCTGAGAGTCATCAGCATAAGTGAAGAGGGTCAGACCGGCCTGATCGGCAATGTCAGCTAAAGGCCTGACATACAAATTAAAAAGCATAGAGCTTAGATGTTGGGGTACCCCATAGGGTGATGAGTGGACGTTAGAACTGTCTGTGGCAGAGAAAATCTGAAAGGTACGATCATCCAAGAAGGAGACAATCCAGTCCAGGGCTGAGCCACAGATGCCAAAAGACCTCAGTGTATTGACTAATATGGGATGGGAAATATTATCTAATTCCGCGCTCAGGTCTAACAATATGAGCGCGACGGTGTCTCCGGCATCCAGGTGAAGGCGTAGCCTCTTTGTAACCCCTAGCAGAGTGGTTTCGGTAGAAAAACCTGCTCTGAACCCAGGTTGAGAAGGGTGGAGGATTTTATTAGTCTTGATGAACTCTGAAAGATGGAAATGGATGTGTCTTTCAAGGATTTTGGAAAAGACAGGCAGAAGGAAAATTGGTTGATAATTTGCAAGGACAGTAGAGTCAGCAGTGGGTTTCTTTACCAGAGGGAGAACCATTGCGTGTTTCCAATGTGAGGGAACTTTGCACTCAAGTAGAGAGGAATTCAAAGCTTTCAGGATAACATGCATACGGGAAGGGTCAAGTTGCTTGAGAATAGAAATTGGTAATGGGTCATTAGGAGAACCGGATTTGACTTTGTCTAAAATAATACCGAGGGAATCCAAATTAAGAAGGGGCCAGGAATCTAAAAGGGGAGGGGTAGAACAGGGCTCTGTAATGAGTTCTGTATGTGATAAAACAGTATCCAGATTAGAATATGCATCCTTCAGGTCTAGTTTCACTAACCAGTCCCCTTTTTGCAACATATCTCTTAGACAATGAATTCCTTTAATCTTGAAGTGTCTGTAAACTACATATTTGTTTAAATCTCATAGGTTGATAACTGGTCTCCAACCTTCGTCCTTTTTCCTCACCAGAAATAAATTACTTATAAATCCTCTCGCACAATCTTTTACCAGAATAATTGCTCCTTTCTGAAGCATACTCTCTATCTCTGCATCTATAATCGCCATCTTTTCCCTCGACAAAAACAATTCCCTGTGTTCTCTTACCTGTTGAGGAACCTCCATGAAATCTATTTCTAGACCCTGAACGGTTCTGATGATCCAAGGATCTCGTGTGATCTTTTCCCATTCCTTTACAAAACCTTTCAAAAGCCCCCCTACCTTTCTTCGGGTAAAACCAGAAACAATCTCCGTACTCACCTTGTGATCCCTGGAAACCACACCTAGTTCCTCTGCCTCTTCCTGTACGCATACAATATTGTTTTTTGTACTGGGTCCTTTGTATCCCCTGGCCAGTCGAAGGTCCCCGTCTACTGGCCCTGCCAAAAACTCCAGTCCCAAATACCTTCCTTATGTTAACTAGGGCCTTGTCTAAAGCCGTAAAGGTCGAAACGTACTTCCCAATACTTTTCATGAGACCTTCACCGAAAAGTAAACCCTTTGCGTCTGCACTGGGTTCCTTCTCTGACATGCCACTGAATTTGGGGCTTATCTTCATCAGAATCACTTTCCTGCGTTCTGCCATCAAGCCAGCATTCACATCCCCAAGTTGTACAATAGCCCTCTGGCTCCAACCTCTCAGCAACTCTAAATTCACCTCGCTCTCTTTTGTATGCCTCCTCATCCATATTGAATATCCCAGCCAAAGGACCAACGATATGCAATACCGTATCCTGGCATTGCTTCAGGGAGTGTTCTAACCCTTTCATAGGTTCTCTACCCATTCTAAATAAGAAACTTATCTCTAGGTCCAAATTTGGAATCATGCAAACTTTCTCCTCGATCATGGGTTTTGAGCATTCCGCTTTCAAAGCCCTACGTACTTCCTTCTCTAAGATTTCAATATCTACTCCTTTATAAACTTACTCTCATGCTTCATTGGCCACCAATCGCCACTTCTCGGGTGCCTGATATTTAAAGAATGTACTCATCTTGATTACTGCTCTCAATAGCAGACAACAGAACAGACAACAGAAGTTATAAAATTGTTCATTCATTGTATCACTAAGGACACTACTTCCTTACGTGCCGCTAAAGACACCTTTCCTTTTTATGCCGCTTAGGACACCTTTCTTATTTGTGGCGTCAGAACCAACCTTATTACTTTTTGTTAACTCTACTTCTTTAATATGTTTCCTCTTTTATAACCTTTTACCTCCTCTTTCTGTTCTCTCCTCATTCTCAGATGCAGAAAAGAATTCCTCACCAGATTCCCTTTTTTTCCTCTTTATTTTATCCATACACAATGTTGTCCAGTTTTCTTTACTTGAACTTTCGTTTCTCTCTCAATTATTTTTTTAATCACCTCTTCATTAAAATTGTCACTAGACACCCCTACACTCGGGCTCTGTTCGGCATCCATGCTTATAACCTCAAAAAACTAGCTAAATTTCTAACCTCTAAATCACTGAAATACTCCTATTCTATCTCTCTCATAACTACTCTCTAGCTACTCCAACCAGCAACTCGGAAAAGACTGTTGACCTGCCTTAACAGTTCTACCGTCATTCCTGCATTTGCGTTGCTGTTGAGCATATGCAAGGCTATGCTTTGTTGCCCAATTCAATATGGCTTCCGTAATCATGCAAGACTCCGGCAGCCTAAAGGGTTCCTTTTCCGTCTGACCCACACTGAGCCAACGCGCGTGAAGCAGATAGCTCAGAAGGAGAGCTCTGCTTCTACCGCACGTGCAAATCCATTTCAGCTCGGGACACAAGCGCAGATGTCCTTCACGAGACCAGCAACAGCTCCTTGCGCCGAGACACCCGGCTCGAGTCAATGCGCGACAGCATTCTGAATCATTTTCAGGGGGCAACAAGATAACTGCCAAGCCCCGTTATGTCACGGTAAAATATAAACCCTGTCTATTATTATTTAATTAAAGTATAAGGCTAAGCTTCAAAATGAAATATATCTAGCGAAAAACTAACTAAAACCACCACATCTAGTTAAAAACACGCTTCTATAAATTAGAAGCTTGTTTAAACCTTTTAAAACCTTTTAAAAGCTACAGTCATATCCCCAAATCAAATAAACAATGCCATTATCAAATCCCAAAATCTGTTTTTCCCAACTATATACACTTCTGTAAAGAAAAAAATATATACTTATCACCTCAGGAGCAGCATTTAAAAGAGGAGGAAAGTTATGTGAATGGACTACTTCTGGCCTATGTGTTCTGGTTCTAGTTTGTGTTGTATTGTTCTAAAGTTCTTTAAAGGTGCTGCAGGAGTGGCAACTCGAAGATAAATGCATAATGGTAGCCTTCGGTCTTGAATTGAAATCTGCTTAAAAAATGACTACTTCTAGATTAATTATGGCCTGTATTTCTCTTACTTTATTCTGCAGTGGAAATGCACTGATTTGAATACCCATGGAAGCAGAAGTAAGGCAGTATTTGTGGTATCCTGCTGGCACACACCTGTTAGATAGGTATATAGAGTGACTGTGTGGGCTGTTGCCTACTCATTTTGCAAGAATTAAGCTATTATGCAGCATGTGTGGGAGAGCACAATTCAGCTAAAGACTTCCGTTGCTTAATATTTTCCTTCTCATGTCCCTTTATTTTAATCTCTTCTGGTGGAATCTACCCTTCGGTTGGTAAATAGGAGAGAGCCTGGATAAAGTATAAGGCTACTCATGTAGCAAGAGTGCCATTGGCATAATTCAAACAAGGGAAATGCTCCCCTCCCCTGCTTAGGCAAAGATGCAATTGTCACTCCTTTACTACTAACTGTAGCTCTCACAGCTGCTAATCATAGATTTGGAAGAATGGCTTTTTAATTTTGAATAAATTGGCAAGAAAGGATGAGGTGCTTGTGCTGGGGATGGTGAGTGATGAGGGTTTGGAAAAAATGCAAGTACTTGTACGATTTCTATTATGTGGGTAATATTGATATTCCACTGGATGTAATACGCAAACATTCCCATTGGAGAAGGTGGTGGACCGCTCCTGTAGTTTTCACAGTTTAGGGTCTAGTTAAATGTTGATTAGCTACAAATATTGTATTTTGTTCGAGGGTTGATTTTAACAGGTAGCCCAAATTTTGTGCCTAGCGACTTCTGCTCCTTCAGAACAGTTTACACCCTTAATTGAATGGTTGACAGAACAAGTGAAAAGGGAAAACTGTAGTACATTTAAATGGTGGTAGTCCTACCTCCGAAATCACCAACTGTGTTTGAAGCTTAACTGAGATGCTTATTTTGCCCCTACCAAAACGGCTTTTGAATTTAAATCTTAAAAAGTCCACTACCACTCCCAAAGGAGCATCCTGGCTATGCGAAAAAAAGCAACTCACTCATGCGAAACTAAACTGAACGAAGAAACTAGATAAAAGGAACAGAGTTACAGGGGACTGCAAAAAGCCATGTCTTCAAGGGCTGTCCAATGGGGCTGCATGCATAATTAAAGAGCTCATCTGAACAGCTGATTAGATTGTTTAAAGATTTGTTTTTACCAAGACTGCGCAACAAGTTTGGCCCCATTCTAGAAGTCTTTTTGTGACAACTATCCATCCTCTATCAATAAATGTAAAGGATTTTATTTGGGAATAAAAAAACTCCATAGCTCTGAAAGGTCTTGTTTTCCGCTTTGTCTCCTGTCTCAATTTGCCCTTAGCACTCTTACCCATGGTACTGAGGAAATGGTGCTGATCCAGTGCACAAGAATTATATCTGGGTACCTGGACGATCTGTGCATTGCTTTTGTGTTTGTGCATGGTTCCTGTGATCTTACCTTCAGTGACTGAGCTTATTAAGTTGTCTTTTCCTTCAAGGCTCATTATCAGTAACTGGAAAATGGGAGTAAGTATTCACCTACTTAAAAAAGATTTCAACAGCGATGTTAATACCTACAGCTCAGTGTTGCTACTACCAATTTGGAGCAGACTCACTGAGTGAGTGAGGGATTGATTGTTTTGCAGGACTTGATATTCTTGGAAACCCCTGGTATGTTGAACCACTAGCAGCTCTACGTTCACATGGAAATCAGCATGGTTGCTCAGAGTAGGATCTTGAACAATGGGTGACAAGGCAAGTGTGATTGTGTTGAATACATCAGCCCCATTTATTACTTTAGACCATACATTCCTTACTGACAGGCCAAGGTGGGAAGCTGTGGATCCCTGGCACAGTGTTTGTCGTCTTTTCTTGAATGATATTTCCAGATGCTTCCCATTCCATTCCCCCTTTTTTGCTCCAGGAGCTTCTGTGTTTCCGGTGGGGTCCCTCAGGGCACCTCTATTTACCCCCTAGCTTTTTTTAATGTCTTTATGTTCCATATGGTCCAGTTGATCCGATTCTAGGGATGCTTTGCCCACTCATATGTTGGCAACCTGAAGCCGATTACCAGGGTGCTCCTATTTTATTTTTTAGCTTTATTTGACTATGTATTGATCACGCAGCAAAGATGAACTTCATTTTCTTGAAACTAAATGCTAAACTTCAGCAAAACCAAACTTCTATCTGTGGGCTCAGACAATACTTGAAAGACACTACTATCTAGCTCATCACTGTAGATGGCCGCCTGCACCAGTCCATAGAGATAAATTCATGCGGATTAGCTTGGGTGAAGATCTGTCCCTCAAGCCTCAAATCTCTGCTAATTCTACTGCTTGTTTTACTGGTGCGCTTACTCGTCAAGATATTGCTGTTTCACATAATATAACATTATGCCAAATTACTATAGTTGTTCATCCTCTCGTGCATTGACTAATGCAGCAGTCTTAAGCTGGACATTCCAGACTATACCTTAACAAACTTAATTGGTTTTGAATTTTGCATATTTTCCATTTGCGATAGTGAGTAAATTAGATCACTGAACTGTTTGTCTAGCAATATAGTAGCAATTTCAAAAAGGAGCTATAGAGGGCAGAAAATGTGCCAGAACACACTCCACTCAATACTTATTTTTTTTTTTTTTTTTTTTTTTTTATAAACATTTTTATTGGCATTTTTGGTTTACAGCTACACACAGAGTAAAACAACCAAACAGACAGGTCAGTATTGAGCACCACCCCCACCTCGCCCGCCCTCCACCCCCACCCCTCTCTCAGCACACCGGAAGTCTGTTTCGGACTTATGCTGCGGGTGACACCAGCGTCTTCAGTATACACCACTGTCTGTGCCCTAGGGCTGTGGACGTCATCCATGAGCCATGCCGGGCCCCTCCATTCCACCGCCCCACTAGAGCCCCCCCTCCAGGCCGTGACACTCAATACTTATTTTAACCACAAAGATCTGGCACAAATAGGCACTTATCTCAATCTAAATATATACACAGGAGTGGGCAGAGGAAAGATAATTTTATCAAGGACCTCAATCACCTGTTTAATGGCCTAGTGTGGCCCAATACTACGGGCCTCAATCTCTTAAAATAAAGAAACAGAAAGAAAATCAGAAAGTGGTCAGTCAGTGCTTAAAAAACTTTCTTAATTGACACATACCACAAATTTCAAATGTATATGTGCAAAAAAATTGTGTAAGAAAAGAGAAAGTATCTCACATGCGCACCACCAGAGGAGCTACTGGCAGGTTCTCACCAGCTTGCCCATGTTTGTATCATCATTGATAACTTTCTCACAAGAAGAGTGATGTGTCCAGTGGAGAAGAAAGTGAAAAAGAAAGAAACTATTGTCCCCCGTGAAAAAAAAGAAGCACAAGTAGTCTCAAATTAAAATGGACTAAACTCAGACAATATTCTCCTTTATTCCGAACTGAGAGTCTGTACCAAGTTTAAAAACGCAGCATGTTGTAGACCAGTTTAGTGACGGCCAACATGTTTCATTGCCATATTATTTGTGGCAAATTCATCAGGGCAAACGGGGTCTGCAATCACCTCCCTGAACAGACAACATCAAAAAAAGAACTGACAGACACACAAAAAACAAGGAAAATTAGTTTAGAAGGAATATATCCAACTACAGGCTCCCCTCAGTACAGGTAAAAATCATGAAACTAGGACACATGGATTAAAACTAACCAATAGTCATACCATTTCATCATGTAATATTTACCTAGTAGGAGCTATGGGCCCACATACCAGCTCCCACCAAGTCAAGGGAATATGTATCAAGTACAGTTTTCGTCCCTTTTAACCCCTTGAGTGCCCCGCCCTTTCCCCGCCCTGTGCCGGCCCTTTCATTAGCGGGCGGGGTTCATGACGAGATAGTCTCGTCATGGGCACAGCGCAACCGCGGCCCATGACGAGACCATCTCATCATGGGCACTCAAGTGGTTAAAAGCACTTTCGTGGTTATGCTTGCATCTGTGGAAAAATCATATGTCACATTAGCTATTGCACCCTATGTGTAACAAACTGAGGAATATACTGAATCTCATGTCATGTAGTGAACTACCTATAGTAACCATTCTATTACTCACTTCACTATCCATATTAAAAAGCATAGTCAATATCCACGTGATGTCATACCATATGCTTAGAACTGAAAAACATCACAGGAAGTTGACACCTTCCACACCCATAACAAACGTAAGGATCTTGTCAATTGGAATCCACACTAATCCTCCCACTAGCGCAGCTCCATTATCCACATACTCTTGCTATGCTCATTCGTATCTCCGTTCACCAGACCGGCATACGGAGCTTCATTTTATATTCGCAAATAATGGCGTCATCTTAAAATAGCACAGGAAGTATGTAGTGAAAGCACCTACACAATTTACATCTCATGTCTAAAATTCAGCATTTTAGTAAAGTGCTAACTCGGACTTCTCAAATAAAGACATGACAGTGATATTATATATAATTTTTCTCATCGCTATTTCCCATTTCATCACATCTCAAAACCACCATTTCAACTCAGTCAATGCATCATAACTAAATGCGAAGGAAAGAATAGCTTCACTTATTATCCCCTCAACAATCTCCATGTTTACTCACGGACCCAGCGCTCTCGTCACACATACTCTTACCGCATTTCAACGACTATGGGCGGTAACTCAACCCAGCAGCAGCTTCGCCAGCCGGCGTTCAACTGTTTAAGACCTCCCGCAATCTCTTCTCGCGATGTCTCTGGTCACATGACTGGAACTCGGAGATTCGTTTTGTATTTTGGCAAAAGCGGGTGCCATCTCAAAATGGCAAACGAAATACATGACAAAACGCTTATGCTATTAGTACTTCATACCAAATATTGAACATTAACTGGAAACCTCAGCGGTATTGGAAATGTCACTTGAAAGGTAGTCCATATCGCGCCGTAATCGTCAAAAAAACGAATGTAATGAGCGGCGCTCAGTGCTGAATGTTATTATAATAAGTACGGGCGCCATCTTTAAAAAGCATCAACATTTTTTCACAAAAGTTTTCCACAAACATACCTGAACACTGAAAACACATGCATAACAAGCATGTTTAATATCAAACATCGGTGATGTAGTGATTACAACTGTCACACCAATATTCAAAATTTCAAGCAAGCACATGGTTAACTTTGCCCCGCAATAGATGGTTAGCAATTAATCAATATCGCACCAGAAAACCGGTGCATGATGTTTAGTTTTGCTTAAACAAAGGAAAACACCATCTTAAAATGGTGAAGGTGAAGAGCAAAAACAAACACATTTGTATGACTGATATGAACGATGTATAGTATTTTAGTGACTAGAACTGACACCCCAATCTTCCGGATAGCATGCAAGCGAATCATCAATATCGCACTATAATCAGTAATGACCAGGTTATAAGCACCCCACATCATCATCGGTCAGTAGGAGCACCAGTCACTCCCAACTGCTAATGTGAACCAAGGTGCACAGCCATGATATTGCTACATGGACCTCATCAGAACACAGTTGATTCTCAACAGTAAATACTCATCTGCTGATCCTGTTCCACTCAATCTGATCATTAAGGCCAAGCAGATCCGCCTTTTCTGAAAAAATCCAGCGCGCTTCTTTAACAGCAAGTTTCTTCTCCAGACTGCCTGCATCACCCACTACCTTCTCCATGACCACTCATTTTAGAGATTTATGGCTATGTGGATGATCTCTTTAATGTTGTACCAGTCTTGTTGTAAGTTTGCCTGCCCTAATTGTGCTGAGATGCTCTTGTACTCGCACCTTAACCTTATTGGATGTCAAACCTATATAATGTAATCCACAAGGGCAAGTCAGTCTGTAAATCACATTCGATGTATTACAGTTACTAAACTGATTAAGAAACCACGTTCTTCCATTCAACAGCTGAATTTCAGTCGTCCTCTCTGTTAACTCGCAAACCGAGCAGCCACCACACGTGTAATGACCCGGGGGAATAGTGGTCTTCACATTGCCAAGCATCGTACTAGTATGGACCAATCTGTCCTTCAAGTTCTGCGTTCGTTTGAACGCAAATCTGGGTTGTGGCATTTGGAAATCACTGGTAGATAATAATGACCAGTGTTTCCTTATTGCTTGCCGAATCTGAGTGGATAAAGGGTCAAAAGTAAGTATCACTGGCATACAGTCCTTGGACTCCTTGCGATTTCTTTCAAGAAGTACATCTCGAGGGGTGCTGTGGGCCCTTTTACGTGCTCTGGTGACAATTTTCTTTGGGTAGGCTCGCAGGACCAGTCTCTCACTAAGGATTTCAGATTGCTGCAAATAATCAGATGTTAAAGAAAAATTCCTATGGTACCTAAGAAACTGGCCCACCGGGAGATTATCCCTCAAAGCCCTAGGGTGGAAAGACTGATAATGTAGCAGTGAATTTTTATCAGTCAGTTTTTGGTGCACTGTTGTACTGAGTTTATTATCGGTCACTCCAATGTCAAGATCAAGATAAGTTGCTCTATCATTACTTATCTGCCATGTAAACTTTAAACATTCATCCCTGACGTTCAGCCAGTCCAAGAATTCGCACAACAGTTGACGTGACCCTGACCATATACATAAAACGTCATCAATATACCTCTTCCAGAGGCAAATATGCCTCTGGAAGGGGTTAGAAGACTGGTAGAGATGATGTTCTTCAAACTGGCCTACATAAATGCAGGCCAGACTCGGCGCAAAAGTTGCGCCCATTGAAGTGCCCGAAACTTGCAAAAACAGATCATCCTTATAGCAAAAATAGTTGCGGGTAAGGGGCAACTCAACACATTGCATCACAAAAGACTGCGGAGTATCATAAAATCATTCTTGAGCCCCAAGAGCACGAGCTGCTGCCACCAGCGTCGCCTCCTGGGGTATACTAGTATATAATGACTCAATGTCAATTGTGACCAAAAACTGTTGTGAAGGATCAAAATCCATATCATCAATGATGTTCAGAATATGTGTAGTATCCTGAACATACGACAATTGTTTAATCACTGATTCTCTCAGGAAAAAATCCGCAAATTGCAAAAGTGGTTCAAGTACAGAGGAGATACCCGAAACTATCGGGCGCCCAGGGGCAGGCCGCTGGGCCTTATGGATTTTGGGTAAAATGTAGAACGCTGGTGTTCTGGGTTTTACATTAATAAGAAAATCTGCCTCCTTGCCAGTGATCCACTTGTTCTCTCGCGCCTGTGACACCATTGCTGTAATAATAGTAAGCAGTTCTGCAGCTGGATCCCTTGCGAGTGGTTGATAGTTTTTCCTCTCATGCAACAGCCTGAATACCTCAGCTTCATAGTCACAGGTATTCATTAACACTACAGCCCGCCTTTATCGGCAGACTTAATGGTTATAGCTGCATTATCTTGTAAAGATTTAACCGCCTGCCAATCAATTTTGCTCATATTGTTGAAGGTGTTTTGCTGATAGGTTTCCTCCAGCATTTTAATCTCATCCAATACCTTTTGTTCAAAGACCAACACTTCCGGGCCCAAAGATGATTGTGGGGGACAAAATTGAGATGGGCGGTGAAGGTTAGTAGAGAAAACAGAGGGAGGATCTTGTTCCTTATTTGCAAAGAATTTTCTAATCTTGATCTTTCTCATTACTTCATGGATCTCCTTCCTACATTTAAATGGATCATGGCGTGGGGTGGGGACATACACTAGCCCTCTGTTGAGGACTCTGAATTCGCTTGTCGTCAATTGATAATCAGAGAGGTTTACAACAATATTATTCATATCGGTGTCCTGCCTCGACTGCAAGTCTGGCGTGGTGAAAACATTTGCCAGTTCTGTGTTTGATTCTGACTGGCTCTGCCTCTGCCCCTGTTGAGCCTGTCCCAAAAAAGAGCCCAATAAAGATCCCAGATCCTGATTAGACTGTGGTTGGGGATTAAATCTAACCCTCCCTTGACCCGAAGGATGAGAACCCTCTTCCTCCTCACTAGAGTTGTTGTCGAAGGTCCAGTTCTGTGGGTTGCGTCTGGTCTGCTGGCGACCACCTCTTTGGTATCTGGTAGATGGAACTTGTTCGCTACCTGGCTGATAATATTTATCTTCAATATAAGGAAATGCCCATTTATGGGAATACCTCTCGAGGTTCATTCTGAGTCCCTTGATTTTCTGATTAACCATATAGTTCTTATAATCCGCTAAATCCTCCTGTATCCTCAGTAACTGTTCTTTCGTATCCGTGATAGTGGTGTCATTTTTTATCACATTCTCTAGATCAACAATTTCCTTCAATAGTTCATCACTCAATCTTTTAGCTGTCTGAATAATTAAGATGAGCCAATCATGGGTACATTTGTTCGCAATAAAGCTCCAATCAACCCGAAATTGCTTATCTTCCAGAACAATTCTCGGCTCAATCCTAACTAAAAGACTCGCAGGGGCAGCTCCAGCCCGGTAATACTCAGTCATAAGAGCCCCATGTAATGCTACCCTGATCTGACGCTTTTTGATGCTACTCAACTTCTCCCATTCTTCTCTAGCAGAGCTTGTATTAGAAAGAGAAGAATCTGGAAGGAGTGATGGACCTGATAAAATGGCCGCTATTTGGTCATCTGTAAATGCTAAACAATTCCTATCCATGATGAATGTTCAAAAGAACAAGGATTCTACCCAAAGATTTTCCACAATATTTTCCACAAACACTTCTTGAAAGATATCGCAAGGAGTCCAAGGACTGTATGCCAGTGGTACTTACTTTTGACCCTTTATCCACTAAGATTCGGCAAGCAATAAGGAAACACTGGTCATTATTATCTACCAGTGATTTCCAAATGCCACAACCCAGATTTGCGTTTGAACGCAGAACTTGATGGACAGATTGGCCCATACTAGACCGATGCTTGGCAATGTGAAGACCACTGTTCCCCTGGGTCATTACCCATGTGGTGGCTGCTCGGTTTGCGAGGACGACTGAAATTCAGCTGTTGAATGGAAGAACGTGGTTTCTTAATCAGTTTAGTAACTGTAATACATCGAATGTGATTTACAGACTGACTTGCCCTTGTGGATTACATTACATAGGTTTGACATCTAGGAAGGTTAAGGTGCGAGTACAAGAGCATCTCAGCACAATTAGGGCAGGTAAACTTACAACACGACTGGTACAACATTATAGAGATCATCCACATAGCCATAAATCTCTAAAATGGGTGGTCATGGAGAAGGTAGTGGGTGATGCAGGCAGTCTGGAGAAGAAACTTGCTGTTAAAGAAGCGCGCTAGATTTTTTCAGAAAAGGCGGATCTGCTTGGCCTTAATGATCAGATTGAGTGGAACAGGATCAGCAGATGAGTATTAACTGTTGAGAATCAACTGTGTTCTGATGAGGTCCATGTAGCAATATCATCGCTGTGCACCTTGGTTCACATTAGCAGTTGGGAGTGACTGTTGCTCTTACTGACCGATGATGATGTGGGGTGTTTATAACCTGGTCATTACTGACTCTAGTGCGATATTGATGATTCGCTTGCATGCTATCCGGAAGATTGGGGTGTCAGTTCTAGTCACTAAAATACTATACATCGTTCATATCAGTCATACAAATGTGTTTGTTTTTGCTCTTCACCATTTTAAGATGGTGTTTTCCTTTGTTTGAGCAAAACTAAACATCAAGCACCGGTTTTCTGGTGCGATATTGATTAATTGCTAACCATCTATTGCGGGGCAAGGTTAACCATGTGCTTGCTTGAAATTTTGAATATTGGTGTGACAGTTGTAATCACTGCATCACCGATGTTTGATATTAAACATGCTTGTTATGCATGTGTTTTCAGTGTTCAGGTATGTTTGTGGAAAACTTTTTTGAAAAAATGTTGATGCTTTTTAAAGATGGCGCCCGTACTTATTATAATAACATTCAGCACTGAGCGCCGTTCATTACATTCGTTTTTTTGCCAATTCCGGCGCGATATGGACTACCTTTCAAGTGACATTTCCAATACCGCTGAGGTTTCCAGTTAATGTTCAATACTTGGTATGAAGTACTAATAGAATAAGCGTTTTGTCATGTATTTCGTTTGCCATTTGAAGATGGCACCCGCTTTTGCCAAAATACAAAACGAATCTCCGAGTTCCGGTCATGTGACCAGAGACCTCGCAAGAAGAGATTGCGGGAGGTCTTAAACAGTTGAACGCCGGCTGGCGAAGCTGCTGCTGGGTTGAGTTACCGCCCATAGTCGTTGAAATGCGGTAAGAGTATGTGTGACGAGAGCGCTGGGTCCGTGAGTAAACATGGAGATTGTTGAGGGGATAATAAGTGAAGCTATTCTTTCCTTCGCATTTAGTTATGATGCATTGACTGAGTTGAAATGGTGGTTTTGGGATGTGATGAAATGGGAAATAGCGATGAGAAAAATTATATATAATATCACTGCCATGTCTTTATTTGAGAAGTCTGAGTTAGCACTTTACTAAAATGCTGAATTTTAGACATGAGATGTAAATTGTGTAGGTGCTTTCACTACGTACATCCTGTGCTATTTTAAGATGACGCCATTATTTGCGAATATAAAATGAAGCTCCGTATGCCGGTCTGGTGATCGGAGATACGAATGAGCATTGCAAGAGGATGTGGATAATGGAGCTGCACTAGTGGGAGGATTAGTGTGGATTCCAATTGAAAGATCCTTACGTTTGTTATGGGTGTGGAAGGTGTCAACTTCCTGTGATGTTTTTCAGTTCTAAGCATATGGTATGACATCACGTGGATATTGACTATGCTTTTTAATATGGATAGTGAAGTGAGTAATAGAATGGTTACTATAGGTAGTTCACTACATGACATGAGATTCAGTATATTCCTCAGTTTGTTACACATAGGGTGCAATAGCTAATGTGACATATGATTTTTCCACAGATGCAAGCATAGCAACGAAAGTGCTTTTAAAAGGGACGAAAACTGTACTTGATACATATTCCCTTGACTTGGTGGGAACTGGTATGTGGGCCCATAGCTCCTACTAGGTAAATATTACATGATGAAATTGTAGGACTATTGGTTAGTTTTAATCCATGTGTCCTAGTTTCATGATTTTTACCTGTGCTGAGGAGAGCCTGTAGTTTGATATATTCCTTCTACACTAGTTTTCCTTGTTTTTTGTGTGTCTGTCAGTTCTCTTTTTGATGTTGTCTGTTCAGGGAGGTGATTGCAGACCCCGTTTGCCCTGATGAATTTGCCACAAATAATATGGCAATGAAACATGTTGGCCGTCACTAAAGTGGTCTACAACATGCTGTGTTTTTAAACTTGGTACAGACTCTCAGTTCAGAATAAAAGAGAATATTGTCTGTGAGTTTAGTCCATTTTAATTTGAGACTTCTTGTCTCATTTTTTTCACGGGGGACAATAGTTTTTCTTTTTCACTTTCTTCTCCACTGGACACATCACTCTTCTTGTGAGAAAGTTATCAATGATGATACAAACGTGGGCAAGCTGGTGAGAACCTGCCAGTAGCCCCTCTGGTGGTGCGCACGTGAGATACTTTCTCTTTTCTTACACAATTTTTTTGCACATATACATTTGAAATTTGTGGTATGTGTCAATTAAGAAAGTTTTTTAAGCACTGACTGACCACTTTCTGATTTTCTTTCTGTTTCTTTATTTTAAGAGATTGAGGCACGCAGGATTGGGCCACACTAGGCCATTAAACAGGTGATTGAGGTCCTTGATAAAATGTTCTTTCCTCTGCCCACTCCTGTGTATATATTTAGATTGAGATAAGTGCCTATTTGTGCCAGATCTTTGTGGTTAAAATTAGCAATATAGTAGCGTCTGGTGCAACGGAGTACTTTTACGAGTTATGTTCTGTACCAAAAGCCTACTTTTGATTTGGCCCTTTCTAGAGATGCATAAAGCCTACTTACTGTATATCTAGCCCTTCCCAGAGGGAATTTTTGTCTGCACTATCCTAACTCAAGATCCTCATGCTCTAATCTTTGTTTTTTCTTATGTATGACCCTTGAATTCGTTGCACGTTGTGATGGTGATGCTCTTTATTTTGTTGGGCCTAAATTTAGGCATGAACTTCCAGTCGAGCTGTAGTCTTCACATCCACTGTGTTCAGGAGAGCCATTTCTTTTTCTCACCCTCGCCTCGAAGTCATTTGTTTGTAAACAGTCTGTCCTGTAAAGTCATCGGTTTCCTAGTGCCAATATACCTTCTAGGTGTGCACAGTACTTTACAAATTTTAAATCAAATCAATTCATGCTCAAAGTTGAGTTTTGAAAGAAAGAGCCGACATTTGACATAGTCTCTTCATTTCGAATATGACTATTTCTTGCATTCTCCCTGCTGCTAAAGTCTGATTCTTGCTTGCTTTAAAATGTAGCCTCCGACATCTTTGTGCCCTCTTTCAGAATTATTTTTTCTTTGACCTCTGCTTGATAATGGGGTTTGCTACCTTTCTAGCCTTCTTTGAGAAATCGGTTAAATTTGCATTGGCGTTGATCAAACATTAATGAAATATTTACGGTTCTTGGTGTACCATCAAAACTTGTTGTACACATTCAAAGATCTGCGTAGAGTCAAATAATCCTTTCTTTATTTTTTCAATTCAAATCCAACGCACAACATCCAGCCAACACGTTTCATTCAGTATACACTTCAACTTCATCAGGACTTTGTTCAATAATAAATTGTAGGGATGTTCAAGTTCTTCTAAAAATGCTGTACGGTCATCGGCAGGGATGGGACAGGTGAGTGAGGCAGGGCGGCGGCGCGGGGCCACTGTCCCCGCCGAACTGCTGAGCTCCATCAAACGGTTGGATGCGATTGTTGGACGCTGGGTCTGCCACTCGCTCCCAGAGTGCTGAAACCTGCACCGTGGGGTGTGCCGGCCGCACCCACCTAGTTAATGGTACCGTACACCACTCAAGTGAATAAAGAGCACTGTGAGCAGCACCATGCACAAGCCGTTGCCTCGGGTCACCGCCCCACGAAGCCGGCACAGTGAAAGCGCACCACACGCACGGCGAACAACACACATCAGTGTCTAAAGAGCACCTGGTCCCAAAGACGAGGAAGTGCATCAGGTGTGGAATAAGTGGCAAATGAGTGTGTGAGGACCTTGTATGGCCTGTACAGTAACCTCTTGGACCTGTACCCTCTTTCATTAGTCGAAAGAGAAACCGCCCTGACAAGTAAAACACACGGCGCTCACCTAGTGTCTCCTCTGCCTGTTCCACCCTGGTAGGACCACTCCCCCCTCCACCTGTGCAGCACCTCCCGTGCTATAGCGCTTTATTCTGGCGTGTGATGGGTCCTTCTCTGGCAGCCTTTCCAGGGTTATCTCTGCCTTCCGGTGAAGGGCTGTTTGCTGCACTGCCGCTCTGTGTCATTTGGTTCTATATTACTGGGTAATACATGTGAAATACTTCTATGGTGCACTAATCTGTTTACGTTAGCCTGCGGTTGTTTTCGGGGCCGTATTTGTCACACCGCCATTTTGATATCCCTTCGGTGGTCTGCAGGCCACAGGACTGCTTGCAGAGCTGGGTGGGCAGCCAAGACCCAAGAATGAAAGCGCCCTTTAACCTTTTCTAGTCCAGGTCACCACCAGTATGGGCTTGCGTGTACATTTATGCCTCGACAGCTGTTGGATTCCTGCCCTGGAATAATTATTTACTCTGTGTACTTCTACTTGTGAAGAGTTGTTAGCCCTGTGTAGCCATTGTGTAGATTTTGTTCCTGTGTGTTATCCTGTGACTAGGTATATTTGCTGGATGTTTCCTTATAGGTTCTTGTTCACTCTGTTGCCCCGTGTCCGCTGTTGAGTGCTCTGAGTACAGTCACCTGCTATAGTGTGCAAGAAGTAAGGGTTAGTTGATGTGTTTTACCCCGGAGTATGAATATGCGTTGCATATTGCCTTGGGTTGAGGATTTGCTGACTATTACGCCCCGTGCTGTGTTGTTCTTTGTTAGGATATCCTACATAGGTTTATTACTGTCTTATTTCCCAGTGTAGAGCGTGATTGGTTATGTAATCTCTGTGCAGTGCATAATCTGTGTAAGAAAAAAGTGCCGGTGCCGAAATTCTACTCAGAAGTGCAATGAGACGTCGAGGTACAGGAAACCAAGCACACTTGTCTTGAATTCCCTACCAGGCATCCCCTGGCCCCTTTTCTCGCTCTTGCATGTTCCTGCTTTCAGTTTGTGACGGTTTTGCCATCTTTGTCTTCGTCCGTCTTTCTGATCTTTGTGTTTTTCCCTTTCTGATACTCTGTAAACATCTAATGCGGCCAAAGTGCCGCCGCTCCCACCCAGGCCACCTGTTCAAATTGAGCACCATCTCTGTGTAAAATTATGTTTGTTGGTTTATGTTTGTGGACAAACTTGTTGGTTATTTTGCGCCACGTGACTGTATTTTATTAATAAAGAACAACCGTGCCAGTAAAATAAGCTTCTAGGAGCCAACATCTAAAATTGGCACTGCATTAACATTAGAATAAACAGGTGTAGCATCAGCGATAAGAAACCCGCACAATGAATGAAACACTATAATCAATGTAGCGATACATTAACAGGTGAAAAAATAAACTAGTTATTTCAACAACTAATGTTCCACGTTCTGTGTAAACCATAAAGTGGTGGCGTAGAACACAAGTACTCAGCCTAATTGTAGCTGCCTGTTACCCTGTGCGTGCTGCTCTTGGACCTGCGTCAGCAATGGTGCAGTTTCATTTTCCACGTGTCGCTGTATTTGCATGTTTATTTTGTATCAGGGCCATCGCTTGGCATGGGCAGTATTTATTTGTAGGTCTCGCATAGCGTTGCAGCGCTTTGCGTGGCATGCAGTATACACTATATCAGGGAGTAGCTCCGCCCACTTTCCGGCCATAATTTTGATTGGCTTCAATGATAAATTCTGCATTTTTTTTGGTTTTTGGCTTGTTTGTCCCGCCTCCTGACGGCCATATCGTCATTTTTGCTCTTCCGAGGCTATCAGCCCCTTTACTTGAAAAACTGTTTTGTTTCCCTGCCTCTCCCCGTTCCCTCCCGCAGTCCGTAACTTCTTGGACCATAACCACCCCCCTCCCCCTCCCGCTTGTCCCTTCTTTCTTGCCTGCACTTCGGTTTAAAATGCCATAGGTCTTGGGTAAATACAAGTCCTATTGCATTTCCAGTGCTCGTTTGTGGTGTGATTGGTGGGTGAATTCTCACTCTTTGTCTCGCATGCGCGCGATGCCTTACATTGTACTCGTGCGCGACAAAACAGTGTCTTTTTCCCAATTCACGGTGAGAGTCAGAGACCGCACAAGCAGCGAAGCAGGACGAGGTGAAGCGTGCCGGGTTCCACTCCCGCCTCCCCAACCAGAAATCACTCACCTGACTACTCTTCTTCGGTCTGCAGGTGGGGGGGGGGGCATTGTGCAGCGGCTCCCATGTCTCGTTGCTACATCCAGCGGTAGCAGGAAATCAGGATGTGGCAAGCATAGCCGCCATTAGTGGGCGGCCGCAGAACGGACACTGGCGAGATGGCAGGAGCGAGGATCCTGAGGGGAGGCAATAAGGAAGGATTGGGGCAAACAACACCTATTGACCCGGCAAACATCTCATTGAACCCGGTTGGGCTGGTGTCTCCCATGTCCCCGGAGTACAGAACTTGTTCTGGAACTCTTCTCCCCTCTGGAGGCCGGTGAGCGTGAGTGCGTGTCCCGAGTGCATATCCCGAGGGGTGTGGAGCTGGGCAGGGTGAGGAATGGTAAGTGCTGCAGCACAGGGTCAGAAGGGGACGCGCTTAGTGGCAACCGGAGGTGGCATACAATCATGTTTTTGCCTGTCTGTGCCTTGGATGTCTGCCCCTTTGTCTAACGCTCCCTGTCCCATTAAACAATATTTCAAACTCGGTTTGCCCCTGAAACGAACTTTCTGTATGTCCTAAGCTGTCCCTTTAAACCCCGCGTCCTTCCCTTCACCCCAAAACTCTGCCTCTCTCTGTTCTTTAAACTCTTTCTCCCTCACATGCCTGCTCCCCCACCTATCCTCCAACCCAAAACTCTGTCCCTCTCTTTTTTCTAGTTTTCTTCAGGTGCAGTTTCCCAAGTGCTCACTCCTGTCTTTTCTTCATGATAGCAGCGGTATTGTGCGCAGTAGATTCTTCTTGAACTCTCTTATTCCAACATCTTATGTCACCTCAGAGGAAGAACGTGTTAGAAGCCAAGATTTATGCTGGCCAACTGTTGGCTCGACTCGCAGCTTTTTATGTGAAATGTAGGCGTTCCAAAAATCCTCCTGCTGGGGTAACCCTCAGAAATACAATTGTGGGATCACGGTCAGCGTATTATTTATGGTTGCAGATGGAAATTACGACTATGGACATACTCTGCCAGTAGGTCATATTTCGCACAGTAGTAAAATTAGCGGTAGGGCTGGGGCGTGGATCATCCAAAGGGGGGAGGAGGAGGGCTATGGTCACTGAGAAGACAAAGAAAAGTACAAAAGTAATTACTTTTTTCCAACAAGACCATGAAAATGTTTAGATCAGTAATGAACATTTTCGCTAATGTTAAAGCTATGGGTTGTCTAATATGGAGGAGTAAGTGTAGTGGTGGATACTTACATAATGTCTGTTTGGTGGGGCTCTTACCCAAATTATGCTCATTGTTAGTGAGACTGCCTACTGGCCCATCAACTCAGGCTATACTTTGACGGGTCTTAGTAGCAGTAGGCTAATATTGCTTCGGCAGAATACTTTCAACCTTTGTTATTGTGGCAATATTGGCTATTGGCTGTCCAGAGCCCCAGTGTATTTCCTTTATCATGTCTGGATTCTCAGTATGTGTGGTTTATTGATACTCGGTAAATGGTGGGGTATATTTGATCCCAAGTGCATGCTGCACAAGTTGATGGTCCTGCAGCAGTGGGCTTTCCTAGTAATTGGAGATGATGCTAGTAAGCACTCAGTGCTTCCCAAGCCCACCTACCTGATACCAGTTGTAGTTGGTGGATGAGGAGAAAGCTGCCAATGCCTCTATCTGTGCTGAGTCTATTCCGTTGTATGTCTGTCTATATGAGAATGCATCCGTACATTCTTCAAAAACACCCATTGTTTGACAAATAGGAACAAGGCACAGGACGAGAACATGATTTACCTAGGATCACTCATTGTGGGTCACGTAGGACAGCTGACCACACTTGTGCATTAGCGGAGCCAATAGCTCTGGCTAAACACTTACAAGGTCCCTAAGGCGAGACCGATTTGCATTGCAAATGCTTGTTAGAGCATGTGAACAATGTTCGATTCATGCCTTGATTCACTTCCAGAGAACGCTGACAAAATAAATATTAAGTCACCAATCACCATTCTTTCCTTTTTCTAACATACCAAATATAACATCGGACAGCTTTCATTCACATTTTTTGATCTTCCGACTCGTTCTCTTTGGCGCACCTATGATCTTAAGAAACTCTGGTATCACAGTATGGCCAAGTTGCAAAAAGATTTTAAATTAAAGAGGTAGGCCATGAAGGCCTTAAGATTTGAAAACGGAAGTACATTTAAAAAGAGAGGCGTTCGTGAGATTCCTTCCTAAAACCGCGATTCTAATAAACATATTTGTCTTTGATGTATGCAAGATGCAGCCAGTACATTTTGCCTAATAAATATGTATCTGCATTTATGTTTCGGAAAATATACTTTCATATTTGCATGGTACAAAATTGAGAGCATAAAAATTAACTTTCAAACTTTTGAAAGGTTTCGATTAAGTAGTTTTGTAAAGCTTTCAATGTGTTCTTTTTGTGAAACAGGTGTTCTGTAATTATAAATGTAAGTGTTTTCAATTTTATTGGAAAATTCCGAGATATTCAAGATTTGCTTTGTACATAGTTTAAAATGACAGGACATACTTGGCAGTCTTACTGAATGTAATATTAGATGGCGTATTTTAAATAAATTGATGCTAACATCCCACTAGATTCACTTTTGAAAGGAAAATTCGTCTAGCTAGACACTAAGTTAACATCTTCATCTCTGCTAATTGGACTAAAGATGTGTGCATTATTCTTTTGGGAAACTTCGTCTCTTTAGAGCATATGACTGAGGGACATTCATTTGTTTTATTAATAATAATCTCGGTGGAGAGTTGGCTTTTAAGATTTAAGAGCAGATCAGCAGTATGCTTTTTTTTGGTAATTCATTTGCCTGCAATATTTGATCGTTTATGGAATCTAGATGAATATCCTGTATCCTCCTTTGTTTTAACAAGTACCAAACGCCAGGGAATCAGGGAAATAGTCCATATTGTTCGCTGTCATTTTTTTTTCTTCTTTGGTCCCATAGTTGGATTCGCCCCTGTGACCTGAAATTACATTGGCAGCTACGATCCCAAGTTGGATCTAGGATGCAATATACTAAAAGAAGTGACAGATATAGGTAGCTTGGATAAGCCAGAGGCCAGTCTGTGAGGAATTGTTCTGTGCCATAAGGTGAAAAGAGACTAAAAAAAGGTAGAAAAAGTGAAATCATGAAAACTGGAAAAGGGTCTGGCACAACAGCAATTGCATTACTAACGGATGCTTCTTACGGCACCGTGGAATCTGCAAAAACATGGACTGCGTTGTTGCTAGATATGTTAATGTAATCCGGTGGGATTCCACAGAAGCTTTCAATTTGATAACAATTGATAACTCACAACAGTGATTTATCCTTTATATTGTTATTAGTGGCCTTCAGCAGATTGGGCAGCAAATTGGGGTCAGCCTGGGGGATATTTATGCGAATGATTAAGGCTATGATATGATTGTCCAATGTAATAGGTATTATATTGAAAGATATATTATCTGGGGGGCAGTGGAAGGTTAAGTAAGGATGAATAATAGACTAGCCAGCCTGTGAAATTACCCACCAGGTTCACCCATCCTCCCTAGCAGACAAATACAAACTTTGTTTATTTGTAGTCTTCTGTTGCAGACGTCAAATCAATAAATACATTTTAAAAACATCAACAACCAGGAAGGTGAATAGTCAAAGAATAGATCAGTAGACCTGACTTACTTTGTTGCCCTAGTAACATTGTCTTACCCATACTAATTTGAAAGCAACGTACCAGAAAGTTCACAAAACATTTGGTAGCTGCTTTTTTTTTTTATTCAGCAGTGTTGCATTTGTCTGTGTAATACTTTTATATTTAGGCATATTCTGATTGCTAATACTTCTTTTACTTTAGAAATGATCTTTATGAAGGGTGTTCGGGTGTATAGTTCAATCTCAACATTAATCGTGCATCCATGAGTACCGTTTCCATCAGCTTCATGTCCCTACTCTATATATACATTCACTAAGCTTGGATTCAATCCGTACATAAATTAATAGACATTTGAACCTTGTTCATTTGTTTATTCGGTGTGTGGTTAATGTTGAGAAGTGGAAGAAATTGCAATGCAGAAATCCCGCAAACACAAGAAGCGGTAACATAGGATTTTCCTCTTTTATTCAAAGGGCTAGAGTACAGCAGAATTTACACATATCCAAGTTACAGTTTCAATGCCCTAACTGCATAACGAACCCAAATAAATACCCACATTTGATTAATCACAACCTACAAGCTCCCAGCAATGTATTTCAAAGACACACCGCGTGCACAGGAGCACGCGTGTCACAACATCCCCACCTCATAAGTAAACCCCATACACGCGGCCGCACGAGGATGCCTAGATACCTCGCGCGCTAGTGTGTAGGTAACAGTTCAATTATGCTTTTATTTAGTCACGTAATAATTTGTTGCAGATATATATTGCATATTTTCATCTACAAGATCCCGTTAAGTAAAGCATGCAAAACTGTTCTCAGTACCTTACAAAATAAATCGGTTTCTTGTTGATATTTCTTCACCGCTGTGTGATAGCAGAAAGTTGTACTTAAGTTTTGGATTTTCGAATTTTGCCGGAAAAGGAATGTGTGCTGTCTGTAGCCTAATGTGTGTCCACCCAGAACTCGAAATTATAGTGAAGTCGACCAATTTGGGGCTCTGCATTACCAAAGCAAATTGCTTGTGTTCGTTTATACCAGGAAATGTTCTTCTGTACCTGCACTGTGATTTTTCTGTTCTGAAGCCTTGTTCTGAAATTGGAGAATAATGTTGCTAAACTACTGAGTTAAAAGAAATGCCTTTAACACAGGTTTGTTTAAAATATGTTCGTCTTTAACATGCAGGTGGTCTCCACAGCAGTTTTTTTTTTTTTTTTAGTAATTTAGTAATTTAGAGGTATTGGTAAATATTTTTAAACATGCTTTTAACCATTTTTTACTCTAAGGCTGTGATTGCGAATTTTGCACATAGAAACCACTGGCTTGCTAATTTGCACATCAACCTTTACTCTACCTGGTGAAGCGAGGGCTGGCCGCCATCTTTGTTGTACTGGGGTCGGCGCTCTAGGCTTCCACGGTACTCTTTTACTTAAGGCCGATGCCAGCGCGCGGGCGCACCCAAGGCAAGCCCGTCTGCACCCGTCCGCGCTTGGTGCGCGCTCCGTGCCAGTACTCCTGGCCGGCTCCCTATGGATGTCTCAGGGCGCATGACTTATTCAAGTGAGATGCTGCATAGGCTTAGCATTACTAACTCCAACTGTAATCGAAAATGCATCTTTCCGGATATTTCAACTGGTCCCAGTATGACCACTTGTACTAATTGCGGAACTAAGATTCAGCTCCTAGGGCATAAGATAGCCAACAACAAAAAAAACACAACTAGGGCAGGTATAAGTAACAGTATCAAATGTCTGTTACTTAATGCTAGGTCCCTAGTAAAACATAGGATTGAACTGGCCCACCTCATAGAAAATGAAGGGACTAAAACAGCATTTATAATGGAGGCATGGACAGAAGAAAGCCACACCCCCGGTTATAAATGCCATAACCAGAATAGAATTAATAAAAAAGGGGGCGGATTAGCCATAATCTACCATGAATCTTTTAAAGTCACTTTTAACAACTCCTCCAACGCTGATTGTGAGGCATTGGACTTTTGTTTTCGCCTCTCTCATCGAAATACTTTTAGAGGTACCTTACTATACAGACCACCTGGTCCTAAAGCAGGGTTCCTAACAAAAGCTAGTACCTGGGTTGAAAACGAACTAGGATCAAGTTCTTACTCGATCCTAGGTGATTTCAACTTCCATTTAGAAGTGGAAGAGGATCCAGACACTATTAAACTAACCGATCTATTTAAGACAATTGATCTAACTCAACGAGTTGCTGGACCCACACATAAAGCAGGTCACACCTTAGACGGTATTTTCACCAATAACACGGAAGTTACCATGAATAAAATATTACCAATGACTTGGTCGGATCACAATGCTATCATTTTCCTGATCTCAACTTCAATGCAAAATTTAATAAAAACCACGACCAACCACACGGAGTATCGCTCCTGGAAAAAAGTTAATGCCGATGTCCTTAACAATCTGCTGAAAAAATCTCTCCCCATTATTTCAGAGGATTTGGAGGCCGCAGCCACTGACTACTCCATGTGGTTGGACTCAGCATGTACGCAATTGGTCCCTAGGATAACTCGCCGCAATTTCAGAGTTCATCCATCCGCCCCATGGTACTCAAGACCTGAGAGAACTGAAACGTGAGTGTAAACGCTTGGAAAGACTGTGGGGCATTAACTACGACTCACAGGAAAAAAACGCTATAAGATTTGTTTAGCTCAGTATAAACAACATCTCTTTAAAACCAAACAAGACTTTTTTGCCGCCAAAATTAAAAAAGCAGGAAACTCTTCCAAGGAACTGTTTAAAATGGTTAAATCCCTAGCTGAACCTACCACCCCCCAGTTCGAATCCAGCCAAGAATTGTGCGACAAAATAGCAAACTTTTTCTTTGAAAAAGTGAATAATATTTTTTCAACCTTTACCCATTCAACCATTTTTGGGGCGCCAAACTCGCACGACTCCTCTAATAACTTCGGGACGCTAAAGACTTTCTCGCCCACCTCCCCTGTGGAGGTTCTTAAACTTCTAGATTCGACTAGATCAGGCTCCCCGATGGACCCCTGCCCCCTTTCAGTACTCAGGCTAGCCCCCTCACATCTATTTTTAATTCCATCTTTGTCAAGGGTTACTTTCCGAGGACCTGGAAAATAGCCTCTATTATACTGCTATTAAAAAAAAAAAAAACAGCTTGATCCTCTGGACCCAAATAACTTCAGGCCCATATCAAGGCTGCCTCTCCCTGCCAAACTAATTGAGAAAATCATGAACACACAACTAAGCAGATTCTTGGATGAGGCCCAGGGATTAGACCCTACGCAATATGGATTCAGATCAGGACATAGCACCGAATCGGCGCTGGTCAAATCAACAGAAGAAATAAGAGAGACTTTAGACCAGGTTGGTAAGGCGGTTATGATCATGTTGGATCTGTCTGCAGCCTTTGACACGGTCCATCATGGTTTATTGATGGACCAGCTTCAAGAAATTGGAGTCAAAGCCAAAGCTTGGAGCCTTATCAAGTATTTCCTAGCAGACAGAACACAGGTGGTCTCGCTGGGAGACTTTACTGCTAAAGCTTTCTCCCTGCCATGCGGGGTGCCACAGGGATCTTCCATCAGTCCTACTCTCTTTAACGTATATGTTAAACATCTGGCATCATTGGTAGAATCTTTTGGATTCAACCTCACATCATACGCAGATGATACCCAGATAGTGGTATCCTTACTACCTGCGACCCCTACCAATGTTGTGGATGACTTTAAAGAGTGTATGTCAGCAGTGGGCAGTTGGATGACCCTAAATTGCCTCAAACTTAACTCCACAAAAACGGAGGTAGTCTTGTTTGGAAACAATCCTAGTTTCTGGACACCTACATGGTGGCCAGACTCAATGGGTTCACTACCCACGCCCAGTAGGAAAGTCAAGAACCTGGGCATTATCATAGATGATGAACTTTTGTTCAAGGACCAAGTTAATTCGGTTATCTCCTCCACATCTTTCATTCTTAGATCATGTAGGAAGATACTCCCACTGCTCCCCAAAGAATCACATCGAACGGTCATCTCTGCCCTTGCCCTATCCAGACTCGACTATTGCAATAGTCTCTACATCACCATGTAGGAAGGATTACAGAAAAAGCTGCAGCTACTGCAAAATGCGGCGGCAAGACTTGTATCAGGCATTCCTAAATATGCCTCGATCTCTGCCGAAATAAAAAAACTACACTGGCTTCCAATAAACAAACGAATCCGGTTCAAGGCGTTATGTATGACTCACAGAGCTCTTCATAAGAATGGACCTCGCCACCTAATTAGGCTCTTCCGATGGTATTCTCCTGGAAGAACTTTGCGGTCTTCTCAGGCTAATTTGGTTGTAGTCCCCGAAGTAAACAAAGCCAACTGGGGAGGACGCAGCTTTCTGGTAAAGGCCGCTACTGCCTGGAATGCACTACCGCTATACCTGAGACATATACCCAATCACCTAGAATTCAGGAAGGCTCTCAAGACCAGCCTCTTTACCTCTTAATACCTGTTACACCACCTTTACTCAGGATAGTTTTCTGTTCTACAGCGCCAGGACATCCACGGGTATTAGCCGCGCTATATAAAATGGAATAACATAACATAAATGATATAGATTAAATAGAATATTTGGAATTTGACCCTGTAACAATAATGTGTACAAGAGCTGAATTACTGTGACCTGTGGCTAAGTCCATACCCGGAAGTAGAACATTTTAGTAGCCGGATTGATTTGAAGATCTATTTCACATCGTAATTAATATGACTGTAATGCAGAGCCAATAAAATCTTAGACTATTTCAGTATTGTCTCCGAATGCAAGGTTACCTTCCCGATCATGACAATTCACAATATAGTCTGTATGATGGTGCCACAGATACTTCTTTAAGTTAATTGTTTCTCACTTGTCAATCTTTATTTTGCAAAAAGCATCCTTAAAGCGTTCAAAAGAGCAAGGTCCCTTTCAGTCAGCTGAATGTTGAATACGTGCTGCACCGAGACAAGTCACCGCGAACAAGCTGTGTAGCCAATGAATTAGATGTCTGCCCACAAGGCTGTATTCAGCAGCCTGTGACGATCCCGAGAGGAGAAAAATGAATTTAACACGCACCTTGCCTCTATTTATTTTAGATACTGGCCAGAAAAGGACTGCTGAAAAGAAAGACGGGCGTCGGATGTCTTTTCAAAGACCGAAAGGCACCATTGAATATACAGTAAGTAGTTTTTCGCTTACTTCGCTGTACTGATCTGACATGTTTTTCTCAGTTACGGGGAGCAGCGGTGGTATGTATCTTGTACCGGTAAAACCGCTGTCCTACTGTCTCTTTAACTCGGAAAGCCTGCTCAGTGTAGGGGGATTGCAATGCCTGTTTGTGATTGGGTTTCTACGTTGTTTGCAGTGCATTTGGTTTCTGGTAGTTTGTGAATTCATTGTTTTCTTGTCGAAGTGGAAGATTTTTTATATGCTTCATGTCTGTGATTTCGGTTCAGTATTCACACTTTGAGACTTAAGCTGTTATTTATTTTAAAATATAATGTTTATCAAAGCGCCGAGCCCCGGGTATTATTTAGCTTGCTCCCTCCTTTATCGATGACCTTCAAACGTTCGTCGGATCGCTCCCATTGATCTGAAATGGACCGGGTTGGAGCTCCGTTTCCAGCTCTGCCTGAAAATGGAGCCTTTCTCCAACGGCGGGATGCTCTTCAAATGACCCTCAAACCTCGCTGCAGTCAAGTTTTCGCATTTCCTGGTTACCATGGGAAACCAACTTGAGGAAAATCTGTTTTCTTTGATATTGCGAGTAAGTGATCAGGAAACAAAACTGATACGTTATCATTACTGCCCCCACGGCAACAGAGCCTTATCTTGCATGTCTTATGCTTGTTTTAAATTGCTGCAGTTCCACGTTCCAAAAGCCCTGTTAGAAGCCCATTGCATCACTGTTATCTTACTTGCAAATCGTATTATTGTATATTATCCTTTATGAAATTGACTTTAGTTTCCTCCATCCATTTTTAAAGTGCTTTACTTTAAACATTTACACCGTTTTATATTTTTCATTGTTTGACTGTTTAACTTTACGTGTATCAGTGGCCTGTGCCATTTTTCAAAGTAAATTGTATTAGTTTACGCAAAAACAGAATACTGTTTATCTGCCGTATGACTGCCAGGATGCCTGGTATAAACCCGAGGTGTACACGAGGACCACATCCATTCTACATTTTCATGCTATTCAAAAGAGACATTTATATGCAATAAATCCAAATGGAACTTTTTTTCGTAATTGGTGGATATCTTGAAAATCTTTCATGGATACGATTCTCGTGGCATGTAAGCACGTTTTTCTACTTTTCTTGCAGTGCTTTTGTTTCAGTTGGAACTTGACAAAAAAGACATTCCATTTGATATTTTTTTATGTCCATCTACGCTACCTTGACCTACTAGACCTGGCTAGCCTTGAAAAAAAGTTTACAAATCTCTGTTTTGCTAATTCTCTTTGATAAAGCTGTATAGTGTGTACCAATGACTATGATCATACCCTGATGTGTTACGAGTCAAGTGAATACTAGCCCCTCGTACCTTTTAGCAAGGCACTTAAGGATGCCCTGTCAAGTGTGTTGGCCAAACCTTGCTCTGGCCCCCAGTCCCCCACCAGATGCCCTGGCCCGAGCAACCCTATGTTTTATCTCTGCAGCCCTCCCCTGAAAGCTTGGTGGTGCAGGTGGCTACAAGCAGGACAAACCCAAATGCATTTCCAATTCCCCCGGTAGGGCATCAAAATGAGTAGAGATGTTTAGAAAGAGTCTTCTCGTCCACCGGGTTGGCTCATAGATCGGTGAATGCCAGCTGCCTCTTTGGGCACTATGCCCACGGCCTTTGGTGTCTCAAGTCCTCCCATGTGTTTATGAAGATCTCTGACCTGTCCTTGCCCAGGCTGTACAGAAAAGGCGTGACAAAGCCAAGTTCACAATTCGTTGTGGTTTGGCCACCACCAATTCCATTGTGTGGGCTATCGGTACTTGTGAAGCCATTCGGCGCCAGTCGACTTTTTTAAGGCAATGCTCAGTCATGAACATGCTCTTTGGGGACAAGGCAAATTCCACTCTAAAGCAGTTCAAAGAGAGTAGGGCCATGACGCGTACTCTGAGCTTATCTGCCATGCTTCGGCAAGCACATCAGCCCCATTGATTCTTTTGTGGCTTTGACAGAGGCACCTATTAGTCATTGCATCCAACCTCAACAAGATACCCAGGAGATGAGCTCAGCTAATGACATCTAGAGGGTCACTCGTGACCGTTGCACCCGGATGTGGCACAGGGTTTCTTCTGAGAATGGGTAAAACCCTGGCTTGATCTATTTGCCACGGCCGAGAACAAGCAATGTTGACACTTCTGCATTTTGGGGCTTCCAAGGCACCTCTTGCGCATAATCTCGTTCCACTTTGAGTGGAACTCATGACTCCTGTATGCCTTTCCGCCAATACCACTCCTGCCCCAAGTTCTCAAGTAGATCAGGCCCGACCGGCCCCAAGTCATCTCAGTGGCCTCAGATTGGACACATATTGTATAGTATCCAGAACTCCTGGGCTTGTACATCTGTCCGATCAGGCTTCCCCTCTGGGAGGACCTGCTGTTGCAACAACCGGGCAGGGTTCTGCAACCAGACCTCCACACTCTCCACCTTCATGCAAGGTGATTGAGTAGTGACAACTGACCACTTCTGACCTTCCTCCAGAGGTGATTGTTGTCATTTTGGCAGCCTCACCAAAAACTGTATACATCTGTTGTTGGGACAAATTTGTGGCTTGGTGTGGTGCTCAGCAGATAGGCTCCTCCTGGCAAAGTGATGTTTCATTGTTTTTTTGTCCCTGGCCTGGCAGGCACAGTTAAAGGATACCTTTTTATTTTATTTTAACGGTTGCCAGAACAGCCCTCAATGTTTAAGTCTTCATTAGTTAAGCACTTTCTGAAAGGTTCGCAACATATGTTTCTTCCCTCTTTTTGTCATGCCACAGTGTGACCATAACTTGTTCCTCAAATATCTGATGTACAATCCATTTGAGCCGCTTCACAGCTGTCCCTTGCGGCTTCATCCTCAAGACAGTTCCTTGTGGCCATACAATCAGTGCAATGTGTGAGTTTCTTGGTCTTTGTGTTAAACCAATATACACCACCTTTTTCCCCAAATAAGCTGGTTTTGCAGGCATGGGCATCCTTGCTGCTTAAAGTTGTGACGTCGTTCCACGTTGGTCAGAACATCACCTTGCTGGTGTGCTATGCTCTGTCTCACCTCTCGAAGGAGAAGTCCACCTTTTGTACCCTGAGAAAGCTTTAACCTATTCTATTGATCGTGCCAAAGAACACCGGGTGGATGACTAGCTCTTTGTAGGGTTCTCTGAACCAAAAAAAGGCAAAGCTGTGCAGGAGAACTATCTTCCGCTGGATCGTGCTTTTCATTGAGATTTGCTTCTCATTAGTGAAAAAGCAGCATCTGGAAGGACTCTGTGCTCATTGTGCCAAAGCTGCTACCACTGCATTGGCACCCGAAGTCACTGTCCTGCTCATTTGTTGGGCACTATTGTCTGTATTGTCCGTTTTGCCGAGAGGCGCGTTTTGCTAGCTCAGTCTGGCAGGAGTTTCTGGTTGGATTGCATTTACAGACCTACTTCCGGTTAGGTATTGCGATGGTATCTGTTCAAAAGGTGAGGAGTCCGTGGCCAGAAATCTATAGGAAGAAGACATTTATTTCTTTTGATAATGCTGTTGCTGGTAGCGAGTCTGTCAAGCCGTAGATTCCTCATCGACCTTCCCATCCTCGCCATTCTGTGATTGGACCCCCTCCATTCAAGAGATGCCAAGTTGTACTTCTGTTTTTCGATTTTCTAATTTTGCAGAAAAAAGGTGTACTGTCTTTAGCTTAATCTGTGTCCATCCAGAACTCAAAATAATAGTACAGTTGGCCAATTTGGAGCTCTGCATTGCCAAAGCAAATGGCGTTTTCTTCTATTATACCAGGAAATGTTCTGTACCTGCACTGTGATGTTTCTGATGTTCTGAAATTGAAAACCACAAGTTGAATCTTCACACTAGTCACAACCTATTTCCTATTAAGATTTTGCATCTGGAGGAGCGGACAGCCTCCAAAGCAACAAATGTCTGCGAACAGGAGTGGCACTAGATAGAATCCACACATCACTTTTGGAGTGGAATGGTGTCAGTGTGGATCCACGCTATGCTACCTACCGGCATGTGGAGGTATTACTCTAGTGTTTCCAGGTCCAATCTGACACCTAGGGAAAAGGTAAGTAAATTCTTCTACAGTTCCTATTGGATATTGTTTGTTTTAGTGTAATTTGGGTTGCAAAACAACTTGCGGGCATTCCGTGCTCTCTCTCCAACTCAATTTATTTTATTCATATTACTTCTATATTGACAGAAAAGGAAGGTTAATTATCTTTAGAAGACTGCCCTCTTAAGTCTGTAATGCTGGCCTAAGTCGCATACTATTCTCACCCCTTTAGTTAGGCCTTGTCTGTCTGTTGAATGATAACTGAAAAACAGATTCAGGTGCCCCAGTGTAATCTGGGGTTACTCCAGTATTGGAACTTTCATAGATTCAAATGCTTGAATCATTCCCCGTCGTTGAGCGTTGAGTCCCACAGCACATTATAATAGCAATGCAATGTTAAGCATAGAGTAGAAAGGCCCTTCAGTTCTGTAACATATCCTAGTCATTTAAAAAAAAAAAGACACTAAACTTATGTTTGAACCAATTACAATGCCCTGCCCTCTAGAACACGCCTGTGAGAATTTCCAGTCCTCAGATTTTCAACTGCACGCCGTGCTAGGGAGTCTCCACTGATCTTTGCTCAGTTATACCCGTTCTGAACTATTCCAAGGAATTCCAAACCTTCTAATTACCTCACTGATATACAGATTTATCCTGAATACCAGTTTGTCTGTATTTCTGGACTTTAGTTCTGTTTTCTTCATGTTGGATAAAGAAAATAATCTTTTCATGGCCTCTTCCGCCTGCGGTAAGAAAAGGCTTCATTCGGATGATCCTCATCAAGACTGGACATATTGCCTTTATCCATCGCATGAGGCCACAGAATGTAAGATATGTCGTACCTTTTCAACTAAAACTCTTTAGGACCTTGAAGGGCAGCTGTAGATATGGCGTCAAAAACGTAAAACCGGGAAGGAGCTGCTGTCTGATGATGACCGTGAGGACACTTCTTCCTCCTCAAGAAGATCGCAGAAGAGTGAGAGATTATCTTATTCTCACTCTTCTATGGAGCAGTCTAAAAAAGCCCCCTCACCCCCCATAAAAAGGCTACTAATGGGTCTTAGAGAGGGAGCATTCCTTCAAAATCTCCTCAGGAAGGCATAAGGGGAAGAAAGGAACCATCGGTCTCCTCAAAAAGCCTGAAAAAGCTAGGTCTTACCCGCCTACACCACTTCCTAAAGTCTCTCACTTCAAGAGACAGTTATCTGCACCATCTACTGACATCGTCTGAGCGTCTCTGCGTCAAGGAAAAAACTGCAGTGTCTACGACAGCTACCATCTCCACACTGATTATGACCCTGTCTTTCCTGAGGCGACATCCTGGTCGACGGATCATACACTTGGATTGTCAGCGCTTAAGATTACTCTGACCATGTCGTCAACAGTGAAGACGGTTCCTCCATTGACTACGACGTCCCTCCCGTCGACGATGACGTCCCTCCCGTCGACGATGACGTCCCTCCCGTCGACGATGACGTCCCTCCCGTCGACGATGACGTCCCTCCCGTCGACGATGACGTCCCTCCCGTCGCGATGACGTCCCTCCCGTCGAAGATGACGTCCCTCCTATCGCTGGAACACACTGCTCTTTCGACGTCGTTGCTGCCATCCTTGTCAACAACCTTGAAGACAAGAGATTTATTTATTTTTAAAGACAAAATAAGACCTTTAACTCCTGCACATACCTCTCCAAGCAAGATGTGTCCAATGCTACTAGCCCACATGTTCCACAAACAAGATTCGGATTAGGAGGGTGCCCTTTAGGAGTGTCACACAGCACATCCAAGCTGCATATCAAGTGCCAGGATGACTTGTACGAGGAGAGTGAATACGAGGAGCAAGACCCTCAAGACCAATACCAACAAGAAGAAATGCCTTACTCATTAGCTACAGACCTGAAGGTCATGCTCTTAGATTACAGAAAGCGTTTTCTGCCAACTTCATCTACTACTGCTCATGCTTCCCCCACCTGTAAGATCTCCATCTGGGTAACCAGCTACTCCACAGCATAGACCATTGTTACTGCCCTCGTCGGTAAGACGTTCTCCACCACAGCTCTCCTGCAGGACCGAACAACTTCCTATGATGACAGAGAAAATGGAGGGCTCCGTGACCCCCATACGGAATGGGATCATTATTTATTGTCTGCACTATCATCTCCGTCGCCAACCCCAGTAGATTCCCAATCTGAAGACTTTGGGTGATTCCATAACCTGCTAGAAAGGGCAGCAAAAACATTTGACCTGCCCATGCCTACCACAAAGACGGACTGCTTTCTTTATGATTTCAAGGATTCCTTTCAGGAGAGTATGAGCTACACCCATTGTGAGCTACATATGGGAGGAGTGCTTAAAAGTAATGAATCCAGCCATGACGACCTTTAGTTGTACAGCGCTTGGAAAATAATACAAGGCTACAGAGGATGCTCCTGCATGTCTCACTGGTCACCCAAAGACTGATTCAGTTATCACACAGGCAGCCCAGTGCAGATCTAGACTCCCTCAGTGCCATTCTCCGTGCCTCCGAATAAGGAGGGTAGGCACCTTGATAATATTGGTAAGTGCTTTTCATCCATGTCGGCGCTTATGGTAAGGGTGGTGAATTCCCTGATTGTTCTCAGACGATATGATCACCAAATGTGGGCCGATATTGCTCCATATCTGGATCA
Source organism: Triturus cristatus (assembly GCF_964204655.1). Classification (NCBI taxonomy): domain Eukaryota; kingdom Metazoa; phylum Chordata; class Amphibia; order Caudata; family Salamandridae; genus Triturus; species Triturus cristatus. The sequence continues at coordinate 387,176,767 of NC_140587.1, read as the reverse complement.
GCTTCCGGAGGACCTCAAAGCAAAGGCCAAAAAAGTTCTACAGGAAGGAGATAGCACATCATTGGAGGGGTTTCATTGTGCCATGGACATTGCCTCTACTACATTTAGACAACTTGCAGGAACTACTGTGTTAAGAAGGCAGGGCTGGCCCAAAGCTACCTCCTTTAGGCCAAATGTCCAAAAAAAGGTCTTGGATCTGCCCGTTGATGGCGGAGCCATTTTCAGCCATCATATTGACAAAGCCCTACAAGCCTTGAGAACTGACACTGACACAGCTAAGTCATTGGGCACACTTCCATATCAGAAATTGCACTTGCGAGGTATTAGGGGATTAGGACTTCCATCATGCCGAGGAAGCTACCAACATTATCGTTACCCCTCTTATTCATCTGCCTTTCAGCAGCTTCGTCCCCAGTACTCACAAAGGCAACCACCATAAACAGCCTGCAATAGGCTAGCACCAAGAGGCAGAGCGGGACGCCAGGAAAAGGACTCAACGTCAATTACCGCTTGTAGGCTCCAGCTACTCCCCTTTTCTTCCCTTTCAGGCTAGGAAGAAGATTATTCAACTACAGTCAAAGCTGGCAAGATCTAACAGACTAATGAGTCTTGAACCTTGTTCAATTTGGTCACACCGAATTCATCCAGGCCCCACCTCAAACGTCCATTCCGAAACCATGTATATCTTCTCAAATTGGAGTTCAAAACCATGCTTAAAAAAAGGGCGTTAGAAAGAGTTCCTGCTTTAATACAAGGAAAAGGATTCTATTCCTGTTTCTTCTTGGTCTGCAAGAAATTGAAGGAGTGGCGACCAATTCTAGACCTGAGAAGTCTCCACACCTATCCCAAAAACAGCAATTCCGCATGGTGACATTGTTGTATATTCTGCTTCTCCTAAACAAGGGAGATTATATGTTTCACATCCCCTTCCACCCATCACACAGGAAATTCCTAAGATTCAAAGTTGCCGGCAGCCATTGCCAGTTCCGGGTTCTTTCTTCTGGCCTGAAGTTTGCCTCTCGAATATTCACAAAGTGCCTGGCACCTGTGGCAGCCTTCTTGAGAACAGACGAACACCAGGTTTTCCCATATTTAGATGATTCGTTAGTCAAGGCACCTTCCAATCGGGCTGCACAAAGTTCGACAACTACCTGCACGACTATTCAGCAAGCTGGGCCTCACACTGAATCATGAAAAGTCAGTTCTCTACCCATCAAAAAACAGAGTTCTGGAGAGTAACGCTCAATACTACGCTCAGCAAAGTGTACCCCTACATCAGAGAGGCAATTAAAGCTTATGTCCTTAGCAAAATTGGTACTAAGAAAAGGGTCTCTTTCAGTTCGCCTCTACAAGTCCCTCCTAGGGAAGATGCCATCATGCATCCCTCTAGTTCCATTCTGCCATCTATGGCTGCGTCTGTTCCAGGTGGAACTCGTCAGACAATGGGTACAGGCAACAAGGTCTTCTCGACAACCTCATCAAAGGTATTGCATCCATAGTCAAAGCCCTATCCTGGTGGACGCGACAAGCTAATCTGCCAGTTGACCTTTCTTTTGTAAGTTCAGCTTCTCCACTAGTCCTCACCACTGCCGCCTCCCTAGACCGATTGGGAGCATACCGTCAAGACCTTCAGGTGGCAAATGTCTCCTCTGCATTTTCATATCAATCTGCTCGAGCTCAAGACAGTGCACCTAGTCTTTCAGGCTTTCCTTTCAAGGATAAGAAATTGTGCAGTGCTCATCCGAGCGGACAATAGGACCACGATGCAGTACATTGACAAGCAGAGCGGTACAAGATCACATCTCCTGTCCCAGGAGGGGCAAAGCATCTGGGAATGGTCCATCCGCCACTGAGTGCATCTGGAAACAGAACATGTCCCGGGAAAATAGCTGACACTCTCAGCTGGCTGATGAACTCTTGCCATGAGTGGGACTGGATCAGAAAATACTCTACAGCATCTTCTCTCAGTAGGGCAAACTAGATCTCGACCTCTTTACAACCCTCCAGAACCGCAAATGCTGGTTCTTTGCAAGCTGGTATAATCTTTGGGGATTATGAGGGAATCCATTTTCGATTGAATCTTTGCTTACACCTTTCCTCCCATACCTCTCCTTCCAAGAGTACTCATGAAAATGAGGGCAAAACCATGCAGGATAATTCTCATAACCCCCAAGTGGCCATGCCAGAATTGGTTTCCGGAACTACTTCTCCTCATGGAGGAAACACTTATACAGTTGAAGAAGATACCCTCTTAACTAACAATGAACTAGAATCAAATGCTGCATCCAGATCTCTGGTCTTTTCAGTTATCAGCTTGGCTCCTGAGCACAATGAATTTGCCCATCTAAACATCTCACCAGACTGCAGGAACATACTGTCCAGAGCACGCGCAGAAAGTACAAACCAAACCTATCACCTTAAGTGGAAACAGTTTTGCATATGGTGCCAACAGGCTAACATACATCCACTTTATTCTTTACCTTTAGAGATCCCTCCATATATTTTGCAGTTAGCGTGCTCCGGATTGGCCCACACATATATCAAGGTCCATTTGGCGGCCATCTCCCGCTTCAGGCGATCACCCATGTTACCGTCTTAATGGTCTGCCAGAATAATGCAACAATTCCTCAAATATTTAGATTTTTCCACCAGTTAGGCCTCCACTCTGGCAACTAAACATTGTGGCATCCATTTGAACCCATTCACAAAGCAGATATTAAATTCCTTTCCTGGAAAGTATCCCTCCTTGTAGCTTTGACATCTGCCAGACATGTCCGTGAGATACAAGGCTTCACCATACAGGAGCCTTTCTTGCAATTTACAGACAATAGGGTGATTCTTCGCACAAACCCTAACTTAATTCCTAAAATCCATTCTGATTTTAATCACAATGAACCGGTCATCCCAAAAACATTATTTCCATACTCTTCAAAGCCAGCTGAAGGGACACTGCATTCCTTAGACATTAAGAGGTTAAGAAGTTCTATTTAGACATAAGTCTACTTCAACTACGCTGTTAGCTGGTTTGTCACTTCACGAGATTTGCTAAGCGGCAACCTGGATAAATAGTCACACCTTTACAAAGCATTACTGCTTGGAATCTGCAGTTCACAGCGACGCAACAGTGGGTCAAGCAGTGCTAAGATATCTTTTTCAGTGAAGATGAACTATCTCCTTCACACCATCCTCTACTGGTTATGAACATTTTCTCACTGCACTTTTAGATATGGGTAAATATAGTTGTGTGATTATGTACATCACTGATCAATTATGTATACACGTGTGTGTGTGTGTGTGTGTGTGTGTGTGTGTGTGTATATATATCTATATATGTGTGTGTATACTTGCCATTTATCCAGTATTGCGGTATCTTTCATAGATTCACATGCCTGAATCATTCCCCGTCGCCGAGGCGGGAGTCCCTGGTAAATAAAAAGTAGTGCCAAAATGTTAGTAGTAGGCCCAAAGAAAAGGCCCAAAGCCTATATCTTAGTAGCCTATCTACCTCATTATGCAAAAGAACCAAGAATTTGGTAACAACCAATCAGACACCAGCACCCTTCTAGAACCCTCTCAGCAGAGCCAGTTCTCCTCAGATTTTCACCGCACGTCGTGTGGAAGGGAGTCTCCCTGAGTGCCTCTCAGTTTTTCAACTTGCTACAGCATGTCTGACAAGAAGGCCTTGTTTAAATCCTGCAGGACCTGCGCCAAGAAGAGGGTCCATGTTGATGATCATCATTTGGGCTGCATCTACTGCCTCTACCCTAAACATGAGGCAAGAGATTGCAAGATTTGCCGCACCTTCCCTACCAAAACTCTTTGGGATAGGGAAGCGAGAGTGCTTTTGTTGCTGAAATCCTCTTCGGCTGAGGAGGATGACAGAGCCTCTACTGCTAGCAAGAGAGCTAGATCGCAGGACAGCTCTTCCAGTGAGTGAAAGAAGCGCCAGAAATCTCACCATTCTACTTCTGGTTCTGTTCAGAGGAGTCCCAAAATTTCCTCTGAATCCGCGCACTCTCCTCAGGATTCTACGGTCAAGGCTAGAACACAAACTGTGAGTAAAAGCCTGTCAAAATCTCTGGCTTTCTCTCCATCTACGATTTCTGTCACCTCGTCTGCTCCTTCATTGACGGATACTATCTCGACGACGGCCATTACCTCTCCTATTCTGTCAACGAGGATTACTATCCTCTCAAAAAAGCCCGTCGTCTAGGTGTCATCGACTAAGTCCTCGTCGACGAAGCCAGCATCGATGAAGCTTTCATCGTCGATAAGAGAAGCGTCGACTAAGAGAAGCGTCGACTAAGAGAAGCGTCGACGAATAGCTCGTCGACGAAGACGATCCCGTCGACGAAGACGATCCCGTCGACGACGACGATCCCGTCGACGACGACGATCCCGTCGACGAAGACGATCCCGTCGACGAAGACGATCCCGTCGACGAAGACGATCCCGTCGACGAAGACGATCCCGTCGACGAAGATCCCATCGACAAGTCCGTGGACGATAGCCCCGTCGACGACGACCTCGTCGACGATGGACACTAAAAACCTATTAACATCAAAGGAATCCATTTCTAGAACAATGCCTGGAGATTTACCTGTTCAGTCTCCGACACTTGCAATGGCGCCCGCTCATTCCACTCCTATTTCCACCAGGAGTTTCCAGCTAAAGACTTTTCAAAGACCGGAATGTAGCGACATATCGCCGCTTACTCCCTCACATCTCCTAGAAACATATGTGCAGGGTGAGGATGATGATTATGAGGATGACGAGGACGAAGGGCCCTTTGGGATCGCTCGCCATCCTTCTGAACTGCACATCAAGTGTCAAGATGACGATGATGAGGAGGAGGACAATTATCAGGGGCATTACTATCTGGAAGACAGTCGTTCCGCATCATAGACCTTGCTACAGACAACCTCGTCAGAGCGAGATGTCACATCTGCCTCCGACTTTAATTCAAGACCTGCAAGCCATGCTTGCAGATTATAAGCAGCGTTTTCCACCGCAGCCAGTCATTCCACAGGTTCCGCGGACTGCGCCGCAGCCGGACCCATTGCCTTTGCCTGAAGATCCAGCCCCAACGCCTCAACTGCCTGATCCTCCACAGGACCCGCGTCAAGGTCAAGATTCAACCTCGGAGGAGGAATTCGAAGAGGGTGAGCTACCAGACCCAGCAGACCCTTGGGATTCTTATATAATCCCTATGCCTTCGCCACCCACCCCTCTACCATCTGATTCGCCCCCAGAAGATATATGGGGGTTCCATAACCTTATGCAGCGCGCAGCGACCAGGTTCCACTTGCCGGTTACCATTGAGCAGTCTGACTGTTTTCTTCATGACTTTAAAGAGGAGTCAAGAAAGGTTACAAGAGCTATCCCTATCATTGACTACATTTGGAAGGAAGGAGTTCAAATTATGAAAAACCCAGCATCATTGCCAGCGGTGCTTCCACGGATTGACAAAAAATACCGTGCTCCTGCCAACAGTCCTTCCTGTCTCATTGGCCAACCTCGGCCAGACTCTGTTATCTCACAGGCAGCACAACAAAAATCTAAGAATCCGGCAGCACCTGTCACTACACCACCGGATAGGGAAGGACGACGCCTGGATTTAATTGGCAAAAAATTTTCAACGATGGCAGCTGCATCCATCAGGGCAGCCAACTCGTTGGCGATAATAGGGCGTTATGACCGCCAAATGTGGTCAGAAATGGCAAGCTTTATTGACCTCATCCCAGAGGACAACAGACAAGACGCTCGGAAGATTTTGTTGGAGGGTGAGCGTGCAGCATCAGAGACTATCGACTGCGCTCTGGATATTGTAAATACTAATTTTCGCCAGTTGGCTGGGGCAGCTGTTCTCAGATGCCAGGGTTGGCTTAAGGCCACCACGTTCAGACCAGAAGTCCAGACAAAAATATTGGATATGGCCTATGATGGCGAATCGTTGTTTGGAAAGCATATAGATGACGCACTCCAAGCAATAAAGACCGATACTGATACCGCAAGATCATTGGGCTCCTTGCAGTACAAACGAGGTACCTTCAGAGGAGCAAGAGGCCGCGGATTTTCATCCAGAGGAGGTTATCACACCCAACAGAATAGGTACCAGCCTCAGTATCGACATTCATATCAATCTTCCTACAGACAAACCAACACGTCTGGTTTCTCTCGTCAAGGCGGACGAAAAAGATCGCAGAATCAGGAAAGAGACACCACAAGGAAGCAATGATTTCTGCAGGGCGCCTTCCACTCCTTTTCCCCTCCCTGTGGGTGCGAAGATTTCAACTTTTGTGAGCAAGTGGCAAGAAATTACGTCGGACCAGTGGGTTCTGGACCTGGGTCTCAACGGCCATACCTTAGAGTTTGTCACCAAGCCACCCAACACACCACCCAAGGGACCCCCTCCCCCTCGTCTTCACTTACTATTCAAAGAAGCTTTAACGATGCTCCTCAAGAATGCAATCGAGAAGGTTCCTGCACTTCAAAAGGGGATGGGTTTCTATTCCCGCTTTTCTCTCATCAAGAAGAAATCAGGGGAGTGGCGTCCAATCTTAGACCTTCGCAATCTGAACAGATTCCTCAAGGTCACTCTGGCAGAAATTCTAAGTTGCCTCAACGAGGGAGATTTTCTAGCTTCTTTAGATATGGAAGACGCTTACTTTCACATCCCAATACATCCGAAGCATCGCAAGTATCTTCGCTTCACAGTGGCTGGAGCCCATTACCAGTTCAAAGTGCCCCCCGTTTGGGTTAAAGTCTGCCCCAAGGATATTTACGAAGTGCCTAGTTCCAGTGGCAGCAGCGTTGCGATCCCAAGGAATCCAAGTCTTCCCGTATTTAGACGACTGGTTGATAAAAGGTCCTTCGGAAAGCTCAGTCAAGACTGTCGTGACAACATCTCTTCGTCTGTTCCACTCTTTGGGGCTTACGGTCAACAGGAGCAAATCTCAATTACACCCTAGGCAGATCCTTCCTTTTCTGGGAGCTCTGCTAGATACCGTCCGCTGCAAGGCATTCTTATCTCACGAACGGCAGGTTTGTCTTCAAAAGTTAGCAATCCTGATTTCCAAAAGAAAGTAGTTTCTGTCTGGATGTTCGCGTCGCTCCTAGGGATGTGCTCCTCTGCAATACACCTCGCCCCTCTGGCACGGCTCCGTATGCGACCCTTGCAGGAGGAGTTATACCTTCAGTGGCAGCAGGCGATGGGTTCCTTCGACGACATCCTCAGAGTCACTTCAGGCATGAAGAGCGCTCTACGTTGGTGGTCCCACATACCCAACTTAGCAGAAGGACTCACTTTCATACAGAAGATTCCAGACTTTGTCCTCACTACGGATGCTTCCATGGAAGGATGGGGAAGTCATCTCCAAGACTTAAAGATACAGGGGAAGTGGTCTCCAGAGTACAAGAACAAACACATCAACAGTCTGGAATTGCGAGCAATTTTCCTGTCTCTGCAAGCTTTCCTTCCAAGGATTGCAGGTTCTTCAGTTCTGGTTCGGACCGACAATACCACCAGCATGTTTTACGTGAACAAGCAAGGATGGACAAGATCAGCAACTCTGTCCACAGAGGCTCAGGAGTTGTGGGAATGGGTCACACTCCACAACATAACCCTCAGAGCAGAACATGTCAGAGGTCTCTGCAATACATTAGTGGACACGCTCAGCAGATCCCAATCAGATTGCCACGAATGGGAGCTAGAACACGCTCAAGTGCTCAGAGTATTCAGAGCTTGGGGAACACCACCACTGGATTTGTTCGCCACAAAAGAGAACAAGAAATGCCGCTTTTATGCCAGCAGATACCCTCAACAGGGGTCAAGGGGGAATGCCCTGTCCATGCGATGGTCAGGGATTTGTGCTTACGCTTTTCCCCCCGATACCTCTAATACCGAGGGTCATATGCAAAATCTCATCTTGATTGCACCCAGAGGGCCACGCCAATACTGGTTTCAGGAGCTTCTATAACTATCCCAGGACCAGCCGATCCGTCTTCTCCCGACGCCCGCAATGCTGTCAAGGAACAGAGGTCAGGTTCTCCACCCAGACCCTCAGTTCTTACATTTACACGCATGGCTCCTGACTTCTTAGAATTTAGGGACCTGGATATCCCTCAAGACTGTAGGGATATATTAACGAAATCACGAGCCCACAGCACGATAAAAACTTACCGTCTGAAATGGAAACGGTTTTGCTGTTGGTGTGAAGCAAACCAGGTGCACCCGGTGGACGCTCCTGCAGAACAGATCCTCCCTTATTTGTTACACCCGGCAAGATCTGGACTTTGTTTCCCTTCAGTCAAAGTCCACTTAGCTGCACTTTCCAGATTCAGAAAGGGTGCTCATGGCCCTTCCCTTTGTTCATCCTCTTTAATTGAGCAGTTTATGAAAGGACTTTTCCGGGAGTTTCCTCCGGTCAGACTTCCGCCACCGGAATGGGAACTCAACACAGTCTTAATGCAATTAATGAAGCATCCATTCGAGCCTATCCACAAGGCTGACCTCAAATTCCTTACCTGGAAGGTTGCTTTACTTCTGGCTTTAACATCAGCTCGACGAGTGAGTGAAATTCAGGCATTGACTATAAAGGAACCCTTTCTACACTTCACTCAAGACTACGTGCACCTCCGAACTAATCTAACATTTATCCCTAAGGTGCTGTCACAGTTTCATCTTAATGAACCAGTGACGTTAAAAACTTTCTTTCCTAACCCATCTACTCCAGTGGAACGAGCCTTAGAATTTAAGACATCTCTCGATATCAAGAGATGTCTTAAATTCTATCTTCAAAGAACCTTAAAGTCCGACCAATTGTTCGTGGCTTATGGCCAAACTACCCTGGGAAGGGTGGTGACAAAATCCACCATTGCCAGATGGATAGCATCTACAATCCTTTTCTGCCATGACAAAGCTTACAGGCCATTGTTACGGAAACCCAAGTCCCATTCCATGAGAACAGTAGCAGCGTCTACAGCATTGTTTGCTGGTGTGACTAGAAAATATATGCCGTGCTGCGACATGGAAAAATTTCCACACTTTTACGAGACATTACTGCCTCCAATCTACGTATCGAGACGATGCAATCAATCAATCAATCAAGGACATTTATAGAGCGCACTACTTACCCGTTGGGTCTCAAGGCGCTTAGGGGTGGGGGGGTGCCGTTACTGCTCGAACAGCCAGGTCTTGAGCTTCTTCCTGAAGGAGAGGTGGTCTTGGGTCAGGCGCAGGTTGGCCGGGAGGGAGTTCCAGGTCTTGGCGGCCAGGTAGGAGAAGGACCTTCCTCCTGTTGTCGCTCTACAGATGCGTGGGACGGTGGCGAGGGCGCGGCTGGCTGAGCGGAGGTGGCGTTTGGGAGCGTAGAAGTTTATTCGGTTGTTGAGGTAGCTCGGGCCTTGGTCGTGTAGGGCTTTGTGTGCGTGGGTGAGGAGACGGAAGGTGATTCTTTTGTTGACGGGGAGCCAATGCAGGTCTCTCAGGTGTGCGGAGATGTGGCTGTTTCGTGGGATGTTGAGGATGAGTCTGGCTGAGGCGTTCTGGATGCGCTGGAGTCTCTTCTGGAGCTTGGCGGTGGTTCCGGCGTAGAGGGCGTTGCCGTAGTCCAGTCGGCTGGTGACGAGGGCCTGGGTGACGGTCTTCCTGGTCTCCGTGGGGATCCACCAGAAGATCTTCCGTAGCATGCGCAGGATGTTGAAGCACGCCGAGGAGACGGCGTTGACTTGTCTGGTCATGGAGAGGGAGGAGTCCAGGATGAAGCCCAGGTTGCGTGCGTGGTTTGTCGGTTTGGGTGCGGTGCCCAGGGCGGGGGGCCACCAGGAGTCGTCCCAGGCGGTGGGTGTGGAGCCCAGGATGAGGACCTCCGTCTTGTCTGAGTTCAGTTTCAGGCGGCTGGTCGTCATCCACTCGGCTACCTCCTTCATCCCTTTGTGCAGGTTGGCTCTGGCGGCGGCGGGGTCGTTGGTCAGGGAGAGGATCAGCTGGGTGTCGTCGGCGTAGGAGATTATGTTGAGGTTGTGTTGGTGTGCGATGGCCGCGAGGGGGCTCATGTAGACATTGTAGAGGGTAGGGCTCAGCGAGGATCCTTGAGGGACGCCGCAGATGACTTCGGTGGCCTCTGACTTGTACGGTGGCAGGCGGACTCTCTGTGTTCTTCCGTCGAGGAAGGAGATGATCCATTCCAGTGCCTTCTCCTGGACTCCGACGTTGCTGAGGCGTTGCACTAGGGTGCGGTGGCAGACAGTGTCGAAGGCCGCGGAGAGGTCTAGGAGGATGAGGGCCGCTGTTTCTCCGTTGTCCATCAGGGCTCGGATGTCGTCGGTGGCGGCGATGAGGGCGGTCTCGGTGCTGTGGTTGGCTCGGAAGCCGGACTGCGAGGGGTCGAGGGATCCGTTCGTCTCCAGGAAGGCGGCCAGCTGCTTGTTGACGGTCTTCTTGATGACTTTGGCTGGAAACGGGAGTAGCGAGATGGGGCGGTAGTTCTTGAGCTCGGTGGGGTCTGCTGTAGGTTTCTTGAGTAGAGCGCTGAGTTCGGCGTGCTTCCAGCTCTCGGGGAAGGTGGCGGTGTCGAAGGAGGTGTTGATAATGTCCCGCAGGTGGGGTGCGATGACAGCGTCGGCCTTGTTGAAGACGTGGTGAGGGCAGGGGTCAGTCGGAGATCCGGAGTGGACGGAGTTCATCATGCGGACGGTGTCTTCGGTGCTGATCGGAGTCCAGGCGCGGAGGGTGGTGGTGGGGGGGCGTTGGTGCGGTCGTGACGTGCGTCGGATGGGTGCTGAAGCTGTTGTGTATGTCCGCGATCTTGTTGTGGAAGTAGGAGGCGAGGGAGTTGCAGAGGTCTTGCGAAGGGGTGATGTCGTTGTTTCCGGCATTGGGGTTGGAGAGCTCTTTCACGATGTTGAAGAGTTCCTTGCAGTTGTGTGCGTTGTTGTCCAGCCGGTCCTTGAATGCAGTTTTCTTGGCGGCGCGGATCAGTTGGTGGTGCTTCCGGGTGGCGAGTTTGAGGGCGGTCATGTTGTCTGGTGTAGGTTCCTTTCTCCAGACTTTCTCGAGGGCTCGGCAGTTCTTCTTGGAGCTCTTGAGTTCGTCGGTGAACCATGGGGCTTTCTTGCTGCCGGGTCTGTTGGGCGGGGTCCTCAGAGGGGCGAGTTCGTCCGCGCAGTTGCTGATCCACTTCGTAAGGTTGTCGGCGGCCTGGCTGGGGTTCGCTGAGCTGGCAGGAGGGTGCTGGGTCAGGGAAGCGGCGAGCTGGTCGGCTGTGATCTTGTTCCAGTTTCTTCTAGCAGCTTGTTGCTGGTGGTGGTGGATCGTCGTTCTTCTGAAGGTGAAGTGGACGCAGCTGTGGTCCGTCCAGTGGAGTTCTGTGGCGTGGCTGAAGGCGATGTCTTTGCTGGATGAGAAGACGGCGTCGAGTGTGTGTCCGGCGAGGTGGGTGGGGGTGTTCACCAGTTGCTTGAGTCCAAGGTTGGCGAGGTTGTCGAGCAGGGTGCTGGTGTTGTGGTCGTTGTTGTTCTCCAGGTGGAAGTTGAGGTCCCCCAGGAGGATGTAGTCGGCGGAGGGGAGGGCATGCGGCGTGACGAAGTCGGCGATGTCCTCGCTGAATTGAGTGCGTGGTCCCGGGGGTCGGTAGATCAGGGTGCCTCTGAGGGTGGTCTTCGGGTCGGTGTGGATCTGGAAGTGCAGGTGTTCGGCGGTTGTGAGGGTGTTGTCGGTGCTAGTCGTGATTCGGATGGTGTTCTTGTGGATGATGGCGATGCCTCCTCCCATCTGGTTGGCGGTGCGGTCCCTCCGGGTGATCTTGTAGCCCTCTGGGATGGCGATGGCGATGTCGGGCGCTGAGGAGGCGTTCATCCAGGTCTCCGTGATGAAGGCAACGTCAGGGGATGTGGCGTCTAGGAGGTTCCAGAGTTCGATGGCGTGTCTGTGGACGGAGCGGGTGTTGAGCAGGATGCACTTGAGGTAGTTGCTGCTGGTGTTCGGCTTGGCAGGTGCTGGTGCCGGGCAGGTCCGGATGCAGGTGAACTTGCAAGCGTGGCAGCTGAAGGGTCCATGGGTGTGCTTCGGAGTAGCTCGGTAGCATCCCTGGGTCCCGCCGGTGTTGAGTGCGATGAGTGTTGCGGCGTCGTAGGACTGTCGGGTCGTCTTCCGTCGGTGGGGTCCAGGGGTCCTGGCACTGGGCGCGGTCCAGGCGCGGACGGGCGTAGACGGGCTTGCCTTTGGCGCGCCTTCGGCGCGCAATCGGCGCGCCCGCTGCGCGTGACCGCTGCGCGTGACCGCTGCGCGTTCGCACGGTCGCCATATATGGCGAAGTGCGCGGGGGGCGGAGCAGCTGGGAGGCGGGGAGGGTACAGAAGGCAAAAAGAGGCGGGGTTAGCGGCGGTGGCGGGAAGCGGGGAGGGAGGACGGACGGCAGCAAATAAACCGGCAAAACAGGAAGGAAATTACAATAACTAGAAAACAGGCAATACAAAAAGACAAAAACAATTTAAATACAGCAAAAACAGCAGGGGCAGGACAGGCGAGCACGGACCACGCCGCTCGGGGGCAGGGGGCGTGGTCACGCGGCGGCAGCGAGGCAGTCAGGCAGGGAAGGCACACGCAGCAGCTGGTGGCCTTGCGGCGGGGGGGATGCAGCAGTTGGACAAGCTGTCCTGCGACATCTGTTTCTTTGAGATATTTTCAGGTACCATTTTCATACTTTTAACATGTAATATGTTGATATCTTTGGGTATGACAATGCAATGTTTTACAATAATGATTTGCTTTCATTTTAATGTTATTGCTTTACATGCTGTTTTCTCTTTATAGATTGCATGTTTCGAATTTTAAGATTCTTTTTCTTATACCTCTTGTTAACAAGCTGTGGATGCAAGTAGGGAGTATCAGCACTAGTCTCCCACCATCCGCAAATGACTGTATACTTGATGTACTGCTCGCTATTCTGATTCAGGCATGTGAATCTATGAAAGATACCCCAATACTGGATAAGAAAACAAGTTACTTACCTGTAAATACAGTTATCCATTATTGGTATCTTTCATAGATTCGCATGCACCCACCCACCTCCCCGTAGAGTCAGTTCTATATATTTTGGGACGTTTACTTCCCACTTGTGCTACGAAAATCTGAGGAGAACTGGCTCTGCTGAGAGGGTTCTAGAAGGGTGCTGGTGTCTGATTGGTTGTTACCAAATTCTCGGTTCTTTTGCATAATGAGGTAGATAGGCTACTAAGATATAGGCTTTGGGCCTTTTCTTTGGGCCTACTACTACTACTAACATTTTGGCACTACTTTTTATTTACCGGGGACTCCCGCCTCGGCGACGGGGAATGATTCAGGCATGTGAATCTATGAAAGATACCAATACTGGATAACTGTAGTTACAGGTAAGTAACTTGTTTTCTTACATTGAAGTGAGCTTCATCACTGCTGTGTAATCGTCTTCAAGCATGTGAATCTATGAAAGTTCCAATATGGAGTAAGAAAAAGTTACTTACCTGTAACTGTAGTTCTCAAGCATTGGAATCTTTCATAGAACCACATGCGACCTTCCCTTCCCCCCTGGGAAGCTCACCTCTTTCTCTTTGTGACTGTATCTCCTACACTTGTGCTTTGAAAATCTGAGGGACTAGAGCTTCTCACGCAAGCGTTTTAGCGGGGCAGTGCATTCTTAATGGTTCAAATCTAAGTTTGTTCTCTTTAAAAAAAAAAAAAAAAAACCTATGATATGGTACTAAACTGAAGAGGCTAAGGCCTTTCTAGTCTGTTTGACAATGCCTTGCTATTAAAACATACTGTGGGACTCCCATCTCGATGACTGGGAATGATTGGAGCATGTGAATCTATGAAAGATTTCAATACGGGAGAACTCCAGTTACAGGTAGGTAACTTATTTTCTTACTTGGCTCCAGTGCTATCACTTGGAGTTCTTCTTACCTTGGGACTCAAACTGAAGACAAGTACACCCTATTGAGCACTTTAGTTTCAAGAGAGCAAGGCTGGGAGTAAAAGGCTTACTGTTTGAGGCGAGCTATTGTGAACTAGATAATTAGAACTTAGCAAAGTGCACTGATATGATTCAATAAACCAGTGTTGGAGGGTACTTATCCTGTGGTAGTGATCCATATAACTGTCACTCAAAATGGGGCTGTACCTTCCCCCACACCTGATAGACTATAGTTCACGTCACACAAAACTTCCATGGGGTACAAGGAGCCATGGTATTGAGCAGTCCTCACAAAGGGCACTGCAGATAAACCCCATGCCCACACACTGGGATCCATGAGCATCAGGGTTGATGAAACAGTAAAAGCATGCAACACTTCCGATATCTAGGGATATCTTGTAAATTGAGAATCATAATTTTGTTTTGTCAATTCTGTTATGTTTCAAAGTCTCATAACCTATAGCTAGACCTAGAGCCGAGTGTGCAAGAGGTAAACCGATCAACAATTTATACAATTACCAATTGAATGCGGACCAGATTGTTACTTTCCTTGGGCCTTTACTCTGTCCTTTCAAGATATTGACTTTGTCAAGATGAAATTTAAAGCCATTGAATGTTTCCAAACTTTCACTTGGATGTTTTCTTTTCACTATAGTCAACACTCAAAAAGAGGTCACCTTGCGTTTAATTGAGAAATCCACCTTACACCACTTAAATGATTGATGGGACCTCAACTCTTCACTTGTGACATTCGAAAAATCAATCATGTCTGCCATTGAACATCTAAAAACTAAAGAGCTATTAAAAGGATAACCTATACAAAGAAGAAATGTTACCTGTATCCTCACTGGAAAAAAACCTAGGGATGTCAGAATGGAACCAGTAGCTAAGGGGAGTATCGAGGTTAATATGAATAGAGAAACCTGTATTGTTGAGGGACTACCACAAACTTTAAAAATGGAACATTACAAGAGAAGCCCTGTCAGTTCAACCCTAAACCTATACAAAAACAAATCATGTTGTCTCTAGATAAAGGGGTTGAGCATCATTGGTTAAGGGACAAGAAATAGGATTTGTTGAGAAATAGGGTCTCACAAACAGCTATGCATTGCTTACTACCGCTGCCATGCCTAGTACTTCAAAGGTGAAACCATATTTCAAATTACATAAAGGTTTCATAAACCATTCTTTGGTCACTCCAGATCATATGTACATTACTCAGTTGAAAGCATGAAAGACGTGTGAGCTCTTTAATTCAGCTGTGAACCAGATTATGGTAAAACCACCTACTTGCAAAAAACACTTCACTCGAGCAAAGTTAAGCAACATCTCTTACCCAACCTGGATTCTATCTATGGCTCTGGATATGTTTGGTAATTAGCTTTCAATATTCCCAAATGTGTAGGAAAAGACTAATTCCTGTTTAACAAACACCAGTGGATCTCAGTAGGCGAGATACTCCACATATTTAAACACCAACACACTTTTTTTTTGCTATTGTGATCTTGCAAAGACCCAGGTATCCTTCTTCACAATTCATTTTTTTAAATTTTATGTTTTACCAAAACTTAACCGCTCATTGCCCTAACACGCCTTTTCACTCTATTAAAGCCATCATACCTGGGCTTGTACTGCTGTTGATGCCTATCAATTCTTGCACTCCATCTAGCATCCTCCCCACACTCCATCTTCTTCCCCAGGAACAAGCACCCAGAATTCAACTTAGACAAGGCCATCTTTCCTCCCATTTATTCATAAGGTGATATCCCAGTGAAACTTTGTTGTGTTTTCCTGTGAGCCCATAAGGTTTCTCTCTCAAAACAACCACCAGAGGAGTTCTGAATTGCAAGGTTTTTTGCACACAGCCCTTCACCATCTTGTTTATAACCTACGGCAAACCATTAGCTTGTAGTAAATTTAGTGCCATACGCTGATAAGAAATAGACAAACATTAAAAAAATATTCCCACATTTTATCCAAGATAACCTGCACACTATTGTCTGATACAAAGGTTTTGGGTAACTCCTTCCAAGCTAAATTCTTCAGTTAGAAATTCTACAGACATGCAGGTGGTCACAGAAATCAAACTCTTCGTTGCAACGCACTTAGTTCCATAGTTACCGAAAACCCCAGCAAACCTACCCGATGGTGTATAAGATCAAAAGGCCCTACCCTACAGTCCAGAATCCCTCCAGGGCTAACACTGCTTTTGTGGGTGAGTGCCTTGCCTCTTTATCAGTATGCACACTATTCTGTCCATTCCAGGCTGACAGTATTTTTTCCTTAGTCTTGCTTTAGTCACATTCCTGCCTAAATGGCCATAGTAGGCAATTTGCCTTTTACCCCTTCAGGTTGGGTTCTCTTCTCACCTCTTCACAACACACTTTACACCAAATTAAACCCATCATTTAAAATGCCACACTGCCTTTCCTGAATATCTATTTTCCCAGTTTTAGGCCAACCATTCACCAACATACCTTTTAGCCTTATCATAAATCAAATGATCCTTCATGACCACTTTCCACTCTTCATTCTTTGAAGCGACAGAACGCACCTATAACACAGGAAGAACTGCTTTTCAGTCACATTATTTTTCAGCAGTAGCCTAGACAAGCAATCATCTGCACAATTATTAGAACCAGACAAATTCTGCACCTCAGATTTGAACTCCCTTCTGCCCTCCATCCACCTGCTGATCCTCGACGTACTATGCTGGCTGCCTTTACAATAAAACACATGTACGAACAGCTTGTGGTCATTCTTGGCAATGAACCTCAAACCCTACAGATATGTCAAGTGCTGTATTGCCCACATGAACTCCAGAGCGTCTTGCTCAATCATAGAATAATTCAATTTGTTACTTCTGAGCGCACAGGATGCTCCATTCTCCAGTTGAGCGAAGACTGCCCCAAGCCCTTTAAGACGGTCATGCATTTTCAGAATGATTCTCCTATGCACTTCAAAATGCCCCAAAGTGGGCTTCTGTCCCATTTGGGATTCACCTGGTCAAATGCCAGAGCATTCACTCGACCAGCCAATCTTTTTTGCTTCTCAATTCAGAATCTCATGGGGTGAACCAAGGAAGCAAGATTTTGATAAACTTAGCTTAGTGTTTTGCTAGCCCTAAAATGATCACAGTTGCTCTTTATCTACAGGCCACCTGGACTCTCATCATCGACTCCACCAGGTCAGTTTTGGGACTTGTTCACTCCCCCAAATGGTATACCCCAAGTATGTTACAATGTCCACCCCATACTGGTGCTTCTCTCTTTTTGCAGTCAGACCACTCTCCTGCAGTCTGGCCAGCACTCCCATAAGGGACTAGTCCTGTTCCGTTACATCTCTCCGCCGCGAGCTTCACTGGCGAGGGGTTGAAAGACGTGTCCAATTTAAGGCTTTGTGTTATATCTTCAAAGCAAGGCAGGGATCCCCCCCCCCCCACCACCATATTAATGGTCTGATATAACCGAATCGGCCCACATGCTATCTGCGTTCTAGCAACCTCTCCCTGTGCACGATCCCTAAGATTAAACTTACATGCATGGGAGATCGCTGTTTTACGTTCTTCGCCCTTAGCTTTGAAGTGCTCTGCCAGAACACCTGAGATCTGTTTTCGCAGACCACTAAAGACATGGCTATTTAGAATCACCTGAGCCGGGAAAAACTATCTGTTGCTAAAAGCTCCGGGAAACCCCAAGAGGGTAGCTTTTCACGGTATATAAGCATGCTAACATTACATAACATTTCTGATGGATACATCTGCCTGTGGATTCCTCACCTTATGAATATCCCCTGCGCCAGCATTCCGCCAAAACGTTTTCCTAGCTCTCCACGTTGACGAGGACGTCGCAATACTACGGCTCCACTCACTACTTCGTATGACATCACTGGAGCCATAAGAGCCTCGTCGGTGTGATGACGTCGGTTCCCTTTTTTACGTGCCGTCGACGCATTTAACAGTAGCTTTGTGATGGCGACTTCGAGGAAGTCAGGATTTAAGCCCTGTAGAGAGTGTGGGGGTCATATGTCCATCACTGACCCCCATGAGGACTGTTTGTGGTGTTAGTCATCGGACCACGATGTGGAGGGCTGTTCATGCTGTCGTAAGATGAACCCGAAGGCTTTGAAAGAACGTGAGGCCAAGCTTTTCATGGCAAAAGCAAGAAAGGAGAAGGGAGGGCGAAAAAGGACCAAATTGAAGTCAAAGTCACCGACTTCGCATGCTTCGAAGTCGAGGAAGCACAAGAAGAGGAGGAGGCATGGCTCTCGACGTCGTTCGTCGAATGCCAAGACTTCGAGATCACCTTCTCCGGCACCTCGACGTCGACAAAAAGACTTTTGTCTCTCCTTTGCTATCTCCTCACGTGACTCCGGAAAAATCTCCTTCTCCAAAAGGTACTCCGGCGCAGTCGCCGACGCCGAGGGGCTCTCCGGAGTCGGAGGGATTACCAGTTCAGAATGAACCTTCTCCTGTACGCGAGACTGGAGCTATGGCTCCGCCTGTGGATCGGATTGCACCTTCAGGTCCCGTGGGTCCACTGGCCTTCAATTTGGGCATGCCTCACCATTATGCCCAGGCACCCTTCGTGCCTTTTATGCCGACGGCGCCGTCATTGCAGTTTCCGGCTCCAAGGTTTTCGATGCCGTATACGGAGTCCCCGGCACTGTCTGGTGGACCTTCCTCTCTGCTTCGTACAGCGCCGATTCCTGCATCGGACCCTCCTTGGACGCCGGCTCCGGAGCTGTCGGTGTCACGTGTTGCGCCACCCACGTTGAGCTCGAGGAGAGATGCACAGAGACTGTTGGAGGAAGAACAGTATCTGAGAGAAGAGGTTGAAGAGAGTGACCTAGAGGAGTCTGTCAATGATTTTGAGGGGCTTCAGAAGGCTAGTGGCCTGGACACCTGCTCAGAGTGGGAGCTTTCTTCTTCAAGGGCTTTTCCACCTCAAGAGGTGGCTCCGTATCCTACTGTTATCAGAAAGGCTACAGAGCTTTTGGACTTACAATTACCTACAGCAGAGTATAAACCAAATTTGCTCACAGAAGTTTTGCATTCGCCATCTTCGATAGTTGAGCCACTGTTGCCTTTTAATGAGGCTTTAACTGAGCCTATTCTGGAAGTGTGGCGTAAACCACTCTTCTGTGGCAAGGAGATATTGGTCTGCTCCAGGAGACCCTCCCTTTCTTTCTAAACATCTGTCCCCAGAAGGTTTGGTGGTCAGGCGTCCTGTTCTAAACAGTCTTCAGGTGCTTTTCCTCAAACTCCTGCCGACAGGGACTCTAAGAAGTTGGAGCAATTGGCTAAGAAAGTCTTTTCTTCCTCTAGCATGGCAGTAAAGTCAACCAATGCTACCTGTTTGTTGGGTTGATACATACATGCCTTGATGGATTCCGCTAAGCAATTGGCGCCCAAGTTGCCTGATGAGCGGGAAACTTTTATGGAGGTTCTGTCGGATGCTCAGGCTGCTGCTCGTCAGGTTATACAGTCTGGCCTGGACACAGCTGATTCGGTGGCTAGGGTTATGAGCTCCTCCATAGTTATGAGGAGACAGGCTTGGCTCAGATCCTTTGGGTTTTCTCCAGATGTACAGGCTACCCTTCATGATTTGCCCTTTGATGGATCAAAACTTTTCGGCGAGAAGGCTGATTCTGTGCTTCAGAGGTTTAAAGATAGCAAGGCCACGGCAAAATCCTTAGGGCTGTAAACTCAGTCAAGGGGGTTTGGATATAAGAAGTATCAAGGATTTGGAAGTTCTTCCTTTCGTAGCTTATGACCGCCTCAGCAACAACAGCAGCAAAATCCTCTTTACAAGTCCAACAGAGAAAGAGACCGGGGTCGCCAACGTGGGTCGGCCCGCAATCTCTCCTCCTCCTCCTCTTCTACCTCCCTTCTACCTGGAAATCGGTCACGTCAGACCTTTGGGTTTTAAACCTTGTAGAGAATGGGTACGCCATTCCTCCTCCTTGCCAGGGTTTCTGTTCGGAAGATCATTTGCTTCTTCTCCAGAAGGAGGTCATTGCCTTATTACAAAATGGTGCGATAGAGGTGGTTCCGGAGCAGGAAAGGGGTCAGGGATGCTACTCCCGGTATTTCCTGATTCCCAAAATCCATGGCAGGTTAGGTCCGACCTTGGATCTCAGGGTCTTGAATTTTTACCTCAAACACAAGAAATTCAAGATGCTGACCCTTGCTCAGGTTCTTCTGTCACTGCAGCAAGAGGACTGGAGGGTGTCGATCGATTTGCAAAATGCGTATTTTCACTTCCCCATCATGAAGTCGCACAGGAAGTATCTCCGTTTCACGGTAGGGTCGCAGCACTACCAGTTTGTGGTCCTACCGTTTGGTCTTACTACTGCACCTCGAGTCTTCACACTAGTAAATGATCCCCTCTTTTTGTGACATGCACCTTCACCGTGGTTTTATGACACCTAAATGGTATCTTTATGGGCGTATACCCAGTTAAACCAAGCGTGGCACCAGCATAACCCACTGGAGTGTCAAGGTCTCTAAAGACAATTTCATCATGTTCAAAAAATCTCTGTTCAAAGTAAGGTCATCCAGAATCAGCTAGCAGCTTTGTTCCCCATCATGATCTCACGTTGAGTTGGACCAGTATCACACCCATACTCATTACATGCTACCTCAAAATTTGTAGCATGCAAAATGACTTTATTCACACACTCTTGTGCCTCATCCACATGGCATATCACCGGTCCTTCCCCTTGGATATGTTCCATCGAGCTGTTGCATTTCCTTGCATACAGCCTGCACTTTCCAGCATACTAAATTCTCTGGAGATCAGTTCATGATGTTTGTGCCATGGGTTCCACTGTCACACCTATGACTTTTAAACGTTCCTGTGGCTTGCCTTAAAACCTTATTGACTATTTTCTTCACTTTCATGCTCTTCTCGTGGCCACAACCTTTCACTCTCACGATTCAGACACCTCAACATCATGCCTTCTCATTTCCTTCTCTCATTCTGAAGTGTATTGCAGTTCTTTTTATTATGAAAATGTTGTCCTTTATATTGGGATCTGCATTGTGTTTCTCCTGCACTCTGTTATTTATATAATGTAAAATTGGGTCTCTACTAAGGGATTCTGTTAACTCTCCAAAATATCCCAAAAAGTTCTTTCCATCTGCCTAAAAAAAATATTATCAGACCTTAAATGGACAAGAAACAAGTACACACAACTACAATGAGAATAAAAATATCATGAGGAATAAGAGGTCATGTTAATGTATTTTGTGTATTCTACAGATGTACTCTGGATTTGATTGGGTTCAGTACTGTGGCATGTCATCAGGATCTTCACATGTGCAGCAGCTGTCTTTGCCAATATAAGAATTGTCTATATTTACGTAACACTTCACTTGATGAAATTCATGCATTTATAGACTTTCTCTCTGTATTACCAGAGCATATCACTGACTCAGTTATCTCTGGCTGAAAACATGTTTTCTTAGTTTTCACAAATTATTTCTCAGTTCTTATTTGTAATATACAGCCCATCAAAGCGATACATCAATCATCCATAAGCTTTCTTTAGTGGCACAGCAGGAAATTACCAAAATATGCATAAGGTTCCCCAAGACTCCAAAATATAAATGCCATTTAGCTCATATAGACCTCAATATCTTCAGAGCGATGTATCTGTAACTAGTTGACTGCTGAAGCTGTCCAGAACTAACATCGGCTCACTGCCATGTCAGGATTGCAGGGGATCATGTTGTTAGCTTGCTGCAGCTACCGTTCCGCTCCTCCGGCCACAGTTCTGAATGTGCAACATCAAGAACTGAGTGGCGTGGCTTTTATAGGGAGCCAAAAACAATGGCTGCTGAGATTTCAAATCCAGCGAGAAAAAAAAATCTCACAGGAGTTGAAAATCTATGAAGCTTCTCAGAAGATGGGTGCAATGTCTGATGTGGAATATATGTAAAGGGACATGCATGTGGCCATTCAGCAATCCCGAACTCGAATGTAGTCTGCAATTAACTTTAAGTCCAGTCTGTTTGTTGCTCTGATCATAGGCTACAAATGTCCTGCAATCGTTCGCTTACTGTCCCACTCAACTGTATAGATCACAGCAGCTCCTTCAGTATGTATATGATGTAGTGTTCTTCTGCATACCTGATCGGTAATTGGTAAGACTTCAGAACAAAATTCACAACTAGGATCAAGCCAAAAATAATTCTGTCCCTAATATAAGGATACCACTTGGCATCTGATGACTACGCCTCGTATCCAGTGGCCACTCTTGTCATATGATGGAAATGTATCACTTCTGATGTGTACATGTTGCACCTTTTGGACACATCTGGTGCACATCCCTAACTCATGTCTGCCCCTCTGACATAGTGTAGCCTCCCTTATGCATTTTATTGGCATCTGATGTCCCCTTCTGGTTTCCAGAGGGTGGCATCTGAATCCCAACCTCTGGTTTCCATATGGCATCCCTAACATCATCTGTGCACCCTTGGAATCTTCTGACCACAACAGATGGGCCTTTCTAGCATAAGGTGACATCCCCGGTGTATGGCTGCCCTTTGCTTCTGCTGGCCACCACAAAGTGGTGAATCTTTTTTTGACATCTGGATGCTTCTCCTAGCATTTGATGGTCATGGCTGTGGCACTGTCTGGTTTCTCTTGTGCTTGTCTGAATTACATTGGGTACTCCTATGGCATGGTGTCAGCACTGACATCTGCTGGTCACTGCAGCTGCAAGGTGCCAGCTGCAGGGTGACCAACCTTGACATGTTGTGACCAGTCTCGTTGTAGAATGTGCCCTCCCATCATGTGGTCTTTCCTGGTATGTGTTGATGAAGCATGGGGTGTGTCTAGCATCGATCCTTGTGCACCAGTAGTAAATGTGCTTATTGATTAGAATTACATGTTCAAATTAGTGTATTTACTAAAAAGTAAAAGCTAATATTTGGTGAGAGAGCGAGTGTATTTTGGGAAATTTTAGCTCATTTTGTAGAACAATCTGCGCATGTTTGAAAATCTATTTACTGCCACTTTGATCAATCTTACTGCTAATGTTAGTTTCTTGACGATTGAGGACATTTGTTTCAGGACTAATTGAGGCATTTAATTGTCTATATTAATAATATTGCTCTGACATTATCACTAGTGCTGTCTTGTGCCTGAACCTGTAAGTTGGTTCAAAGTAATTGGTGACCTCCATTGGTAATGTCCCTAGTCAAAATGAAAGGATAAAGATGCTATGGGTAAAGGCAGTTGAAGTACGAGCGGCTGGTGAAAATAGGAAGGGCAAGAAGCCAAAGAAATCTGCCAAATGCCCTAAGAAAGTATCAAATAACTGTGTCATGAACGGCATTGATGCAATAATTAGCGATTGCGAGGAGATATTAGCTTCTCCACTGGGCACTGGAAGCGGGACACATAATACGAACTTACCTGTCCACTCTGCCCGGCTAACATCTCCTGAGTCTGCTAAACTTATTCCAGACATGTTTAAAAGAGGAACGCAAAAGTGCCCCCTTCCACCCCCCCCCCTCAAACAATGGTGTAGATCCTCCTGTTGAGCAAAACGCCCCCTCACGCTCGTGCTTAAACACCCAATTACATACAATCAGGGAGTTGGAGTGCAGTAATAGGACTGACTTATCTGAGGAGAATTTGTCCCCTCACCCGATTACTTCTAAAGAGCAGATTGGGATACCCAGGTCTGCCAAATCCCCACCACCTGCAAAAACATGCAAATGCTTTTGCCCAGGTCATCCAACTGACAACCCAGGGTTCCAGTTAAATCTGCTCCTTGAACTTATAACCATTCTTAAGGTGCTGATTGAGAAACTGACAGATACCATCACTTTGCCAACATTTGGCAATATATTGGACCCTAGCAGACTGCCATTGAATAGGAATGTAACACAGTGTGCCCCAATCAAGACTACAATGGATAGACTGGGCAAAAACATTGAGGAATGTACTGTTTCTACAGCAGGCTTCCAATCAATCACAAATGGTAGGTACCACCAAAATAATGCAAGATCGAATTCCTGATATTATTCAAACGTTTTCACCCAGAATAGTTTTAGGCTCTAGCAACAGACGACTGGTAGTTCGGCAACTCCACCCCCTATTCCGTTCAGCAATCTAAGCACACACTCACATAAGGTCAACCGGTCCATAAAACCCTCGTTGGCCCAGGGGCACAAATCTTCCTGATTAATGTACCTAGAACACGATCTAACTCCAAGGGGAAAATAAACAAACCCTGATAAATGAGAGTATCCACTGGATACTCCACATAAGGAAGTGTAGATCCGTTATCAGAGAAGACATATTGACAGCTAAAGATGTGCGACTCCAGGACTCAAAACAGATCATGTATGTTTAACTATGAAATCTAAAGACCTCGTAGATAATCTGGTGTCATTTGACTTAAGAACATCCCATTTGATTCCATCTAACATCAGGATTAAAAATAATCCTCCCGCACCCATCAGTAGTAACAACAATCCAAACGCATTCTCATGTAGTGATAGGGGTCTAATTTTGGATAATATAGATTGAAGCACAGCAGCCTTATGAGATAGTGGCAGTAGGGGGGAGGGAATCTTTCAGTATGGAAATCGATCAGGAAATACCAACCTGAGAAGATTCCCATACAACTAGCCCTGATCTGTCCATTCCAACACTGGCTATTGCCCCTTGGAATATAGCGGGTCTGCAATCAAAGATGGCGCCAGTTGAATGGTCTACATTTATAGAGGGACAAGACCTATGGGCTTTTCAAGAAACGTGGTCCCAGAGCCCTATTTTTCGCCCAGGGTATCTTAATTTCACTAAATGTGCCACTTTTAGTGGTAAAGGACGGCCATCTGGTGGGCTTACCCTATGGGTACGGCAACACTCCAGATATGGGGTTGAAGAGTTACGAACGGACAGTCCCGATATCCAGGCTATTGCCTTAAGGTTCAAACAAGGTAGCGACATTGTACTGATTAACGTTTATGCCAGAGGGATAGTGGGTGGGAAGCATTCTAACATAGTCTCCCAACTAGAAGTCCTAATAGAGAAATATCGGGGTAGACATCATCTGGTCATAGCGGGTGATTTTAACTGCACATTCGAACCGCTCGACCATGAAGATTGTGGACTAAGTAGTGAACAGGATTCACAATTCAAAATCCATCTCTCTACCAATCCCTGATTAAAAAAAAAAAAAAAAAAATGGACAGAGGCAGCCCTTCAATTAAAGAGCTTGTGCCTAGAAAGGGGCGTCAGGGCTGTAAACAGGAGGTCAATATCGGATAGCAAGGGTCTGCCCACATTTACCAATGGCATAAGAAGTATTAGAATTGAGTATTTTTTAATCAATCTGGAATTATGGTCCTGCCTCGTTGACATGCTAGTACAAGAGAGATGCGAGAGTGACCACAATCCACTACTGCTTACCTTAGAGAAGCAGGGGTTATTACCTGCATTGTCCCAACCTCCCGTGAGGGTGACTGGAGATATCATCCCAACAAATGACTTCCGCAGGCTAAAGTGGGCAATGTTAATTGAAAATGAAAACATTCTTTAAAAAATGAAGGCAGAGGTGGAGACAACTCTAACAGCCATTTCCACTATAGATCCCCAGGACTTTAAACATGGTGCCATTACGCAGGCACATGAAGATCTGTTTATTAAACTAAATGCTTCTTTACTAAGACAAACAAAACTGCCAGCAGGGAAAACCTTAAGTCAGCTAACTGGTACAATAAGGATTGTAGAACAGCGTATAAGAAATTGTCTCAAGCAATTCGTACTCAATCTATGGAGACAATCAAACTGGCTCGGAAACTGTTTAAAAAGACCCAAAACACAGCTAAAAAGGAGTTTGATGAAAAACGCTGGAATGATCTTCTGCTTGCGAGTAATGACAAAAGCATGCAGAAATTCTGGAGGCTAACGAAATGGGGTAGTGGCGAACAAAGTCGAGCATTGGATAATTATGTAGCGCCAGATCAGTGGGTTTCGTTTTTTGAGGCTCAATTTGCAGCTTCATCGGACAGCTTAATTTACCAACCCCCAATCGAATCCGATTCCAATGTGATCTTAGGTTTAGGAGAAGTTGAAAAAGTCTTAGACGTAATTCCTAAGGGCAGAGCTCGCGGTCCAGACTGTATTCCTGCTGACTTATTTATGCATGATAGAGCAATCTGGTCTAAGTATATCCTCACACTAGTAAATGCAATTGCGAAGGGGGCTCCTATCCCAGATTCCTGGCGAGTTGCAGAAATCATACCTATATATAACAAGCATTTACAATGCAATGGTCTCGGCATTGGTAAAGTTAGAGCTATTGGCATTGCTCATGACTGCCGTTTCTGTACATGTTTTAAAAACAAAAACATAAACAAAAATAATGTCATGAGCAATGCCAATAGCTCTAACTTTACCAATGCCGAGACCATTGCATTGTAAATGCTTGTTAAATCTCGCGAGCGAGACTGCGCAAGCGCAGCCTTCGCTAGCCAAGACCTAAAAAGAATTTTCTCGTCACGGACCTACGCGGACTGGGCGCAGGAAGTTGTCCAGCGTCTGTCACCAAGACGGCCATCTTGAAGTGACGAAATTCATAGTACTCTCTCAAACAGCTATGAAGAACCCCACGTAGGTTGTTGTTTAATGTAAATGAAACACTCTTGATAACACTTCATGTCGTTCATAATTTTCAAAAATATAAGATGTACGGCTTCAACGAGGTTCAGGATTGGAATTATCTCAAGACTTTTTTCACGATTTACATACTTTAATTATCGAACAGTATTCATTTAAAAAAAAAAAAAAGTATTTTTCAGGTCGCCTTAAACAAATAGGAACCACGGGTCGTTTTATTTCAGTGCTCCCTAACAGCCTTGGGGGCTAGATACCACTTACCATGCTTTTGCCCCGCCTACTCGACGTTTAAAGTTATGGCGAACCCACCCTTGAGAGGCGGTCCCCGTTTACATTCGTGCTGCTGTAGTAGGGTCTATAAGAGCCTGGTGGCCATTTCAGAGATGTATTTGCTACAGTCTCCGCTAAAAGCTTTTGAAAAGGCAAACAAAAAAGCGTTCGCAGTAAAAACAAAAGCAAACATGACCGTGATTGGATAACCTTAAGTGTGCCAGGTAATAGAAAGTATTGTTTAATATTTTGAATGGCCGGTTGAACAAGTTATCGTTTTTTAAAAGAATAGGTTATTAGCTCAGAAGCCTAATAACCCTCTCCGCTACAAATGGCAAAAAATTGTTGCAAAATAATTGTATTGATGAAACGACGAACGAAGTACAGTCACGCCCATCTAAAGGTCCCGCCTCCCTGCTGTTTTTCGTCGAAATGCACGTACTACACGAAAACAGTTGCATTTTTTTATTCTATAGCGCACCCCAATTATATCGCAGTCTCACGTTTATGTTGTTAAGCACTGGGAGATTGTGATTTGCTTATAATCACAGATTGTTGTGTGGACGGCAAGACTCGAACCTGATTTCCCAGGTTCAAAATAGGCAGTTTACGCTGCATCCTCTCCAACAAGAGGGGACGCTGAGATTACTAATGGTAGGAAAATCAGCAGCGGGACAACGGAGGAAGAGAACAGGGGCAGTGTAAAGGCAATAGGGGGCCCAGAGCCGTGAGGAGCCGAATGAACACCGACAATGTTGTATTTCACCATATTAACAGCAGTCAATGGGACCTTGCACCCGGGTTCATGTCATCCTTGCTACGCTACTGTACACTGCCTGGTGTTCTATTCTGTGCGCACAAATGCGACACCCGCCCGTCAGGTTTTTAGACAAAAAGACACCATTTTCCTTTCAGCTCTCCCCACAGGCCAGAAAACGAGCGGACCCATGCACGCTGAGCAGATGTTACTATGCACCGAGAACGAATAAATATTTAAAAATCCCCGCGCAGACCGAACCCCTCCCTCGACAGCAAAAATACAAAGTAAACAGACAACAGCAGTTTAATGAGACGCATACTGTTCCACGCCGACGCAAACATCAGTCCGAGTTTGCTGCTTTGGCTTTCATCCTCTAATTGCTCAAAATGGAAACAAACATGGAGGACAGGCACCAATAAAACAAGCATTTAATCATGTTGAAATTAACAACGAGAAAAACAAGCACACCACTGCATAAGCACACCACCGCCTTTCTCCGAGGCAGAGCAGAAATGCCTCGGAGAAAGGCAGCGTCGTTTTCGGATTCGGGGGCTTTTTTTGCTGTTGTCTCCTCCTTGAGACTTCTCGCAAAAAACACGCCCCCCGATCCGAAAAGGACGGGGCCTAATCGGAGTGACTGACCTCTTCTCCAGTGGCTGGCCAGCATTTACGAGGCCAGCCAATGGAGAACAGGGGAGAAGAGGGGCGGGTTCAAGCCCCTCTTCTCCAAGTCATTAAATCTCGCGAGCGAGACTGCGCAAGCGCAGCCTTCGCTAGCCGAGACCTAAAAAGGGGGACCGCACAAGCCCGAGCAATTACAGGCCTATAAGCCTAATCTACCCCCCTCAAACCTTTATACCTAGATCTGGGCTGCTGTGAAATTGAGGAGCTAGCCTGGTTTAGGCCAATGGCGTATTGGAGAAGGCTGTGGACCACCTTGGAACTGCTACCTTATGCGAATGCATTAAAGCATGTAAGAGAAGCTGATACAACTTGAAAAATCGCATTGCTAAATATAATTAAGTGCACATTGGTGGATATGGGGTATAGCCACTTGTGGGTGGACCCAGTAGGCAGCACATTTCCTTCTAAAAAAGACTACAAGGAAGCCTTTATGAATTGGGCTAAAACAAAGTGGATGTCATTTGTCCAGAACACATCCCTAAAGGGTAAATTTCTGGAGCATAAGCAGGACACACAGTTTGAGGCTTATTGGAACCTCATAACTAAACCTTGCAACAGAAAACTGTGTCATCAGTTTAGGGTTGGCGCACTGCCGGTAAAATCATTTGTCGCTAAATGGCATGACAAAACAGACTTAATTGCCCGTCATGCCAATCCACAGATGAGTCAATTCCTCACATCCTGTTTGTATGTCCAGCTTATAAACGTCCCAGAGACCGCTGGCTTAAGCCGATCTGCCAGAATCTGGGCACTAGATCTAGCCAACAAGCACTAAACATTCTCAGGACTAACACAAATGAACAGCTAATAATTGCTGTAGCTAAGTTCCTGAGTTGGTTGTGGGGCATTCGTTCAAATTTGCAAAAACAATGTGATCTCAGTGGCAGTACTATTTAATAGATATGCTTATTTTTTCAACTTCTTTAGCTATCTGGTCATCAGTTGCCGTGTGAAGATGTATGTCCCCCAGCCGTATCTAACTGTGTATATGAACCAAGATCATGGACTGGTGTTTGGAAAAGAGATCGACACACGGATCTATGCTCCCAAAAATGTTAATTAATGCTATGTTAATTCTTTTTTATATATATATTTTTAATGTATTTTAGACTTTATCAATCTGTAATTTGTACTATTGATCTGTGTAGGATGTATTGTACTGTTTTGTGTGTCTTTTATGATTGCAAAAATCGAAAAAAAGACTAAATAAGTAAGTAAATAAGTTATTGCCGACCATGTTAGGAATGCCGAAGCGTTCCTGTGGTCTTAAGACAGTCAACATTAATAAATCACACATTCAAGCAATCAATATATTAAAAGGAAAAAATAAAATAATATTTATTCTCCCCGATAGATGACCGGAATACTTAATTTAACGGCTGCTGAAATAACGAAGAAAGAGGGGTCATAGGCACAGAAGGAGGACTTTATGAACAGTGTTCTATTACGATTGGTTAAACCCTTGTTCTTTTCCCAGAGATTCCTGGAAAATTAAGTTTAGTATTGTTGCAAATGTATGGCTGCTGAAGAAATAAATGGAGAATGATAAGCAGACTTGTTGCCTCCATGTCCTTAATAGAATTGAAGCTCTATTTTACGATACCTAGGACAATTTGTATTCCTCTTCTGTTTAATTGAATCTAAGTGGCAGAGCCAACATGTCAACCAGTGCATTCATTGCTATTTGGTTGAATGACAGAAAATGTTTTCCAAGTGGCGCATTCAGAGTACAGAATTGAATTCTACTCTTGTTTCTGGAGGATACTGACTTAGATTTTCTGCGTTGTCTGTCTAATACACATTTTGCACCAGATAGCTTTAACATTTGTTAAAATTGGTATGATTCTGTAGCTTGATACAAACTTTGTAATGTTTAAAAAGTTTTGGGTTGAGTTTGTGTTCAAACACATTGAAATGGCTTGTGACTGCTGGCAGACTCCATTCTAGAGTCATAGAGACATTGCCTGCTAGTGTTACTATAAACTTTTGATCATGAAATAAGAGACTGTACTATGGCATTCTAAGCACACCTAAAAATGGTGCATTTTGACTGGATTGTTCCATTCTAAAATGTTATGTTCTGCGTAGGTTTGGCCAAAGTTGACCATAGACATACAGCCACTGCTTGAAACTATATGCTGATCCTGTAAGCCAGGTAGTAAATTATCATCCTGGCTTGAGCGAAACTGTGTATTCCAGTAGTAAGATAAGTACTGGACCATACGAAGGAGGGCTAGATGACCTCTTGATAGAATTGGGACCAGACTCACGGACAGGTAGTGGACTAGCTGCGGCCCACAGGGACTGAAGGAGACTGACCCACAAGTCTAGTGGAGTACCGGGCCTATTGTTTACATAGATGTTGAACAGTATTGTGACAGACATGAGCCCTCAAAAGTATTACTGAGTTTACTACCATGGTTTAACTTACCCCATATTCTAGTAATGATTGGAACCATTTGGTTGCAGATTCAGAGATACCCACCACAGTCTTCGTTCTCTGAAACAGTATGGTATGGTCAGGAGTATGAAAGGATGCAAATCGTTCCAGGACAATCTTTACAGAAGTCTCCTTTACAAGGACATCAATCAGAACTGACTCTGTGCCTCTGCCTGGCCTAAGAGCTTTTTTCTGTGATCTTTAAGAGAATGGGTCCATTTGTAATAAGCTGGAAATTCTTAGAATTGTTGGAGTCTAGAGAATCTTTTCTTCTTAGACGTGGTGTTATCCGGACATCATTTAAGACAGGTGGAACCTCACTAGTCTTAAGGCAGAACACAAAATACACCCATTATTTCTATACAGAAGGTTAAGCAAAACTGTTATAATCTCACCACTTGGAATGTTCCCTGTTCCCCCTCCCCGA
Source organism: Triturus cristatus (assembly GCF_964204655.1). NCBI lineage: Eukaryota > Metazoa > Chordata > Amphibia > Caudata > Salamandridae > Triturus > Triturus cristatus. The sequence goes on along the minus strand of NC_140587.1, from coordinate 387,145,593 downwards.
TGCCCGCTCAGTGGTATAGCCTTGTAACCTTGACATGAAGTCTGCCTTAGAATGTTGATGAGGCTGACTTCATAGTGTATGCGCACGCTGCACTAGCAAGCTGAGGATGCAGTTACTCTTCTTATGAATAAAGAAGGTTTTCACTTACCTGCGTTGGTCATTACTTCATTTTGGCGACGAGGATGGGATACGAACCCACGCGTGCATCCGGTCAATTAGATTCTTTTTTAAATAACGATTTTGACATTGTTCATGTTGCGATTTGTTTGCTTGAAACCTCCTCTGTTCTTTCTTCCCATGAATTATATGAGTGAAGAAATAATAAAGTTTGACAATGTTGAGCTTCCTGAATTCGATCTTCTTTTCAATTAAGAAAAAGCTTCATTACATTCAATCCTAATAAAATCGAATTTTAGGTACTCCAGCTCGTTGAACGTTTATCAGATTTTATAAAGCCTGATAATAAGGACAGATGTATTGAATTGTGGAGCCCCCCTGAATACCAGATAGAAGCCCTTAGACAATTTTACAAGGTACAACATTTAAGTAAGTTGGCTTGTTACTCTATTGAAGGTATTGAAAAAAAATATCTGCTGTAGGACCGGGGGTCACCAGGCCCTATGGGGGTAGCGTGGTGCGAGCAGGTAGGCACCCAAAGGCTTACGTGTAAAGTGACCATACAGCACACCCATCCACTGAGACAGGAAACGCATGCAATAATTGACACCACACCAGTAGGTTGAATAAAACCAATCAGTTTTATCTAGATCAACATTAGGATCAAACACATTTCATTAGGAATAGATTGGCAGTTCATTAAAACATCAAAACCTGGCATGGAATCAATGCGCAGCACCTGGCGATCCTGGGGAGCTTCAAACCCAGCATTTACGCAGAGTGCTGCACATAGCAATTCAATAGCGCTTTAAAACATGGCATTTAACATAGCGCTGCACATAGCAATTCAATAGCGCTTTAAAACAGGGCATTTAACATAGCGCTGCACATAGCAACTCAAAAGCGCTTCAGATAGGGCCCTCAGGCATAGCGTTGCACTTGGTAAATCAATAGCGCTTCAGATATGGCCTTTACTTGGAGCACTACCCCGTCATGCAGGAGTATAAGTTAACCTGTGTCTCCCAAAATATCCTGTCCCTCAGGCAATCCTTAGCCCTTCACCGGGCGCGAGTCAAGGGGGGGGGGGCATGTGCCGGCCCAGTCCCCTCTCCGGGGTAGTTGGAGGGCAAAGCGGGCCCGACGATAGAATTCCCCGGGGGAGGGGCGAGTCTAGGGCCTCTCCTCGGCCTGCCGCTCGCCTCCCCCAGGGGTTACCTTGGTCTACGACCCCTCGCGGGTCACTTTCGACGATCCTCGGCTGGGCGGGGACTCACTTGCTCTAGAGCCTCTCCCGCCAGCCGCGCGCGCCGCCCGGTGGTGTCCGGGCCGAAGGCTGCCTGTGGTTCATGGAATTCTTCCGCCGGAGGTCAGGGCCCGGCGCACCTGCAGCCGCCGATGACAGCGCGGCCTGCGGGGGCGCGGCCCACTCGGTGAATAGCAAAGCGGCGGGGGCGGCCTTTGGCAGTCCGCCCCCGACAGGTGATGCAGGCCTCGGCTCAGGCCTACGCGGCCTCAATCGAATGGCTCGGCCTCACGAGGCCTTCCCGGGGATTCTGGCAGCCCTCTCCTTGCGGAAGGCCGCGTCGCAGTGTCGGCGACAACAGCGACGGGGCCCCGGTCTTCCCCGCGGGCCCCGGAGATGCCTCAGGCCGCAGTGGTGAGTGTTCCCTTCTCGGGATCCCCGACGGGGGTGGGAGAAATTAAGAGGTGGCTTGCAGCTTGGGGGGTGGCGATGGGTTTGTCGCCCAGCGCCCCGTTTTCCCCCCAGAGACGCCCCAGCTCAGGGCAGGTAGGCTGGGAGGTGGCAGGCCACACGCCAATGGCAAAACAAGCTAGGGAATGGCCCAGGTTAAGTCAGGGAGCGCAGGAGTGGCACAGCGCAGGTACCTGGTCGATCCCCCAGCAGTTCTGTGGTAAGTTTCTGTGGTAAGTTCTTTGGTAGTTCTTTGGTAAGTTTCTTGGCGCTGGTTGGATCTGGCGCCCTTAGCAGTTTGGTTCCTTGGGGGGTGGGGGGGTAGATTGAGTTGGTGACTGAAGGAAGTTCTCAGTCAGGCTTGGTAGGTTTTGCCTGGGTTCCCCTCCCGCTAGGCCAGATCAGTGGGCTAGTTCAGGATCCCTCACTCAACGTAAAAGGCAGCACCTAAGCCCTTTCACTTTCAGTGGAATAGGTCCCTGACTAGGCCCTACCGCCTAAAACTCATGCGTAGGTTCCCCCAGGTCTGCGTCGCCCCAACTGACTAAAAATGTTCCCTCCTTTCCTTAAGTATCCCTAGGTCAGGTGACCACCCTCTAAGGCGGCAAAAGTAAACCCCACCCTTCTTCTAGAAGATTCAGCAAGTTCCAGGAGCTTCCCCACTCTAGCTATAGGACAAAAAGGCGGGCTGGTGTCGCAACAATGTTGTAGGGTCCCAGCCAGCTCCTGGCAACTAGGGCGCTACTAAAAAGGCCACTCCGCAGTAGCAGGTGCCTGTGGCAGCCATATTGGGGGAAGAGAGCACCTGCACCTCCCCCCACGACCCTTTCCCACCCCCACGATCCTTTCCCACCCCCACGACCCCCTCCCACCCCCATGACCACCCGCAACACTCCACCCAACCCAGCAACCCACCCCCGATCCTCCACCCAGCAACCCACCCCCGATCCTCCACCCAGCAACACCGCCCTCCCCCAGCGACACGTGTAATAAAGTACTGTAGAACAGTTCAGACGACAATGTTTTCTCACAGAGCCAGCAAGCAGCCGTTGTAAAAGGCAGGTTACAGAGTATCATTAAAGCTGCAGTTTGACTAAGGTTTCTAGTCTTCTGTTTTTCTAAAATTGTGATGAACAGAAATAAGATATTTATATCAACATGTTTATTTTCTCTTAACCCTTTGGCCCCCCCCTTTGCTGTAACACTAGAGTCGGAAAATTACTGTCCTCCGGCCCGTTCTGTAAATATCACTAAGGCCCCGGTGGACGTACGTGTACTAGATTTTGTACCTTTATTTGATACTGACCTTTTGTTAAATAGAGCTTGGCTTCTCAAACGTTTTAGTGAGGTTGAAAGTCTCTACCATATTCAATCTAGAGACATAGAACTGGTGTCTCTGTTGGGTGGAAGTAGGGTATTGAGTATACGGGTGAAATTTTATTCGCCTATTATAACAAACTTGATACTAAAACAAGCCGAAAATTTTCAGCGCCTAGGCATTGACATTCTCCCTATCTCCAACCCAGGCAAGCCAAATCTTTTATGTAACCAGGGGTTTGGGGGTGGTGAGCAAAACGGGGTAACCTCTCCCCTTAGAGACCTAAAAATTTGGGTTTCTAGGGGAAAACGCTCAGTTTCGCACGTGAAGCCACTTCCACAAACTGAGAACTCTTCACTCATAGATGATAATAACCGGTGGAAGTGGCTCCATAGTGCATTATCAACAAAAACAAAGGATAACCCCAAATTGTTTCACCATCTTTAACACCGCATTAAAAATAATTTCCTGGAATGCGGCTGGATTCCACAGTTGCCCAGAGAAACTTGCTTTTTTATCTTCTCTGGGTGCGGATGTATTGTGCATTCAGGAAACATGGTGCATTGATATGCTAATTCCATCAAAAGATTTTTATGTCCTGGAAGTACCAGCTGCGCCCTCTAAGAAAGGGCATGCCAGGGGGGGGATTGCCTGCTTATTGTCAAATAAATTGCAATGGAGATTCTCCCATTATATTGATCCTAGTAGACTTTTCCACACAATAACTCTAGAAAATCTGTTCCATAATGGTGAAAAATATCCTATGGTAATTTTTAATGTGTATATACCCCCTGAGGAGCGTTTTAATGATAGTTTGCAGCAGGTTCTCCGATATATTGAACAGATAAAAAATTCCCCATCTTCCCCTGTAATTTTGCTTGTAGGTGATCTAAATTGCAAAATTTCAAATGCTAGTCTGAAACTCTTCAGGAATAAAGTTAAGGAAGAGGTTCATTTTATTCCCCAGACGCTTTTCCCTGAGAACTTGGTGACAAATAAAAGAGGGAAGATTTTGTTAAAAGAATTAGCGATTGGGGATGGTATTATTTTAAATGGAAGATTTCCATCTGACGTCCCCGCTAATTATACTCATAAATCCCCCTTTGGGTCGTCAATTTTGGACTATGCTATTGCAGACTATGGCCTGTTTCCCCATATTCTGGACCTAAAGATTATACCTACGTCACTCAGCGATCATAGTATATTGTTTTTAACAATGTCTTTAATTTCTTTGAATACGGCGTCTTGGTCGCTTAATGGCAACGAGGCTACCTTCTGGAAGGTGCTTCTGGAACTTTGCCGCCATTAATGGGGTGCAGGACCTATTGGCCGATACCCTAATGGTAATAAACGAGTGGAATGGTAGCGAATTTGTTTATTTTGAAGAATTTATGCGAAAGATTTTATTGTACGCAAAAAAAACTGTTCCCCCTAGGAAAGGAGAGGTAGTCCCCAATACATTGCGTACCCTGAATAGGGAAATAAATAAACTAGTTCGCGAACAGTATTTAGAAAGGGTTCTGGAACGTGGGAAAGAAATTGCCAGGTTAAAAAGAAAGAGAAGCAGACTCAAGCAAAAAATTAAAAAGGAAAGGGAGGATGAAGTTTGGATTAAACTAAGGGAATCTGCTGTACACGGTAATATTAAAGACTTTTGGGCAATAATTGGGAAGGGATGTGGTACGCGCCATACCCCCTCCCCCATTCCTATACCAGAAGAGGTATGGTCCTCTCATATCCGAGAGCTCTATGCAGGGAACGGGACCACAGGTATTGATAATTCCATATATGCTGCCCCTGAAGACCTGGTTTTCCATCCCTCAGAGAAAGAAATCGAGACGGCTATAAAAAATATGCGGCCCTCTGGGGCCATGGGACCGGATGAGCTTCCTATGACGGTCCTCAAACAAGATCCCTTAAGTTGGAGCAAAATTTTGTACCCCTTGTTTAAGGCGTGCCATCTCTCCAAATTTGTTCCTGCGTCCTGGAGAGGAAGTATTTTGGTCCCTATCTTTAAAAAGGGTATAAGGGATAGCCCTAGTAATTACCGCCTGATTGCACTCCTCGACTCCATCGGAAAGGTCTTTGCGAAATGTCTCCTTAGATCTCTTTCTGATTGGGTCGAGGACGGCAATATTTTGCCGTTTGAACAGACTGGTTTCCGAAGGGAGCATGGCACGCTAGATAACCTGACCGCCCTTCAGGTGATCACAGATAAATATGTCCAGGTGAGAGGAGGAGTGGTATATGCCGCCTTTATTGATTTCTCCACAGCGTTCGATAAAGTAGATCGTGGAACGCTGTGGAGAAAACTGGCGACGCTTGGTGTCCCTACCCCCCTGTTGGAACTGGTGCGGGCTCTGCACACTGAGACCTGGTGCAGGGTCTTAATGGGGGGCGAAAGGGGGCTTTCGGCCAAAATACCATCTCGGAATGGCCTTAAACAAGGCTGCTTATTGGCACCCCTTTTGTTCTCCTTATATACGGCTGACCTCCCTGCTGCCGTGTCTGCCAGTGAGGGGATTGCGCCGATGATAGGAGGGACTCCAATATCCTGCCTGATGTATGCCGATGATGTTCTGATTCTTGACTTGACTCCAATTGGTCTTGCAAATCGGCTACAGGCTCTACAGGCCTTTGCTGGTGAGCATTACATGAAGATTAATATTACCAAAAGTAAAGTGATGTGTATAGCTGGTAAGAAGAAGTGCCGCTCGACAAATTACGGTTGGGCTATTGGAGGGCATAGATTGGAGGTCGTAACTTCCTATACTTTTTTGGGAAAAATATTTTCGGCCAATATGAGTGAGAAACTCCATATAGAGCATTGCTCCCGCAAAGCTCTTGCCCATGGCAATGGGTTAAAGTCCTTATACCAGGCAACGGGGAAAAGACATTTTTCCAGTCTTCTAGAAGTTTTTAGAGTAAAAATCCCCGCAACTATCTTGTATGGTATTGAATTAATAGAGGTGAAAAACTGGGACTTCTGCCATAAGATTGAGGGGAAACTCTTAAGATCCCTCTCGACTCTAAACAATGCTTGCCCACTAGCCGCCTGTAGGCTTGACTTTGGACTCAGGAGTTCCTGGGTTCAGGGTCTATGCGCCCTAATAAGATGGGTGGCCAGTTTGGCTAGAGCGGGAGATGGCACCCTGCGAGTTCTCCTCAAAAATGAACTTTTGGGCAATTTTAAAGAGTTCTCTAAACTCGTAAGCAACTTTAGAAGGGCTGTAAAGATACTGAAACTTGATGAAAGTGTTCTATTCTCCTACTCCTCCACGCAGTTAAAACATGTCCTCAAGGAGGCTTCGTGGGAGTTTTGTTTCCTCTCCGATAAAAAATCAGTTGGTGATAAAAGGAATGTGGAACCTCTCATCTCCTCCTATAGGTTGAAACAGCCACAACCCTATGCCCTATGGAATCTACCGCATGGGATACGTAGGTTTTGGTTTTTGTTACGCTATGATTTAATTCCACTTAATCTACTGTTATCTAAATGGCATGGCACTTCTGCTTTGTGCAATTTATGTAAACTGAACACCCAGGACTGTATGCATGTATTATTGATTTGTCCTATGTTACGTAATTTGCGCAATCGATGGCTAAAAGTAATTTGTATCCGCCTTAGCATTGTCACTTTAAAGGATTTCCTTCATGCACTTTATTGTCCTCCGAACGAAATGTTCTGTTCTTATATTTTTAACTTTTTTAAAGGATTTTTAGCTATTTATTAACATCCCTGGTGATATTTTGTCTGTCCGGCCTTGTTAGATTGATTTTCTGATGTATAGCTATTGCGGATTGCATTTTGTTTTTAAATTTTTGTATTTTCTGTGTATTTGTTGCTGTGTATTGTATATGTTTATGTGGCCCTCTTGAGAGCCTAAACATAATAAATAAATTTGAAATTTGAATTTGTTTATTTTCTGCACATTAAAGGTCAATCCAGGAAAAGTAGAATGTCTCTACATTTAGCTAAACCTTTTTAATTCCACCATTTTTATCTCATTTAACATTAAACTGATTCTAACATCTATTTGCTCACATTACTAGCTGCTGGTTGGTGTATTTAATTTTGTAGTAGATTCCGCTTTTATTCTTCATGCCCGCACCCATGCTATGTACTTCTTATGAAAGAACACAACATACACTAAGGATTTAAGCAGTTTGCCAGAAAGGTGATGGAATAAAATATCCTATGCTGTACATTTTAAAGATATTGCAAGTCACCTCTGAGTTCCATGACCTTATTAAGTAACTCCGCCTTCTGCCTCGTTTCTTAACAGACTCACAGACCTCCTCGATGCTTTGCAGTATCCTTTATAATAAGCAGCAGGGAGAACTCCATACCATATACAATGGTATGGAATGCTAGCTGAAGCTGTTCCCCGCTGTGCCTGGGTCATTGCAGTGTTTTTTCCTGTATGTTCTAATGATGTATCTGATAAATGATTCCTGCAGTATTATAAAAACAAATATGTTCTTTTTTTTGCCTGTGTCACATCATTGTATGTTTCTTCCTTGCTATAATGCTCATTCTGAGGTCCGAGTGCGGAGCGCAATTTGTCTCCCGTACATTTACTCTGCCAGTGCGCTCCCACTGAATATAATCAAATTTGGTACATTACTTTTTGAACTTTTAGGTACATTTATTTAAACATATTTTTTTGTATTTTTTGTTTTTTCGTTACATAGGTTGAATCGAGAGATTCTTTAAACAGCATTGCCCTGAAGTTTGATACAACACCGAACGAACTTGTTCAGTTAAACAAACTTTTCTCCAGAGCCGTTGTTGCTGGGCAGGTAAGTACCTGGCTCGATTTACCAAAAAGGCTCGCTAAATGTACACAATTCACCCAGATAAAAAATGTAGCTGGTTTTCTCTTGAAACAGGTGGAACAGCAGATGTAAAGTAGTTGGTGATTAGGAAACAAGTTTTTAATAGAAATATTTTAGAATGTTGCTTGCAATGGTTGCGCACTTTATGTATGTTAGAATGCTTGTAATTTCCATGACTGCTACTGGGATTAGAGTTTGGCTTTTTGGTACCAAATACTGAGTGACAAGGTGCTACATGTCCTATCACAACCAAATGCCATTGAAAGGAACTTAAATGTCCGAACCAATTTGAGTAAAAAAGAGAACACTGAAGAAAAAGAGTGCGATCAAAAGGCCAGCGTTCTAGCAAAACTGTTGACCTGCTGAGACGAATTAGAATATTATCAATAATGAATTAGTTCCTTTTTCCTAAACGTCTGCCTGTGGTTGCAGTGTCCTTTTGCTTATTGGATTGGAAACATTCAGCAGTAGGGATGCTTCAAACTGACCAAAAGCAGTCCTTGCACATTTCAGGGTATTGTCATATCAAAACATTTGAGCCCTCATCTACAAACCTCTAGGCAGAATGGCTGAGGGGTACTACACTCCTGCCTAAGGCTGCTGAATCCTTCAGAGCACTCCAAATGACAGCAGGTATTTGTCAGGTACAACAGGATCATCATAGGAACCTTCAGGTCCAAACTCTGAGGTCTTGAATTTTAGCTCCAGTTGACCTTGGGTCAGTTTTTTTCATGACACCACTTCTCGTTTGGTGTACCACTTTACAACTTCCCCGCCCACAGCGCCTTCAAACTGGCAGTTTTCCTAGTCAAGGCGAAGTGCACCACGTCAGTAGAATGGCTTATCTGATTCTGATATAGGTCCTACATATAAAGATTAATGCAGGTTGAGGAACAATATTCACATGGTGGTTATCATTGCATCAGGCAGAATGCCTTTGTTATCTAACACATTCTGAAATGCCAGGGAATTCAACATTTCCTAGTACACATGAAGGAAAGTTTCAATTCTATTAAGGACACGGAGGCGAGGATTATGCTCTACTTTCTTTTATTTCCATATCCAGCAGTGTTTAACTTTAATGTACAAACTATCTTTCCCATAAACCACAGGGAAAGGTCAACATAAAGGTGGACCAATTAGTCATCCTGAACTCCCTGAAAGGCACAGGGCTTCTGGGATACGTCCTCTTTTTTGACTGCGACGTTCTGCCAGTCATTGAATTCCTCTAGTCTGTCTTAGCAGGTTCTGAGCCTACAATAAGTCAGAGTAAAACAGAGATGAACCTGAACTTGTATACCCTGGACCTTCTGAAAACTATTACCAAGGCAAGCAAAACACAACAATACAGGATATCCTTACGTAGTGCTGTATTAGGAAAACTCTAACACTGGTCAGTAAAGTATTCTAAACAAAAACTTAAGGTTATACTTACACCATATGTCAGTCTGGCCACCCCCATCCCCTGTCACTTAGGCCGGGTGGGAAAGGGTGACCGATAACCTCCCGAAACTTTCCTTCATGTGTAGTAGGACATTTTTCATTCTATGGCAGGACCAGAGGCGAGGATTATGCTCATTCAAAGCTTATCGACCAACAGGGAAGCCATGTCAACGACTGGTTTGAAATAGAACCTTTTAAACATGGAATCTGGAGACCAGTCTGCGGCATTAATTATGTCTTCGAGGCAGACTCCGAGTAAGAAATCTTTGGAGGCCATGGCCCCTCTGACTGAATGTCCACCAAAGTGCGAAATGTCAATGCCCACCTTTTGCATGACCCATCTGATCCACCTAGCTATGGTGGGTGAAGAGACCGCTTTGAAAGGTTTGCTGAGAGAAATCAATAACTGATTCTCCCCCCTGGGCACGATGTTCATCTATCATACTTACATAAGCCTTCAAACAGCGTACGACACGCAGCTTGGGATGCCTGTCAAATGCAGGATACGAAATCGTCCTGCACCCCGACTTCGTGTGTCGAAAAATATGGAAGGTGACCCCGTGAGGGGTAAAGATTCAACCAGAAAGGTCTAGGGCCCTCACATCAGACACTTCTGCAGGAGACTAGGCACAAAAGCATGGCTAGTATTGCTGATAACTCCTTCGCTGACAGGTATTTATTCGCCTGCCACGTCTTAAAGAAGGATAATACCTTGTTAACATCCCATAGCTTAGAGTATCTGGGTTGCGGTGGAAGTGACAGACGAATACCCTCATGAGCTTGCAAACGAACACGTGCTCACCCATTGCTTCCCCTTGAACGGGGGCATGGCCCGCCGAAATCGCGGATCTGTAGGAATTGATAGTGCAGTAAGCCAAGCCTTCAGAAGCCAGGTAAGCCAGGAAATTCAGAATGTAGACCACTTCGCACCTTACGGGATCTTGATCTTTCCTAAGGCACCAACCCACCCACCTGGACCAGGCTGATCTGTAGCTCTTGTTGGTGTCGTCTGCCCAGGCTGCAGCCAAAATCCTTTGAGCTTCTCTTGATGGGCCACGGAGTCTCCGATGCTGCCAGGAATCCGCCGGGCCATTAAGGGCATTCTTTCGGATCAGAGGATGGGGGCATCCCTGGTGATCCCGAAGGATATTCTGATCTTGGGGTAGAAGGATTGGAGAATCACAGGGAAGTTCCAGAAGAACTGGAAACCATACTTGAGTCAGCACCACCCTCGCTTGCTGTCTGCGGACCTGTGCTGATAGGCTCATTATCATTGCAAACGGTGGGAATGCGTAACCCCACTCCTGCGGCCAGTCTTGGAGGAAGGCATCCCTGGCTGCTGCCAGAGAGCCCGGCTTCCAGCTGAAAAACTAGGGAAGTTGATGGTCTAGGCGAGTGGCAAAAAGATCTGCCGTGAACGGACCACACAGAGATTGCAGACTCTGGAAGACTCAATGATCCAGCTGCCAGAGGCTCATACTTATCAATTCCCTGGAGGACCAGTCCGCTATCACATTGGATGCCCTGGGAAGGGATTCTGCCGACACCGAGACATTGTGGTCAAGGCAAAATGTCCAAAACTCCTTGGCAATTGTCCACTAGTGCCTTGGACTTGGTGCCGCCCAGGTGGTTTATATATTGGACTGCTGAGACATTGTCCAACTTGAGAAGTACGCTGCAGCTGACCTTGTCCTTGGTCCAACACTTGATGGCAAAGGAGCCCGCCAATAGTTCTAGTCAGTTGATGTGGAGAAGTTGCTCATCTGCGGACCACTTTCCGCCTGTAAAGGAGTCCCCGCAGCGAGCTTCCTAGCCTGATTTGCTGGTGTCCGACTCTATAACCAAGTCCAGAGCTCAGCCAAAGATGTCCCGCCCGTTCCAGGCCTCCATATGGTCTAACCACCACCGCATCTCTAGCCTCACTTCCTCTGAGAGTAGGACCTGGTCCGTTTACTGCAGACCTTTCCTCAGGTGGGAGGCTTTGAGACGTTGGGGGGCCCTGCAGTGGAGAGGGCCCGGGACGATGGCCAGTATAGAGGATGATAAGAGACCAACTATTCTGGTGATCTGCCGGTGAGAAGTAGTATGCCTGGCTAGATTTCTCCTGAGTGCCCTTCAAATCTTTGAGATTTTCCTGGCTAGTAAACTTCAGTTTTGTTCAATGAGTCTATGACGAACCCCAGAAAGTTAGTTTTCCTCTCCGATGTAAGGAGGGACTTATTTTCGTTGATAACGAAGGCCAGTCCTTGCAGCAAGGCCACTGCCGTTTGTAGTTACTCCGTCAGCAACGTCGGGGATTGAGCCAAGAGGAGGAGGTTATCGAGGTATATGATGAGGCAGAACCCCCAAGCTCCACGGTACTCCACCACTGGCTTGAGGACCTTGGTGAAGCACCAAGGCGCGGAGGATAGCCCGAAAGGGCGGGCAGTGAACTCGATTACCTGGCCCTTCCACAGGAATTGAAGAAACCGGCGGTGAGGGCGTCATTTAGGTATAGATGCACCATCCAGTCATTTAGGTGCAAGAGGTTGCGCAGCAGTTTGATTCCCTTTTAAATGGCTGTAAACCAACCAGCTGTTGAACTCCCTTAGGTTTATGACCGGGCGCTGGCTCCCATCAGTTTTGTCCACCAAGAAAAGATTGCTTAGGAAACCCCGTGAGTGGAGGGAGGCGTGGTCTATCGCCCCTTTGCGTAGTAGGTCCCTAACCTCCTTGTCTACCAGGGCTGTTTGAGCTTCTGAAAAGAGGAGAGGGTGTGGGCTAACCTCCTGGACCGAGCAATCATAGAATTCTATCCTGAATCTCTTGATGGTTTGGAGAACCCATGAATCTGAGGTAATAGCCCAATTGTGCTTGAACAAAGCCAACCTCCCTCCTACTTGCGACTGTTGGGAGAGGCAGACTCTTACCTGATTGACCCTGGAAGCGACCCCCGGCGGTGCCTATGGAGCCTCAACCTCTGTAGTTTCTTCTGGATTAGAAGAACTCTGCTTGCTTGGGTTGCTCCTGCGTTTTCTTGAAGTTCCTGACAGGGGCTTGGGTATAGAAGCGGCCGGTTGAGCGCCCCCTGCGGGGGCCGGCTCCAACGAAAACCTTCGGGTGGAAAGCCCTCTTTATAGAGGCTTGCGCCTTGTCCAAGGTGGTAAATGTGGCCACAAATTTGCTCAATTCCTTGACAAATGGCTCCTCGAAGAGCCCCCCCAGAGCCACTGCGCCTGCCTCGGAGGAAGCGATATCCCCAAGTTTGGGGTCAACCTTTAACAGAAGGGAATGCCGTCTATCAGTTGAGAGGGCACAAACACTATGGCGCATTGAACCCAGCCTGACACTGACTCGGGAGAGAGAGGGGAATTGGAAGCCTTCGCTTCCTCAGCGAGGTCCAGGATCTTGGTGACTGGGCAACAGGCGTCAAGGAGCTTATCCTGACACGGCCTATCTGTCCTTTTCTTGGGGCCACAGATGTATTTTTTGCAGAAACGTGGCCTTTCTGCAATCTAAAGAGTGACCCCCACCTTACCCGCGAGGGAGGGTCACGGGCATTCCACCTTAAGGCAGGCTCTAACCTCCTTCTCCAGGTGCTTTCTAAGCCGACTTGCGGCGAACTGGACGACCTTGTCTGCGGGGAACCATTCCGTGGAACGTGGGTGCAGATGGTTCTCAGGGACTAGCATGTCTGGAGGGGCTTCTGGGGCCTGGAGGGACTCTCTTCATCCGTGGATTTGCTGAGGGATTAATCGCCTTCACCCCCCCCTGCCCTGCGGGGACAAGGGGGAACCTCACTCAGTGCGAGTGGAGCGATGAGAGATGCTGCAGCGGCACTGGGAATCGCTGCACACCGCCGTGCAACAGTAGCAAAAGCTCAAGAAGCATTCAATCTAGAAAAAAAAAGACCAATAAGCTTCACAAGAATAAGAGGAACATTTGTCACTTAACACAGGAGAGCAGGAAAAGTAAGAGGATATATCCCAGAATCCCTGTGCCTTTCAGGGAGTTTAGGACGGCTGATTGGTCCACCTTTTTGTTGACCTTTTCCTATGGTTCATGGGAAAGATAGTTTTTAAGTTAAAGTTAAACACTGCTGGATATGTAAATAAATTAAAGTAGAGCATAATCCTCACCTGCGGTCCTGCCATAGAATCATGCTAATCATGCGAATGTGAAATCCATTAAGGGATGACTGTCGGCCAGTCTGCCAAAAACATTGCATTGACCTCCACTTTTACTTCTAAGTGAAGCAGTTCCTAGGTTACCTTTGTCCTCAAATTCAGGAAGGAAACATTTAGTTCTCCTCTGATGCCAGCTACTGCCATATAGTTAAGCCCAGTCAATTTCCAGGTGATTTTGATACCATCTGCCAACATCATGCCAGGACATCTTGCTGAGCATAGGAGTCAATTGAGAAGAACTAAGTGTGACTTTAGTTTTTAAGCCCTAAATATATAACAGTGCTCTCACAAGACTTCTCATTTTCAGAATATCTTGTGATTTTTCTTTGAATCTGGTATCCCAGGTTGCTGAAACGTGATCTCAAACTGGCTGTTCAATCAGATGTTTATGGTGGGACAATATGAGTGTTTGTGTGCTGTAGCATTTGTATTAATCGTCAAACCCCAGACGGACTTGTCAAGTACTCCAATTTTCATCTGGTTCCTTGGCACCCTTTCAGAGTTGCAAGACTAAAAAGAGCAGTGGTTGTAATGTGTCTGTTATGGGAGGTGTTGGGTGAAGTTCATGTTTTGGATATCGGTTTGAAACATGGTGTGGCGGTATTGCTATGCTGCTAAATGGTATTGCAAAGAGTGGGAGAATAGATGCAGGCATGTTAACAGGTTTTTAACCATTTTTAGTGGGGATTATACCATTAAGTAGAAGACACCATTGATATGGATAAGTGGGTCCAAAGGAAATTCGATGAAACTGTTGTCAGGAAGAAGTAAATGGGGTCCATCCATATGCAGGACAGATGTACAACCTCTAGTGACATGGTTGAGCAACCAGTACATAAAAAACAAAGTGCACCAAGGAGAGGAAAAAGTTCATCCCCTGAAGGCACTTTGAAGCAACCAAGAATTCTTTATGGTGCATCAAAGGTCGAGAGATGGAGATCTATAGGCAAGGGAAGGTGGCTAGCTAGCTCGGTACAGGAATATGCATATGTAGTTGGTGATCAAATCGTCAAAGAATTTCTGTAACATTATTATATAAAGCAGGTGAATATTTAGCAGCAAAATAGAAAATCAGTATGAGACTGGCAGGCAGAATCCGCATAGAGCACTTGTATCCCAGCAGTGTTTCTCTGGCTGTACTAGAAGATTTGAAAAATGTGTTTACCTAGGGATTCATAAGGCACCTGCTGTTGCATTAGACGCACAACATTCAATGTGTCAAATTACAAAAAAAAAAAAAAAAAGATTGTAAAAGTGCTCCACGAGAGGCACATGGACAAGAAGAGGATAGCAAGCCATTAAATAAAAAGCAAGCAAATGAATGAGAAAGCCAACAATAGTGAAAATTGGGTGGACTGTAGCAACTGTAAATTCGCTATAGTTCTCTTGTAGGGGATTTCCATGTATAGTCATAACCGTTGAATAGTCCCGCCCATCTGCGGGGACCCCGGAATACTATATCCAATATAACTTCTTAAGTGCTGAAGTTCTCCTTTCTTCGGGAAGGCCATGAAAAGTCACTCATGAAAGTCCTAATGCAGCCAAGGGCCAGAATACAGTGGCCAGAATTCTTTATCTTGGAGTGGCAAAAGAACAGGTTGCAATGAAATATGCACCCAGTACGTGAATCATTTTGTAAGGGCACAGAAAAAGAACCTTAACAAACCCTTTTGCTATGTGAAACAGATAAAGTGCAAGGTAATGTAGCCCATAGGCTGCTATTATAATCAGAAGAAAAAGGAGGCTGTGTTTTTAAGCGCAGAGAGACTTCCAATATCCCATCATGCTCAGCCAGAGGCAGTTAGCTCAGTTCTTTTTCCCAGTTCCTTCTGACGGCACCTTTGTTTTTTTTTTCTTCAGTATCAAACTTTAAAATACAGTATTTTTGCTTCACTCCACATCTTTTGTCTTTCACTGTTGAGTGAGTTTTTTTCCAGACAGGAAAAAGGCTTTATTTCCTAGTTAAAATGCAATCTCTCTTTGACAAATGCCCTCGCTGTGGAAGGAAAAAGGCCAAAACAGACCCCTACGAGGTTATTTGACTACCATCTTCTCACCTTCCTGCCTCCTATGACATATGCAAGACCTTCTCCAGATGAACCTTGCGTGATGGTGAGAATCTTCACCTGCAGGGAAGAGAAGAAAGAAGACAACAAGAAGCCAGTGGGACCTCAGGGTGAAGGGGAGGTAATTCTTCCACCAGAGCTTTCACCTCAGCTTCCAGTGGTTGTAGGAGGTCTGAGAGGCGTTTTTCAGGCAGAAACGCTATTGGTCCCAGTCAACGTAGAGGCATTCGACATCGAGAGGAAGTACGGCACCGACATGCTCACTGCCATGGACTGGCTTGACATCACACAAACGTCGATGATCGACATCGAGAACTACCTTGCACCGACAATTGATGTAGAGGGATTCCGACTCGCCCTCACCGAGAAGTGGGCGGTCGATGTCAAGAACCAAGGGATGACTAGAGTGGAAAACGTAAAGAGTGGTTGATGTCGGGAAGCCAATCGGCATCACGAGCAAGCCTATGTTGATAGGGTTCGATGTCGAGGATCATATCGTCATCGAAAACCAGTTGACGACTGAGGTCGACGTCCAGAAGATCCTTGACGTCGAGGAGACAGCGACAGTCCAAGAGAAGGAGAATCTACTCTTCATCTGATTCTCACTCTAGAGCTCCATCTCTGGTAGAAATACCCTCTTCTCCCATCCCTGTATCTCCTCCACCGGATTAGTCGGCTACACCAGCGCCCCCGCTTCCGGCGCTACCTGCACCTCCTCCTAAACTGGCACCTCAACTTTCAATACCGACACCAGTCATTCCACATCCTGTGATACCATGGACACTCGCGTTCCTCTACTCCATCACACCATTCAAGGTCGCATCGCCGATCCCAGGTCAAGATCATGTTCCCACTGCCATCGGGATACTCTCCGACCTTGTTGGACTCCCCTCAACCCTCACCAATTGATGACATCAACACCTTTCAGGAGGTTCTGGTTTAGGGCGCAGCAAAATTGAATATACATATGGTGGTTCCCACTCCATCGACTTTGGTGATCTAAGAAACTCTCCACCAGCGCAGGGCCTCAAGACACTTGCTCCTACTAGTGCCGGATCATCTTGAGCCAGCCATGGAGTTGTTCCTCAATCCAGCTGCAGCAAAATCAGTACCCTCCAGGCTCCAGAAGAAATCCTGTCCACCGGAGCAAGATCAGCTGTTTTTATGTGCCGACCCTCCATCTGATTCAGTGGTGTTATTAGCCGCACGAAAATCTCATGCCACATCACCATCTGCTACCTCCCCCCTGATAAGGAGAGTAAAAGATTGGACTCATCTGGACACAGTGTGCAATACGGTGGCTACATCCATGACAGCAGCCAGCAGCACAGCCCCAGGAAGGTACTATCATGCATTGTGGGATTCCATTCTTCATATCGCGGATCACCTCCCAAAAGAACACTAGGAAGATATTCTGTAAATTTCCTGGAGGGTGAGATGGTCTCCAATCAGGTTATCAGTGCAGCAGCGGATTCTTCGATTTTAGCCTCCCGCAGTTACTGTCACTGGGTCTCCCTGCGGAGACATGCATGACTCCGACTTACCTCTCTCAAGCCCGACGCTCAGCTGAGTCTTCAGAATTTACCCTTTTCCGGCTCCACTCTCTTCGATTCACACACCGAATATGAAATGGCGAGATTGAAGACAGAAATGGATACTCTGAAAGGTATCGGTTTAGAGAAACCTAAAATCAGCAACATCCATTCCGACCCTATCACAGTTGTTTCTCGTCACATAGGGTTCAAACCCCTCAATGGCAGTCCGGAAGATCACACCAGTATCAACGGCCCTGCCAGTTTCAACACAAGCAACAGAGGGGGCGTACCTCTCAACCAGCTAACCAGGGAGGCTCACAACCCGCGGCATCAAAACCCTGAATCCTGTCTTCCCCCTCTTCTGTTACCCACTTCGATAGGGGGAAGCATTGCAAATTACCTGGCAGAGTGGCAACGCATTACCACCGACGCCTGGATCTTGAATATTGTGAAACATGGCTATCATCTCAGATTTACTGCCCCACCCCCATCCATTCCACCAAGGTCTTCCACGTATCGCGGCAAGCTTCTGCAAGAGGAAGTCAACACGCTATGTCAAAAGAAAACAGTGGAATCGGTCCCTCGAAACCAACGAGGCCAAGGTATTTACTCCAGGTACTCCCCTGTGCCAAAAAAGGGCAGACAAGAGTTCAGGTCTCTTCTCGACCTCCGGATCGCAAACCAGTGGATCTGAAAGGAAAAGTTCAGGATGCTGGTGTTGCATCAAATTTACCCTCAACTTCAATGGGGGGGGGAGGATGTATGACGTTTCCCGGGGGGGACTGGCTTTGTTCCATAGACCTTCACGATGTTTATTTCCACATTCCCATCGCAAAGTCAAACGGAAATTCCTCAGATTCGTCGTGGGGCAGAACCACTACCAATGTGCGGTTCTACCATTCTACCTCAAATCGGCACCCAGGACATTTTCCAAATGCATGGCTATGAGGGGCAGCTCATCTAAGAAAATAACAGGCTTTTTCTATCCCTATCTGGACGACTGGCTGATCAAGGCTTTCACTTTCACTGAAGCCCAAGAGCATTTCCAGTGGATTTGTGATTTGCTCCATCACTTGGGTCTTCACATCAACTTTCAAAAGTCCACGTCAACACCAATCCAGACGTTGCATTACTTAGGAGCTACCATTGACACGCTACAGGAAAAGGTGTGTCCTTGGAGGAACTACGTTTACCCATTCTTCAGAAATGCCACAACCTCCAGAGAATGGCTCGCCCAACAGTCCGCATAGTCTCCTCTCTCCTCGGCTTGATGGCCTCCTGCATATTTCAGACTCCTTATGCTCGCCTTCACATGCGTTTTCTCCAGGAGTGCTTGGAGGATCATTGGAACCAGTTCTCAGGGAACTGGGAGGGCAAGATCAGCCTTTCTACTCATGCTGTGGAATCCCTCCAGCGGTGGTGTTATCTGAAAAATCTCCTGAGAGGAATGCCTTTTCACCAGCAGGACCCAACACAGACCATAGTGATGGATACCTCTCTGCTGGGGTGGGGAGTACGCATGGATCACCTGCAAATACAAGGAACTTGGTCCTTGAAAGAACAGGCATACCATATCAACCTCCTGCAACTCCATGCAGTTCACCTGGCACTCAATGCGTTTCAACATTCGTTCACGACCCACACCCTTCTTGTTCAGATGGACAATACCAACACAAGGTACTACCTAAACAAGCAATGAGGAACACTGTCCAGAGACCTGTCACAAGAAGCTCAAAGGATCTGGCATGGGCTTCTCGCCAGGAACTTGAATCTGATTGCTGTACCCCTCCCAGGTGTACAAAATATCCAGGAAGACGCCTTCAGCAGGGTTCTCGACTAAAACCATGAGTGGGTACTGAACGAAGAGGTCGTACAAGAGATCTTCAACTTGTGGGGCACACCCTCTACAGACATATTTTCGCCACAGCGATAACAAAAAATGCTGTGACTTCGCCGCCAGATTTTAAAATCCAAATTCATTAGGGAATTCCCTATGGATAGACTGGTGCAAAACATGTGTGCACGCTTGTCCCCCAGTACCTCTGATGCCGGCAGTCCTGCGCAAACTGTCCACCACGACCGCCAAGATGATCCTCATAGCGCCAGAATTGGCGAGGCAACTGTGGTTCTCAGACCTGCTTCACCGGTCTATCAATCCACATCTCAGGCTGCCATTCAGGCTGGACCTTCCCACGAAGTTCAGAGGTCAACTTCTACACCCCCAACCTCTCCTCCTTGAGTTTGACAGCATGGCTCTTGAAATAGTGCAGTATGGTCATCTAAACTTACCTCGGGACTTTCTGGACATTCTTAAGGACGCAAAGCGACCTTCTACACGATCGGCCTACGCCTTTAAATGGAGAAGATTTTCCATTTGGTGCTCTTCCAGGCAGATCGATCCCACTTCCTGCCAGGATGATGCCACTCTTTCATATTTGCTACACCTTGCTAAATCTGGCCTCCAATACTCATCAATCAGATGTCTTCCCTAACGACATACAGGAGAAGTCCTTCACAAACCTCTTTCTTTAGGATTCCAGTTATAAATATTTTCCCTATGATAAGCCGTCCCTCTCCTCCATTTGAGCTAAATGTAGTGCTGTTCTGCCTCATGCCTCCTCCTTTTGAGACGATTCATAAGGCTTCACTTCAGCATCTCACTTGGCCTTCCTTGTGGCTATAACTTCAGCTAGGAGAGTTGGTGAGATACAGGCACTTTGCGCTCATGAGCCATACACAGTCTTCAATTCTTCAAAGGTAGTGTTGCGTACCCATCCCAGGTTCCTTCTTAAAGTGGTCTCTGATTGTTTCAAAACCCTTCTTCTCCAGCGAAGAGAGCTCTCCACTCGCTGGATGTAAAGAGTGTTCAAATTCTACCTAGATAAAACTAAATCTATTCGCAAATCTTAGCAGCTATTTATCAATTATGGCCCAGTTTGCACTGGTCTAGCTACTTCCACACAGTCAGTCTCCAGATGGATCGTTTCTTGCATTCACTGTTATCAGCTAGCTAATAAATCTCTCACTGGGAGGCCCAAGGCTCACTCCACTAGAGGAAAGGCAGCCACTACAGCTTTGATGCAGAATATTCTCTTGGCTGATATCTGCAAGGCAGCTACTTTGAGATCAATCCACACGTTCTGTAGATACTACTGCCATGACACAGATGCTAGAGCTGATGCTAAAGTAGGACAAGCATCCCCCAGAAATCTTTGCCTAGCTGTCTACATGCATTTGTGGTTCGGTCTACACCACCGCTTCTGGGGGATGAGCTTGCTATTCTATTCAACGCTTCTGACTATACATGGAAATACGCTATGAGAGAAGGTATAGTGTCTTACCTTTAACTCCAGTTCCCTCTTAGGGGTATTTCCATGATAGACATAAGCAACCCTTCCCTCCTCCCCCATGGAGTAGACAGACAGACAATCTTCATGCTCCGTTATTACTCATCTACTACAGTCTTCAAAAAGAACTGAGGTAACTGCCTTTGGCTGAGCATGAAGGGGATATTGGACAGCCTCCTTTTTCTTCTGATTATAATGGCAGCTTTTGGGCTACATTGCCTTGCACTTCATCTCAGTTTCACATAGCAAAAGGGTTGATCTGTGCCCTTACAAAATTATTCAGGTACTGGGTGCATATTTCATTGCATCCTGTTCTTTTGCCACTCCAAGATGAAGAATTATGGCCACTGCAGCCTTGTTCATGGCTGCATTATGACTTTAAGTGACTTTTCAAGGCCTTACCGAAGAAAGGCGAACTACAGCACTTAAGAAGTTATATTGATAAAGTGCTCCGAGGTCCCCGCAGATGGGCGGGACTATTCAGCGCTTATGACTATCATGGAAATACCCCTACGAGAGAACTGGAGTTACAGGTCAGAAACTATACAATCTTCGCAATCAAACAGCTTGCTCTTTCTGGTAGGCTTGACCTAAAAAGCATACAGTGAATACAGAGCACACAGTGTTAGGTCATAATGGAAAGTTATTCTTTCACTTATACATTAATTCACACTTAACCTGTACGTGCTATTCGTTCTGTGCCCCACCAGATCAGACACAATATAATTGGGGCAAACTGAAGCCCTTTGAGCAGGACTTCAGGAAAGGCGTTATCCCGGAGACATCAAGCTCAAAGCCTCTACACCATCTGCATAGTGCCTCAGTGCTTCATCGGGAGTAATAAGTGCTATATTGGTACAGTCCACCAATCAATACAGAATTGCAATTTTTTTTAATGATGCCACGTTTTAAATGTTACCTTCATTCTAGCTTGTACGCTGGTGGTAGTATGTTATATACAGGTAAGTTCATGCACTTTTTCATGTTAAAAGTTTACTTTTTCACACTTAATGTTTTTGTTTTTGTAAACTTTTTAGGTTTTGTATGTTCCTGATCCGGACTATATTTCCAGTGTTGAAAGCTCTCCGTCGCTTAGTCCTATAAGTCCATTGTCACCAACTTCTTCAGAAGCGGAATTTGATAAGTCAGCAGTACGTATGTTTTTTCTTTTACCGTTGTCTGGGATATGTATGCCGAAGTGTCTTGAATAGTCAGAATGGGGAGAAACATGTTTCATTAATTTATAAACCAACCTGTGGAAAGGCAAAATTAATTTTGGTTTTCCTATTGGTCCTAGACCCTGTTGCCAAGCCATCCTGTGCCTTGGGCACCCCCAGATTTGTTTGCTGACTGGTACTCGTGGTAACTGACTCTGACACTTTGAGTTATTGTACCACTATGATCATTATGATCAAAACTACCTTTAAGCCTGTAGTATATAACAGGGTATGGCAGTTTAAAGGCCAGCAGCCTTTTCTGCACTTGCATGTGTGCACTGCTGAGGCCTGTAGTCAGATTAAAAGCAGCCTTGTGTTGCAGGGCTGCTTTTAACATGTACATTGTGCCCAAATACAACTTTGATGTTTGGGGCACATAAAAATTACTAAACTACAATATTTTAGCATATTCAGAACCCCCAGGGTCTCCCCTAGGTGTCCCGGTGGTGGTGGTGGTGGCGGGGGAATCTGGTACTTATAAGGATGACCCTTCTAAAATAAGTTTTATACACCCTGGGTTTAGCGAAATTGCACTTTTCACTTCCCCCATTGTAGTAAAGTGTTTTCCAAAATTGACGTTTGTGCTGGGAGCACTGTGGAGTGAGGATCTGCAATATTTTTACATATTCAGAACCACTAGAGTCTCCCCTAGGTATTCCAGGGGTATGCAGGGTCCTTATAAAAGATGTTTTGCAAACCCTGGTGTTGGAAAAATTGCCCAAGTCATTTTCCCCATTGCAAATCCCCATAGGTTAACATGGCAAGAAGTTATTCGTTGAATGATTCCCGTCAAGAGAATCAGAAAAAAAATCATTCAAAGACTTAATAGAATGGTATTGATAAATCCAACAATATGATATTGTTGAATTTGTTCTAAAATGAACAGACAAGAAGTTATAAGACTTTTTTGTCTGTAATCCAAAATTCAGCCTTTGTGATCTGTCCCGATTGGTCAGAGTTAAGTGGATTAGCCAGGCTGCTTTGATGAGGTGATAAGTAGCCTGTGAAAGAGCCATTCTGGGAGGAGAAGGTTCTGCTACATAGGAATGCCAGAGCAAGGGGAGGGGGTTGTAAACAATCTTCAATAGGAGACAGCCAGGAGAAACCAGTTTCATTTACACCCCTACTCTTTGAACCCAGCCTGATTGTAGGCTTATGGAAGGAATGTGCAGATGCCAGGGGGGAGAGAGAATATGTAGACGAGCGATACAGGAGGTTGGTTTAGCCAGCTCTTGCCTTTCTGCGGGACTATGACTTAACTTGTTGTGGCTCCTTCCATATGAGGGTAACTTTGTTTGTTGGAATAATTGCGGTCAACCCCGGCCGTGGAAGGAGCCCCGCTATAGAGGCGGCGGCGCCGCGGTGAGGCCATGCCGGCCCCATCTTATCGGGAAGGTAAAACCATCACAAGAGGGCAATAATTGCAGTGTGCTTTTAATAAGGGCTGTCATCATTCCACTGGGATGTTATGTTTGAGTAAATGAGGCGCTGCAGACACTCACTTGAGTAAAAAAATCAACTGACTACTTCAAATACCAGAGGGCCACAGGAGAGGCCACGCCCACTTGGGAGGTGTTTGCATGTAAAAAGTTGTTCGTGGCCAGTCTGCGAGTGTACTTTCAACTGCCATTGATGAAGGGTCGTGAAGACTTGAAACGCGTTTGGCGATATTGAGGATGCTGCCTCGTTATGCTGTCTGCAAACCTTTGTGAATAAATATGGGACTATGACTTACCTTGTTGTGGCTCCTGCCATATGAGGGTAACTTTGTTGGAATATATATATACATCGATCTATCTATCTATCCTATCTATCTATATATATGTATATATATATATATATATATATATATATATATATATAATCTACTGGCGGTCGCCAGTAGATAGTTATAGTTAGGACCGTGTTTCCATAGGAAATCAGAAAATTCTATTTTGAATAACTTTGGCGCCGGTTGACAAACTAATGGGGCGCTCCGCTCAGCTCCTACCCTGAAAGTCTCGGGGCGATTCGTCAAGTGGGGGCCGAGAAAAAAGGCGGGTCCCAAAACGCGTTTTCCCCATGCATTTTCCCATAGGACCTTTAGTCGAAGGTACAGCCCGAACGGCTGAACAGAATTACTTGAAATTTGGCAGAGAGGTAGTCCTCAGGTCAGGGAAGTGCCTTTTGAAGGTCTGGTGTCAATCTGTTCAGTAGTTCCTGAGAAAATAGCATGCATATAAATATCTATAAGCACGTACCGTGCGCGCACCGTGCGAGCACCCTAACGTGCGCGAGCGTAATTCTGATTGGTGGTTACATGTTAGTCAACGTTCGAATCGGTCGAAATCAGAAAGTGTCGGCCGCCATTTTGTTTGTTTTCAGTGCGAGAGTGAAAAAGGAAGGTGGCGAACGTGAAAAGGGGGCAGGGTAGAGAGTTCCTGACCCCCTAGCCTTTGTCAGGGGGTCCCTGAAGGACCCCGAAGGCAGACATTTTTTGTAAAAAAAATTTTTAAAAAAATCTCGGGGGTGCGCGCACAGTGAAAAACCAAAAAAAAAAAAAAAAATTTAATACGTAGTTTATTGTGAAATAAATATATAAAAAAAATAATAATACATACATAACTTAGCATTTAACCCCTTCTGTGCCTCGCCCTTTCCCCCTCCTGTGCCGGGCGTTTTATTAGTGGGCGGAGTTCATGACGAGACTATCTCGTCATGGAGCACGGAAGAGGTTAAAAAACCGTACAAATTCACTGAAAAAACCATAGGTTTCATACACGTTATAGTTAGGAATTAGCATTTAAAAAACCTTGCAAATTCACTTAAAAAACCATAGGTTTCACACATGTTATAGTTAGGTGGATATTTCACTCGTAAAAAACCAATGAAATTCCCCCGTTATAGTTAGTTCAGATAACTATAATTCGCGCGACCGATGAATGATGTCACTGACCATGTCATGAGTGATGTAATATGTGACGTCATCAGCAGTGCATTGCGGGCGAGCGAGTTATAGTTATCTGAACTAACTATAACGGGGGAATTTCATTGTTTTTTTACGAGTGAAATATCCACCTAACTATAACATGTGTGAAACCTATGGTTTTTTAAGTGAATATATATATAGATATATATATTATCTACTGGCGGTCGCCAGTAGATAGTTATAGTTAGGACCGTGTTTCCATAGGAAATCCGCAACATTCTATTTGCAATAACTTTGGCGCCGGTTGACGAATCCTCGCAAAATTTTCAAAATAGGTGGGGCGCTTCGCTCCGCTCCTACCCTGAAAGTCTCGGGGGGGATTCGTCAAGCGGGGGCTGAGAAAAAAGGGGGGTCCCAAAACACGTTTTCCCCATGCAATTTTCCATAGGGACCTTTAGTCCAAGGTATAGCCCGAACGGCTGAACAGAATTACTTGAAATTTGGCAGAGAGGTAGTCCTCAGGTCAGGGAAGTGCCTTTTGCAGGTTTGGTGTCAATCTGTTCAGTAGTTCCTGAGAAAATCAAAAGTAAAATCATATATATATGTGGGCGGAGCCTAACCACCCATCTCATCCTGAGATCTAATTGGCTGTCAGCACTTCATCCAAGAAGTGTTGGCAGCCATCTTGGGACCAATATACATGATAGCACCTCATTAAAAAGCATTGCAGTTAATAGAAGGTTTTAAGACTTTAGTTACATTATAAATCATTTGTTGATGGTACCATACTCATTTTAGGAATTGTGGTATGTTCTAAGGTGATTTCACCATGTGAAAAAGCCTTCTGCTGGGATATCATGATTGAGAGAAAAATATTTTCTCATGCTTTTCCCACAGAGGTTTGGAAGGTGATCTATAAGCTAAACTGAGAGCTTATTTTCTGTAAATTCACATTATCTTTCTCAGTCATGTGAGAATGAAGTCTGACATTCTCAGTAAAACATGTACATCCAACAAGGGCAGAGACTGTCAGTTGATTCCTTTGTGTTCTACTGCAGCTTCCCAGAGTGTTCCAAAGAACAACTAGAGCGCTAACAGTCCTACTTATAAACGTATGGCACACCTGAAGCCATCTTGCTTGGATTAAAGTGGTAACTCTTAAAACATTTAATTTAAAAAGGAACAAAATGAGGGGGTTCATTTTTCCATAAAAAGTATGATTAGTGCTGCAGAAAGAAAAATTAGGGCACATTTTGAGTGACTTCTCAAATGCTCTTCTATTTCATTAAAAAATTCTGACATGCAGACTGAAACATGCACTTTCAATACCAGCAGCAGTTTTCCCTGGTGAGCAGTAGCTTTACTACAGTGATTTAATGAGCAAAAAGAGTGCTAACATTCTGAATTTATGGCAAATGTGTGACACATCTGAATGCCTTCTTGATGGAATCAAAGTAAAAAACTGAAAGTATTTCCTACTGAGGAGACTGCAGTAAATGAGGAAATTTGTAAACTTCATAACAAATAGGTCTGCCAAGATGGCCACCAGAGACAAAAGAGCCCAAATGTAGCCCAAATATCACCCAGATGTAGCCCAAATATAGCCCAATGACAGAAGTGTGCAAAACACTTATTCTTTTGTGTTTTTGCAGTGTTATATAGTGCAGACTTGTCAGGTATTGGAGTGCTTTACATGAGAATTGGTTACATCACACAAGAACAAATTCATTTTGGTTGTAAACATGGGGAGACTAAGTGATTTGACCAGAATCACAGAATGTCGAGCTGAAGCAGAAACTCCAACCTGGTTCCCCATTTGCAAAGTCTGCAGTTCTGGAAGTAACACCACATCCTCTCCCCTAAGTGCAACATTTAATCAAGTGGTCAACTGGATAAAAAAACATAAAGATAACAAATAATTTAAAAGTGCTTTGTCGCTATTTGAAAACTCAGAAAATATGTCCTTATTTTAGTCTTTTATGGTTTAAATCTTTTATTAATATTTCAAAAGGCATACAAACAGGCTCCCACAGCACTTATGGCGAACTCTGTACCCAGCCTCTGAGGGCCGGTCGGGTCTCCCCCAACCCTGCCGCGGGCGGAATCAAACTTGAGTCAGTCTGGGGAGTTCGACGTGCTCCCTGGTATCTTTCGTGGAGCAAACATTATGTTAACAACAATGTAAAAAAAACGAAAAATAAAAACTAAATAAAAATAAACCCCCTCCCGTACCCCCCCTCCCCCGTTCCACGTCCATCAAGCCTCCTACATCTCAGTCACACTCAGGCCCTATCCCTCTGCTTGGACCTCAGGGAGCCGCAGCAGCCTTAGATAGCGGGGACAAGTAACCTCCCTGAACTCTGAGGACAACAGTGCGAAAAAGGGCCTCCACAATTCCCCAAACCTGGAACCCTCCCCAATCAACGTCAATGTGAGTTTCTCCATTCCCAGGACATGCCACAAACGGTAGAGCCAGCCTGTGAATGTTGGTACGGTGGTGGTGCGCCAGTGGGTAAGTAAGTTTTGCACCGCTGACCCCAACGCTATCGCAATCTGTCGTCCCCTGCGTGATTTGAGCGGGTACGTGAAAGGGTTAGGAAGGCCCAAGAGAGTGTACGCCGGGAAGCGTGGGATCGCAGTCTCGAAATGTTTGTCCACCTCCTCAAGCACCTGGGTCCAGTAAGCCTGAATTCTCTCACACTCCCAAAGCAGATGAGTTAGGGTTCCTATCTGTCCGCACCCCCTCCAGCAGTGTGCATCCCGCCGTCTATCTATCGCGTGTAAGCGCTCTGGGGTGTAGTACCAATAGGTCGTGATCTTCGTGAGGGTGTCGGTGAGGCCCATGTGATAAGCAGAATGTCTGGCTCTGTAAGCTATTCCCCCCCACTCTTCCCGCGTCAGGGTCCGGCCAAGCTCCCTTTCCCAGCGTGTCCGACCTGCGTTATGTGTATATGTGAATCTCTGTTGAAGCAGTCTGTATAGGTCGGAGATGAGTTGTTTATCGGACGATCGCGTTAGTAGCCACCGCTCATGCTGGGAGAGCCGCCGGTCAGCACTCGGACGGACCCGCCCGTCAAGCGCCCAGTGTCGGACTTGGAGATAGCGGATCCTCTCCTCCTCCGGCAGCCCGTATTCATGGCAAAAGTGCTGGAACGGGTGCACCCCCTCCGCATCGTACATATGATAAAGGAAGCGACAACCGGCCGGCTTCCACCTGCCGAAGGCCGCCGAGTCCGTTCCCGGAGCGAAGTCCGGATTGTCAAATAGGGGCGTAAGCGGGGAGGGAAAGGTAGTGAGTTCATGAGGAGCAGTAGTCCGGTCCCAGATTTCGAGAGGGACTCTAGTGATGTGTGAGGCATAAAGGTTGGGAGGCCGGTGTTCTTTACGCAAGAAGGGGATCTCTTGCAGGGGTCGTGCAGCCACCGCCTGATCCTGAAACAACCAATGCTTCTCCGACTCCCAGCGACTCCACTCCACCAAATAACGCAGCTGTGCGGCCCAGAAGTAGATTCGAAGATCCGGGATCCCAAGACCCCCGTCTTCCGGCGCCAGAGTGGATAGTGACCCCTTCATGCGTGGTCTCCGGCCGCTCCAAATGAATCGAGCCAATTCAGCTTGGGTCTGCTGGATCCACCCCGCTGGCGGGTAGAGCGGGATGGTGCGGAAGAGATAGAGGATCTGGGGCAGTACCGTCATCTTGACCGCCGCGACCCTGCCCAGCCATGAGAGGGGGTAATGCTTCCAACTCCCCAGCTGTCTGCGAATCTTCCGCCGCAGAGCAGCATAGTTCAGGGCCACTACTCGTGGAAGCGTAGGCGCCAGTTTAATCCCCAAATATGGGACCGATTCCTCCGCCCACTGAAACGGGAGGGAGCTCTGCAGGTGATCTCGTGTGGAGGGGGTCAGTGAGAGGTCGAGAGCTAACGACTTGTCCGCGTTCACTTTGAACCCCGCAACCCGCGCAAAGGCTTCCAATTCCGCTACGCACGCCGGCAGCGTTTCCCGTGGATTCGACAGGGACAGCAACACGTCGTCCGCATAGAGGCTGATGGTATGAGTATACCCCCCGAATTTAATTCCGGAAATACCCGGGCTTTGTCTGATCTTCTGGGCGAGGGGTTCCATATACGCCGCAAAAAGCAGCGGCGACAACGGGCACCCCTGCCTCGTGCCCCTCGTTATGGCGAAGCTTGTAGACGTGTGACCGTTCACCCGGACCGCTGCCGACGGGAATTTGTAGCAGTTAAAGATATGGGTGCGGAATTTCTCGCCTAGCCCCATCCGCCGCAATACCTGTTCCAGGTAGGGCCAGTGAACGCGGTCAAACGCCTTTTCAGCATCGACCGTGAGCAGCATATATTCACCCGTCGTGCGAGAAGCTTTCTCGACCAAATGCAGGACGCGTTTCGTGTTGTCAGGGGCCTGACGCTCTGGGATGAACCCCGGCTGATCAGGGTCAATCAGGCCCGGCATACAAGAAGCCAACCGGCCGGCTAGGATGCCCGAATAAAGCTTAAGATCAACGTTCAGCAGCGAGATAGGGCGGTAGGCCCCGCAGCGCGTCCGATCTTTCCCTGGTTTGGGGATGACTACTATGTGGGCCCCTAACAGGTCCGGAGGGATAGCTCCCGCGACCGATAAAGAATTGAAGAGACGGGTGAGGATGGGTGCCAACTGGGTGCAGAATTTCTTGTAAAAAATGGCGGTGAAGCCATCTGGCCCCGGAGCTTTCGCCAATTTTAACCTGGAGATAGCCGCAACCACCTCTTCCGGGCGAATGTCCCTGTCCAGCCCATCGGCCTATTTTAGTCTTTTAGAGCACTAACCATAATTTTGATGCCAATAAGACCCTCTCATATATGTAATTTCTAAAGGAAATGCTCTAGGTATTACAGTTTTGATTACATCAAGATGACGTCAGGCGTTCCACACTTTTGTAATAAATATAGAATGTTAGCAATCTAGTTGTTCATTAGGATACTGTTGAGAGGCAGAGGCCAGGGGCACGGACTCTGAAAATTGAAGGCAGGTAGGAGGGTGCAAAGGCAACAATTTAACCACACTGAGCAGGCAGGAAGGGCCGTGGCAGCACAACAGACTATGGAGGGCAGTGGAAAGGGGGGCAGGGGCAACAAACCAACAATACAGGACTTGCAAGAGAGGCTGTGGCAATGTAATAGACCATTGTGGGCAGAAGGAAGAGGCAATGGTAGTACAACCATACATGCCAACAGACCCGATTCAGCCAGGAAACGTCCAATGTTTTTAAGCTCAAATGGGCTTTATTTGATCTGTCTCCTGTCTACAATCTCCTCTTTTTCAATGTAACTCAAAGGGGAAAATCAATACCCCAGTTTTTTTTCAAAATCTCCCTCTTACCAAGTTCAAAATGTTCACAAGTATGGTACATTGGATCATGGAAGGAAATGGGGTAGGGACATGGACTTGGATAACAGAGGACAGGAGGGACATGGAGAGGTGCACCAAACTGACCCTGCAGGGCAGGCATCAGGGTTTGCAGCAGCACAATACACCACACAGGGCATGCGGGACGGGAGTGCAGCACAACAATCCATAGAAAGCAAGAGGGAGGGGACAGGACCATGCACATGGACAACAGAGAACAGAGGGGCAAGAGGCAATGGTAGCTAGCTGACCATAATGGACAGACAGGAGAGAAAGCTGCAGCATAACAGACCATAAAGGGCAGGAGGGACGGATCAGGGGCATTACAATGGAACAGACAAGCCAGGAGGGAGGGAGTAGGGGTCTGCACATGTAAACAGAGGGCTGGGGGCAAGGGGGCAGGGCAGGAGCAGCAAGATAGCCATGGAGGTCAGGCAGGATGGGCACTAGAAGCAAGACACACCGTGAAGAGCAACAGTGAGACTGTGATGGCATACACACAGACCATGGAGGGAAGGTGGGAGGGGGTCAGGGGCAGCTAACTGACCACACAGGGAAGGTGGGAGGGGCCATGGCAGCACAGAAGACCATGCATGGCAAGTGGGAGGGCTAGTGGCAGCACAATGGCTATGATGGGCAAGAAGGAGGGTGCAGGGGCATGCACAAAGGATGATGGAGGATAGAAGGGAGGGTCAGGACCTGTGCACAGACAAAGTTCAGGGGAAGGGGCCCTCACAACAGACCGCACGGGGCAGGCAGGAGGAGCAGTTGCAGCACAACAGACCAGGAAGGGCAGAATGGTGTGGCAGTACAATGGACCATGTAGGACAGGAGGAAGAGGATAGGGGCATGGCATGTGGACAGGCAGGGTGGAGGTGGCAGGGATAGGTTACAGTCATCTGACAATGCTAGGCAGGTGGGAGGGGAGTGGCAGCTCAACAGAACACTCAGAGTAGATAGGAGTGGCAGGTCCATGGAACATGGTGGGCAAAAAGGATGGAGCAGAGGCATGCACAAAGACATCCGCGGGCAGGGGGAAGGAGAATAGGGGCAGCAAGCTAAGCACAGAGGCTAAGCAGGAGGTCAATGATGGGCCATAGAATTGGGCAATGGAGGGCAGGAGGAGTGGACTGGTACATCATACTAAATTGAGGGCAGTGGCAGCACATCAGATCATGCATGGCAGCAGGGAGGAGGCTAGTCCATGGATTCACACAACAGAGGATAGGGAGGAGGGGGATGGGGTAGCAAGCTAACTGTTCAGAGAAGGCGGGTATTAGGAACTTTATTGTTTTTAAAACGTGTGTCTGTGCAAACTACGTAAAATATGAACAAGTATGCGGCATAATCTCACTTTTATTTAGGAAGAAGAGGACGTTTGTGACTGTGACTCCGGGCTCACTTGGCAGAAACACCCCCTGACCCTCCACCCCCTATCGCAAAATGTAATGCCCGTGAAAAGGGTAGGTGAACACAGTGTTATATAGAACATAGTCCTGAGAGCACGATTGAAAATGAAAACTAGATATAGTGTATGGTATAAACTATGCACCAAAAAGTGTGATATAAGATGAACCGGGCATGAAATATAATATGCAATACATTGTGCGCAATGACAGATTCATTGGAGAGCGCGAGATAGCACAGGCACTAGCGCGTGCTATGCGATATGCGCCTTGGAGTGTAATATGCACAGGGCAGTGTTGTGTAACCTAACTAGTCTCTAAAGTTGTAATATAAAATATGTGCTGGGGAGTGTAATGTTGCATATGCACTGTGACAAAGATATGGATCCCAGATTGTAATATGTATGGCATAGCACTGTGCGTTATAACATAGGCATCGAGGAAGGCACGTTAGATGGGGCAGTATAACCCGTGCGAAGACAAGTGTGGCATGACATATTCACGGGGTGGTGTTACAGTGCACATGGGCTAGAGAGTGTCATAGCATATGCACTAGCTGGTGGAATACAACAGAGAGGTGTGTGGCACTCGGCAGGCAATGGTGGGTGTAACACAGCATTGGGCTCTGCCAGGAGCGCGCTATGACTCAAGTGATGTTCGTCCCCTTTCCAGAGAGTACAATAAAAAGTATTACACATCCGGCAGTGGATGTGTGTTTTATTAACCGTGAGGGGGGTTTCTTGCATAGTTTTGGTCGAATTTTTGTCGAATCCCCTTTGAATGGCTTGGTGTGCTTGTGTATTAAATGTGCCCGTCAATAGCTATCCATGTTTGTATAAATAAACGACAAGGGTGTCTACCGGGATTAGGCACGGTAGGGCATCAGACATGTCAGAGCTTCACTAGTGGTGTAAATACATTCCACGTGGATTTATTGTATGCATAGTCGCCTTTTAATGAATATCACGCAAATCGTCATGGTGATAGGTACGTACGGTTTGTCCAGCATGTCCTAGGCGTGTCTATAAATATATATTTTTTAAAAATAATAAAAAACAGTGGCCGGCCCTGGGGATTGGGGTCAAAAAAATATAATTAGGAGACAGGCCCTGGGGGATGGGGTCATCAGGGCCAATAAATTAGAATAAGAAGGGGAACCACACAGCCCCCCTTCTTAAAAAATTTAAATAAATAAAAGACTGGCATCTTGCCGGAGGCCACGCCCCCTCCTTGCAGCACTCTGCAAACGCGCCCCCTGGCGAGTTGTAAGTTGGGGAATTAATTCCTCTTCAATACTGAGGGTCCCTGAGGGCCAACTAGCCCAACAGGCATCTCCAGTATGCGCCAGGGAGCTGCGCTGCAGACAGGTGTTCTGAGGCCAAGCCCCTTTTTACACCTCTCTGCAACGCAGCTCTGTGGCGCTTACTGGAGGTACCTAGTGGTCTAGTTTGACCCTAGGGACCCTTAGGATTCAAGGGGACTTAATCTCTCAACTTAGAACAGCCACAGGGCGCGTTTACACAGTGGTGAAGGGAGGGGACGGGGCCTGAGGTGACGTGTGCAAACACGCACTATGGCACGTTTTAAATTGGGGGATATAATTTCCCTTCAATACTGAGGGCCCCTGGGGGCTAACTAGCTCACCAAGTGCTTCCAGTAAGCGCCACTGAGCTGCATTGCAGAGAGGTGGTCCAGGCCGTGCCACTTTTTATACCTCTCTGCAACGCAGCTCTGTGGCACTTACTGGAGGCACCTAGTGGGCTAGTTGGACCCTAGGGACCCTCAGGATTCAAATGATCTTAATCTCCCAACTAAAAACGGACACAGGGCGTGTTTACACAGTGGTGAAGGGAGGGGACGGGGCCTGAGTTAACGTGTGCAAAAACGCCCTGTGGCCTGTTTTAAGAGGTAGTTTTAATCCCCCTGCCCTATTATATACTAGGGGCTTACAGCGGAGGTCATGCTAATCACAGGGGGACCCCAACGCATAATTTTCCCTAGTGTATGTTTATTCTTCCATCGTACTTGAGATATACATATATAAAACATATTTAATTTTCAGAAAAACACACATTCACTGGATGATGTCATCAGTGATGTCATTTGAGATGTCATCAGTGATGTCATGAGTGATGTCACTGACCATGTCATGAGTGATGTAATATGTGACGTCATCAGCAGTGCATTGCGGGCGCGCAAGTTATAGTTAGCTGAACTAACTATAACAGGGGAATTTCAATGGTTTTGTACAAGTGAAAAGTCCAGCTAACTATAACACCCCTGAAACCTATAGTTTTTTCAGTGAATTTCGGAGGTTTTTTAAATGCTAATTCCTAACTATAACGTGCCTGAAACCTATGTTTTTTTCTGTGAATATATATATATATATATATATATATATATCTGATAGAGACTACTAGCCGCAGATTCCTTCCCGTAGAATTATCCCCCGGCGTGAGACTGGATCCTGAAACTTTTTGCCACAGGATCCCTGCTCGCCAGGGTGCGGGGCGACACCACGTGACTCCGCCTAGGCGTCGTGCGTGACGTCAGCGAGATCACATAAGCCCCACCCCGGCGCGGCTACGTCATTTATTTCTTTTTCCGCGTGCAACGCGGATCCGGTCTTGTTTCGGGCCCTTTTTTCTTCATCATTGTCTTTCTCTTGGTGGAACAGTGTGCGAATTCCTTCGGGCTTTAAAGCTTGCACGTCGTGTGGGCGTCTTATGTCGGCGACGGACCCTCATCGCATTTGTATGTGGTGTTTGGGGGAGGGTCACGGCACCGCGGATTGTGAGGCGTGCCAACAGCTGAATTCGCCGAATGAAACTTCTCTCGCCGCGTCTCTCCAGGTCGACCTCCTCCCCTTGATCAGCCTCGGCAGTCTGCTTCAGATACGGCCGTGGTCTTCATCATCGCCCTTCCCTGATGTCACGAGCGTCGTTCACCGGTGGTTAAGCGTCGCAGTTTGTCTCCGGGTTTCGGCCTGCCGGGGGCGTGGACTCTCCGCGGGTGATGCGGCCCGCGTGTCTCCTTCTACCTACTGTTTCCCGGTGATGGAGCGTCGAGAGTCCAGATGGAGACATACGTGGCGGCTTTGCAGGCCTCGCTGACGTCTCCTTCTCCTCCTTCCCCTCCTGGGGCGTCAGCGGTTCCCTTGCCTTGCGCGGGGCCCTCCGCGGCACCGCCTGTGGCTCCGGCGCCGACTGGGTCGGATCCAGACTTGGAGGATGTGGTGCTGTTGGGGTGTGGCTCCTCTGTGGTCCCTCCACCACACCACGGCGTCTCTGCCTCGCTGCAAACTCCCGCAGGAGTCCCTGTGGTGTCGTTTGAGGTCGCCGGGGCTCGGGTCGCATCCCGAGCCCCTCTTGGTCCCTTGACAAGGTGTCCAAGGCCGAGGTGACGCCGCTACGGCGCTGGCAGCTGCTGGACCGGCGGCGACACAGAGGTCGGTGGACTCTTCTCGTCCCGCTTCGGGTCGAGAACGAACCCTCTCTCCCTCCTCCGGGACTTTCTTGTCCATCCACGCAGGCGGCTGCCGAGTTAGAGGGCGAGTCGGAGGTTGGGTCGGCCCTGGCGGCGCCGCATGGCTCGCCGGACCACCTTTGTCGTATACTGGGCCGAGGCTGGCGGAGGGTTTCGTGTCTCTTCCCTGGTCCTTCTTGTCCCTCCCCGCAGGCGGCAGCCTCGGCGGAGGTCGAGTCAGTGCCATTCCGGCGCCGCCCCCTGTCCACTGCGACTCCGGCCCTGCTCCGGTCCCCGGCGCAGTGTGACTTCGAGGAGCACTATACAGCGTCTCCTTCGGCGCAGGCTGGCGTTTCTGCTCTGCCTCAGGCGGTGTACTCTACGGCTCCTGACAGGCGTCGAGTTGCGGATTTCTCTTCGGACGCTCCCTCTTCTCCGGAGGCGGCCTGCATATTGGTGTCGTCCTCCCCGGAGACTGGCCGCAGAGTGGTGTCTTTTTCACCGGCATCGTCGAAGAATGGCTCCCCGCTGTTTCTGCGGCTGCAGTGTTCGCCGGAGGAGTGGCAGATCCCCCATTCCTCGGCTCCTCCTCCCTTCCAGGTCTGGCCCCTGCCCGTTCCGCCTGGCTTGGGGAACGACCGCCTTAGTCTGCAGCAGTCGCCCACGGAGGAGCTGCTTTCTCTGTCGCGGGGCCCTACAGAGGCGGGTGCGGCCTTTGCTCACGCGGTGTCCACGGCTGTGGATATTCTGCGAATGTGTGACCCGATTACTCATTTTCCGACGGATCATCTCTTGGAGGTTCTCCACCAGGGCTCTGGTGGGAGGGAGATCTTGCTTCCCTTTGAGGGTTCACTCCATTTGTCCCTGACGGGGGCTTGGGGGCGTCCTGCCTCAGGGTATCCGGTGCCTCAGCACCTTCTACACCGGCACCTTCCGGCGCCGCATGACCCTGCGTGTCTTTCCCTCCGCCCCTCTGCCGCCAGTCCTCTTTTGCGGACTGCCTTTCCCTCCTGCCGCCGCTGTTGACTCCGCCCTCCCGGGAGGCCCACTGGCTGGACTCTTGGGGGCGCAACATGTTTGCCTCGACCAGCGTGGCCCTGCGGGCCCTGAACACCTTGTGTGTCCTGGCTAGGGCCTCCTCTTGTCTATGGGACTCGGTTGAGTCTTTGGGGTCCACGGCTCCTCAGGAGACTGTTCAGGTGGACTTACGGCGTCATGCGTTGGATGGGCGGGAGCTGGCGGCATTTATCCTTCACCCCGCTCTGGACATCTCGGAGGTGCTGGGCCAGGCCATGGCTTCCTCAGTCGGTCTCCGTCGCCATGCTTGGCTTCGGGACGGCGTCTTCCCCGACGGCACAGTTTGATGGTAGCCTGTTGTTCCATGCCCCAGCTGACTCCGCCATCCAAAGGTTCCTGGCAGGGCTCTGTCCTCCTCCCCCTTATACTCCTCCTCCTTCTCCTCCTCAGTGATTGAGGAGTTGAGCTGGTTCTGGTCCTTCTTGGGATGGTCGCTCTTGCGGTGGAGTGTGTTTTCTGGCCATTGAGTCCTCCTTGTGGGGACTTTGGCAATGTTGGCTGCTGGACGGCCCTTGTTCGCTGTGTTTCTTGCTAGAACTGTTACGCAGACTTGGCCCACAGATTAGGCCTTATGTTTTTCTTTGGGCTGATTGTCAAGCAGTTTGCGGGGTGTTTTCCCTGTGGCTCTTTTGTTTTTCCTCTGTTGCGGAAGTTCTTCCAAAAAGGGTTCCCATGTCTTGGAACTTGACGTACCCTATGTGGGGTAGTGTGGTAGCTGTTATACAGTGTGCGCTCTGCTGGGGGGTTCTGGTGGCCCTTTGTTGCCTGTTCTCCGTGGCGTTTCTGTATGTTGCTTTGCTTCTTGAGGGCGCGTGTGCGACCCTTCGTGGGGGTGTGTCCGGCTATTTCCTCTTCTCCCTGCTTGGGATACTTCTGTGCCCTCCCTTGTCAGGTGTTGCCCACTCGGTCTTCCTGGGGCCCTGGCTATAAATGCCACTTTCTAAAGGGAAAGACAGGAAACTAGTTATATCATTCTAATATCTGTTTAACTTAGTCATTACTACTAAGCAGCTATGCTTTCTTACCCTTTATCTCAAAATTTGTTTTAACTGTTCCTCATCACTGATCAATTCAGCTTTTTTTTTTGGGGGGGGGGAACCCCACAATTTAATCTAAAAAGAGGGATAGAGTTTACAATGTAGAAATGATACTACGTCACCAAATAGTCTTAATTGTACTATCTAGATCAATTCATTCTCTACTTTTTTCTGGGCTCTTAGAGTTCTCAATAAGTCGGGTTGCTCATCATGCATGCATCATGCCTGAGTCTCCTCAGATGGAAAAAATGCGATTAATGTATCCTTTAGTCGTCACAATACTAAAGACCAGGGGGAAAGAAACAGAAGATTTCTTCAGCATCTATTGGCTCATATAGCTATAAGTTCCTTAGGCGCATCACTACATCTGTTAACTCCCCTTCTTCCTGCTTATTAAAAAGAGGGCTCGTGATTAACTATACTATTTGAATACAAAATTCTATTCCCTTTTTCCAACTATAGGGAGATAATGCCCCTACGTAATAAAGGAGCCATCACTTTATAGTCCTAACCCTCAGTATAAGATACCAGGCGGAGAGCATTTACCCAAAAGACGATAATTTCTAAATCTCCGTAACTATCGACAACCCTACGCATGTTGCAACAAACGATGTGATCAATTTAACAATCCGCCTGTGTATACAGAGATGTCCATTATTTATTCAAAAACCTAAAACACTAAAAGTAATAAATGTTTAGAGGAATTCCTACCATCTTGTCGAAAAAACGGACAGATGTTAACCACATAGTCAAAAGGACCCACTGTTTAAACATACACATTTCAAGTTGAAAAACGACTTCTGAAATAGTTTTTTAGCTCACCGCAGTTAACTACAAAGTACTTATACAAAAATAGACTCCAGAGAAGCTATTAGCTGAGCATATGTATACGTACAGGCACCTCTAACCATCAGGTAAAACTAATTTAACCTACTCCCCAGCCAAATGCAAATATTCCCATACGCGGTGATTTAATCACTCACCTATTCGTTTACGTCAATACTTCAAAACTCCAACTGTCTGGGAGAAACCACTCGTCAAATGTACGGAACACAGCTATTGAATGGCCATCATTCACTTTTTATTCGTCAAAGCTCCAGTAGGATAAGGGCATGTAGAATACGAACGTGCTCACTTCCAGTCCGCATGGAAATGGAAAGGAGACAGGCCTTCCTAACATGGAGCACGCCATCTTTGTACAGGTTCATGTAACGTATATGTAACCTGTTTAGAATAGAAAACTAACTCCTACTCTATTTATAATTATAACAACGAATAGTATACATCTAAATTAATTCGTAAAAAATGGAAGAAATAAGTTATAAGAATAAATGAATAAAGTAAGAAAAGCACACATTGATGGTCCTTAATAACAATTGTTGACCACCTCAGTGTTACGTAGAGACACTATACCCACATAAGGCTCCGACAATAAAAGAGGACTAAAATAGCTCGACATAACTATGTCAGGTCTCATGTTGTTAATTCGAAAATACACCAATGTTAACAGGAAATCAGGCATGAATACAGCCCTCAGTGTTGAACAAATACGAAATTAACAACAAATATCAATATCCATGGACAAAGATGTACCATCCATCTATACTAATTATGATCGCTCTTAATAGTCGTCACAGCTATATCAGTCTAAGTAAAAGAAAGCCATCTAATGTGGCAGACTGAGAGACACTAAATGTCCTTCACCAAGGTTTGGTGATATACCATTGTATATCCATATTCAGTCCTCGTTTGACTCTATCAAAAGTGAAGATCCAAAAGGTTTCCCGTTGCTTACGGAAAAATGTTGAACACATGCTCCTTTACCACTTTTAGTTAATTAAACGGAGCTTTTCTATAGCACATGGGGTCATTCAAGTGTCTCATGGCTTCCTTCAAATAGGCATCATGGGGCCATAACACTATATTGCCCCCCCCTTATCCGCTTTGTTTACTATATTTTTGTTGTCACTAATCATTCGCATAAGAGAATATTGTTGTTCAACATGATTTCTGTGTTTGTTTTTTTAACAATGGTTCTGTTAAGTACCTTTAAATCTTCAATGACACAATCTCCCAAAATGTCGATTGCATCCCTAGGCATCATAGGGATGAACGTTGATGGTGGGTGAAAAGGGGTTTGTACTGCACTTGCACTGGCAATGCCCATTTGTTGGAGTTCATCCTGCGTGTTTAAGATGGATTCATCAGCATGCCCTGCCAGTGTATACACAGTTTTTAAGGTGGGAACATCAGAGGCCTGAAATTGCATGATTGGTTGATTCTCAGCAATAATAGAGTTAGCAGTCTCACTTACTTTGTTCAGTTTGTAGAATTTGATTAGTTTCAATTTTCTAATGAACTTAAACACATCAATGCGTGATTGCACATATTTTAAACCATTCTTCGGACAAAACGAAAGTCCCAAAGCCAAAAGTTGCATTTCCGCAGCATTAAGGTCAATATTAGTTAAATTGATTACTGTGTTTGTGGTAGTATCAGCACTGGGATTTACTGGTCTGGGTGTTGATTCCCCCTCCCTCTTTTTCCTCTCTTGTTGTCGCCTGTTTACCGCGATCGTTCCGCCTGCGGCATTTGTATTCTGCTGTAGTCTTGCCCTCAGCGTATGTCTGCGGTCCTCGATTATAAACCCCAATTCCTCCGATAGACTAAAACTGGTTTGGGGTTGTGGTCGCTGGGCTATCGAACTGTCTTCGTCTGAGTCCAAGCTACTAATTGCTGAACTTAGATCTGTATCTGAGGTAACCACGTCATCTTGATGTTGAGCACGAACCGGAGGTATTTTACAACTCATTGCTTGTCTTTTAACTGACTCAAATTTTTGGGAGAAAGTAAAAATTCTTCCGGTTTCATAATCTTGTTTGTCTCGAGCAAATTTGAACACTTTGCGAGATTTTATTAGTTCTTCATGCTTATAAAGTCGTTTTTTTAGATCGTCTCTTCCCTTCTGTACTGACTCTTGTTGACCTAGGGCATCCGATTCAAGATTGAGGATATCGATTTGTTTAACAATTTATGCCCTATCTATTTCGGCGTATTTTATCAAAATACAGACCATGTTCATAGAGGCATCAAGGTTATTTGTTGCCCATTCCTTCAGCATTAGGGGGTTGGGATTCTCAAAAGATGGAGCAATAAGAACCCGCAACCCCCTTGGGACTCTACCCACTTCCTTGTACTTCTCTAGGGATTTTTTCTTCCACCATTTTCTGAGCTCGGTACTCTGAAGTTTTTCCAACCTTTTTAACATGGTTTTAACATCGGTCTTGTCCTTTGTATTACCGCTAGCATCTTTCTTATTTTCAGTTATATCTGGCAGATTCAAAAACAAGGCGTCCGCCACCGCTTCTCGGTCCCGAAGCACATCTGTCGCTGCCGTCATTCCGGCTTCTTTTTAGGAAATGTGGTTATGCACTTTACAATTTAGAACCCAAACTCACAACAATATCCTTCTTTAGGCTCGTATTTATCCTGCAATCTCTGCACCCACAATTATGTCTTTAGTCCCTATGGCTGCACATACGGCTCACCTCAGGTTGAAACCTGGCCGCTCTCGGGGTCCTCCGACTCATCGAACACTTCCAAGCCGCACCTTCAGGTTTCGCCGCTTTACAGATGCTGCCGTTAGCTTCCTGCTTTGCTTGGCTGCGGGGGGCTGGCTCCACGTACTCCTTCCGGGTAAACCACGAATCGCCGAAGCGATATCAGCTGCTACCAACTAGCCACTTGCACAGAGAGGGTCTGTTGAAACAGTGGTAGCAGCAATACCGCCAAATTCAAATTAAACTGAGTCCTGACTGCAAGAAGTTTCTCCAGCACACACGCAGGAACAGACCACCACGCAGTGAGATTTTCTTGAGTGCTTCTTTATTTCCCAAACAGCAACATGACGAGTCAGTGATGCATCTACTAAATAATGTATTCAGGCACTTTTACATAGAGTTATTCTTGAATAGACCTTGGCATAGATGTATATGAAAAATATTTAAATTTTACAGAAACACACATTCACTGTATGATGTCATCAGTGATGTCATGAGTGATGTCACTGACCATGTCATGAGTGATGTAATATGTGACGTCATCAGCAGTGCATTGCTGGCGTGCGAGTTATAGTTAGCTCAACTAACTATAACAGGCAAATGTCCAATTAACTAGAACGTCTGTAAAACCTATGGTTTTTTCAGTGAATTTCCAAGGTTTTTTAAATGCTAATTCCGAACTATAACGTCTGTAAAACCTATGGTTTTTTCAGTGAATTTCGAAGGTTTTTTAAAATGTCAATTTCATATTATAATATTTATAAAACCTATATTTTTTTCAAATAGTTTTTTAATATTTAGCAAGCTATCATCCTTTTTTAAAACTTTATAAATTATGTAATCTTTCATATCTTGCCCACAAAATATGTATATCCTTTTTTTTTTTTTGGACAAAGCTACAGTCCCGTACTGGTAGTCTACCAAGCTCGATCAACACGCGAATCCTATCCACCACATTTAAATAATGCGTATTTCGTATCCAACTGGTTTGTGGCACCGCGTCCCGCGTAACATGTACATATGAGGTTGTGCCAGCTGCTACTTTAGTATGCGACGGGTACGCACTACCAAGCCGCGCATTACGTCATGTACATATAGGGTCGCGCCTGCTGCGTGTTGAGTATGCGAGGAGTGCACGCTGCCACGCCCTGTTACGTCCTAGACGTACGATGTTGCGCCGCATACGCCATTCCTTCATTTGTTTTTGTCTCAAAACTATATCTAAAAAAACTTTAACGTGTATATGAGAGCAAGCGATAATTAAAAATATTTTAAACAGTTATATATTCCTAACTCTAAAACTTCTATAATATATTTTCTCAAAATCACATCGGGTGCGGTCTCATTGCGCACTGGCTGCGCGATTGCCATGTAACCATTAAATAAAACATTTCATTAGTTCATAACATTTCCCATTGTAACAGTTCGAAAACGCCACCCATTTTAGTCAATATCTGTACTGCATTTCATGAGACACACCTCTTCTGCTTAGAGAGTTTTGTTCAAAACTTTTTGCAAGATATGCACATATCTTACACTACACACAACATGCAACCATCATCTTCATCAATATTCATGCTCTGTAAAGTAGCCTTCCACCTAAGATACCCATACACCTAAAAGTTACATTACCAAAAGTTTCTCCAATACCACAGGTAGCATGGTTGCATACGCTGTCCACAACACAACGTAATATAGTACGGCCCAGAGACAGTATCATGCATAGATAATGAACACACGGACACAGATAGATAGTGGAAGTGGATACGGGCACGTACGCTTGACTTCTTTTTATTACCATGGTGACATATCCAGTGATGTCTGTGCTGGATGTGTGTGCGGTAAGTCTAAACCAGTCTTCAGACAATGGTTGCTGCTAGCATCAACTACAACAGTAATCATTGGATCACACACAGAGATTCAATATTAAAAGAATCAATAATGTATGCTGCAGTAAGGTAGAGACAGCAGTTGTGAAATAATACAGAAATAATTCCATCGTAAAAGAACAACAACAACTTGTGGTATACTGACACACAATCAATAGATCTGAAATAATACACAAAAAGATATCATAAACGCTCCATCAGTTCTAGTGCACTCACATAACCACATCAAAAGCATTCAGCATGTGCACAGCCACCGATAATGCGTGGTGTAGACAGGCCGTACTAGGAGCAATATCTGTTGCCATCAACACTGCATCATCTGCAATACCAACTCAATCTGAATTATGAACACTGCTGTCTGCAGTGTAGGCCATAGGGAGCGGTCACAAAGGACCCACAGGTACGTAAAGTGACTTAACCTACCCAGTTTGTTGTCAGCAAAGCAACAAAAAAGAGTGTGCAAAGCCTGCAATCATACATATGCATGGTGCAGACAGTACACACTGGAGCAATGTCTTTTCCTACAGGACTACCTCATCTACAATACCGACTCAATCTCAATTGTGAACACTGCTGTCCGCAGTGTAGGTCAGAGTGAACTGTCACAAGGGCCCACAGCCACATGGCATTCACTTAAGCTCTACAGTTTGCAATACACAAACTAAAAAAAAAAACGTGTGCAGAGCCTACAAAGATGCGTATGAGTGCTGCAGACAGAGCACACTGGAGCAATGTCTTTTCCTACAGAACTACCTAATCTACAATAGCGACTCCATCTGAATTGTGAACACTGCTGTCTGCAGTGTAGGCCAGAGAGAGCAGTCAGCAAGAGCCCACAGCCGCTTGGCATTCACTTGAGCTCTACATTTTGCAATACACGAAGAAACAAAAGTGTGCAGATCCTGCAATGATGCATATGAGTGCTGCAGACAGAGCGCACTGGAGCAATGTCTTTTCCTACAGGACTGCATCATCTATAATACTGACTCAATGTCAAATGTGGACACTGAAGTCTGCAGTATAGGCCAGAGAGAGCGTTCAGCAAGGGCCCACAGCCACGTAGCATTGACTTGAGCTCTACGGTTTGCAAAACACGAAGCAAAAGAAAATGTGTGCAGAACCCGCAATAATGCATATGAGTAGTGCAGACAGAGCACACTACCGCAATCTCTTCTCTTACAGGACTGCATCATCTACAATAGCAACTCGATCTGAATTGTGAACACTACTGTCTGCATTGTTAATTAAAAGCAGTACTCACACACACAACCATCAATACTTTTTCTCACTCCCTCATACTTTTTCTCACTCACTCTTTACAAAATAAAACATAAATTACATAGAGCACTACAATGAATGAATCAAAACAATTAGAATTGGGATTTCATCTCTCCACAGTCTACACTATTCACTGTTCCTTTGGACTTCCAAGATAAATTTGGTCATTTCACTAAACCTATAACTGATATAAAAAAACTTCTTGAAGCAAGTATACTAAAACAATATTGTGTATGTTTCAATAGACGTTCTAATGACTTAACTACTGGATTCTGTAATTAAACAATCACCACGCAGTCTAAATTGTGAACCCTGCGAACTGCAGTCTACACCAAATCCAGTGGTCATTCACAACTCACTGCCACATATCATTGGATTTGGAAGCACAGAGTTGGTTGCACCTGATCAGA
Source organism: Triturus cristatus (assembly GCF_964204655.1). NCBI lineage: Eukaryota > Metazoa > Chordata > Amphibia > Caudata > Salamandridae > Triturus > Triturus cristatus. The sequence continues at coordinate 387,101,416 of NC_140587.1, read as the reverse complement.
GGGGGTACACAAAAATCATCACAGACTTTAACTTATGACATCCTCAATCATAGAATCATGACCCCATTTCACTATTTGCACCTGCTGTACCACAGAATACTCCACCGACTACTGTCAACCAAGCCCAATAATCATGTGCAGCAGTTAGCTATGGAATCACAGACTGTGATGCATCTCAACACACGAACTTCTGAAAAAAGCAAGCAGCAGGTAATATCGGGCATCATCCATTGTGGGATCAAGACACCGTTCCACAGGTGGGACCTAAAGTTGGATGAACCTGATCGAATAGAGTACCTTCATCTCCACTCTCAAATGCAGTTCTAATATCGTCCATTGTAGAGTCAACACACTTTTCTACTTTTGGAACCTAGAGTTGGTTGCAGCTAGTAGAAAGGAATACCTCCATCTCCACTCTCAGATACAGTTCTAACATCATCCATTGTGGGATCAACACACCATTCCACTGTTGGGACCTAGAGTTGCTTGCACCTCATCGGAGGGGGTACACAGAAATTATCACAAACTGTAACTTCTAATATCCTCAATCATATAATTAAGACCCCATTTCAACGTTTGTACCTGCTCTACTGCGGTGTATTCCAGCAATACCAGTCAACTAAGCCCAATAACCATGTGCAGCACTTAACTACAGAAGCACAGAATCTGATGCACCTCAACAGACGGAGTTCTGTGAAAAACCAGCAACAGGTAATATCGGACGGACATCGTCCATTGTGTGATCAAGACACCATTCCACTGTTGGTACCTAGAGTTGGTTGCACCTCATCAGAAGCTATACACAAAAATCATCACACACTTTAACTTCTGACATCCTCAATCCTAGAATTAAGACCTCGTTTCACTACTCGAACATGCTGTACCGCTGTGTACTCCAGCAACTGCAATACACCATGCCTAATAATCATGTGCAGCAGTTAACTACAGAAGCACAGAGTCTAATCCACTTCAACGGAAGGAATTCTGTAAAAATTAAGCAGAATGTAATATTGGACATCTTCCATTGTGGAATCAAGACAACGTTCCACTGTTGCGACCTAGAGTTGGTTCCACCTGGTCAAAGGGAGTACCTTTATCTCCACTCTCAGATGCAGTTCTAACATCCTCCATTATGGCATCAAGACACCGTTCCACTGTTGGGACCCAGAGTTGGTTGCAGCAGATCAAAGGTAGTACCTCCATCTCCACTCGCAGATGCAGTTCTAACATCGTCCATTGTGGGATCAAGACACTGTTCCACTGTTCGAACCTAGAGTTGGTTGCACCTGATAGGATGGGGTACACCGAAGTCATCACAGACTTTAACTTCTGACATCCGCAATCATAGAATCAAGACGCCGTTTCATTTTTCGGACCTGCTGTATCGACTATAGTCCAGCAACTACAGTCAACAAAGCCCAATAACCCTATACAGCAGTTAGCTACGGAAGCACAGAGTGTGATGCACCTCAACGGAGGGAGTTCTCTGAAAACTCAGCAGCAGGTAATATCGGACATCGTCCATTATGGGATCAAGACACCGTTCCACTTTTGGGACCCAGAGTTGGTTGCAGCTGGTCGAAGGGAGTACCTTCATCTCCACTCTCAGATACAGTTCTAACATCGTCCACTATGGTATCAAAACACCGTTCCACTGTCGGTACCTGTCGGACTACTGTGTTACTATTATACAGAGCACTCCACGCTCCTGGGCCTCAGGCTGAGCTCTGTGTGCCTGTGTCGCGGTAGCCAGCGTTCATCTCGGGAACCTTCCGAGCTTGCAGACCTCGGCCCAGGACCTTCCGCCGGCACATGGTCGGCCCTATTTAACATACAGCGGTGTCGAAAGGTGAACTGTGCGGCATATATGCGTCACAGCGGCCATGATGGTTTCTGAGTACCGCGGTACAAAAGGGGGTGGTGATGGACGGAGCATCAGAACCAATCAAACACTCCCACCCAGTCAACAGATCTGGGTTTGATCCATCACCGTTCTTTAGCCCACTCTGCCACCCCAGTTCAGACATGGCCATATGCAAATCAGTCTGACCCTGCAAAGCCATGCTTTCCCTGGACCGGAAACAAGCTTCCTAGGACCGGTTTCTGGCATTTCAGCCGTCTTCAGCCAGGCTTGCTTGAATCCAGTGGCAAAGTGAGCAAGGGACCATCACCACCCCCTTTTGTACCGCTTTGTTCGCCATAAGTTGGCAGGGTATGCTCGGACGTGAATCCCTTGCTCACTTTGCCACTAGATTCAAGCAAGCCTGGCTGAAGACGGCTGAAATGCCAGAAACCGGTCCTAGGAAGCTTGTTTCCGGTCCAGGGAAGGCATGGCTTGGCAGTTCGGGCTGGACTGTTCCCATGAGGCACAGGGTCAGACTGAGTTGCATATGGCCATGTCTGAACTGGGGTGGCAGAGTGGGCTAAAGAATGGTGATGGATCAAACCCAGATCTGTTGACTGGGTGTGAGTGTTTGATTGGTTCTGATGCTCCGTCCATCACCACCCCCTTTTGTACCGCTTTGTTCGCCATAAGTTGGCAGGGTATGCTCAGACGTGAGTCCCTTGCTCACTTTGCCACTGGATTCAAGCAAGCCTGGCTGAAGACGGCTGAAATGCCAGAAACCGATCCTAGGAAGCTTGTTTCCGGTCCAGGGAAGGCATGGCTTGGCAGTTCGGGCTGGACTGTTCCCATGAGGCACAGGGTCAGACTGATTTGCATATGGCCATGTCTGAACTGGGGTGGCAGAGTGGGCTAAAGAATGGTGATGGATCAAACCCAGATCTGTTGACTGGGTGTGAGTGTTTGATTGGTTCTGATGCTCCGTCCATCACCACCCCCTTTTGTACCGCTTTGTTCGCCATAAGTTGGCAGGGTATGCTCAGACGTGAGTCCCTTGCTCACTTTGCCACTGGATTCAAGCAAGCCTGGCTGAAGACGGCTGAAATGCCAGAAACCGGTCCTAGGAAGCTTGTTTCCGGTCCAGGGAAGGCATGGCTTGGCAGTTCGGGCTGGACTGTTCCCATGAGGCACAGGGTCAGACTGATTTGCATATGGTCATGTCTGAACTGGGGTGGCAGAGTGGACTAAAGAATGGTGATGGATCAAACCCAGATCTGTTGACTGGGTGTGAGTGTTTGATTGGTTCTGATGCTCCGTCCATCACCACCCCCTTTTGTACCGCTTTGTTTGCCATAAGTTGGCAGGGTATGCTCAGACGTGAGTCCCTTGCTCACTTTGCCACTGGATTCAAGCAAGCCTGGCTGAAGACAGCTGAAATGCCAGAAAACGGTCCTAGGAAGCTTGTTTCCGGTCCAGGGAAGGCATGGCTTGGCAGTTCGGGCTGGACTGTTCCCATGAGGCACAGGGTCAGACTGATTTGCATATGGCCATATCTGAACTAGGGTGGCAGAGTGGGCTAAAGAATGGTGATGGATCAAACCCAGATCTGTTGACTGAGTGTGAGTGTTTGATTGGTTCTGATGCTCCGTCCATCGCCACCCCCTTTTGTACCGGTTTCTGAGTACCAGCAGGCTGAGAGCATCATTCACGCACCCACCTTCGCTCACAGCGTCAGCCTCGTGGCGGTGTAAGCTGCGCAGACCTGGCAGACACGTTCGCCAATCCGGAAGAGAACCACACCCAAAGAAACTTGCCTTTTATTCATACCCCTACGCTAGCCTTGCATACGGCGAGCCAGCCCACTTCCCTAAACATTTGGGGGGGGGCGCACATACGCGCTACCATTCCGTAATCTTCCCTACTGACTGTACTATCATGGTTGCGTCCACTGTCCACTTCACTCAATAGACCATCAGTGTATGTTGACATGTACATGTCTGTGCTCTGCATACTCCAGTCTGTCCGGCACATCCCCTCAAGACTTTGCATTGTATAAATTTATAATCGAGAATTACTTGCCACCTTCGCACATACTTTGCTCTCATCTCCCCCCGCATTCTGCATAATGAGGCAGAGGTGCCATGCCATGTTTAGTTTGTATATATGGCTAGCCACGGTTCCCACAGTATGTAGTGTCAATGAGTCTGCTACGTGCACATGTTGTTTGTCATGTTTAATGTCATTATATAAGGTAGCGCGTTTATTCACGAGCAGTGGCTTATTCCATTTACATATCGCTATCTTAAAGAGCGTACAAAAGTTTTTCTCACAGGTGAATAGTGCGACCACAATGGCAGTCATTCATTACGATCCAAGAATGTCCAACTACACGGCGCTTCTAAGCTTAAAGCCACCAATCTTGCGTCCTTTCTTAAAAGGACGCCAACTCCCACAATCACACCAACATTCACACAGCTTTCTAACGACAGTTATCTGCTTCTCAATAACATACACTCCTACGGAATATGAGCTGGCATACCGCATATCCTTACTGTTTCAAACACAGTAACTTCGTGTGCCAATATCTTTTCCCACACACACAAACTAACTTCCAAACTTCAACTTGGCCTTCAATTCCTTGTTTGAAAACACATTTCAAGAAACAAACTAAACTAAAAGCACCTTTGTTCAGAACAGAAGTCTCCCTCACTTCTGCAAAAGAAATTTATCGACTGCAGATACCACAAACTTCAAATAAAATATACTCCCTTTTAAATACGAACCGCCAATTACACTTTGTGAATTGTTACACAATTTGCAACACATGTCACACTCAAGGTCTGGCACACTTTTTTAACACGGTCTCCTACAGCCTTCTAACTCGCTTTCAAACTGTTCTTCTTTGAATACCAGACTACATTCAGACATTCTTTCGATCATCTCTGGAATAACAGGAACAGTGCCCATAATTCTCACCCTCTTTGCGGCCATCCTACTACTAATTCTACTTCTAGAAATGGCTATGCTCTCTATGGTAACAACTATGTCCGACAGAATACACCACTACGCCAAGCTACATCAATACTGTAAAAAAACGGAAAAACTTTTCGGCTGCCTGCCTCTATCTATTATAGGAGCTAGCTACAACATAACATTTATCTACACCTATGCAATATGCGTACAACCATCGTTTCATTGCAAAACTTGCCCATTCGACTGGCGAATGGATGTATGCCTTGCCAACATCTCAACAATCGCTCCAGTTATCCAGCAGGTAATGGTGTATCTTGAAAACCATGAACTTGATTGTTCTGACAACGGAGCAATGGCGAATGCAATGCAAAATGGAATCGCAGCGCAATGGGAATTCTGCGCAGCCGCGAAAGATCTCTTGCAACGTGCGACCTTTCAAAACATCACAGATTGTCTTCCCGTTCAAATTACCGCTCCAACATTCGGGGAACATTACTGTCCCTTCGAGGATATGAATTGTATCGCTCCGCTTTTCTCACACAATGGCAACAATAGCCTCTTGGAACATTACGCATCTCAAGCAGCTGAAGAACTTCTGGACTGGAATCTCCAAGACTTGTAAGAAACTCACATTATTCTTGAATGGATTTCTTCCCATCTTTTTTGACTTTTTCCTTGAAATTTTTTACAATACACTTCAATTCTACTACTTTGATATAACGACTTTCTAAGTATACTCAGACATTTGAACTCTATCCTCATTATTCCCCCTTACGTCTCCAGTCTAACCAGGAATCGGTGATGTATAGCCTATGCAAATACGCAATTTACTTCCAAAATTAACCTAAACCCGACACCCATTTAGAAACCACGTCTATTCTTTGTGTACACACCTCTCTGCCTGCCTGTTATTCACAAAGCCCTTTCACACAATTTTACTCAGTCAGCCTCTGCTCAGAACCTTACGATAAAAATGTAAAAAGACTACTTTGTTTAGGAACTGGTTGGCACAGGGTGGTAATCGTAAACTACCTTTATTTTCATTATAAAATTTATTTATTCATGTCTAATAGCTATTCTGTAGGTCACATAGAACTGTAACATATAATGTGCAATTCACTGATGCAGGAGCTTCGATTTGACTACAGCAGAAGTAATTGGAGTTTGTCTAAGCTCGATGCCGTAGCTCTCTACACAAGAATGTTTTTTTGAAACAGCTGAAGACAATAATGTACGGTATGACTACAAAGATACCGAATGTTCTTCTCAGAAGCTAAATGTTTGTATTCATCCTCCAAGTTCCAATGTGGGTAGAACTAGTACCAATTCTAACACGCACCACATTGAATCTACTGTACAACAGATTGCTAACTATTCTACTGTTGTTAATTTTCTGTTACAAAAAAGCACTGCAAAGGTACATAAAGTTTGACTACATTTTGCAATTTCTTTTTTATTTCTTTCTTTTCTTAAACGATACATGTGGTAATCATATCCTACCTTTATAGAATATAGAGTCATTCAAGTGTAATACTATTGTTTATTTCACATGCAACTGTAACATCTAATATACAATTCACCGATGCCGGAGATTACGTTTTAATACAGCAGAAGTGGTTCAACTTTGCATCAGTTGCATACCCTAGCTCTTGCACCAGTGGGTCCAATCATGGCACTTAAATAAAGACACTTTCTATATAATTTTCAAACTCATCCCTTTATTACACACAATCACTTTCTAGACTCAACTCATTTTACCATTTTCCTTCTCTGGCATTGCAACATTCTGCATTATATTCTTCACGATTATTCCTTTATTCCTGCTTCCTAAAACACTACATTCGACTCTTCAGACCAATAGGGATGAGTAGTTCGTTTCACACTCCCTGTATAGAATAAACGCACACTAACACTACTTACACAGGTATGCTACAGCGGCCAGTATCCTACAGCATCCACAGCACATCACTTCACAGCAATAAACACACGACTTACACTCACAGTTTCATCCCTGAGTCTTCATACCGATACCACTAAGTACTTTGCTTCCCACTCCTGCTATACTCTAAACTCATACTAACGCCACCTGCACAGATATGCTACAGCGCCCACTATGCTACAGCGCCCAGAGCACATCACTTTACAGCACTCAGCTCACAGTTTAGACTCAAGATCCCAGCATGCATCATACTAATGAACGCACTGCGCATGACCTACTGGGGGTCCTTGCATGTTTAAATAATCTAATTGGAGCCATCTGTGCGATGCTGGAGTTTGCCCATGATGAAGAGGCTTGTCCTCGAAACGCGTCGGCGATGAACTCACCTGAATTGGAGATGCTGACTTTCCCTTAATAAAGAACCTGATGGTAAACTGCTGCGAGTGCGTCCTTTTTATGCTTTCGGGCCATTGAAGAACAATATATAATATATATATATATATATATATATATATATATATATATATATATATATATATATATATCTCTTTTCCAAAAAGTGCTCAAAAAGGCTTCGAAACGCGTAAGGCCGAGGATTTTACCAGCGAGATGAAAAGCTGCATGTTTACAATAAAGGGGTTGTGAAACTACTTTCTTGCGGAGTGCGGCCTCGTAACGAAGTACTTTTTGGAAAAGATATAATCACGGTGGCTCCGGCCGTGGGGGCGACGCACCACCTACAAAATAAAGAAGGACCACAAGAGGGGCAGGGACCCCTTTTAATTTGGCGCAAGAAGGTGACTGTAATTCAACATGCAGTTTTTTATCTGGAGCCCACTGGAGGGTTTTAATTTGATCCAGGATTGAGTGGCAGGAGACAAATCCACTGGAGGGTAACAAAAAGCAAAATTACCACAAACCCCAGCATGCCTTGTGACCACTACGAGATCGCTAAGGCACACCGGAAGCCTATATCTTCAGCATGCAGCAGGGGTGTGGTAGCTTGAACAATTGACTCCTGACACTGGCCTCTGTCGAGAAGCACGCAGGCTTCGAAACGCGTAAGGCCGAGGATTTTACCAGCGAGATGAAAAGCTGCATGTTTACAATAAAGGGGTTGTGAAACTACTTTCTTGCGGAGTGCGGCCTCGTAACTGAGCACTATTTGGAAAAGATATATATATATATATATATATATATATATATATATATATATATATATATATATATATCCTAATATTGACACTTGATTTCCATTGAATAATTCTAGACACATCAATAGAAATTAAAGAGAAAGATGCAGCTGTTAAATTCATAATAATACATGGACAAAATGGTCTTTCGCTCAGCCTCCTCTTGCAATTTGTTAGCTATATTTAAATTTGAATTAACACCACGGGCCGTTAGGTAACATGTTTGCCAGTTAAGTGGAGTGACAATGTTTTGCTTATGCACATACGAGTCTTATTTTATTAGCCTGTGACAGTGTGTTCTTGCTTGTGGGCACTGGGATTGTTTGTTATATTTTTTATTTGAAACTGGTATTTCATTTTCAACTTGTATTCAAATGTTTTGACTTATCAGTTGTTGACAGTAGCATTGTTCTTTAGGTGAATTTGTTCAGTAAAATAGTGCTCTTTTAATTCCCAGTAAAACAAACTTAGTGTGCCTGACCACTGCTTGATCTGTTTACAGCTCAATCTTTTGCTTTCATTGTCTGTCTTTTATTTTCCTCTCTCTAACTATCAGTCTGTTTCTCTCTTCCTCTGCATTCTCCTCCATCTGCTTATCTTTCTCTATCTCCCTATTTTTCTCTGTCTTTATTTGTCTCTCTCCATCTTTGTACATCTCGGTCTGTGCCTCCTTACCTTTATATTTGTGTCTCTACTGTTATTGCTTGATCTAGCTGTCCCTATTGTTAGTGCTAGTTCTATCGGTCTATCCCTATCTTATTCTATTCTCTTTCAGTATATCTTTTTGTTTGTCTATGTATGTTTGTCTTTCTAGCGGTCTCTACATTTATCCCCCTCTGTATCTGTCTTTAGATCTTTCTGTCCATATTTGTCTCTGTAAGTCTGCCTCTATATCTGCTGGTATCTGTTTCTACGGTTATCTGCGCCTGTATACCTCAGTCTCTTTCACAATGTTTCTACTTGTGTTGCTTTCCGTCTAAGGCTTTCTCTATCTGTCTTAACATGGCTTTACATCTCTATCGCTCAAACTTGGTCTACCTACAAGTGTCTCTCTCTTTCTCATGCTTTCCCTATCTCTGTCCTTCTCCGTTTCATTATCTGTCTTTTCCTCTGTCATTTGCTGTCTATCTTTATGCTTTCAAAAACATATTTATAAAATATTCGTCTCCATCAATCTGCCTCTCTCACTTTCTACTTCCAAGTATGTCTCTATAAGCCTCTATCCGAACGTCTGTATCAGTCTGTCTACCTTGATCTCTCTCTGTCTAACTGTATATCTGTTTCTTTTTGCATCTTTGTATATGTTGCTGCCTGTCTCTGTAGGCTTGTCAGAACCTTTTCTGTCTCTCGTTGTATTTTTGTTGGCCATCTTGGAAGCATAAAAATATCCTTCCAAGATAAATCAATGTTATTTATTATGCTGACGAGTTAGCACAAACCTAAGGCAGCAGAGGGTGGGAGTAGGGAAATGGCGGGAGGAGGGACTTTGCAGGAAGAGGGAAGAAACGAGCAGAAAGAGGAAAAATAAAGGTCAGAAATGAGTAGAAAAAGGATAGATAATGGTTAGATACAGGCAGAAAGAATAAATATAATGGGCAGAAAGATGAAAAATAAAGGTCCGAAGCAAGCAGAAAGAAAAAATGACAGGCAGAAACTAGCAGGAAGAGGAAAAATAAAGGTGAGAAACGAACAGATGGAGGAAAAGTAACTGGCAGAAAGGAAAAATAAAGGTTCAAAACAAGCAGAAAGGGGAAAAATAACAGATCGAAACAAGAAGAAAGAGGCAAAATAAAAGTCAGAAACGAGCAGAGCGGAAAATATACAGGCATAAGTGAGCAGAAAAAGGCAGAAAAAACAAGCCGAATAGAAGGCCGAAAACGAGCATAGAAGGCACAAACCTAAGGCAGCCGAGGGTAGCAGGCTGCGGGCAAGCTGGACAGGAGAACTGTCGCAGGGGGCGCTGGCACGATGACATGCTCAATGGGGTTGCGCTGCGGCCACCATTAAGTAGGTCCTGGGGGGATGGCAGGGTGCTGGGAGGAGGGAAAAGGTGGGAAGAAATGAGCGGAAAGAGAAAATATAAAGGTCAGAAGCGAGCAGAAAGTAGAAAACTAACGTACAGAAACAAGCAAAAAGAACAAAAATAGCGCGCAGAAATGTAAAAATAAAGGTAAGAAACGAGCAGAATGAGGGAAAAATAAAGGTCAGAAAGAGGAAAAATATAGGTCAGAAATGCGTAGAATGCCAAATAAAGGTCAGAAAATAGCAGAAAGAGGCAAAATAACTGGCAGAACAAGCAGAGAGTCAAAAAGAGAAGGCAGATCAGCAGGGTGGGCGATCTTTGGACGAGGGGGGGATTTAAAACGTTTGATGTGCTGCAAACGGAATACCAGCTGCAGGACAGGGAGTACTTCCGGTATGTACAGGTTCGTCACGCGTTGTGTTCCGTATTCCCGGACGTTGCGTCCATCCCGGAGTGCTCCCCTTTGGAAGATAGAGTGCTAGACGGGCATGTACCGGATGGCACTATCTCACTGATTTATAAAAAGCTCATCAACCATCGATCGGGACTGCTGGCCGGCCTTCGTGAGGCATGGGTTGCCGACGGATTGGAGCTGGATGACGAGGATTGGGTATCTGCGGTGGCCTCCCCGAAAGAGGTGGCCATACCGGCCCGCCTTCGTTTAGTCCAGCTCAAAATACTCCCCAGGGTCTACGTTACGGGACCGGGTCTGATGCGTATGGGATATGCCATGGATGGGATGTGTAAGCATGGGTGTGGTTTGTTAGGGACCTTCTTCCACATTTTGTGGGAATGTCCGGAGGTGGCTCGATTCTGGCATGGTGTACATGCGGTGTTGCAAGCGGTCACGCATGTGACGCTATTCCCCGAGGCTAGGAGATGTTTGTTGAATGTGTGGGAGCCGACTGATTACACGGTGACGCAAACGTGGTGGGTGACACTGGGATATATGGTGGCCAAGCGTGACATAGCACAATTGTGGGGCTCCCAGAGGTCACCAACGATTTCGGTATGGAAGGACAATATGGATTGGTGTATGTTTCGGGAAAAGGTAGTGTATGTGGCGAGAGGTAAGCCTGGGAAATGGGCGAAAGTGTGGGGCCCCTGGAACTCCTATCGTGGCGGGATTTGTACCCCGCCACTGACACCTGACTTGGCGGCGGCCCAGTCTCCCTAGTCTGCTCGTTCCCTTGATTCTGTGTCATCGTGCCCACTTTGTCTCTGTCCCTGCCTGTCCCCCCCTCCTATTCCTGTAGGTTGGTAGGGTCCTCCCGAGGGGAGCACATAATGTTGCTTAGACTTTTGCCGCCTTGTGGGTTTGTTTTTCGTTTTTCATTTAAAATGGAACCGCCATTTGGGAGGTTTGGGCAGTGTGGCCGCAACTGCTTTTTTTGATTTATGGGACTTTTACCGCTTGCCGCTTGTGTTTTATAACTGTGTTTTATGATCTCACTGTTTGCTAGCGGCCGGCCTGAAGGTTGTAGGCCCATACTTGTATATCTCTTGCATTTTGTAATAAAGGTTTAAAAAAAAAAAGAGAAGGCAGAAAAATGAGCAGAAAGAAGGCAGTAGACGGACAGAAAACAAGCAGAGGAGGCACAAACCTAAGGCAGTAGAGGGTAGGAAAAATAGGTCAGGACAGAAGAACTGTCACAGGGGGAGCTGGCACGAGGACCTGCTCCTCCAACCTAAGTGCTCTGTGTGAGGAATTGGGTAGTTGGTTGACTGGAGTGTGAAACTAATTCACGAATCCGGAACATGTAAAACTTAAAAGTACATGTCCTACTTTTTACATACATTGCACCCTGCCCTCTGGGCTGTCCAGGGGTGACTTGTATGTACTAAAAATGAAGTTTCGGGCCTGGCAAGAGGTTTATTTTGCAAGACCGAAATGGTAGTTCAAACTTCACACACTAGCTGTTATGGCAGACCTGAGACTTGTATTAAGTGCTACTTAGCTGGGTGGCAGAATTGGTGCTGCAGGCTCACTAGTAGCTTTTAATTTACAGGCCCTAGCACAGGTAGTGCCACCTTACTAGGGACATGCAAGTCAACTAAATATGGCAATTGTGTATAAGCCAATCTTACCATGTTTTAAAGCGAGAGCACAAGCACTTCAGCACCAGTAGGTAGTGGTAAAGTGTGCAGAGTCCTAAAAGCCAACAAAACCGGGTTAAAAAAACAGGTGGGTAAATGGCAAAAAGTTTGGGGATGCCCCTGCAGAAAGAGCCAAGTCCAACAAACAGAGTAGTAGAAGGAAAGCCATTGATTAAAGAACAGCTAATTGAAATTGACTAAAAAGTCATCCAGTCCTGGGCAAGCGGCAGAACCAAAATTCATTTTAAGTTGACGTTTTGGTCTTCAGTTCTGTCTGCAACACAAAGTGGCGGGTGTCTGCAGCAAGACTGCAAAAAGTGTCATCTTCTCCAAATAATTATTTCTTTGCGATTTCAACATTTAAAAATATCTGTAACGAAATTTCTTATAAAATGTTGACCCTTGTCTACCCAGCTCAAATGCTGCGTGTTTTTAGTGATTCTAATTGCATCGTTTCCAGCCAGTGCAAATATTTATTTTGTTTGTTTTTTCATTTTTTTCTCTTAGGATCCAGATGGGTGTCATCGTACAGATGCAACCTCTTCACCGGCACATACATGTGTTCGTCCAGCAAGGGTGGTGTCATCGACCTCTGAAGAAGAGGAAGCATTTACAGAAAAATTTCTTAAAATTAATTGCAAGTACATTACTGATGGAAAGGTAGCCCGCTGGATTTATTTTTAGTTATGAAAGTTTTTAATATGCATTTTTTCTTGGATGAGATTCATAGTTGCCGAATAGTTGTAATTTGCTTACTCCCGGAGAATGAGTTCATTGTTTTATGAGGTCCCAAGTAGTTATCAAAGGTGAGCCGATCATGTCATTGGGCGTGCGTAGCAAGTATTCTAGCTGGCTATTTTGACCTACTTTGTTTCTCAGCCTTAAGAGAATCTTTGACACTTTTTAAGTCTACCTTGCTCCAAAATTATTATTTTTACTGTGTAATAGCCTTTCCTGTTAATATTCGAGGTTATTCCTCTGACACAACTACTTTTATAGTGATTTTGAAAGTGTCATTTTCAGTTTCCTCCAATTTGTGACTTTTCAAACACTGCTGTGTACCATTTGTAATACGAGGAACAGCCATGTCAAGTTTCAAAATGCAAAACAAGGTAGTGCATCGCAGTCTAAAACTAGCGACAAGGATTCTTCTAGGAAAATAATTGATCAATTTAACCAGAAGTACAGAGATAAAAGTACTGATATGAAGTATCTGTGCTTTTCACTAAACATTGTTTTCCAGATTGAGATAGATTGACAAAGTCATTAGGAAAGGTGGCTGCGCTTTAGGAAAAGTGAGTAGAGCAAGGAAAGACTCTTGGTTGTGCCCAACATGGATCTCAAAGATAGGTGTGGTTTATGAATCCATCCAAAGGCTGTGCTGTGCCCTTGATTCCTAGAATGGATTCTAAAGTTTTTTTTTTTTACCTAATGATGAATCCTGATTTATTGTGGTGCATCCTAAATGGGGTTTAGAAAAATCCAAATACTATGTGCTTCAGAGCAGCTATCCGGAGTAAAACCATATTGAATGCAACTATTTACAAAGCGGGTAGATCTAGACGTTCTGTGTTACATGCACCCATGCAAAATATTCCTAGGCAACAATGCAGAACCACACATATAGATAAACATACTTAGATGTGCATTGTGAAACTTCCATCATAATGTACACAAACACCACATGTAGAGGCATCCATAAAACCTCCATCGGAGAGTAGAGACATGCCCTCATATGTTGTGCAGGTAATAACTTTTTTCTGGCAGCTAAGACACTTAATAATAGAATTCCGTTGAGGAGATACTGTGTTGGAAGCAAGAGTGAGACCACTGGAAGAGAAGCTTGTTGATATGAAGGAAACTGATGATCATGTTCTGGTAAGGTAATGGTAGTTCTGATTAATAATACATGCCACAGATTCTGAGCCTTTTTGAATCTTTCGGGTCCGGTGCTGGGTCTTGAATCATTTTTAAGCAACAGTTTCCGCGCTTTGGTCTTGAAGGAGCAAACTTTTACCTTCAATCTGGATGACGGTTGACTACATGACTTGTGGCAGACCAGTTTCCTTGCCCCATCGTGAGCTTGTAGCGTTAATCCATGCATCCATATTCTCTGGGCTAGAGCACCATCCGGACGAGGTGGAGTTCAGAGGCATCTGGTCTCAGGGGGAGCTGAAACACCATATCTACCTCCTGGAGCTGCGTGCCATTTGGCTGGCCCTCAAAGCTTTTCTGCCTTCTGTGGGCATTCTTAAAGTTTACCTAACAGCCCTTTCTACCTTTTGTGTTTGCCTCATCAACCATGTTTATTCAATTCGCCAAATGCATTTTTTAAAACCGTTGACACTTATTTTATCTCAAGCACCTTTCGTTAAGTCACAGAAGGACCTTAGTTTGGTTCTTACCTTTTGATGTGCACGGCTTTTGATCCCATGCACCGGTGTACCCCGAGATTGTTGGCTCTCAAAATTGTCTGTCTTGTTGAAATAGATTTGGCGTGTTGCATCTGTGAGCTACAGCCGATTGCCATAAAATACCTTTTCCGGACAAATTGGTGCTTAGGATTTAGGCATCATTCTTTCTAAAGGTGTTGCTAGCAGTCTTTCTCTTTTTTGTGATTTTTTTTTTTTTCTGTACGACTTAGCACTCTAAAGAGGAGCAGAAGCTTTACCGGCTGGATCCTAAGTGGGCCCTTAGGTTCTACTTTGATAGGATTAAGGTGAACTGGGTGGACAACTACCACTGGTGGATTTCCCAGTATGAAAAAGGGACGGGTTGTCCAGGAACAGGCCTTCTCTAGATGAATCGTCCGGTGCTACAAGATGTCCTGTAGGAAGTCATCGAATGACCTTACAGCTCTCTCCAGCAAGGCGAAGGCTGCACCCATTGCCTTGTCTGACGGTAATATCTGCCAGACCACCACATGGGCTTTCATCCGTACCTTTACCAGACACTACTCTCTCACTTCTGATCCCTACAGGGAGTGGCATTTTTCCAGTTTGGTTCTGCAGTTCTTCGAGGTGTGAAGTCCCTTCCCAGACCCACCGCTTTGGTGCAAGTACTGCTTTGGTATTGATTCAAACGGTGAAGACTCAGCGGTTAGAAGTATCTATCAGAGGAACAAGCTACTTACCTTTGGTAATGTCTTTCTGGTGGGTATGCTGTCGAGCTTCAGACTCCTCACTGCCCACCCTTCTCAGCCTTCTGCCGAGTGGACTTCTGTTAAGTCACAACTTTCCAATTTAGCTTGAGCACACTGTCTTACCCAATTTCACCTCAGTCTCAATGCATCTGAGAACGTGGACGTCACTTGTGAAACTGATGTCAGCAAATTGATGTCTGGCCTACCTCTAGTTCCATGTTGTCACTTCTGGTGCCAAAATCGCTGCGGAGCCCGATGGTACCACCTGCTGGCATGCTGGATCTGGTGCATGAAAAAGTCCCAGATCCAGTTTGGTGGCATGGAATTCAAAGAGTGAGGAAGTTGTAATTAGAGTATTCACCAGAGAGAACGTTACTAAACTCAATTGACTAGCCTGAAAAACGAAAACCTGTATATGCAGTGCTGCAAGGAGTGGTTAGAAGTAAGAAGCACTTACTTTTGTGGAATTTAAATAAATACCTATACAAAAGCTCAAGAAGGAATATATTACAGGATTTGTGAGCCACTCTCAGTTGATATCGTCTGACCCTATAATGTGTAGTTGTAGTCGGAAATGCAAAACAACATGTTTCAGAATGCAATATGCTGTTCGCTAAAAAGCAGGACAAGGTAAAGTTGTAAAAAATGACCTTGTACCACTTGGCAGAAAAGGAAAGTGCATGTAGAAAAATCACTTGTAACAGAATGTTTTAAGCATCTGTAGCTGTAGATTGCATGCTTACACACTCCTGGAGAATTTAAAAATAGAGTGATGGGTAGCATGCTTGAATTCGCCTTAACCACTGGTAATTACTGTGGGCTGCATCTTAGTCCATCTTTTTTTGCCCTCCATGTCACTTAAAACAAGACCCAGTCATATAAAAATCATCTTTAGACGTAAGCAACCCTGCATTAATGTCACCCCTTCTGGCCTTTTCAGTAGTGTGTACCTTGATTTCAGAGGAACAGTGAGCGCTGGACCTACTTCTGGGCGTACCTGTTGCACTTATAGCATTGCACTATGGAATACAAAGAAGTGATGGGTGGAGTGCTTGAATTACTTTCTGCCACTGGTAATGTTTTGGGCCGCATCCCAGTCCATTTTGTTTTGCCCCCTAGAGGCTGAGTTTAAGTTCCGCATTCCACTAATTATATTTTTAAAAACATTTCTTAGCAGTATAACGCCCAAAGGGCAACTGGTATGCCCAGAAGTATCCTGCTCTCACTGTGCCACTGGAACCAAGCTAAACCACACTGAAGAGGCCCTGATAGTTCGCAGCTGGTCTGAGGTTGCTGGTGTTCTTGTTCAGAAAGTAGTGTGCTTAGATCGTTTCAAGTTTTTTTCTTCGAAGAAGGTGTTAAGGTCTTGAGGTGACTTGTGATACCGTACCCTAAAATCTAAATCCAGCATGACACTCCTGTCGCTTTTTTTTGTCATTATGTTCGGATGTGTGCTTGAACATCCCTTTCTGCTGTGCACTGAAGGATACGTTTTCACACTGGAAGGCTGGGGTCTTGCCGTAAAGGAAACCGAAAAGAAAAGAGCCATTGTTACATAAACAGTCGACCCCTGAAGAAAATTCCCATCAAGTATTTTACAAATCTGTCAACCACTTTGGGACTAAATCATCAGAAGGTCATATGATAACTTGTTCGTGGTTGATGGTATGGATAACGCTCTTTAAATTTTGCTCATTCTGTGAACCTAAAAGCCTGTGGTCAGAGCAGTTTAGGGTCTGTAACCTCTGACAGCAGAGAGACTACAGCAAAAGCGGATGTTGGGCCTGTAACGCCTTTCGATTAAAGAACTTTAGCACTGACGCAACCGAAGGGGGGCATTTTACTGAAAAGCTGCAGCAACTGTATAATTTGCAAAAGAGTGCTGATGCTCAAAGCTCTGCTCAAAAACCTGTGGCTGTCGCTATCAAATGTCAGCGTGCCGAATACCAAGGCTGCATAGTTCCTAATTCTCCTCATGGCTCTTTAGTCCACTGCCAGATACTCCTGCCCCTTTATCTCCCTCCTGTAGAAAAAATATTGTCAATCTCCAACAGCCATAGAAGTAGAGACTGGTTGGCACCGAAAGGTATCTTTGGCACCAGAAACACCTCTACTCTGATTGGCAGGAGCTTGCAGACAAGAAGATGTTGAACCACCATCGAGGTTGAAACAACTGTCGAAGCCAAGCACTTTCTCGACGTCAATAACACCCACACCACCTTTACAATAAAGTGAGCAACCGGTCTCCCCACTACACACCATTTACATTGATCCATAAGTGCCCACATATTTGCTTGACCTTGCTTCACAGGAGGTTCCTATTCAGATATATTGACAGCAGATCAGGATTTAGCCCAAAGATCATAAGATTGCATCTCCTGATTATTGAATGGATCCTCTTCACGGCGCATCCCTAGAACTGTGTCCGGTAAATGCTTCACCGACATTTGGCCAGCTGTCTAAAAAAGGTAACCATGCTGGGGGGTACCAACATCAAGAAATATGTGCAGGTGCCACAGCAGCCTCTAATGCTACAAAGCCATTGTAACATCCATTGCAACAGTCCTTTCAAATCTCTCTAGTCGAAACCAGGACCCTACCAAAGAGGTGGTTTTCATGGAAACGTAAGCGGTAGAGGGTGCAGAAACCAAAGGCACCCTTACCACCATGCAGTGACAAACAGGTCACTCTCGCCACCTCCACTGGTCATGCAACACCATGCATCTTTGGCAAAGTATAAACTCAGAAAGGTGAGTAATTTCCTTCATCGCCTAAGGTTATTGCCTCAGATTCCACTCACCACCACTCAACATACCAAAACATGCAGCATGAATCGGAATGATCACAAGCTGTTGATGGAGGTAGTCCAAGCGCAGTTTCAGAAGGTTGCAATAGAAATGGGCCATACTTTTTAATGCAGATGCCCATTCATATACATCCATATCCACTCAGTCTAGCGATTTGGCAGATACAGACTTCGAATTTGGTTATTTTCAGCTCCCTGAGGAGTGTGTGCAAATGTTAAAAGAAGCTAGAAAGCCAACTAATCGAGCAGGCTGTTCTTTCAAATAGAAATGCTTTGTTGAATACTGCAGAGTATTCATTCACTGTAGGCCTATGTCGGGGATAATGTTTGTTACCACTTAAACTTGCAAAAGAGAAGACTAGCCTATACATCTTTTAGGGTAGGTGGATTCTTAAATGCATTCAAATATGTTATGCTAAGGTTGAATGTTTATTGCCGTCTATACCTAGAGCAAATTTCACTCATTCAGTCATAAAAAAGGATCCAGCATGGCTTTCTTAGGCAACATTCCCATCATGAAGAAATGCAAAGTTTTTTTTTGTAGCCTAGCATTCACAAATTTGCAAAGCATTATTATGCGTATATACATGCTCACCAAGAGATTAAAGTAGGCCAAACTATTGTAAAAACCTTATTTCACACATCCGTTCCAACTTGCAAGCCAGTATTTTACGTTGAAGGGACTGCTTTTTAGTCTGTGCAAAGCATGCGATGTACAGCTACACGTACTGCAATCAGAAAATGTTGCCTACCTGTAACAATTGGTTTGCAGCCGTAGATTCACATTCTCCTTTCCCGGATGCGAGCTCACGTAATTTGAGTGATGAATAATATATAGTTCTTACTTAAATGCTTTCCATTATGCTGACTTATCGCTCCATCATATCTGTACTCCAGTGGTTTTCCGTGGGACAAATTAGGTGAGGTCTGTGTCCTGGTGCTTTGTGAGCTTCAGGAGGGAGGTATAATAAGTCATCACTTCGAAGAAAACCAACTTGTAACAATCCTAACCCAATGTTAGATGCTAGGAATGTGCACAGCATGGGAATCTGCAGTTCCACTGGCTGCAAACCAGTTATTACAGCAAAATACAGTTTCCTTACTGGATTAATGTGAACTCTGATCTTGTGAAACTATATTTTGTGGTCGAAAATGTTTACTGAATAACCATGTAAAACTGATGTTTTTGCTTGGTTTAGCTCTTACGCTGTGATCCCTATTTAAAAGATAATTAAAAAAACAAAACACTTTGCAGGGTCATGCAATTGAACTAAGAGAGGCAGGACATAGGGCACAGGGCATTGGCCAAAGACTATGCTGTCCAGTGATAGCCCACTCACCAGAATTTGAGAGCAGGAGGGAGGGGGCAAGGCACAGGACTCAATGCATCAATTACTTACTGGTAATTGCATTACTCTGAGTCCTACTCCCTCGATTCTATTCATTACACATATGAGGCATCCCTGCCTCACCAGACACCTATACCACGTGATATAAAAATCCTTATAAAAAGCCCCCACCCTCCTTTAACCTCCTGTAATACCACATAATCCAAAACCGTACCAAAAGGTTGTCCTGAACTACCAGGGAGGGAGGGAGGGATTTAATGAATAGAAGCGAGGGAGTAATGCAATAACCGGTAAGTAATTGATGCATTACCTCCTCGTCCCTCCCTCGCTTCCCTTCATTACACATACAAGATGTACAAAGGCAAACGGGACAACCAAATTCGATGTGCAAAAAACAGGTCTTATTAGAAAAACGCAGCCAACAAGGAAGCACCGCTATTCAGGAACCATAGTGGAAAGGACCCTAGAACCAAAAACCTCAGATCAGTCAACCTCTTGGCCAATCCAGTACTAAGAGGCAAAAGTCAAAGGGGAAGCCCAGGTGGCAGCTCGACAGATCTCCGAGATGGAAGCCCATGGATCTCAGCACAGGATGCCGCCATGGACCAAGTTGGAATGACCCTGAACCCCACGGAAATCAGATACTGAACCCACTGACTCAAGGACAAAGTGGAAGGACGCAACCCCCGATTTACATTCCCAAAATTCACAAAAAGTGAATCGGAAAGACGAAAGGAAGCGACACGTTCCATATAGATCAGGAGAGCCCGCCTGACATCCGAGTGCAGCCGCACTTCAGATTCCGACGAGGGAGAACCAAAAAAGAAGGCAGCATCAATTCCTACTCCCGATGGAACTGGGAATCCACCTTAGGACGATAGGAAAGGACTGGTCGCAAAATGATCCTGTCATCAAATACCTTACAAAAAGGATGCTTGAAAGATAAAGCGCCCAGTTCACAAACGGCGAGCAGAAGAAATCGCCACCAAAAAGGTGATCTTAAAAGACCAGAAATACAAATCCACAGAAACCAGGGGCTCAAACGGAGGCTACATCAAGGCCCCCAAAACCACAGACGGAAGGTGCTTCCGTGGGGCAGGGAGAACATTACGCAGTCCCTTGAAAAGCCGTCCAATCAAACCATCAGAGAGTTTGTCCCAAGAGCTCCGGAAAGCCTTAATCGCAGCCCACGGAAGATGAAGGGAGGCAACCTTCAACCCCAAAGAAGCCCTATCCTGGAGAAATGACATAACCTCAATCAAGGTAGAGGAAGCAGGATCCAAACCCTTACCTCGACACCACCTACTAAAAGAACGCCAGTGCCTTAAATAAGATTTGTTTGTAGATGAGTGCCTAGCCACCTGCAGAGTCGAGGTCAAACCTGCTGGAACCCCCTTATGCAGCAGCCCTTAGCGTTCAACCTCCAGGCCACCAAGCTCATCTGGGACAGAAAATACTGCTGCAACACAGGGAACATCAAGGGTGAGGGAGAAGTGGGTAGTAACCACTCTGACCTCATTTCCACAAGAAGAGGAAACCAAGAGGCTAGAGGCCAAGCCGGGGCAATCTGGACTGCCGATGCCCCCAAAGACCTGACCCGGAGAAGGAACCGGAGAAGCTGTGGAAAAAGAGGGAACGCATACAGAGGACCCTGAGGCCATGGGCAGGCGAGTATCCACAGCCCAAGCCAAACTCTTCCGACTCTGGGTGCAGAATCTGGACACTTTGGCATTGACCACACTTGCAAAAAGGTCCACCACTGGAACATCCCAGCGAACTGTCAGCTCCTCAAACAACTCCAGATAGGACTCTGCCCAACAGAACAACTTCTCTGCCACCAGAGCCAGAATAGGGGACTTGGTGCCCCCCCCCCCCCCATCATTTCACATAAGCCATGTTGTGATGTTGTCGGTCCTTATCAGGACAAGCGAACCCCTCCGCAATTGTGAGAAGGCCCTCGAACAGACTAAAACTCCCTCCAATATGATGATCTCCTGCTCTGAGATTGGGACCAGAACCCCATGTCTGATGAACCCCCATCCACGTCCTCCACCCGACAGGCTGGCGTCCATGGTGACGACTAAAGGTGCAGGAGGGGAGAGAGACACTCCCCACAGCAGATGATCCCGAACCAGCCACCAACCCAGATCTGAGGGGACACCGGTATCGAAGAAGAGAGGAGGAGACAATGGGGAGACCAATGCACCAGAATGTGTACCATCAGCTTGTGCAAACTAAACCAGGCCCATGGAACCAGAAACGGGGGCCACCAGATCACCCTGAACCTGGGGCCAACGAGCCGCCACCTGGACCTGCTTGGACAATAGAGCCAGAATGTGAGACTGGATCTTGGACACCCCAACCTCGGGCAAGGTGACAACCCCCGAATCTGTACAAAATCTTGCTCCAATAAAGAGACTGTCCTGGGACGGAACAAAGCAGGATTTCCCCATTGATAAGAAAACCGTGCTCCTGTAAAACTTTCAGAACCATCCCCATGTGACTGAGAGCCAACATGAATGAAGGAGCGTGGAGTCCTCGAAGTAGGGGTGGAGAAAAATCCCCAGACTGTGCACCAAATCCACCAATGGAGCCAACAGTTTTGTGAAGACCCGGGGAGTGGACCTCAGCCCGAATAGGATCACCGCAAACTCCACTATCGCAAAACACAGGCATTTCTGATGCTTCTGTGCCATGGGAACTTGGAGATAAGCGTCCTGATGTTCTATGGACGTCCTAAAGTCCGGAACCCCTACCAGTGGAATTATGGAGTGTAAAGTCACCATCTTGCAGTGAACGGTCCTGATCCACCCATTCACTCTTTTGTGCAGAACTGGCCTGAACCCCCACCGGACACATTCTGAACCAGAAAAAGAATGGTATAGCAACCCATTCCCTGTTCCTCGGGGGGGAACAGGAACAATCGCCTCCTTTTCCAGAAGAACCTGAACCCCGTCCAGAAGGGCCCACGTTTTCCCGTATCCCTATGAAAAGGAGTACGGATGGTGCCCCAGCCGGGAGGCAGAGCAACAAAGTCTATATGATAACCACTTCTCACAATGTTCAAAGCACAATGATCCCTCACATCCCAATTCCAAGCCTCCAGAAATTACTACAGCCTCCCGCCCACAGGCCTTGCGGCTGCCCCACATTCATTGTCAGGACTTCCACTTGACGGAATCAGGTTGACCCTTGAGCCTGCCAAGGAAGAAGGAGGATTCGGGAGCGACGGGAGTAGGAAGACGATGCGTTCTTCCACTTATAGGGAAGAGCAGGCTTCCGATCTTTGAAAGTTTTGGTAATCATGCTGCCCAGCTGCTCCCAAACACCATTTTACCTTCAAACAAAATTTTAAGGAGTAGATTTTTCTGAGAAATCTGCCTTCCAGTCTCGGACCCACAGATTCCTCCGTGCCAAAATCATGGAACCAAAGCCATGGTTGAAGATTTGAGGACAACCGAAGAGATGTCCGCCAATAATTTCGCCTGTTGTTCCATGTGAACTAGTAAGTTAGAGCAATCAGTCTCCTCCTGAATAGCCGTGGCCAGTTTCTCAAAGTCCGAGAGCAATGACTGAGCAGCATAAGCAGAGTAGATACCGGCCTTTAAAGTCAAATTCTCTGCAGAGAACCCCTTGTTCTTCTTTTTTTTTCTTTTTTTCTTTTCCCTATCGTTGTCACTTTCTGATGAAAGTGAAAGGAAGTCTCTTATGGATTAAAATCGCTGTGCCTCAGGCACGTGTACTGTAATTGGAAAAAAAACGGTGAGCGACCCAGCTGGCTGCAAACTGTGTGATGTCAAACCTGGGCAGGTGTGTCTCCTGCAGAAAGGCTATATCGACATTCTGCCTTTGCAGATAATGTAATACGTGTTTACCTTTTTGGGGGTTGTTGAGTCCCCTTACGTTCCAAGTAATGAGAGATAGATTGGAGTGGTCCACTAGATTAGGAGCAGTAGACATCTGTGCCGTGGAGCAGTATGATGAAAGTGTGATGAGTGGCGAGTAAACCGTGATTGTCATGCATGGAGCTGGTAAACAAATAGTATCTAACAGTTCGAAAAACATCCCCTCCCTTTACCCCCCTCCCAACCTCGCGTCCCAATTCGCAAGTTACCACCCAAATAACCAATAACCTAATGCATTCTGTAAACATCTCGTATGGAAATACCAAGTCTCAGAATGATGCATTCAGTGTGCTACGATCCTAGGGGGGAGGCAACGCTCCAACGGTGCTCAGCATAATTAGAATAATATAAAAGTACATTACTTATACTGTCTCAATTATTATTTAGCTTAGTTGTAACGTAAGACCACTATATGCAAAGAAAAACAGAAACGAAAGAAGAGTAGCCATGAGGATTAGTCATGAGAGAAAAGGTCCACACAGAGCCGCTGTGGGGAGGGGGAAGAGCCAGCTCCAACGTCCCTCCGCTGGCTGTCTGAGTTTTTGTAGGTCTTACAAAAAGCTTGGGCCTCAGTGGGATTGTCAAATATGCGGGACCGCCTGTTGATGTCAACTCGTAGGCGTGCAGGGTACAGCATGCCATACCGGAGGCCCAAATTCCGCAGCGCTGCCTTAACACCAGAGTGCTTTTGGCGAGCTTCTTGCACCATGATTGTGAAGTCCGGGAATAATGACACAGTGGGCATTACGGCGGGCAGATAAGTTCTCCACGCTCACTGGCCCGCCGTAATGCCGTGTCCCTATCGCGAAAGTTCATGATGTGTGCTATGGTAGGCCGAGGTGGACAGGCAGGATTGGGGCAGGGGGCCTAAGGAGCGATGAGCGCGCTCCACAACGAATCCAGGGGTGAAGACTTCTTTTCCGAAAATGTCGCCGAGCAACGATTCTACAAATATATCCATATTCCAGTATATGTCGACTCTGGGACCCCAATAATGCGGAGATTGTTACGGCGGCTGCGCGCTTTTAAATCTTCGTTTTTAATTGCAATGTCTTTTAACATTTTGTCCATGCGCTCCAGACGTTTCGTTGACTGTGCGGCCCCGTCTTCAAGGTTAGAGATTCGGCCTTCCGCTGTGTCCAGCCTTCGGTCATGGATGTCTGATTTGGCCCCTAGTGAGTCAAGGTGTTTGTCCAACGTATCAAATCTGCTATCCAGTTCCTGTATCTGAGTTCCGCTAACAAATCGGAATGGGAGGAGGTGGTCTCAGACGCATTGGCCAAGTCCTGGTCACCGTCCGCCATGATGGCGCTGTGGTCTTGTGTTCTCTCTGTGGCGATGGGGAATGTTAACATCTGTTTGGGATCTTTCTTGCCCATACCAGTGTGACCGTGGCAGAGTGGTGAGCCAGCCGTTAGCGACGATAGCTAGCCGGATGAGGCAATATGACGCGATGCAGCAATGCCAAGTTAGTGCAGCATGAGCACCGCAGCAGCCGAAGTGTAGAGGGTGGGATGCTGTCGTGTAAGTACTCAGGTGCCCAGCCAGCCTTTAGCCCATTGCTGTAGGCGCCAGGGGCGTTTCCGAGTGTTTTGTGGCCAGATATTGGGGGGAAGACCTCACGCCAGGGACTGAACTTTAAGCATATATCCAACAAGTGAGAATCTCCCCCAGTCTGTTTGGTGTTTTAGGCTTGATGCAGTTATCTGATTAAGCATGCAGGGAGAGACCAGTGTTCCCGCGATGTCAGTGGCTTCACCTGGTTCGTTTGGAGGTGATCCCTCCCTGTGAAGTGGCCAGCTACTACTCGGTTCTTCGTCCTCATAGCGGCGTGTAATTGGCCCTGCACCGCCACCCCACAGCGCTGAGGGTCCAGGGGTGGGGCCTCTAATTATTCAGCTGTGCTGCCGGCGATCCGCAGCGCGAGCGGGAGCAGGCCCACGGTGCACCCAGCCACCCACCCCCCACAGACCCAGTGCGCAGCCGGGTGGCTGCCTCCTTGGCTCGCCCGAGAACCCGGTCTCCCCGGGGGCCTCCAGGAGTGTCGGCGATGACGAGCGCGTCTCCTATGGGAGCTGGTAGAGGGAGCGTGCAGCGATGGCAAAAGTGGGTATAGGAGGGCGGGGGAGGCCCAGCAAGCGTCACACTCACTGCCGCAGGGACCAAAGCCAGCAATTCCAGGGTGGGCTCCACCAGGCCCCCCTGGGAGTGATCCAGATGCCAGTGGCCCGGGAGCTCCATAAGGCTGCGTCGGAGGACGGAACAGGCCCCTCCCATCAAATTCCCAGAGCGATTTTCATCGGGTTGCAGGCGGACTGGGGGGGTCAAAACAGCTTCATTGCGGCACCATCAGAAGGAGATTCAGCGTAGTGGGTCAAAACACCATAGCAATCTGTATTTGGAGAGAGAGACTGATTTTGCTCGAGCAACCGGCTGGAGCTTCAAAGCAGCGTGGCCATCTTGGTCCGTGGCTTGGCCACGCCCCCGAGAACTCCTTCTTTAGAGCTCCATCAACTTTCTTGTCTGTAGCATCCATAGGAGAATAATCCTCTGGATTGATCACTGTACGACCAATTAGAGTGGCCAAAATGGGGTCCACCTTAACAGAGTGAGGAAGAGAGTCCTCCCCTCCTCCAGAGAGTACAGCTTCTCGAAAAAGCATAGAACCGAAGAGCGTTCCTTGTCATACCATTCACCAGCTATCAAGTCCTTGATTCGACCATGAAATGACATTGCAAAAAAAGTGGGTTTATCATACTGGGGAAAAATACTTTCTGTCCCCTCAAAAGAAAAAAAAAAGTCTCCTGGATATTTAGAAGAATATCAGGAACCTCTTCTCTACACACAAATTTCTCCATAGAAGTAGAAGGACGGCTACTTTCAGAAGCCAAAGAGTCTCCTGAGGGTGAATCCACCGGACCCACCACATAACGAGAGCCACTGCTCTTGGACGGAACCCTGGACTCCAGAGCACAAGCCACTGGAGCCTCAACCATAGCCTGAAACTCAGAAGCCGAGAGAAGGGCAGAAGAATCCACTGGACCCCTTGACCTACTCCGTCGAGCTGGAATGGGCTCCTCATAGTCCGAAGAAGAGGACAGGACATGCTTGCCCTTAGATGCACGTTTCCCCACCATAATGACACACAGCAAGAAACCCCTAGATATAGGTAAAACTTCCCCCACGAAAGACCAACCAGAACAGTACAAAACACCATGAGGCTACCTGGGTCTGTGTGGAGAGTAAAGAGATATAAAGGAGTGGGATATCTCTTTTGCAGGACGGTTCCCCTCACCCACCCGTAAGTGGCATGCTTCATCATAGGGTAACCTCCTCACATCACAAACCTAGTTGTGATGTGGGTTACAACCCCCTGTCTGAGATGGAGGAGCTCAGGGATATTTTCAATGTTTCTGCTAGAGGTTTCCTAAAGCCAATGATGTGGACAGAGTGTGGTGAAAAGTGACTAAAGAGTGAAAGGTGAGATAAAACTAATTCTATAGTAGGCAAAACAATTTGTTATTAGGGCCTCCATAGGTCAGGACTAAAAACAAGTACTATTAAAGGTAGGGAATTCAACCAGTCATAGATGGATATTGGTCGACATGTTTCTGCCTAATGCCCTCCTTAGAGGTGCAGCTCCTTTCATCAGGACCAGGAAGAAAGTGAATAGGTGACGTAAAAAACAATAAGGATAACGAGTGATGCAGGTGTCGCATCACAGTTCTCAGTATTTTGACATACAATACTGCACCAGTGGTATGAGGTAAGTCTTCGCTCAGATAGGGTTCCACAGGTGGTTGTGAATAACCTGAAAGGGAATATAAAAAAAGCATGTGTAGCAAGGTATGTACTCTCCAAACATACACTGTCACTTTCAACTAATAGGAATGTCTCACTTTATTGCTTACCCGCTTATTTATTCAGGTAATTTAATTCAACTCTACCTTGGCGCAAACTCAAGGGAGCCAAAATGTCCTAAAGAAAAGAGGACACATAAGTAGGTCAAACTGTAACCACTAGTATAGAGACAAACTGAAAATGACATGCCTTTGTTAGGTCGACAGTCAAAAATAATGAACAAACAAACAAGAAAGGTGCAAAACAGGTAGACTCCAAGTCGTGAGAACTGTGAACGAGCAGGGTGACACAATTCGAGTAATGTCCCATTAAACAGACTTAGTTAAATGAATTGATAAATGGGGGGGGGTGTTGTTGTGTTCCAGTCTGTTTTATTTACAGTGTCTAACCTATCTTACCTTACTGTCTTGCCTATGGAAAGACAAAAATATAAGTATATGGAGCATGAGGACACATATGGTGTGTCTAGGACCACAGTATTCAAAAGAAGGGTGCCAAGACAAAGTGGCCAAAATGTTACATAATGTTTAAAAGAGTATGAGCGGTCTGAAGCATGGCCAGCATCACTACTAAGATGAGAGACACAGCCTAACTCTATGCTCCAGCCTATCATAAAATAAATATCCAAATGTAAGCCCTTGCGCATAGTGTGGTCCCGCTTAAACGTGGCTGCCTCAAGCATTAATCTGTGCCGCAATAGTGTCAGCGTCAGCAGTATGCGCTCTGGGAATCATCAGTTGGAGTCACAGAGATGTGATACCTATTCTTGCCAGACTCAGGACTAAAATCCAGGAAATCGGGACTTAATTACACAAGGGGGTTGTAAATTCAATTTGATTAAGCGAGGGAACCCGATAACTGATACAATCCCTCACCTACCCAGGACGAGTAGATTGTAAAATGTGAGGACAAGCATTTCTAAACAATTGTATTCACGAGCAGACACGTACCTCAACAGCAAGACTGCCTCGGGCATATGTTTGCGCCATTGTATGGACAGAGGAAACTGATCATGCTCAGGGGGTTATGTAAACTTCCTTGTTCACAAAGAGAGGTCACATGATTACTCGCGTATAATAGGAAGTTCCGGGGCTAAGGACAACGTGTACGCTCCGGAAGTGAAGCCTGAGGAGTCAAAATGTGTAGTTCCCAAGACTCTCTTTGTGGCCTAATGTATTGCTAGGTGTCGTGAGCCTGCGTTCGATCATGGAAACATGTCAGAAAGTAGGGTCTACTTTAAATAGTCCCAGCCAAGCAGCTATCGTGGGTACAAGTAGAAGAGAGGCGTCTCTTTGGAGAAAACAAGATAAATAAAAAGTGTAACGTCCACTAATAAGTCAAGACAAAAGAAAAAAGAAGTAAATATCAAGATGTTGCACGCATAAGGATTGATGCGTGAATGGGTCGAGGTTGATATACATATATATCCAAGAGGGAAAATATATATGTCCAAGAGGAATGAGGGGGAAAAGCAAGGGGACGGGATGCAAAGGTATGTAATATTAAAAAAAAGTTCAGAAGATCACATAATAACAGCGATAATTGTGGTCTAACTAGAGTATAAGTTGATCCAGGGGATGTCTTCATTGAGCCCATGGCTGGCACTCGGTAGTCTAAAAACCCAACGTTGTTCAAGCTTGAAGAGGTAGTGGGTGATAATCATCTCCAATCCTCTGCCTCATGCCCCTTTTCCAGAAAATGTGCCGTAAGTATTGTGGCTTCTTTTTTTTAGAGCGGATGGTACATTTGTGTTCCATAATCCATGTCCTTATGTTTTTTGGGTAGTCATACCCACATACCTCAGTCCACATGGGCAGGTGATCTGATAGATCAGATATTCCGAGTTACAATTAGTATATTGTCTCAATTCCCAGGATGAGTCTGTGCTTATATCGACATGTGGGGTTTGATGACACACATTGCATGTTCCACAGGAAAACTAACCTTTGATGGACGGGAGGCCCCAAAGAGTTGATTGTTTATTCTTGACAACAGTGCGTGATCTTGTGTTCACTAGTCTATCACGAAGATTAGTACTTCGTTTGAAAGCGAACATGGGTCTAGGTAGAGTTAAAGCCCCTTTATTCAGGATGTTCCAGTTATTGTTGATACATCTTTGGGTCAGGGTCGATTTATATTAAATATATGTACACACACCAGTCTATAGGTAGGTTCCTTGCCAGGACTTCGTTCTAACAGAGACTCACAATGATTGATTCTAGCCCTTTTAGCTGGCCTGCGTATTAGTGAGTATGGATAGTGGTGATCCAGTATTTGTCTTTTCAAAACAGATGCATGGTTTTGGTATTTATTGACATCTGAACAGTTTGCCGTAACCTCAAGAACTGGCCAAAAGGTAGGATTTCTCTTAGTGGTTTAGGGTGATGACTGGAGTAGGCTAAGAAGGAATTCTTAGCCATAGGTTTCCGGTATTGCTCAGTCTGTAAGGTGCCTTCCGACACATAAATCAGATCCAGAAATGGGAGGCGCTCATGGCTAAATTAACAGGTCAATTTGAGAAATGCATTGCAGGTGTTCAGCCATTGATGAAAAAAGGATAGGGCTTCAGCAGTTCCCCTTGAAATTACAAAAATATCATCAATGTAGCGCTTCCAAAGACGTATCTGGTCAAAGAAAGGATTGGTAGAAGTTAAGATGGTGGAGGTCTCGACCGAGTGCATATATGGATTTGCTAAACTTGGGACAAAGGTGCTGCCCATGGATGCCCCCGAGACCTGTAGGTGCAATAAGTCCTCAAATTTAAAGAAATTTTCTTTCATGACAATTCTCGCGCACCACATGATAAAATGTACTGGAGTTATAGTTTCCAAATCATGGGATAAAAGTTGAGCTTCCACTGTAGAAAGCGTGTCCTCCTGTGGAATGCATGTGTACAACGATTCCATGTCAAAAGATGCCAATAAATCTGTTTCAACCTTGAATTCAATGTCTGTCATGAGGCGAAGAACATCTCTTGTATCATGTAGATATGTAGGCATTCCTTGAACAATTGGTTGAAGAAAGAAATCCACACACTGGGACAAAGGTTCCAAAATGGAGCCTATGCCTGAGATTATAGGTTGGCCTGGAGGAGGTCTCTGCCTTATGAATTTTGGGTAAAACCAGAACAGTAGTCACAAACTGGTAAGAAACCCCAGTCTCCAGTAAGCAACGGAAAAACAAATATCCAATCACAAAACTACACAAAGGATTGCCAAAATTGATTTTAAAAACCCCAGCCTTTTTCAAGGCCCTTACTGTGTCCCGTACTTTGTCCCAGACAGCCGAGGAGCTGTGCTGTCCCTGCTGCTACCGCTTCTCAATGCAGCCTCTCACCCAAAAGTACAGCCTCAGCCACGCCGAGCCCGTGACTCCATCAACCGGACTCAGCCCGTTCTGCCGCCAAGAGCCACCGCGACTCCAGATGCAGCGAGGGAAGGCACCCTGTCAGCCAGGCCTACCTGCCATGCCTAATACAACAATGTCCGCAGTAAGAAGATATGCCAGAAATTACCAAAGCACTGCACACGACCGGCGTGTGGTACGCTCGTCTCGCGTCAGGTGAGAAGGGAAAAACAGGAGCTTGGAGGGGGTGGGGTCTTTTTATACAGATTTTTATATCGCGTGGTATGGGCGTCTGGTAAGGCAGGATGCCTCGTATGTGTAATGAAGAGAAGCGAGGGAGGGACGAGGAGGTACTGAGGCTCACCACCCCAATTATGCTGAGCATGATGATTGGGTGCTGGATGAGCTGTTCAGTACATGAGCGTAAAGCAAGGCCCTGCATCAAGAGAACATGCCCAGTGACCTCTGAGGGTAGGAGTATTGAGCATACGGACTGTGCGAGGTCAAGAGCTTTGAATCAGGGTGTTTATGGTTGCATTGAGTCACCGGTGGCAATAAACTGTATAATACATAGTGGCGGGAGGCACTTAGTAGTCCTGGTTAAGCTGGACTTTCCATTGAAAAGGCATTTTTTGATTTGCCTTTGATTTTTGACCCCTTTGATGGATTTGGATGAAATTTGATGTATTGAACTAAGGTCTGGTTTCTAATTTCTGTGCAGAGCCAAGGGGTAAAAAGTTACTGAGCAAAGAAAATGTGTCTTTTGCCATTTCAGCTACTGTAGGAATTTTTGCTCATGGCTACAGCACAAACCGCTAAATGGTTTTGCACCAAACCTTGTATGAAAATAAAACTTTACTGAGTTAGGTTTCGGTAAACCAATTCAATAGTTTTTGTGATATAACCATTTAACAAAGTTGGTAAGTGGACGTTAATGGGTTAACACTTTTCTTTATTTGGGCCATTTTTTTTTTCCAAAACATTTTTATTAATTTTCTTGTAAGCAAACCAACAAGACACTTGGAACAGCACGCTTCCCATCATTTCTGTCAATAATATACTCCATTTGGCAATACATAAGTGGATCCCAGACCAGCACAGTGCCGCATAGCCGGCAACAGTCTCTGACCCCTTCATCCCCGGAGCCTCCCCATCAGTCCGAGTCCGAAGATTCATCTTGTGACAGTGGTGGAGGGTTGCATATTTCCCCTCTGAATTTGTTCCAAGCCCCCCAAACCTTGTCCCACTTTCGGGGGCACCCCCGCCTGATAAACACAGAGCGTTCCGCAAACATTGCTGCATCCATGTCCCTACTCCATGCGGTCAGTGTTGGTCCCCTCTCCGCCCCCCATTTTTGGGCTATGTTCCTTTTAGCCGTGATGATCCCCAGTGTCACCCAGTTCTGCGCCTGCCGATTGAGGTCATTGGGCTCCCACACATTTAACAAGCATCGGCGGGGTTCAGGCACCAATGACACTCCGCACACCTGTGACATCGTCCTCATCTCTCGTCTCCAGAAATCTTGGATGATTGGGCAGTCCCAGATAGTATGGTAAAAGGTCCCCACCTCCCCACAACCACGCAAGCAGAAGGGATGTGTTGCTCTACTCATTTTGTGCAATAACTGTCTGGTGTAGTACGAGCGGTGCAGGATCCGAAGCTGCACCAGGCGCAGCCTTGAGGGGATACCCGCCTCTCGCGGCGAGGCCAGCGCCTCGCGCCATTCCGGGTCATCAAATTCCCCTACCTCCTCTGCTATTTGGGCCATTTTGACTGTGCAGATCCTCTGCAGCCAGAAATTCAACAACAAAGCAGTCTGATTGGACAATGGACCCCTTTCTCCTGTCTATTTTTGAATTGCAAATGCGAGAAAACTGATTGGCTTCTGCAACAAACAAACCTCTTTTACTTTGACCTTTTCAGGAAACGGGACATAGTCCTGGGGAAAAAAATTAAGAGATCATATAAGCGGAAAGTGTAGGCATACTCTGAATTCTATGCAATTTTGTGTGGACTCTGAAGCTGCCCGAGGAGTAAATAGAAAAGAATTATGACTTCAGAGATGCACGGATCTCTGATAACTAAAATGGCAGCCAGGTCTGTAGTTAGGAAACGGGTACTATGGACCACAGGTGCCATTTTAGGTGTTGGGGATCCACGGATCCCAGTCTACCATGCACCTGGTGCATTTTTCTATAGTTGCATACCATGAAGTGAGCAAAATCTTCCTTCCCATGTATTGCCTGTCATGGATTTCTTGCTCCGGAACTGCAAACTTCTTAAGGGGCAGCATGTGTCGGAAGAGCTTGGCCTGGGTTCATGGTACCCAGCCATAATATGCTTGCTCTGGATTCTGGTTCCAAACTAGATGCACAAATGATCAAAACCATATTAAATATATAAAAGGGTAGGCCAAAGGCCAGACTCTATAGACGAGCCCCCATCTACAACATACAACAGTTTGGTCATATGGCCGTATAGCCTAGCTGAAGGCCAGGCCTTGACTCTAGGAGTTGGCTGCCCATAGCATGTTGGGCTGAAGCCCTGGGTCCACCACCTACTGCACATATCCAAATGCCGAGCACAGCAGGGATGGCCCTCGTGGCAGTTCAGGTGCAGGGCTGTCCTGTCCTGCAGCCAGCACCTGTTGCACACTGCCAAAGGTCATATGCAGCAAGTGATGGTTGACCATGTGTGGGTTGGGTGGCTGGCCTGCATTGTTTTTTGGGGTTTTATAATATACTTAATTTCCAGCATTTGGCTGTGTGCAGCTGGGATTGGAAACTGAGTATATCATAAAACAAGCGTTTGCAAAGCAATAGGTCTCGCATTTGTTAGAGATACTGGCGTTGTAAATGACAATGTCTTTTATCTCTATGTTTTATTTTGGAGTGTAGTAGATATATGAACAGAGACACAGCTGCAGCACTGCCTAGAGGACTTAGAATGAGGAATTACCACTAAGACCAGAGAAGCAGCTGCAGCACTGTCCAGAGGACTTAAAATGAGGAATTACCACTCTGAACAGAGACATAGCTGCAGCACTGCCTAGAAGACTGAGAGTGGAGGAATTACTGACAGGACCAAAAAAGCAGCTGCTGCACTGTTTAGCGGACTTAGAATGAGGAATTACAGACAGGACCAGAGAAGCAACATAGCAGCACTGTCTAGAGGACTTAAAGTGAGGATTTACCACTGGGAACAGAGACACAGCTGAAACACTACCTAGAGGACTTAGAATGAAGAATTACCGACGGGATCAGAGTAGCAGCACTGCCTCGAGAACTTAGAATGAAGAATTTCCGACTGGAACATAGAAGCAGCCAGCAGCATGGTCTAGAGGACTAACAATGAGGAATTACCACTAGGACCAGAGAAGCAGCTAGCAGCACTGACTAGTTAGTATAACTTTGTATACGGACAACGCCTTTGCTGTGATAAGGCACTAAGTGCCACATTGGTGAGGGCACCCGAATTGACCAACTGTTAGTGTTTTTCCCATATTACTGCACATTAAGTGATCCTAGGGCTATTCGACCTCATTGTATCCAGTTTAATTTTAAATTGAGCCCTACAGTTGTGTGGTACCCTCGATACTTGGTACAGATTCATGCGCCGTACAAAACTACAAACAAGTGTCTGTCTGCTAATCATTCAGAGTGCTCTTGGTTTAAAAGGAGTCTTCAGAGCAGACTTTAAAGCTGCGAGTTATAGGTGCTGATTTGCTGTTACCAACTGCATAAAATCAAACTTCAGTGCAACTGTACAAGAAAACTATTGCTCCAGAAAACTAGTGTTCGGCTACTAATCATTCTGAGTGCTCATGGTTTCGGTGCACCGAGCGTAGACACAGCTAGCCTCTTTCTGCTACCTAGACATATACACAGCACTGCAGTTGTGTTGCCAACGCCTCTAGGAGCGGGAATCAAATCAAGTATTGAATAATGCTTACCTCGGAGGCATTGAAGATCCAGCAGCCTATATGTTCATCTGCAAAAACATAAGCGAGCCATATAAAGGTAACAGAGGATATATTCAAATATAGAGTCTATTTAAACGCATGTTAGACCGTGAACACAGCAGGGCCGTGTTTGGGTTGATTTAAGTATGCGTCTTCCAAATAATTAACACACGCAGTCTTCTACGGTAATTCCATGTTGGCAGCAGTGCTGTGCAGATTGCATAGTTCCCTTGCTCAATATGCTGCCGAATGCAAAATTGCAAAGTAGGGATTGACGAGAAGTGCATTTAAAAACCATGTGTGTTTCGTTATAGTGGGCCGTGCCACAGAACCTACGCGGAGCAAAAGGGCCGCCATATTGGGAGAATTCCAGACCCACTGAAATAGAACAGTATCTGTCTAGTAGGAAAACAAATGCAGGAAGGACCACTCTCATAGAATTAGAAACCAACGAAATCCACATTTTTAAAAAACGAACCTTGTGTAACTCCAAGCTTACACCAAAGTGTACATATCTCTGAAAACTCAAACTGTGCCCAAAATAAGGAGCTCAATGTAGAGTGACCATCTGCAAAATCTGCATAAAACAAGGGCCGCTTAATGCTGACCCCAGTAGAGCCAAGACAAATTACTAAATAATTCTAAATGACTCCTGATCAAAATACTGTCAGTCAAACTAACGCTGGTAATAACATTGACAAGCGGGAGCAGCAGGGAGTGCGTGCTGCAAAGTCACCTCTGTTGTTCTGCTTGCCTGAGGCATGGGAGGGATCGGGAAGTTTACTACTTGTACTGCCTGAGGAGGGAGGAGGGACTGGAAGAGATGGAAAACGGAAACGTGAAATTAACAATTTTCGAAGGATTACATTTCTGGTCAAGTGGGGATGCCGTGACTAGCACTCTGGGCCTCCCAGGTGCTTGACTCAACATTTCTCCCAGCTGAATTTCTCGAGGGTGTACTGGAGACATGTATGCCGCAGAAAACAAGACAAGCCCGGCGGAGCGTGGCGCGCGCGCTTGGTGGGGGAGCGCATTCCAGGCGGGGGAGCGGACCCTTTGAAGTGGGATGCTAAACGGATTGCATGGCGGTACGATGCACGTGATTGTGCGCGTGCTCGCCATGCAATCCACTTTTGGGAGCCCCTTACTATAGTCTCGCATAGCGATCGCTTACGAGATAGCTAGGCGAGACCTAAAAAAGGGGCTTCAAGCCACAGTGTACATTACAGAATGCCTCGTAGAGCAGCTCATGCACTACCCAGGCTCGACCTAAAAAGATATATAATATATTTCAATCAAAGCATGAAAACAATTGCAGGTAAAATGTTATGGGTCTGTATATATATATATATATATATATGTGTGCTTATATTAGAGTCCTGGATATTGGCTCTAGTTATGAGTAGCTCAGAGTTGTATGGAAGAGGCATTTCTTCTTAATAGCTTTTGTGCATTTCGACAATTTGCATTAAACTTGCCCAAAAAGCATTCATCTTGTTTGAGTTCGTGTGGCAGGTTTCATTCAGGTCCATCAAGGTGGGAGTGGAATGAAGAGGTGGTCAAAAAAGTGACATTGTAACAACCAAAGCACTCTTTTCTATAGGAAAACAGGTGAACGACATTTTACGAAATGTGGCATAAACATAAACCTTTACTCAAGGAAGTGCCTTTACTCGGGTTGGGGTGAATCTGGTCCGTAGTTTTTGAGAAGTTGGCATTACAAAACTATTAGGTGGGCTTGAAAGAGTTAAAACACTAGAGGTCTCTTTACTGTTTATTCGCAAATCTATTTTAAAGCCATTGGACAAGGAAACCTTTTCTCCTGTCGTCCATTGTAGATTTGTGAATCTGCCTGCAAATGTGCAAATCCGCTGCACTCTCAATGGCTGGCTATCACAAAAGACTTTCAGTTAAAGCCACCATTACCCAACACAGTGAAGTGAAACAAAATGAAAGCAAAATGTGTTTGAGATCTAACCTGTCTCTGGGGCACATTGAAGGGACCCCCAAATGGGCTACCAGGAACAACATAAATAATGTTTATTATTCGAGGATTTGCAAGTCCTGTAACAGATAAAGAATCCTGGACCCTCCAGAGGGGTATCGGGCCCCAAAAATCCATCACTGGAAAAAAGAAAAAATAAGAAAAATCAAAAGATTTGAACCGCTATAGCTGCGCTTGCCCAACTGTGGCTGTGTGCAGCATGGGTGGCTTGCTGTGGCCTCAGGACATGGTGGACAGTCCTCTGTGTGTACAGTTGAAGGCTGTGTGCAGAGGGTTTGGACTCCTACACCATCTTTAGCGCATGGCCTAGCGAAGCTGAACCCCTCCGGCCACCCCACGCTATGCACAACCAAATTTAGCTTACATTGGTTCTTGGATACCTGTTGGGGGTGGCAATGGAGTGATTTATGTAGCAGGCCCTGGCCAATGGCGTAGCATGTGGCTTATCCTTCTGTGCATTGCCAGCAGTCCTAAGCTAAAGGACTGGCCAACCGCAGACGAGTGGGCTCAGGGCCTGGCCTTTTACCATGCTTTGCAGTCAACCCCTGATGCACACATGCAAAAGCGATGTGCAGTGGATTGCTGTGTTAATACCCTTTTTAGGTCGAGCCTTGCGCAGCGCACAAGCCTGCTTAGGAGAGGACCTCTTTGAATCGGTCTGTACTTTTTCAAAAACTCGTACATATACTGCACTGTTTCCAATGAGCACTCGTGCATGTACGGCATCCACCTTGCGGTAGCGAGCAGCGGCGCCATCTGTTTCCAATTATCGCGCCCGCGCTTGTTTACATTTGCCTGTCTCAGGGTCACGTTAATTGGAAACAGATGGCGGTCGCGTTCACTTTTACAGCCACGCATTTCTTTTAACTTTGATGCCAATTCCCCCCTCCCACCCATATGGAAATCTTTTCTTCTGTCTTAATACATTCTGCTTTTCTCACTCTTCCTATCATCTACCGACACATTATTATTGTAAGTGCTAAATGCTTAACTTTGTTTTTATTTCTATAAGGGCTGATCTGGAATCGTTTCAAACAACCACTGAGGAAACCGGACGTCTCTTAAAACGGCAGCTAATTAATATGCACTGCTTACTCTCGTCTTGCAAATCATTTGAAAGGGGGTAGTATGTCCTCATTTCACACCATCATGAAAGAAACGGAGATACCTCTAGCAGAAGAGCCGTGTAACTTGAAACGTTGAGCTCTCCTCTGTGCATCTCACCAGAGAAAAGCTGTCCTTTCATGGTTTCAAACAGTGGCACAGGAATCTAAGCTTGCTCTAACAGAACCGCGATCTCTTTTCTCCGCATATCATCCGAGAAAAGGCTGGCATTTCAAAGTATCATTTAGCTTTCTTGAGGGTCATCCAGCTAAACAGCCTTTCTAGCAGACACTGCCATATCCCCTCTGCGGAAATCAGAGAAGACACAGCATTTTGTCATTTAAAAGAGTCACGCGGGTATCTTCCTTTCCAAAGTCAGTGAAGTGATTTACTACAGAGTACAACTCTCCTCTCCTCACATCTTCGGAGAAGGGATGGCATTTCATCATGTAAACAGTCCTGTGGTAGCTGAGGTTACTTTACAGAGCAGCTTGACAAGTTCTCCTCGCCACTTCCGAAATTCATCAAAGGCTAACTAATGAGCAACTCTCTGGGCATGCAAATATAATGGGCTCCTTTGTGGTCACTTCAGGAGGACACAAGACTGAGCTGTCCTGCTGGAACTGGAAAACTCAGAAAGCAGAGCTACGTCACCATTAGAGGAAACAGTAGGTTCATTCAATGTTTGCCTACTCTGGTATTATTTATGACACTGACAGGAGTCCTCTGTCAAATGCAAAGTTTTTCTTTGTATATTGGAAAAGTGCAACTATAGCTTCAGAGCGCAGATGTGTGCATTCAGTTCCTGCATATGTCCACAGCACCCCATATCTCCAAATATCTACACATATCACTAAGTTGGATTTGTTTTGCATTTTTATACACTGCGGACATTACCCAAAGGTGTTACAGGCTATAGAATAGAACACGTTTCATTACAAGAGATACAAAGTTACAAACATCATTACAAAAAGCATAAAGTGGGGGCTAGAAACATAGGGTTATCGACTCGCTTCTAGGCGCTTCTCCGCGGAACACGCGCTTTTCTTTCTACATACATTTCATAGTAACTTATTTTGCATCCTGAGTCCTCCGATGTTGGCAGTTGTATAATTAGAGCAGAGGGTGGCAAAACACATACTTCTTGGCGTTCTTCCAAGGTATGCGGCGCTATATTATTTAAGGCTCGCAATGTGTGGGCATGCCAGTGAGGGATAATGTACTGCATTGCTCAACACTTATAAGGTCCCAAAGGCGAGCCCTATTGGCTATGCCAGTGCTTGTTTTATTAGCGGGTAAGAGAACCTACAAGGGATTTGCTAAACCAAATATTTATATTAATTGCTGCATTCAATGTTAACACACTCTATCAAAGTAGCTTGCAGTTAAATTTTTCAAATCCAATTCCAGTAATTCACATATAGA
Organism: Triturus cristatus; assembly: GCF_964204655.1. NCBI lineage: Eukaryota > Metazoa > Chordata > Amphibia > Caudata > Salamandridae > Triturus > Triturus cristatus. The sequence continues at coordinate 387,062,445 of NC_140587.1, read as the reverse complement.
CAAATCATCAAAGAAAGATTTATCACACGGGTATATGTATTCAAAGATTGAATTTTATATTATTCAAGTTTCATGAATTAAAGGTCAACCTCAAGAATCTTGCTGCTTTTGGTCCCACGTCTTATACAACCAGTGATGGACATTTTTCTCACTCCAGCCTCCCTTTCAGCGGCACCAGTGAGAATTTTAAAGAAATTTAAGGCACCTGATTAAAATCCTTCATTTCTAAAAACCGAACCTCCACCAGATTCGGTAATCATCGCGGTGGCCAAGAAAACACACTCCGTGCTGCTTCATCTTCCGCACCTGTGGACAAAGATATTAAGCATTTGGATTCCTTGGACAGGATGATGCTTGGCACATCAGCCTCCTTAATGAAGGTGTCTAGTGCTGCAGCTTTGCTGGGTCGCTACGACTAGTCTTTCTGCGACTCACTTTCCAGATTTGCAGAGAAGCTCCCCAGAGAAGACAAGCAGGACATCGAGAAGATCCTGCAGGAACGTGGTTTAGTTGCCAACCAACTCATAAGCGCGGCAGCAGATGAGGCTGACCTTGCGGCTCATGGATATTCCCATCGTGTATGCGCCAGGCATTCTTCATGGCTCCGTCTGACAGATCTAAAACCAGAGGCACAGCAGCGCATCGTAAATCTTCCCTTCACTGGCAATTTATTATTTGGAAGTGGGGTTTTCCGCTTCCAGGTTGGAGGTGCGCACAAATATACTAAGACCAATGGAGGTCTACTTCCAGTTCAGTGCTTTCAATACAACAATTCTTTCTAAGTTTCAATCTGGTTTGAAATCCGTTGTGTTTTATTTCATTTATACTTCCGTTTTTTGTTTAACACAAATTCCTTCTTTGCTGAAGTATTTTTACATTACATTTTCACAACAACCCAATGCATTTCGGGTCAACAAAATGACCCTTCCTCAGGGGTCTATAAATGGAAAGGACAAAGAAAATATTCAGAGCTACTCAGCCATATAAAAGAAATTAATACAATGCTTATTCAACTCTGTTGTTATTGCAAAACTGTCTATTAAGTGTGTTTCATTAATATAGAATATCACACATTCCTAATTTCCCTCAGTTCCCATCAAAATGTTATACTGAACTGTCTGAATCAAAAATAAATTCTACTAGTGTCGCTCTTAAGCGAAAATCAAGTTATAAGAACCACCTGTGATATAACGATTGTAGTCGATAACCACCAAATGCTGTAACTCATGTTTTCTATGGCAATGAACGATGTCATTATTGGTAATATAATACTCATGCAGTATTTATTAAGACAGTGCAATCGAATCCTTCGTATTCTTTACTGTCTTTCTATCGGCGTTTAATTGCACGTAAAGATGCCAGCTTGTAAATCTATTGTTCTAAACTTAGTATTGTAACTGTGCTTTAGTAGCGTTTCGCCTTCAACACTTACTTCCATGTGAAAATCTCCCGCGTGTCCGTCTTCCAATCAGAATCGGGTTTGTAAACCACAGCGTGACTTTATTATGTATATGCTCCCTGATTGGTCCAATCGCGCTGCCATGTCGCGGTTGGCCCCGATCAGTGCAGAAGAGATTAGTAAATATTACTTTCACGCTGCTAAGCTTCCTAGATGTTGCAATGATTAATTACCTCATGATAAAATCCTAAACTTCAGCTAGCGGGTGCAACATGATGATATAAAATAGTTATATGCCTTATACAACAATTCTATTCCGATTGGTTTTCTATGATAATATTGGTTGTATAAGGCATATAACTATTTTATATCATCATGTTAGACACCCGCTAGCTGAAGTTTAGGTTTTTATCATGAGTATACCTCTAAATATTTGAGCGTTTATTAGTTGTAATATGTCATTAGGTAATTAATGACTGGATGTGTTCTATTGATCTGCAGGATGCCCACTTCCACATGCCAATAGCAAGGAAACATCTAAAGTTCCTGCGTTTCAAAGTGGCATCCAAACATTCCCAATACAAAGTTTTATCCTTGGGCCTAAAATCGGCCCCATGCACATTCACAAAGTGCATGGCCGTCGTAGCAGCAGCCTTACGAAAAAGATGATATTCATCTACTTGGATGACTGACTGGTGAAAAGCTACTCTCCAGAGAAAGCAAAGAAAGACTGCCACATTTGCATCAAGACACTTTGATCTGAGTCTCCACATCAACATGGAGAAGTCGATCCAGATTCCAACTCAAAGGCTCCACTATCTATGTGCGATCCTGGACACAAAAATCGCAAAAGTGTATCCTTCATAGGAGAGACTCATTGCTCAGAAGTGTGCCAAACTCTTGCACACTACACAATGATCAGCCAGACAGAGGGCATCTCTTCTAGGGTCAATGGCCTCATGCATATTTCTTTTTCCAATCCCAGACTGTACATGAGACCATTACAACAGAATCTGGAGGATCAATGGGACAAATTCACGGATCATTGGGACAAAAAACATACCCTATCTCAGGCTGCAAAAGCATCCTTACCATGGTGGCCCAATCGAAAAAGTCTACTGATTGGTGTTCCTTTCCACCAGAGCACTCCAACTTCGATGCTCATAACAGATGCCTCTTCACAGGGATGGGGTGCTGCTTATGGGTGCCTACAGACCAGGGCCTGTGGTTGAGCAGGGAGAAAAAGTAGCATATCAGCATGCTGGAGCTGCGGGTGGTCCATCTAGCCATCAAGTACTTTTATCCATCCGTTGAAACCAGCTCGCTCCTAGTGCAAATGGACAACACAACCACAATGAACTATTTGAACAAACAAGGGCGAACTCGCTCCGGACCTCTGTCCCTGGAAGCACAAGCAATATGGTATTGGCTCTTAACCAGAGGCTTAACAATCTCAGAGATACACCTGCCAGGAGTCCAGAATACATAAGTGGACTCTAAGCCACGACTTGGCAGAACCACAGTACTGGATTATGCACAACAACATTGTAACATACATTTTCTGAGAATGGCAGCATCCGCAGATAGATCTGTTTGTGGACGAAAACAACAAAAAATGCTCAGACTTCACATCCAGGTTCTACTGACCAGGGACAAAGGGGAATGCCTTTTTGATAAGCTGGTCTGGGACATTTCTGTACACATTTCCTCCCATTCCTCTGATTCCAATGCAACAAACTGTACCGAGCCAGGACTGGGATGATCCTAATAGCTCCGGAATCGGCAGTGGTTGGTACCCGGATCTCCTCCACTTGTCTTCAAAGATCAAACAAGAGGCTTCCATGCAGATCTGATCTCCTCTACAAGTTAGACGGGAAGATATCTTCCACCCCCAGCCTTCCCTCTCTGAGCTTGACTGCATGGCTTCTGAATTCCTGCAACATGGACACTTAGGCCTTTCGCAGGAGTGCATGGACATTCTTGGGAAATCCAATCTTCCTTCTACTAGGTGCTCCTACGCATTCAAGTGGTAGAGGCTTTAAATGTGGTGTATTCAGAATCATTTTCATCCTATCCTGAGGTAGGAAGAAGCTTTATTAATGTACCGTCTACATTTAGGGAAATCTGGCCTGCAATTCTAATCCGTTAAGGTACATCTTGCAGCCTTACTGCTTACAGAAAGTCCTCTTCACAGAGACCATTCTTCCAAATCCCTGTGGTGAAGAATTTCTTAGGGGGATTGAAGAAGGTGTTCCTACCTATACTGGTATGTACTTCAGTGTAACCCAATCAAGGCCTAGGTAGCTACACAAACTTTTACCTACATTTGTCCTACCTTGCGCTGCATAACTGTTCTAGCACCGACCTTTTACTCAGTTATGTGCTGAATAAATGTCGATCAATTTCCTTGAAACTAGCCTCCTTTATTATGCATGAGACGTCATATAAAAGTTCCTGCACATGTCGCTCATAACCAGATTAACATACTCCTGTATAAAATTCATGGTCCTCTTCATCCTAGGGAAAAATAACTACTTTACATAGTTGTAAGTATTGATATAGGCTCCTTTACATAATCGTACTCGCAACATATCGTGCAGATTCCATAAAAGTCTAAGCGCCAGGATGTCCGTTGGGTGACAGTCATTGCGCTATATAAGTATATCTATACATACATATACATGCATATCGATTGTGTAAGGAACCCCGAGGCTATCTTCATGGTAGAAAAGAACCATACCAACACTATATAGGCAGAAGAGAAGCTTCTACGCTGACACTAGACACTGAGGTCCCGGCCTGCAGGAGCTACAACACACAGTGGTCTGACATCCCTTACGGTGTGTCCATCTCGAGACCAAGACAGGGTCCTTCGTTCTCTCCCATCAGGTAATGGGGTTTGCTCTTTCCTAAGGGATTCTTGGCTTTACACCCACATACATGCTAGGTACACTAGAGGTAGGATTTGCATAGTAGAAGTACGCTTGATTACCGTCATTTATCTATATGCCTACATATATTCACTGTTTTAGCACCATGGTAGAATTCTACCTTTTATTTACTCTGTTGGTGCTTGTATACTTATACATTTGTTTCTGTCTATTGGTTGTCGCAGCAAACCTGTTTTATACTAGAATGACGCTGGTTCAATAAATGCTTATTGAAACGTCCCCATCGTTTATTCTGTGTATCTCTTTGAGACTATGTGAGCACGATTGACTAAGCGAAAAGTACTGCAATGTTTCCATGATCCCTGAAGGATCATGGGTTGTCATGTTCGATAGTTGCCAGAAACTGTTCGCTCCTTGTTAAGGTTAGGGGGCTTATGGTTGTACTGTGAGCTAGCTGCTCTAAAGGCTAACATATCCTTTTGGGGTGTCTGAATCAGTCTGGACACGAATCCCTTAGTTTATGTTATTCAAACGCGCAGATCCTATGTATTCTCAGGAACTACACAACAGTATGCTCTCCTTCTCCTACCTGGGAACGGAATGTGGTTCTTTCGAATCATCTGGGGCCCCCCATTTGAACCAATACATAAGGCATCCTTACAGCATCTTACCTGGAAAGATGGTTTTCAGTTAGCCATCGCTTTGGCACGCAGAGTCCGTGAAATTCAGTCTCAGTGCCAAATAACCCTACACAGTGTTCCATAATAACAGGGTGGTGATGAGAACTCATCACAGTTTCCTCCCGAAGCTACTGTCTAATTTCCACATCAATCAGATGACTTCTCTCCCTACATTCTTTCCGAATCCTTCCACTCTAGCGGAAAGAGCTTTACGCTCTTTAGACCTTAAGAGGGGTTTGAAATTGTATTTAGATAAGACAAAAAGCATCAGACAATCTGACAGACTATTTGTTAACTATGGTCTTAGGAGCACATTCTCTGCCTCCTCTAAAAAGTCAATTTCTAATGGATAGTTTCTTTTAGTCTGTTCACCTACCAGTTGGCCAACAAACAATTACCTGCCAGACCATTCTGCAAGGGGCAAGGCGACAACAGCAGCCCTACTGAAAAATTTTCCCATCTCTGAAATTTGCTAAGCGGCTACTTGGAGATCGATGCATACTTTCACGAGGCTTATGACTGATAAGAATTCCCCTGGAAGAGAACTAGGGTTACAGGTAAGTAGCTTATCCTTGTGCTGTAGTGGCCGCTTCACCCCTGGTGGAGCGAGCCTTTGGTTTCCCTCGAAGGGGCTTGTTCGCTATTTGTTAGCATAAGGAAATGTAAGTTACTATCCATCTAGCAATATATTACTTGGATGTTGCTAGCTGTTGCCTCATATGGTTGTAATTAAAAACAGCTGTTTATTCTTTCTAAGGCCTTTAGTTTTGCCATGATAGAAATGACGGAATCTTCTTTTGTCTTATGAATAGAAAACTTTCTGTAGTGGGAAATAAAGTTGCGTAATTTAATAGTTTGATTAATATCTAGATCAAAAATGATCTTTGGAAGGAAGAAGGGATGTGTTCTCATAACCACCCAACTCGTGTGCCCAAAAAGGGCTTTACAGCCGACTAGCATGCACCTCGCTTACTCTTTAAGCAGAGGTGATGGCCAATAGAACAAGCATTTGCAATGCAATTGGTCTCGCCTTTGGGACCTTATATGTATTTAGCTATGCAGCACATTAGCCTGGGTGCTGAAACATCCACTGTTCTTTAACATGGAGGGAAAGTAAGCACCAAACTGCGTGACACATCAGGTATGGAACACATGGAGAGAAATATTGCCTTTCAGCGGGAAATGTTTTAGTCCAAAGCTGTTTTTAATGTAAAATCAGTGCCTTCGGTGGTCATATCACTGAAAATTCACGATTTAAAGCAATATTATTGTCTACGGTTGCTGGTGGAAGACAATTTCTATGGACTGGAATCTAGAGAATGCTAAAGTGAATCTGGTATTTTACTGACCTCTGCTGGTTGCTTTCTATCAAGAAAGTTAGAGACAGTTGCTAGAAAAAAAAAAAAGAAAATCCCTACGCAGAAAGCAATTCTAGTATTTTACTGACCTCTACTGGTCGTTTTCTATCAAGACAGTTAAATAGAGGCTGTTGAACAGGAAACAAAAGTCCCTCAGCGGAAGCAGACCAGTCCTAGGGATGATCTGCAGAGCCCACAAAGTACATACACATATAAGTATATACAAGATGTCTTGAATGCTCAACCTAAAAACTGTTTTCCAGGAAAGATTCTGCTTTGTGAATCAGCTCATTAGTGTTCAGAAAACAATATTTGGTTAGTTTTGAGAAACCAATATTTAGTTCCCTTGGTGGAGATCGGTGGAAACATTTTCTTGAGTCCGTCAATACCTCACCATACTTTGTGGTTGGTTAAAGGCACTTTTGAGGTACTCTGAATTCTAAGGTGACATAGATAAATATATGGAAGCAGGAGATCTCTCTCACTTTTCTTTGTTATTGTGAAGCAGATGAATGCTTTCCAGATGGTGCCTTGATACTGCTCAGAGCTCAGGGATTGAATAAACGGGTTTGCAGACACTGGCTGAAACTAAAAAGCATAGTCATTTGTGTTCCAAATTAAGCAAAGTGTTAATATTAGCAGATGATTAGCCTATGATAAGAATAGGGTTGTGCCAGTTAATTTGGCAATGAAAGCATAACCATACCTTATAAGAGCATTATGTATATACAGAGCTTAAACTTGCGCTCATTTGAAGCCAGTGGTGCAGCCTCATTTGATTAAAATTAAAGGCCAAATAAGTACCAGTTTCATAGTCTATTCAGAATTGCCCTAATTAAACATTAGCATGTTACTTTTGCTGTTGTTTTAAATAAGCAGAACATGTCTTAATGGAGTAAAATTGGAGTAAAACATGCCTTCGCAACTAAACCCAATTGGAGATTGATAAAAAGGCATGAAGTAAAATAAAGTAAAGTGCTGCAGCATGTATTGTGCCACCCATGGGAGTCCACTCAAACTGTGACTGCAGGCCTGCCATTGCAGCCTGTGTGAGTTGGTTCTTGCACCTCTCACGACAGATATGTTTCCTTATATCTGAGGTCACTTCACTTAAAACTTTTAAGTCAACCCTATAGCCAGCTCTTCAGTCCTGAAGGCAGGGTGCTTGGTTATAAGTGTGAGGGTGTCCCTACATGAGCAGGATAGCCCTACAAACCTCAGTTTATTCTCCATGCTATGTAAGAGCAGCCAGCCATTTTAATACACATAGTGGACATCGGTCATTACGAGATGCCCGACTATGTAGTGGCTGCACCGAACACGGTTATGTTTGGTATCGGATATGTTGCAATCATACCCCTACACAGATTCCAGTGTTGGTTGTATGATCCCATATACTGGGGAGCTGCCTTGGTGTACCCCCAGTAACAGCCTTTCAGGGTCTGACAGCAAGCTAGTGCTGCTGTCAACCACAGACCCGATCCTGCCCTCCTGCTGCTGAGCCAAGCTTAAGCAGGGAAAGGTATAACAATAGGTTTCCTGTTACAGGGACTTAGTATATTGGGCTGGGGTGGGGACGCTTGCCAGCGCCACCAGACTGCTTCAAGGGGCACATTTGGTGCCCTCCTTGCCAACTATAGTTTGAGCTAGTACAAGGAGCCCTTGGCTCCACTCTGGCACGAAACTGGACTAGGGACATGAAAGTATCCATTGACTTCCATTGATCATGCTGCTTTGTTCCCAACCTGCACACCGCCTCCATGGTGTTCCTGAGTACTTACCTTGGGAGGTGCCTGCGGTTCTTCTGGTCCAAGTCCTGTCCTCTGCAGTTCGCATTCCACTTTCTTAAAATATGAAGGCCACTGTATTTTTTGCTACTTACCTTATTCCGATTGAAGTATTTTTGTGTATTGTGTTGATATCCCTGGGTAGGAGATATACCAGTGTGTGTTGTGTAATAAATAGAAGTATTTTTATATACACACTGTGTGGTTCTTTTTCATTTAACACACACTACACGATTAAACTGTTAAAACAACCTGCTTAATACTCCTTCAAGATTAGCCTGAAGGTTAATCTCCACAGCTACAGATTTTAGAGCTTTCTATGGTCATCAAAGACCACTAAAACCACCATAAGGGTTGCCTGGACTAGTGTAAGGTGCATCACTTAAATGTGTGTCATATACTATGCCAGCCTCCTGCGCCTCCCCTTACACCCATAATGTGTCAGAACACAGGCTCCACATTAGATTGTTTTTTTTCTGCCATTGGGTTCAGATGTGTTGCCAAGTGATCTGTCTACATTTTGACTCCAGAGGACTGCGACTCAGTCAGTGAAAACATTGAGTTTGTCTCACTGTAACAACCACATTATCGAAAAAGCCTGGGGCCAGGTTCACGCAAGTCATTTGGGGGTAGAATTTAAAAATTCTGCCCATCATTCAACAACTAATTCCTGTGGCTGGAACATCATCTTTTTCTATTAAGGGACCACTATTAAAGCATTTGTTTGTCTTCTAGTGCCGTTCCGTCTCAGAAAAGTGTGTAGCACTGACCTGATTGGAGGTGACTCTACTGGGTTACTGAATACCACAGAGCCTGAGGATGTCAAAAGAGCACACTCAGACGAGGAGGGAGGCCCATGCGGTAGCCCGGAAGCTATAGAGTGACCTCAGAACTCCAAATCAGGAGAAAAATCTCCAGGGCCCTCCATGAAACCCACACCCAATACTAAGATTACACCACTTGTTTCTGGCATTCACTTTGAGGCGCCTAGTCCATCTCCCATGGCCTCAACCAAATTCTGCAACTTTATTGCACACTGAGCCTTAACTCAACCTGTGAGTGCCATGCCTTGACTGAGGAACCACCCTTGAAAAAGCCTGGACAGTCAGCACTGCCTATAATAGTTGTTTTTTTTAAGTTCTTTACTGGCATTTAGGTATAAACAACGGTACAACAATATCCCCAAGGCAGGGAAGGGAGGACAGCAGGGTGAGGAGTGGGGCTTGCGGGGGAAGGGGGAAAAAAGACGGGTCAGCACGGCACAGAATAATGAACTACACAACAGCAGTATGCCTAATTCGCAGCCTCATATGACCTCAAGTATCAACACTGGGAGGATGGCCACCCCATGTTATGAGTGTCCCTTTGGTTGGACTACTGATATCCGAGTGGGAAATGTCATGGTGTAAAGTGATTGCATCATAGGCGCCAGCATGCAGGGGCACTGGACACCCCCATAGCACGGGGCACGTTGGTCTTTAGAGCCCGGGGTGGGAGTGCTGTTACCAGGGTCAGTATTAAGTTCTGGTGAGGATGGGGGAGTGCCTTGTGTCTCAAAAAGGTGAGTAGTGGGTTCCCAAATATCATTGGGTCGGGATCGTAGTGACAATAGTTCCCAATAGTGGGATAATTGTTCTTGACAATATGTCACATCCTTCTACTAAGCCCCTATAGTGGGGCCAAGCCTTTGTCCCCAATGTATGGCAACCCTGCATTTGGCGAAGAGGAGGAGCATCGCCGTAAGTCTGCTGTTCCCAATGTGCACGTCTTGCACATGGCCCTAGAAGCCCACCAGTGGACTGCACTCTGAGGAGTGGCCCGTAATGGCATGCACAGTTGCAAACACATCAGACCAAAAGGCCGCCACCTGCGTACATTCCCACGCAAGGTGTAAGAAGGAGGCTTGTGGTGCTGCGCATCAAAGACAGTGTGCATTAGTGACTAACCCCTTGCTGAAGAGCTGTATCTGGGTGCGGTATAGGCGGTATAAAAATTTGAAGTGGATTAGGCGTAGTCTGTAATTGGGGAAGAGAGTTTCCTTCTGACCACAGCAGTAGGACCACTGAGTATCAGTGATGGGAGGTCGAAGCTGGATCAAGGGGCAAGGGGGTGCAGTTGCAGCGGTCTCCCAAGTAATGGACGCCATTGGTGCTCATACAGGTGCTGTAGCTTGTATGACTGAATAGAGATGCGTAGTCTGGTTGCGCAGGGACAGATTTGCACAGGGACAGATTTGCAAGGATGTGCTCCAGAGGAGGGCACAGGAAATGTGTCATGTAGCATACGGCAAGTGGCCCGAAGCTGATGGTATAAGAGGAGCTTGAGTGCATTGGGGCGTATCAATCCAGGGTCTTCGAAAGGGGGCATGAAAGAATCATCTGGGTAGACATCTGAGAATAGGACTAAGTCACGTCCTAACACCTTCGCCCTGGCGCCCCTGACCTGCAGGGGTGGCACCAGAGGATTGTGCCTAACGGGCATAAAGGCAGGAGAGGCCTGCACATTTTCTCATGCCATCCCAATGCACGCACTCCATGGTGTCTATTGCCATCGGGGGCTTTTAGGGTAGATATAATGCTGTAGTCAGGGGACAAGGTGCAGCATGGTCTGACACAGCGGCTGTGTGCTATAGGAATTACGTAGGATAGAGGGAGAAGTGCAAGTGTTGCACCTGAGCATAGAGAGTCTTGTCAGGCGCACCCAATCGCCCCCGCCCTCCCTGATCTAGCGATAGTGAATTTTCCTGGATATCCTATGTTGCGCACTAGCCCTGGTGAATGCAATCAGGTTGGATATTAAATTGTCAGAAGAAGTGAGCCTAGAGGGGAACGGGTACTTTGAGAAGGAAGTACAAAAAGTTTGGAAGTATGATCATCTTGGCAATGGCGATCCGTCCGGACACAGTGGTGAGACCACTCCGGGACTCTGTCCTCTAGCCATGCCACGGCGCGGCCAAAATGATCTGTCCCAAGCTTGTACGAGGCACAGCTAAGCCAAACGCCCGGGTAATGAACCTGGTCAGAAGTCCACTGCAGTGGGTACTCGGATGGGGAAGGGTTGTGTGCATTTGGTAAGGGGGGATAAGTATAGATTTGCACTAGTTGATATGTATGCCTGAGAATCCCCCAAAGCGTATAACCTCCTGTATAACTGGATCTAAGTTCTCGGCAGGCTTGCGAATATAGAGAGTGATGTCATCTGAGTACATTGAGACTACCAGGCCTCGAGCCGTAAAGCCAAGGCCACTGTGGGAGTGGTGCTGCCAGAGGATTGTCACAAGGGGCTCCATTGCCACGACAAATAGGAATAGCGGACATACCTGGCATGTCCCTCAGGTTATCGGAAATTGGTCTGATAACATGCCATTGAGTCGAATTTGAACATGAAGGGGTATGATCCACCAAGGCCAACTCTATGAAGGATCAGTATCATAATACAATATTTATATAAACCCAACATGGGCATCAATACAAATCCATTTAAAACATCCACTTGAATCGAGTATTTGTCTCGTACTTTATTTCATATGCTTATTTTTATCAAAAGTGTGTTCTTTTTATGTCAATCTCTTCGTCTGCAGTACAAAAAATTATTCAAAATCATATGTTCAAATCCTTGTAGTCCTTCGAACACTTTTATCTAAACATTAGGAAATGTCCTCAAAATGGCCCCAGCTATAGCAAAACCACAATCCACAACCGTAACTTGTTCCTTGCTGATAGGGTCCAGAACAATATGCTAATTCTTTCGATCCCCCACCCAAGTAGAAACAGGCCTTTGTAGTGACGTACAACTTTTTATAAGCACATCTGTTTTTAAGCACAAATTTAAACCATCTATATTCTAACATATCAATCCTCTCTCCACTATGCCCCTTCGGTTGGATATCAGTTGCAATTGACGCATCTCTAACTTAGTCTACAAATTTGTTCTTCCAAACAACCTTGTTGACAATTGAATAACGTGGTCCAAATTAGCAAATATCTGTAAGCCAACCCAACCAATATTAATTCAGTGTTCAGGCTTGTTTTTTCCCTCACTGGAACTCACATTCCTTTATGTTAAAGACCAAATTGCCTCTCACTTTCCAGACATGACATTCTTCATGTCACTACCATCTTTTACAAAAAGCTGTGTTCCTCCACCGCCACTGAACTTCCACATACTTGACTTTTTCCATCCATTTCTTACACGCTATGGCAAAATGACCCAAAATACAGCACGTGATTAAAAAAAAATTTCAAAACAGGACACATCTTAAAAAAGCCAAATACTCCGTGCCACCAAACCAGTAACTAAAATGTAGGCCCATCTTTAAATCCCCCCCTCCCTCCCCTCCCCCCAGAAATGCTTAGCATCAGATTTATTACTACAACCATTCTTAATTTTTCTAACGACTTACACACTTCTCTCATCCAGCTTCAATGTGTACAGCTTTGTGTACAATGGTCAAAATATCATCCAGTGCAGAATACCTATTCCCTCAAAGGCATTCTGCATTTCAGTATTATTCACATACGCGACCACTTGATGTCTATCTAATCAGATAGTGATGCAAACTACCAAACCTATCCACTGCAAGTTTCTTCAGGTCAGTCACATACACATCATTTGGCTCATACTTTTGTTTCCTTTGAAATAACTGTTAACAGGTGATACCTATGCAAACATTGAGTACAAAAATAGTTGTCCATATCGGTAATAGCAGCAAATAGACACATTAGTGTGACCCCTTCTGATTCTACTTCTTTAATTCTTAAGCTCTAAGAAGTCTAGTAAAATCCATTTCTTTTGGTCTGGAAATATAACACCTTGGTCATCCGTGGTAACAATATCATTCAAAAATGACTTTCCATTAATTGTAACAAATCGATGGTTGCAATCCAGAAGACCAAAGAACCTGAGGCAGACTAATCGAAAAGTCATATTGATTCATGTGTGCACCTTAATGGAATTGTCCACACTTCAACAATGTACTGGACTAGTTCACTGATTGCGCTTCATCACTAAGGTACACCCAAATATGATGAATAATATGGGAACTGTGATAATACGTAAGCCACAAGTGTGACAGAACATAGATTAAAGAAAGACCCAACGATTTCCCTGTGAACAAAGTGAGGAACACTTCCCTGAGTTCCTAGTAATCACTGTCAAGACAAAATTTGGTTGTTCCATCCAGGCCAAAATAAAAAAAATGTCCTTTAAATGGCAAAAATATTAAAATTACCTCTTTGGTTCTACACTAATAAGATTCCAGGCTTCCCTTTGAATTCCATTCCTATAGGAAAATTGTCAGGTAAGAAAGGTAGTTTTATTCAAGAGCACAGCTGAGCAGACACCTGGCGAGCTGACCTAACTGACAATTTTGGAACATCTAATGTACAAGCTAGAAAACTCGCAGGTATTCTGGAAGGGTGAGGAGAAGTGAACACAAAGAAAGGCTTCATGACCACAGACGGCCATGTTGCGAGAAGTACAGATATACAACACATCTTCCTCCTTTACAGAGAAAAGAAACCAAAGAAACCAAAAGGAAACTTAAAACAATATTAACAACAATAATCGTGTAAATAGACAGGAGGTCTGCAACACCTTGAGCTTCTGGTTCCTAGGGGCAAAGAAGCGTTTTGGGGATCAAGGGTGTTGCGAGGAACATCACCTGATTCTCTTCCAGGGGATCCTCCTCAAAGTCATAAGCATTAGAATATTCCCGCCCATGTGCGGGATCCTGGAAACAGTATATTATATGTGCCCCACATATATATATCCATACATATATACCTATATGTATACACAAGCAATTGCAGCCCCTAAAACCCTAGAGCTGAACCATGCTGTAAGTAATTTCCACTACACATAAGAAAATAGCATTATAAACATGAGAAACAACATTATAACTTGTTTGGAAACTGTTTTAATGCTTAGAAAACAGTAGAAATTCTTAGAAAACACTGAAAGCATAGGAAGCTCCCAGGCTGCATTGCAAATACCCAGTCTAAAAAGACTGAAAAGCTAACTCATAGCTGCATAGCAAAAAACTGACACCGTGCCTTTAAGGCACACCTGACCCCCACCTTCCCATCATGCCTCAGGGGTGGCAGTTAGGTCAGTTGTTCTTTCCGGCTCCTTCTGGAAGGATCCTGGCAACAGAGCTCCACTTTTTTCTGAGTTTGTCAGAAAATTTTGTCTGTTTTTCAACTGTTTTTTCCCTTACTTCGACGTTTTACATCTAAGTCAGTAAGAGGCTGCCTTTTTTAGGCATTTTTGGGCATTTTTTCCATCTTAAAATGCCTTCTCTTTTCGATCCTTGCCCTGCCTGTGGCAAGAAGAAGGCCAGGACTGACTCTCATAGGGTCTGTATCCTGTGTCTACCGGAGGATCATGATTCCAAGACATGTACTCACTGCCAGAGCCTGTCCAAAAGAACTTTGAAGGACAGAGAGCGAATTCGCGTTTATGGCCTGGCACAACCATCCAGAGGCCGATCTCCGGTGAGGAAGGGCTCCAAGAGGCATAGAGATTCATCTAGAAGCAAGTCCTCTCGTCCTTCCGCCTCAGCGTCGGGCTCGGCGCTGAGAAAAGATGTTCCGGTAGGTCGTGTTTCGAAAAAGAGGCTTTCGACAGCGGGCTCGCCGTCGAGAGCAGGTACGTCGCCGACGTCGAAGTCCAGACCGCCATCGTCAACTCGGCGACGATCGGCGTCGAGATCCAGAGCTTCTCCGCCGTTGTCAACCCGGCGACGTTCGGCATCGAGAGACACCACCCCTCCGCCGTCGTCAACCCGGCGACGATCGGCGTCGAGGAGCAGGGAACCTCCGCCGTTGTCAACCAGGCGACGATCGGCGTCGAGGAGCAGAGAGCCTCCGCCGTCGCCAACCCAGCGGCGTTCGGCGTCGAGGAGCAGGGACCCTCCGCCGTCGTCAACCAGGCGACGACCGGCGTCGAGGAGTGTCACCCCTCCGTCGTCGAGGGCACCATCCCCTCCGTCGTCGAGGCTCCATCGGCGTTCGACGTCGAGACAACAGGATCCTCCGCCGTCGTCCTCCAAGCGGCGTTCGGCGTCGAGGTTGGCATCCGTGTCGACGTCGAGAGTGGCAGCATCTCCGCCGGCGTCCCCGCGGCGTTCGGCGTCGAGGGAGAGAGGGCCTCCGTCGTCGGCTTCACATCGCCTTTCGACGTCGAGGCGGCATGCTTCGCCCACTGAATATGGCCGCCGGTCCACATCGAGGCGTCGTTCGACGTCGAGAGAGTCCCGGCGAGAAAGGAGACGACACCACGGATCGACGTCAAGACCGCGCTCGACGTCGAGACAGGCCTCGGTGGTCCTGGTGACAGTCGGCGTCTCGCCATTCCTCCTCCCACTCAGGGGCCTCTCCACGACCGGCAATTCCACGAGAACCTGCGGTTCAACCCCGTAGGTCTTCTCCTCAGACTCAGACAATTAATCTGTCGCCCAGATGGCTGCTGCCAGCACATCATTGGCAGGACTCAGGGCCTACAAGGAGGATGCGGGAATACATCAGTCCAGTGCATGATTCTCCGCTGCAACGGCTGGTGGCGGCTGTGGACAGAGCTAGTCCCCCCAGGCCAGCGCGTCAGAGATCGCCGGACGACAGGCGACGCAGATCGCGCTCCCCCAGACGGGAGGAGCGTTCACCTGGGTCACGGGCTCGTGATCATCGCCGGAAGAGGAGAAGGACTCCATCATCGTCCTCTTCCTCGTCCTCCAGGTCATCCATCAAGGACTATTCACCCACGCTCTCGGGCAGCCCAGTGTCCAGGGTCTCGCCCATAGACGACATCAACACCTACCAGGAGGTGTTGCAGCGGGGAGCACAGAAGCTGGGGATTGAGATGTCAGTCCCCCAAGTCACCACGTCGGTGATTTTTGAAACACTTCACCAAAAGTCTGCCTCTCGTCCGCTGCTGCCTTTGGTCCCAGGAATCATGGAACCAGTCATGGACACTTTTCTCACCCCGGCGACCGTCAAAGCCGTTCCGGCTCGTATCCTGAAAAAATACAAGCCAGCTACCTCTGACCCCGTCTTTGTGAAGATAGACCCGCCTGCGGACTCTGTCATAGTGGCAGCTGCAAGAAAGGGTCAGACGGCGTCGGCCTCCTCTTCCGTCCCTCCAGATAAGGAGAGCAGAACCCAGGACTCTTGGGGACGCAGGGCCTGCTCTTCTGCGGCGGCGGCCCTCAAAATCTCCAGCGCGGCGGCGCTTCTGGGCAGGTACGACAGGGCTCTCTGGGACTCGATGGAGCGTTTCAAGTCCAAGCTCCCCAAGGAGGACCAAAAGGACTTTGAGGAGATTGTTACTGAAGGGGCTCTGGTGGCTAATCAGTCGATTAGCACAGCGGCGGATGGTGCGCTAATCTCAGCCCACTCTTACACACACGGCGTCTGCGCCAGGAGGTCGTCCTGGTTGCGTCTGACAGGGCTCAAGCCAGACGCACAGCAACGGATTTTAAACCTCCCGTTCTCTGGCACCTCCCTCTTCGGCACTCACACGGATGAGGAGATGGGGTGCATGAAAACTGAGCTGGACACCCTCAAAGCCGTGGGCTTGGAGAAGAAAAAGGAATTCAAGCGCCGTTTTCGACCCACCCAACGCAAGGGGCCTCAACAGAGGGTTCAAACCCCTCAGTGGTCTCAGAGCAAGCCCCAAGGGAAAACCCAGTTTCGAGGCGGAAAGTCTGGCAGGGGCAGAGGTGGACACCAGCAACAGTCCTCCACTACCACAAGAGGAGGAAAGTCATGAGCTGTGGCTTCCTCTACGGCCGTTGCCCACTCCAGTGGGAGGAAGTGCGTCACAACATCTAGCAGAGTGGGACAGCATCACAAAAGATCGCTGGGTGCTGAATATACTGCGTCATGGATATGCGCTACGTTTTCGAGCGCGTCCCAGAGACATCCCGCCAAAGAGGTCCCGTCCTCACCACTTAAAACTGCTCCAACAGGAGGTGAGGGCACTTCTGCAAAAACAAGCCATAGAAAGAGTTCCTCCTTCGCAGGTCGGAAAAGGAGTGTACTCCCGGTACTTCCTGGTGCCCAAGAAAGATCAAGAGCACAAGTTTCGACCGATTCTGGACCTTCGTCTCCTAAACAAAGTCATCGTCAAGGAGAAGTTCCGTATGTTGGCGCTTCACCAAATATGTCCACATCTACAAGTCGGAGATTGGATGTGTTCGGTGGACCTCCAAGATGCGTACTTTCACATTGCAATAGCGAAACATCACCGCAGGTACCTGCGGTTTGTGGTTGGAAGCAAGCACTACCAGTACAAAGTCCTCCCATTCGGACTCCAGTCGGCTCCGCGAGTCTTCACCAAATGTATGGCAGTGGTGGCGGCCTGCCTACACAAGCAGGGTCTCTTCGTCTACCCGTACCTAGACGACTGGTTGCTGAAGGCTCCATCCCAGCAGCAGGTGAAGAAAGACTTCCAAATCTGTCTGAGACAGTTGCACGCTCTCGGCCTTCACGTCAACATGGCAAAGTCCGTGCAGCAGCCCACTCAGTCCATCCACTACCTTGGCTCCGTTCTGGACACAAGCGTGGGAAGAGCGTATCCTTCGGAGGAGAGACTATCTTCAATGAAGAGGAAATGCAGGCTTATGCAGCAGATGCGGAGGCCGTCAGCTCGGCAGGTAGCATCTCTGCTGGGTTCCATGGCGTCCTGCATTTTTCTAATTCCCCACGCCAGACTGCGAATGAGACCTTTGCAGCAGGCTCTGGAGGACCAATGGGATCAGTCCACAGGCCGTTGGGGAGATCGAATCTCTCTCTCCCAGGTAGCGAAATCTTCCCTAGCATGGTGGACTCGTCAGGACAATCTGTTGGTGGGAGTCCCGTTTCACCAGCCACTTCCGGTGCAATCAGTGGTGACAGACGCATCGCTACAAGGATGGGGGGCCCACATGGGGTGCCTCCAAATACAAGGTCAGTGGTCTGCAAAAGAACAGGGCTACCACATAAATATGCTAGAGCTTCGAGCAGTCCACCTTGCTCTAAAGGCGTTCCTCCCAGCAATCGAGACCGACTCAGTCCTGGTGCAGACCGACAACACCACGACCATGTTTTACCTGAACAAACAGGGCGGGACTCGGTCACGCCCCCTCTCCCTGGAGGCGCAGGCGATCTGACACTGGCTGCTCGCCCGGAACCTCTCGGTGGTGGCAGTACACCTTCCAGGGGAGTTGAATATCAAGGCAGATGCACTCAGCAGGCACTTCGAAGATCAGCCCGACTGGGTGCTGCACGACGACGTGGTGGCGGACCTGTTCCATTGGTGGGGTCGTCCAGACATCGATCTGTTTGCAGACGACGAAAATTCAAAATGCCACGCCTTCGCGTCCAGATTCCACCGTCCAGGGACCAGGGGGAATGCTCTTTTGATGGACTGGTCAGGGACATTTGCCTACGCCTTTCCGCCCCTGCCTCTGATTCCGAAGGTGGTATCCAAGCTGCTCAGATCCGACATGAAGATGATCCTCATAGCTCCGGACTGGCCGCGCCAGTGGTGGTACCCGGACCTTCTTCATCTCTCAGTTCGACCTCACAGGCGGCTGCCTTGCAGGCCGGACTTGCTGTCCAAGATGGGCGGGAGGATTCTGCATCCCAACCTTCCCTCACTGAACTTAACAGCATGGCTCCTGAGGTCCTGCAATACGGACATTTAGGTCTACCGCCTGACTGCATGCATATTCTCAAGGAAGCGAAGCGACCCTCCACAAGAGCGTCTTATGCGTTTAAGTGGAAGAGGTTCTTCATTTGGTGTAGGGAGAATCACCATGATCCTACAAAGGGGCAGGAGGACGTCATCCTTCCGTACCTCCTTCACTTGACTAGATCAGACTTGAAGTATGCATCCATCAGGGTCCATTTGTCTGCCATTACAGCTTACAGGAGGTCTCCAAGTCAACCTTCTTTTTTCCAGATGCAGGTGGTCAAGGACTTCTTGCAGGGGTTGAAAAAAGTTTACCCCCCTGTTCGAAACCCTTCGCCTCCGTGGGAGTTGAACTTAGTGTTATCCAAGTTGATGGGCCCACCTTTTGAGCCGATCCACAAATCTTCTTTACAGCATCTGTCATGGAAGGTCGCTTTTCTGGTAGCCATTACATCGGCACGCAGAGTAAGCGAAATCCAGGCTCTGTGTACTAAAGAACCGTACACAGTTTTTCACCAGCACAAAGTGGTCTTAAGGGCACATCCATCCTTTCTCCCTAAGGTAGTGCCTGATTTTCATATTAATCAGTCCATTTCTCTGCCATCCTTCTTCCCGAATCCAGCGACCCCGGCTGAGCGGTCGCTCCACTCCTTAGACCTCAAGAGGGTACTTAAATTCTATCTGGCCAGTACCAGAAGCATTAGGAAGACGGATCAGCTGTTTGTCAACTATGGCGCCATGAGAACAGGCTTCCCAGCGGCTAAACGATCCATTTCCAGATGGATTGTTTCCTGCATTACCCTAGCCTACCAGCTGGCGAAAAGGCCCTTACCTTTGGCCCCTAAGGCTCATTCTACTAGGGGGAAAGCGGCCACAGTAGCTTTCTTGCATGACGTTCCAATGGCAGAGATCTGCAAGGCGGCCACTTGGAAATCGGTCCACACCTTTACCAGGCACTACTGCCTCGAATCCGATTCCAGGGCGGATGCCCAAGTAGGCCAAGCCTCCTTGAGAAACCTGTTTGGGTAGCTGAGCTATCTGAGCATACTGTTCCTTCTCTGTTTTTCTTTCCTTTGCCCGCAGGGGGATGAGGTGAGGCTCGCTATTCTATTCTAATGCTTATGACTATTGATGAGGATCCCCTGGAAGAGAAGGATTAGTTACTTACCTGTAATCCTAGTTCTCTTCCAGGGGTATCCTCATCAAAGTCATAAGCAACCCTCCCGCCTCCCCGGGCAAAGGTGTGTTAGTTTTCAGAGGTTATTATTTTTCTTTGTGCCATGACTTTTCAGTCTCCGCAAAGAACAACTGACCTAACTGCCACCCCTGAGGCATGATGGGAAGGTGGGGGTCAGGTGTGCCTTAAAGGCACGGTGTCAGTTTTTTGCTATGCAGCTATGAGTTAGCTTTTCAGTCTTTTTAGACTGGGTATTTGCAATGCAGCCTGGGAGCTTCCTATGCTTTCAGTGTTTTCTAAGAATTTCTACTGTTTTCTAAGCATTAAAACAGTTTCCAAACAAGTTATAATGTTGTTTCTCATGTTTATAATGCTATTTTCTTATGTGTAGTGGAAATTACTTACAGCATGGTTCAGCTCTAGGGTTTTAGGGGCTGCAATTGCTTGTGTATACATATAGGTATATATGTATGGATATATATATGTGGGGCACATATAATATACTGTTTCCGGGATCCCGCACATGGGCGGGAATATTCTAATGCTTATGACTTTGATGAGGATACCCCTGGAAGAGAACTAGGATTACAGGTAAGTAACTAATCCATCACAAGCATCACCACCACCTACCCCCCATCGACTGACAAGCACAGGAAGGGAAACTGCATCCTCCATTACAGCCAACATGTAGCCACGATCGTGACTGTCTTGATTGACTACATCAAGGGAATGTGAAGATGAGTTTTTTTTATAAAAGGCCACACAGCGAAGATTCCATTTCTCTCCATTGGTCAAGACAACATAAGGAGGAAAAACATCCTCGACAGTGAAAGGCCCCCTAAATTTGGTAAGACCCTTAGACACCCTTCCTGGTTTGACCTTCACTAAATCACCTATGGAAGTATGAGACTAAGTGCATTGCGAATCAACAATGGGAGTAGAATCGAGATGACCACCTTTGGCAACCCAGTCTTTGATCCAGGAGGGAGGGAGTTTGGTACCGTGAAGTCTCCCATGCATGAGCTCAAAAGGGGACTTGTCACTTTGATTATGCATAGTGGTGCGATAAGCCCAAACCATTTCGTGAGCAAATCTTCCACTGGAACAAGCCATTTGAATTATGCCCTTAACAACCCGGTTGGCCCTTTTGCACAAACCATTCCCCTGCGGGTTGTACAAGGATGTACGATGATGTACCACACCGTATCCAGCTTGGAAAGAACACATGTTGTGAGACAAGCTGGGTGTCATTGTCTGTGTTGAGTACAGAGGGATAACCTTCTTCTTGAAAGAGATTTTTCAAGAAGACGATAGTGCTGTCAGTGGTGATATCCTTAACAAAACTCAGTCAACCACTTGGAAAATAAGTCACTGGCCACAATGGCAAAACGTTGGCCAAAAGGTAGCTCATCCATGGGCCCTATAAAATCTAGACAAATAGTATGCTATGTGCAGCTAGGAGTTGTGATATGACCCATGCCTGACCCTACAGCGACCTTGAGTCTTTTCTCACCCTCTTTACATGCAGGACCATTCTCGATCCAGGACGACACTGCAGATCCATGCCCGGCTACCAGGAATCAGCTTTAAGTCTACGCTGGGTCAAGGTTTGTCCTAAATGCCCCTCATGAGCTAATTGGGCCTTAAAGTGGAAGGAGGAATTAATTTATCTCCCCCCTCATAAGAACAGTCTCACCGCAAAAAGACCGCTCGTTCAAAATCTGAAGAAAAGGACGGACTGAAACATTCACGCAACTCTCCCTTCTGGAACCCAGTATAACCAAATTCATGACCTCTTTGAGAACATGGTCAACAGTCATAGCTTTACACCATTCATCATGAGTAAAAGTGCTCTCACAGACAACAACTACATCTTGAACAGAAGCAACAGCCTCTTCTTCATTGGCAACTGTAAAGGACAGGTCATCGAGATCCTCCCACTTGATAGAGAGTCTGGAAAGGCAATCTGCTTGGAAATCACACCAACCCTTAATATGGGAGATCTCGTATTAATATTCCTGAAGTTTGGGTGCTAGCCTCGTCAACCTGGGAGAACCCCTGACCACCTCACCGGGTGACAATATGCGAACTAAGGGTTTGTGGTCGGTCTTGAGGAGGAATTTCGTGCCCCAAAGGTAAGTACGAAAGTACTGAACACCCACATTGGCTTCACAGATTTCTTTTTTTAATCAAATTAAAACAGGTGGTTTTTTCAGTGCCCCATACAAATTTCACACATTTCTTGAGCAAAAGCCTTAAAGACCACGTCTTGTCGGAAAAGTTCTTCACAAATTTATTGTAATATTCTATTAGCCCCATGAAGGATCTCAACTGGTCCTTATCAGAGGGACATGGAGCTAAACTAATAGCCTGCAAGAGGTTCCTTTTGGACTTCTCTCCCAGACCCGAGGGATTTCATACCCCAGATACTTAATCTGTTTAGCAAGAAAGGAACATTTTTCCTTGCAAAGCGTAAGACTAGCTTAAGCAATTCTATGCAAGACAGATTTGAGTACCTGGTTGTGATCAGCGATGGAGTCCCCAAAAACGAAGATGTCATCCTGAAAGAACACTGCTTTCTGAATGCCCTTGAAAATCTCGGTAACCGTCTTCTGAAACACACTGGCTGCTGAAATTAGCCCAAAAGCAATTTGTGTGAATTGAAATGTTCCCTCTGTCGTTATGAACGCTGTAAGATGTTTTGAGCTATTGTGCAATTTTATCTGGTGGTATGCGCTCTTGAGGTCTATTTTCAAGAAGAACTTCCCTTCCTTCAAAGTAGACACTAATTCTCAGATTTTAGGCAGGGGAAACGTGTCTGCAACCGCACATTTATTCAGTGACCAAGTCCACACAAAACCTTATTTTGCATCGGCCTTCATGGTGGAGAAGACTGGAGACACCCAGGTGGAAGCCTCAACAGGTCCGAACACACCACCTTAAAGCATTTCATTTATTGAAGGTCTGACGTCATCCCCGACTACTAAGGGAACTCTTCTTAACATATGCTGGACTGGTAAAGCGTCTTTTTTCATTTGAATTTTGTGATCATATCCTTTCAACTCACCCAGTTGGTTCCTGAACACCATGCTATTCTCTTGAAGTATGTTGTCCTAAGTGTGATCATTGACTACCATGACCTGAGATGGTGCCCTGGGGTTGACAATAATGTGAAGATCGTATTGATGGTCCATCAACTGCTACATAGATCTTGCCTCTAGTAGACCTGTTGGCGAAAGTAATATCAGATTCAAAATAACCTAAAAGATCTATAGTGTCACCTTGGTACCCTGCAGGAGATGTGTATCTATTCTGCAAAGTTTTGGCGCCCATTCCTTCTCTTGCATAGCTCTGGGAATAATGGTGTATCTGGAGCCCGTGTCCACCATAAGGGACACTTGCTGACCATCAATGAGGAATAAAGCTTTTGGCCTATTCTCTCTTTTTTCATTTTCGATAAGCACATTGCCATCATCAACCAACAACAACCTTTCTTTTTCTCTTTTGGGGTCTGTGGAGAGGTCTTGGACAACTGCTACCTTGGAACGACTTTTGGTTTTTCAAATTTTAGAGAAATGGCCAGTCGACCACACTTCAAACATTCCTTGTTTGACGCAAAGCAGAATTTTGAGTCGGACGTGTGCCCATTACTGCCACATCTCAAACAAAACCTGTTGGATGCCCTTACAAACGTATTCTTTTTGTTAAAGGACCTGTTCTTACCCCTTACTAAGGCTACTGATTCGTCATCACCCAAGTAATTCTCCTCCCCCACATTTTTTTCTTAAATTTCAGACACATCTTGGTGTATAGTATTCTTCTGTAGTTGTTACATGCAGATTTCTGACTGTTCAATCACTTTTGCTAGGTCGATCGCAACTTTTAAGGTGGGATTCTTCGCCGCCCACAGTCTCTCCTGTATTTTAGGATTATTACATCGTACGATCAACTGGTCCCTAATTAGTTCATCAGTCATTGTTCCAAACTTATATTTCATGGAACGTTCTCGTAGTCTTGCAACAAATTCATCAATGGATTCCTCGCTGCTTTGTCGGTGGGTGTAAAACTTATAATGGTTCATTACCAGGTTCTCTTCTTTCGCAAATCTTACTTCTAGCCTGCACATGGCTTCCTTATATTCATCTGGCATGGTTTGCCCATTGGCTTACAGAGCTTGCGAGGGAAACCTGAACACACGTTATCCCTCTTTGCTCAGTGTGCTAAGTAGTAATGCCTTTTTGCGTTTGTCAGAAAATTCTTGACCATCTAATGCATCAAGGTAATTATCAAAAATTACAATCCAATCTTCCCACGGTATAGGCGGAGTACCTGGTTCTTTTAAGAACTGAGGTAGTACCGCAACGGCAATTTGCTGTGTAGACATAACTAATAACTGAATGAATTATACAATTTGAATATACCAGACAAACAGATTGGAATTAAAGTGAATGATGTATTAGTTCAAGATGTGGGTGTGCGCATCACCGTGTGACAAGCACTAGTGGAGAGTAAATTGTACCTGCGGGTTGAATGCAGAAGCGATGGCTTATTTAGAGGAAGGCAAAGAACACAGGAAAATGCTCACGTTAATGGTGTGCGTGTCACCGAGATGTATTAAAGGTGTGCGCATCACCGATGCGTAGGCGTGGTAGTTGCTTCGGGTGACGTGCTGTTATACAAAGTTGCCGCGAGTTAGTGAGTAATTTATGGCTAAGAAGACGGCTGGACGTAAATGCATCGTAGCGCGGAAGTGCGCAGGCGAGAGGGCGAAAAACAACATTTAAGATGGCCACTCTACGTTGAGCCAAATGTGTTGTTGCGTAGGAATGCACAAGCAGACAGGAGAATCAACAACACCTAAGATGGCCGCTCTACGTTGAGCGATGACGCACCAAGAGAAGACTACAGCGCAAACGGGAAGCTTCTTGGCAATGGCGAAAGGCCTCCTAGCAACCCAGCTTCAAAGCAACACGCTGTGCGAGTAAGAGTGACGCATGCAGGAACAGACACGCGCAACCCAGCAACTGACTCATGGTTGAGATGAGTGACATCAGAGGTACTTGCGACTCGTTTCTTTGTCCTAGTTTGTGCCAAAATCGGAATCAAAGTTACTGAATGGCAACAGTTAAGTGGACCGCCGTGGGTTCCTGGTGCGAAGTGTTGCTCAAGGCTTTGCAGGAGGAAAGCAGACATGATGATGGCGTACGCGGCTTCCTCTCTGGTCTGGTCAGCGCTGTTCCGCACATTGTCGCCAAATTGTCGTAAGTGGGTTGAAGAACAGCACAACGCCTTCATCAGGTAGGAAAGGTAGTTTTATTCAAGAGCACAGCTGAGCGAACACCTCGCCAGCTGACCAGACCAATAACTGACAATTGTGTAACATCTAGTGTACAAGCTAGAATACTGGCAGGTATTCTGGAAGGGTGAGGAGAAGTGAACACAAAGAAAGGCTTCATGACCACAGACTGCCATGTTGCGAAACTACAGATATGCAACAAAAATCATACTGGAAGCTTTGATTGGGACTTTATATGAGCAGAATTCCTATTCAACATGGTCACCACATAGTCATGCTGTAACTTTTACACGGGCCAATAGAGTTAGGCCATCGTCAATGCATGTCTGTGCTAGCCAATGGCATTGTGTGAGCTCTCAACAACCGTGCAAGAGTGGTCCAGTGACTCTTGCTTGTGTTTCTTTTCTGCAGCAGTATTCGAGCTGCAGGAGAGTAGGTCCAACGGCAGTTCCCCCCCAAAGCTTGTGCAGTTCCAGCAGGGGCACACAAATGTAATCCCAACAAGCTGTACCATAAAGTAGCTTGCCTGACGTCCGCGTTCCCAGCTGCCTCCTCTCAAATAATTTCCAAAGATGCACAGAAGCATCCAAAATGAGCTGCTGCTTCTAATTTCCTCTTGTTGCTCTCTTTTAAAAGATCAATTCATCACCACTTGTGGTGTTCAACAATTCTATACAAGGACAGTATTCCAATAACTTTATTATTCTGCTTCAGGAGAACAGCTGTCCATAATGCAGAGCCTTAGCAACTGCCAGTAGAAATTCAATCACGTTGCCTATGGAATTCCTACGATCAACAGCAGCATTCCAAGCATGGAAACAAGCAGGCCTTTCCATCAATGAACCCAGGATGGTGAACAACATCCCCATATCAGTCATGACTGCCCCATACCAGCTCCAATTTATGAAAGGGTTGAAGACGCACATCTTTAAAGAATCCTACGTCACAATGCATTGATAGTCCATACACTAACTACCTCTCCTATCACACGCTGACTTTGCTTGTCCTTGACACTGTACCGCACTCTTCTACCTTTGTCTGTGTTTGTGTGCTTGTTATGTCTATGGCGTTTAGACAAATTGTTCATTCCTCTCATATTCCAAGTGATTAGTAAAAATGTATCTCCATTGTAAAGCCTCAAAATGACCGAGGTAACAATGATATTTTGCAGATGGTTCGCCTCTCACTAACTGTTCCCTAGCTAATAATGGTGACACATTTCCGCACCTCAAAGAATCACCACCGCTTGTAATCGCAGCCTGTCTCACCATCTTAAAAGGTTACAATGTGACTCATTGTCACTCCTGCCAGAACTGGTTCCCAGTGAGCTGCCCAGCTTCTCTATGATAGCAGACCCCAATAATGTGTTGTATAAACGATCAAAAAAATCCAATCTGGTAGCTGTGGAGCAGATGCTTCTATCGGAACTGAAACCAGGATCACTATGCAGCCTATCTCAAGCCGAAGGCCCACTCACTTCCCACCTCCGCTTTGTGATACCTCCACTCTTCACCTCATCATATAACCACCTTTATTGAGAAACTTAGAGCAAACCCCACGGTAGTTTAGCGTTCGGCATTGAGATAAATCCAACATCACCAGTCCGCTGTGGTCAAAATAATGTGACCTCTATCAATGGGGTATCTGACTCATCGGAATCAAACGATAATTAATTCAGTAAATGTGTCTCCTGCTTCCAAACAGCCTGAGAAGCTTTCATATTCTCCAGTGAACCTCAGCAACCATTACTTTGCCTTGTGCGCAGTCCACGTCTCCACTCACTCGCCTATTCAAGCAGGGTAACGTCCTACCTTTAATTTCTTATGGATGCAGTCTCTGTACCAGAAAATCTAAATCCTTAAAAATGCGGCAAGTGCTCTTGCTCTCGAGCCGCTGGCGGCCTGGATACGATGGCACCCAGATGTGAGGGGGATTCGCTGGTCACCTGACCACGAGGACCGCATCTCCCTTTATGCCGGTGATATCCTGCTTTATCTCACTTCACCCCGGAAGTCCCTCATAGTTGTCTGCGACATTTTGACTTCCTTCGGGAGGAATTCGGGACTAACCATCAACTGGGGGAAGTCATATCTGTATGCCCTGTGTGGAGACTTCCCGGTTCCCCCGCGGAATTGCCCGATCCAGATCGCCCGGGAGGGTTTCATGTATCTTGGGATTTATATCTCTACCGACCCAACGGTACGGTACGAGAGGAACCTGGTCCCTCCGTTGGCGCGCCTGCGGCGGGATGTAGCGGGCTGGCGGCGGCTGCCGCTTTCCCTCCTTGGCCGTGCTGTGCTATTCAAAATGATGTCTCTTCCCCGTTTTCTCTATGCCCTGCAGAACACCCAGGAGCTGGTTCCGGCCAGCTACTTTCGGGAGGTTGAGAGTCTCCAGCGCTCGCTGCTGTGGGACGGCCGTCCGCGTATAGCGATAGCAAAACTAACTCTTCCTTGGTACGATGGGGGTATCGCGCTTCCCGACATCAGAAGATACTATTGGGCCTCCCAACTGAGTGCGATCAATCATGGAGTCTACGGCCCGGCGCTTAGCCCTGGCTTTGCTATGGACCGGTGGTTGCTGCGTGGGGGTGGCTACTATAGAGCACTTTACTCGAGGCCCCCGGCTGGGTCCCTCACGGGGCCGACCGGGGTGGCGGTGAACGTGTGGAAGACAGTCACGAACTCGTTGGGCTGGAAAGATAGGCTCACCCTCGCCACTCCGTTGTATGACTCCGATATGCTGGGGAAACTTTGGCACTCTAAGGGATTCGAGAAATGGGATCTGATTGGCATCTCCAGGGTGGGGGACCTGCTGGCCAAGGGGTGGATTAAGTTGTTTGATGAGCTACGGACGGAATTTGCGCTGGAGGGCACGGAATATTTCCGGTATGCTGAGGTGCGCCATGCGCTGCGGTCGGTCCTCGTTGAGGGGGAAAAGGTGCCTGAGTCCTCTCCCTTGGAGGACCGGATCCTGGACGGCCATATGCCGGAGAGCACAATCTCCCTAATCTACAAAAAGCTTGTGAACGTCCGGACCGACCTCCTCCTGGGGGTGCGGGATCAGTGGACTAGGGACGGCCTTGAGCTGGACGATGAGGATTGGCAATACGCCGTCTCCTCTCCTAAGGAGGTCGCGATCCCCGCCAGACTACGGCTGGTCCAACTTAAGATACTGCACAGAGTTTGTCACTGGGCCCCGGCTGGTCCATATGGGTTTTTCCGAGGATGGGCTGTGTAAGAGGGGCTGCGGGATGGTGGGCACCTTTCTACATATCATATGGGAGTGTGGTGTGATTGCGGACTTTTGGAAGCGGATTCACGTTGTGATGCAGGAGGTCACGGGTATTGTACTGCACCCAGAGGCGCGGCGCTGTCTTTTGAATGTGTGGGGTCCTACAGATTATGACGCAGCGCAGACTCAATGGGCGACCCTAGGCAATATGGTGGCTAAGCGAGATATAGCACGACTGTGGGGCTCTCATAGCCCGCCCACCCTGGATGCATGGAAGGACAACATGGACTGGAGCATGTTTCGGGAGAAAACGGTGTATAGTGCACGGGGGAGGCCTAAGAAATGGCATAAGGTATGGGGAAGTTGGAACCAATATAGGGGGGGCATATGTCTGCCTCCTGCCATTGAACCACCAGAGGAGCAACTTTCCCCCTAGCCTCACTTCCGACTTGGGTCTTTCTGATGCACCTCCGTTAGAATGTTAGCGCCTCTGCTTCTCCCTCATCCTCCCGATCGGTGGCTTTGATTTGATGTTGGAAATGGGGCCGCGCCCCCGTTGGGAACTGGCACGAACTTGTGGTGTATACTGCCTTGCTTGTTGTGTTTATTGTAGGTAGTTTTCAAAAATGAAACCTTTGTCTTTATCCTGCATTAGAGCCATGGAGGACTTCATGTGTCGACTGATTAGCTGCCGAACCTCCGGGATGTCGGCTGAATAGCTGTGTATCTGACTTATACGAATAAAGGTTTAAAAAAAAAAAATGCGGCAAGTGGAGGGGCAATGGGAGCAGATATGCCACTCACTGCCCTAATGCCCCCTGAACAACAAAACAGGGAAACCCACCAACTTCACGTTATTCTCTTGAGGAAAACTGAAGCATCCCCACCCTTTTCCTTCACGATCAATGTTTAGTCTCACAAGGAGGTTACCTGTTCACACAACTTCATATTTGAATCGGTGGCCTCGGTTTAGTTTCTGAGACATTGGTGCTGGCTTTAAGGAGATGCCATTTGAGTAAATATAACATACTAGGGACTCCCACGCTACCTGTATTTCTTCACTATAAAACATAGCACACTGGACACTCCCTCTCAGCCTGTATTTTTTCACAATTTATACATGAAATAAACGATCCATTACACGTTATTATTTCTCTTCATTGTTAGTGTTAATTATACAATAGATAATGGCCTTCATTATTCTTTTTAAATAGACACACGCATATTTATAAATCACTCAGACAAAACACTGGCCCACTAAGCCTCGTTCATATCAAATATCAAAACTCATCCATACATACTCATAACCGTTCCTGGATTGTATATATCGATCATGTGCATAATACGTATGTTGTGCGCCATAAGCAAAAGTCTCACAGGCTTATGCCTTGTGCTGTAAACCAAACACAGTTGATGCTGTGGCCAACTGTTCCATGCTTAGCTTTAGCTGAAATAAAAAATAAAATAAATAAATAAGCTCATAATCCATAGATTGTGTACGTTTTCACAAAAATAAGCCATTCAATGAAAATTATTGTATTTACTTCAGAATCCAGCTATTCAGGTTCCACATACTAATAAAAATGTCACCAACATGAACAAAGACACATTTCCGTCATGCAGGACAGTGTAGATACCACTCTCCCAACATGCTATCTTGCAAGAAACTCCAACAGAAGCCACCACCGATTGTGTATCTTCTTACAAAAGTATAGGGAATAGGTATGTACATCCATCTAACTCTAAACTTGCTTAGCATTAGATAATTTTAGTTAGTCAATTCTCATTGCATACTTACTTACATACATCCTACCAAGATGATTCCTGAAATAGTCTGCTTATAAAGTTTGATTTGTCAGGGGCCAAAAGGCAAGAAATTCACAAAAGTTTCTATAAAAGTGGGTGATGCATAAAGCCACAATGCACTTAAAGAGGCTCTTTGAACTCCCTCTTCATACACCTAAAACAAACATAAAAGCCATGTATATACAGAACCTTTATAGGCATAAATTAGAATGATCCTCTCAAATAGTATTGTTTGGCAAGAGATACTATCCTTTCCGTAAACAATTCACAAGCTACTCACAGTCCAGGCATATTTATCGCAACTTCATTGTGCTACCATCCACCTGCAGCTAACAATACCAGACAAGTTGGAGCTCAAGTATTCAAACTTTTCAAATGTCTACTCACTTTTTAAGATGACCCCAATCAGATCTTACTATACAATTCAATCCTCTACATACCAGCTCATGATGGCTGTTTACCTCCCACTCAAAGCATGTCCCTCTTCCTATATTTCACCATGACAGACATCTAGTTAAATAAATTATCATACAGATATATATGTTACCATCCTTCCCTGAATTAACCAATACAAAAACTCAGTCGATGGAATGTACTCAAATAATTATAAGGGTGTGTCATAATCTACAAACATAGGACCAAAGCCAACACTACCACAATTTTCTATATCTGACCAAACAATGTCGCTCACCTTCATACACATAATTCTCAGCATCTCCACATCCCCAGACCAGTTAAAGACATATATTCTTCCTTCTTCATGTTGGGTATTACTTTTGGAACAGATCTTGTTACTTCGACTAGAATTTTGAGGACCGCTTTCTCAAAAATGTCTACCTTCGGTTTGACCATATCTCGACTTGGGAAAAACCTAGAAGGGGGTTTAAAACCCAATCTGTTATCTTCCCCACTTCATCATGTGGCCGATGCATACTTATATTTTCTTTAGTCTCACTTTACTTTTCTGACCCGGAACAAACAATAAACCTCCTTACAATCCTGCAGTTTGTGTAATCTACTCTCTCCCGCTACTCAAAATTCAGTCCCAAAACAGCTCTCGGCGAGGTTACTGATTTTAGGAAGTTGCATATGGTCGGGTCAAGTGAGAAGCTTATTCAGTTCCATATTCCCTTGGGCCTGAGGAAATTCTTGCATGCCATTCTGAGCGCAATCTGTGCCTGAGTGACTTCCACTGCTCTTGGCTATCACGGTGCTCAATTAAGGAGCAGATATATTATGCAGCTCTGTAACGCAATGAGTCGGGCTTTACTATTACTTTAGACTTCCTCATCACAAGCATGCGATGCTCTAGGGGTGTAGGGGTGATGATGGAACACAGATTTTTCTGGGTTGTATGTTCACTTGTGAAGGAATAGTGGGCACCTTATTTCTAACAATCGATCCAGTCCTTATCGAATAGAGGTAAAGAATGTTTTGGACGAGTTGGGGTTAGACATAAAACCACTTCCCTTAATTAGCCTAATGGTACGATAAAATGATATAATAGTCATCAAAAATAGTGTCAAGTTAGTGTTTAAAAGTAATACTAAGTACTAGGAAGTACAATTAGCCCACACTATATGGGCATTCAGAGTATCTAATAATGCTGCAACTGCATTATCACATTTTGTTATTATGAGCTGTAGGAAACGTGGGCCTAACTATAATCCTGGATGATTGTTTAAAGCAAATGTTGAATTATGGTGTTGAGAAAGTTCTGGAAAAAATGGTGTGACTGAGAATAAAAGTAAGTTGCAACATGATTATAAACATAACTTCAAACCTGTCGATATTCAGGTGAGACTATAGGTTTGTGTTAAAAGAAATCAAATGGAAAAAAGGGAATAGCCTACTTTATGAACCAATGGAGGTCGGTGAAGTTTAGAAAATGGTGTGTGTTGAGTAATGGGAAAGTGTGGAACCTCAAAAGCGTGGCTAGCCGTTATGATGAAGGGTGGCAAACAACCCAACTGGAAACTATGATATAGTGAATGTTAGATGACATCACTGTGTTGCACTGGGTTCCACGTGTTGCTAGTACATTTTGTGAACCACTGAATGAGGGAGTGTGTGGTGGTGAAAAAACTTTGGTACCTGAGGGGCATGTATCAGAGTTTTGAGAAACTATGTAGAAGACCACTGTGGTGAGTCTGTTTTTTAAATGATTTAATTTATTATTGTGCTTGTTATCTACTTTAAGGGTAATATGTATCTATATTTTTATTACTTCTATTTTATCCCTTCGATCTGTTATTTCTCATATTTTTGGCTATGGAATGCAGTTATTGAAAGTAGGAATTCCATAGGTGACCTGATGTAATTCTGAATGACAGTGGCAGTGCAAAGAGGCTAGGCTGTGTGTTATGGACAGTTACTGTTGTGAAGAAGCAGAAAAAAGTTATTGGAATACTATCGGGTACGTAATTATCAAACGCCACACTGCTCCCTTGTTTTTTCTTTTTTATACTTCTTTGTCTGCAGTCTGATGGTGTCCTGGCTGCGGGTGTGCTGAGAACCACCAGAGAGGATGAGCAGGGGTGCTCGTCTTGATGGCCCTAACTAGGGTGAAACTGGTTTTGAGTTGCTTGTGTTCCATTTCCGAAAATACCTGGCCTGGCAGTTTGGGCTGTACTGTTTCCATTGGAAAAGGGTCAAGACTGATTTGCATATGAGTGAGACCAGACTGAGGTGGCATATTGTGCAAAGTAACAATGGACTGGGATGTGCCGGAGTAATTAACTGTGGTTGAGATTAATTCAAGCATTCCACCCATCACTTTTTTGTCTACTTCGGTGCTTAAGGCTAATGAGAATATAATCCATAAAAGGAGTTCTTTATCTTTATATAAATACATTTTCATTTTCAATTATGTTCATGTGGGGTTCTTCGATTGCAGCCTCTCAGACCTAATGACAAGTAAATGCTGCTAGTTGGTGTGCTTGTTTCCAGGTTAAATTCACCTAGGGGACACCTATGGAATGCTTAACCGCTGTAGCAACACTTTCTCCTCCCTAGTTGCCTATTTGTATTCACTCAGTGGGTCATATTGAGTGTTAGGTCACCAATTTGTTTTTCTTGTCCATATTGGTTGCAGAGCAAAGTATCTAACAGAATAAATCCCATCAGACAAGATTAATAGAACTGGTGAAAATGCCTCTTCCAGCAATTGAATTTCACTTCACACTGTTTATTTACCTTTATTTGACACTTAATTTGAACCCAAAACCAAACAGCAGTGCCTCCCGAGGATCACTATTTCTATGGTTTTATGTTTAAATAGCATACGCCTTCCGCTATTTCCATTGCTTTTTTTTTTAAATGGCATACTGCTTCTTAAAAGCTTTTCTGTAACCCATATATATCACAGCCCTTTCGATAATTTGTTGCAGATATAATGGGCTATGCCTGTTGATGGGGAGCAGGGGAATTTGTTTGCCCACCTTATGTTAGGCAGCTGTTGTTCTATCTTCTAATGTAATCTCTGCAGGGGGAATCTGAGGTGGAGACCTCATGAGAAAGCAAGGGTGGTTGAGTCTGCTCTTCTATCATATTCAGTGTCTTTAATAGCTACAATGAAGCCATGAATTTGTGTATTCATATTAACTAGTGGAAGGGCTCAAATTTTGTTTGGCTGCTGCCTTTCAAACAAGTAATTGCTAGAAAGAAAACTTTACAGACAGTTTGTGAGCCACGCATACATATTTGCTTGCAGCCAATGTATGCATTTTTGCCCGTTGAATCGGATCCTTTTAATGCACCAAGATTAACCTAGAGACTCCTTCTAGATAATAGTGCATCACAGGCCTTGGGTTCTATGTGTTACTGAAAACCTCAGCATTTTTATTGACCTCCCAAAGTGATCACTTACAGTTAAATCAGTTTTTGTTGGAGTAATGTGAATTTGTAGCTTGCTATGTGTACGGTTAGCTGCACTATTCAGACTTCCTCTTTGCTCACTTTGCTATTATGAGCCCAAACAGCACGTTCCCTGCTGCTTTATTTGCTGTATATTAATGAAAGCCTTGCCAGTAATCAGTGGTCATAGACTATCTCAATAATGGGCCAAAGCACAAATCATTCAAGTCAAATAAAACTTTATTCTCCAATATTGACCATAAAAGCACATTTACACACACCAAGAGTAAAAAGTTAAAAACGTATACAATACTTGGTAAAAGGGCAGATCCAGTAATTCATATAAAGTTACCATGTATGGGTATCTAAGCCCTGATATATATTGGCTTTAATGAAATGTAAAAACCGAGGTCAAAACTACTGCACTTTCATAGACCTGGTTAAAGTGCATTCTTTACAGTACTGGCAAATAATTAAAAACCATGCCCAATAAAATATGGCAATTCTATGGTATGTTCAATGCACGATCAATTTTTTTCTTTCTTCGTAAGGCTCCTGTTAAAAAAACTTGCAACCCCGAAGCATATCAAAGGTGAAGACCACATTTGCAGATATATCAGAGCTGGCCACACTTGTGCAAAATTACAATGTTTTAAGAGTGGTAGAATGTATTTTATCCAAAGATCATTATAAAATCCGCAGAAAAACAGTGTAAAAGATCTTGGTCTGAGAAATCATCACAAGAGCAGGCCTTTAGGGCCGCTGGCTTAGAAAAACCCTTGGGGACCGTGAGACATCAGTGAATACAATTAAACCTAAATCTGGTTAAAAGAAAGCAGTGGTGTCGATTTTTAATATAAGACCAAAAAGGTTGTTCTAGGGTCCCAGGAATCAAAATTAAGTATTGTCGTATTCACTATTTTCCCTTTCCACATCCTCTTGGCTAGACATTGCCTTGTAATTAATTTCAACTCACCAGGGTGCATCTGTCTGGGATATGTAAAAAGCTCAGGGCACCCTATATTCGCTAGCTGCTGTGAGATGTAACCCAGCCAAGGAACGTCAGCGGCCCTATCAAGCCTCATGCAATCTTCTGAAACAAATTGGTTCAGGGTAGGAGTGGGGCTAGACCATATTTTTAACCACCATATTAAAGGGCCACTGCTATGCGATCAGAAATGTAACCCTGCCCTAGTTCTTCATGCACCATAAAAGATGGGGTGCTGGGGGTACAGAGAAAAGTTTCCGTAAGTATTTATTTTCAGCCCTCTGCAAATCGCTGGCCTCCTTATAGCCCCATACTTCGTTGCCATACGTGGCCATTGGTATACATTTATCATTAAGGACCTTCAGTAGAGGTCGTAATGGTTTGCTCCCCAGTCTCCTTGTAAAATCCATAGTCTCTCCTGCCGATCTGGACAGGGTGGTTTTTTTTGTAGTCTTCGCTGAGCTACCCATGACCCTTTTTCGTCAAACAAAATGCCCAAATGTAGCAACATTTGTCAGTTCCCCACCTTTGCATAAAAGCATGCGCTTGTCACACTTTGTTACTGGACGGCATTATGGGCGACTTCGAGAAATTAATGGAGAGGTCAAGTGAAACCATAAAATCAATAAAAGTGTTTACAAGTCTTTGCAGCCCCATTGGTGTCCTTATGAGTAAAACTACATTGTCTGCATATAAAAAAGCAGGGATGAGTTTAGAGCCTGCTCTAGGGATATCTTTGCTAACAGATGACAGGGTAGCCCCCAGATTGTTAATATATAAGGTAAACAAGACCGGGGCCAAGATATATCCCTGTCTCACCCATCACTTAACATCCCAGGATTCTGTAAGGGAACCATTTTCATTGTATCTGGTCGAGGCAGTCAAGTTTAGGTGGGACCAGTGCGGGAAATCATTTATAATGACAGGCTTTACTAGGGTTTTTTCTTAATCATTATTTGAAATAGCTTATTGAGGTTGCGTTTTAGGTTGTGCACCCGTGTAGATAGTTTTGCTAGCTTTTTTGTAGCTTGCCAAGTTTTTGGAACCCATACAAGAGGAACATCAGAGTTGGAATGTGAAGTGTTCTTCTGAGAAGCAGGTAAGAGTTTAGAGTGCACTACCTCCCACGAGCAAACAGTTTTCTTCCTAGAGTGGCTCAAATTGATGTGTTGGTTCTGTAGGACTGTGTAACACAATTTCTGTCAAGTAAATCCATATAATCTCTTCTGGATAGAAGAGGCAGTCACATTCATTAACATCATGAAAGGTAAAAGAGGTAGATGGAACAAATGCTGACTGTCTGGCAATTCAAAGGTATGTTCAACGTTTCTACTTACCAATCAGAGAAAAGGGCCTCATATTTGACACAGAAGATAAACAACGTATTCTTAAAAGTGAAACTGCTCATGTGCAAAGATATAACAGTGAGTTGATGGCAACCACCTACACATGAGTGTTTCTCCCACCTAATCGTATTTGTCAACATTCAGGGTATAATTAGGTTCACTGGTATTTGAGGGCCACAAATTAAATTTCTTTTGTATTGTGCACAGTGAGGCATGCTGGAATCCAAAGATACAATGTGATGCTCCTTATTTGGGACTGTTGTCCCAGGGGCCCTTTTGCGTGTTTGAGATTCCGAAATAAGTTCAATCTGTTGAATGTGATTCAGTCGTGTTGGTGCTGTCCCTAAAACAGTCTCTGTGTGTGCTAATGTGTTCACATTATGGGCATAGCCATTTTAGACCTCTTTTCTAAGGGTGGTCTAGCCTTTCTTTCCCTTATCTCTACATTATGTCAAATCTCCTATATGTTTCCCCAATTGTAAGGGACCTTCTCAGGCAGTTTGGGCTGAACTGTTACTGTTGGAGCAGATCTATGTCTGATTTGCACAACTGGTTTCTGTCTTAAAGTAGCATAGTGGGCAAAATATATGAACTGAAATGCGCCCAGAGTAATTGTAATGTCTATGCTTGTGTGCAAACATAAACAGAAAGATGAAGAAAAATCAAAATCCTCCAGGGGCTCTGAGTGAATGACACAAGTTCTATATCAAAACAAACAGCAAGTGGGAAAATACACTCAAATTATCAGCATAAATGAAAAATATCTGGTCTTTGCCCATGTTCTTCCAGGAGTGACTTTGCGATCCGTCACATAGCAATTAGAGAGCCCCTATGTTGGTTTTAGAGACAGTACGCCTTCCCTGGTACCACTGAAACAGAAGCTTTGCATTCTGACTGATTAAAGAAAGTGGGCTATTCTGAATTGGGCCAAGGTGACCAATTCCTTGGGGGTCTTCCACGGAATTCCATTATTATGCAGTGATACCCACTTTAGTGACACCCAGATATGGCAACGTGCATTAGACGTGCCTGAAAAAAAAGTTTTAGAAACACTTTGCCATACGAATTTCTGATTTTTGTTCTAGAAGATAACCTATACCTCACATTTTCAGAGGATCCCAAGATGTCACCAGGAAGATCTTAATATGTATACCTAGCCGCTCACTCGTTTTATAATGTATTTGATGGGTTCCAGCACATAGGCAGACACTGCAGAAGACTGCACATTTGTATTGTGACGCTGGTTGCACTTTGACTGCATTTGAAGTGTACTAGTGCTGACCATTAGTGCTTTCTAGTGTTGGCTCTCCTTATTTTAGCACAGTGGTCTGTTCATGGATGATAGGAGTGCTGATTTAAGGAAGCATGTGAAGCATGTGAGTGCTGAGGTAGGTGTGCGGACCTCAGTGGAGATCCAAAGTGAGGTAGAAAAGGCAAAGATTTGTTCACTTTATAGTAGGCTACAAAGGTGCAATAGTGTTTTTGGTATCAAGTCTTGTGAAAAGTGGCATTATAAAAAACATACGTGTTTACTTCAGATAGCCATACGCAAGTTCTCACGAACCTGTACATTTTATTTGAAATTTTAGAAGTTGAAGACCTATTTATTTTTAAATTTGCATTGATCAGGACCATAACATTTTGTAAACGTACCATTTAAATGTGCATGTTTGCTAACACAGTAAAGCATACATGGTGACTCAATGTAAAGACCTTCCAAAGAGATTTCTGAGACCAACAATCCACTTGTTTGTTCTTCATTTTAATTCATATTATTTCACAGCTTTGAATTCATTTTTTCAATGTGAAATGGTCATAACTAATGTTCTTGTTTTATTTTAGGGCACAGTTAGTGGTGTACTGCTTGTGACACCAAATAATATAATGTTCGATCCTCATAAAACGGATCCCTTGGTACAAGCGAATGGCTGTGAGGAATACGGGATTATGTGTCCAATGGAAGAAGTGACATCAGCTGCCATGTACAAAGAAATTGTGGATGACAAAATAAAGGATTCATTTCCAATGTAAGATGGAGTGTTTAATTTAAAAATGTGTTTTTGCTTAAAATCTCGCTACACTCCTAATGTTACACCGACATCAAAAATCTTTATTCGGAATAAAAGTCCATAATAGAGCACACAATCCTTAAGAACACAATACTAATAAACAAAAGATATAAGCATGCCAGATTAAAACCATTCGATTGTCACTTTAAAGGTACATAGCGGTTTGTACAATTCATGATGTGTGGGCATTAATTGCATAACAGTAAAAATAAATCCTCTTCCTGAGATGATTGTAGCATGTCTATCCAAAGTTTGATCACAGATATTCCAGTAACATCGGCATACATTTTTGTTTTTAAAACTGAGTAAAATAATATTAAAAAATTATTAAAATTCAGACCAGTCATGAATCATATACGACGCATAAAAGAAATTTCGGTTACAATTGTCAGGAGGCTAACCTTTTGTTCTTCAGCCTCCATATGTTCAGTAAAAAGCTAGAAACGTCAAAAACAATAGGTTGTCTTACATCAGTTATAAGTACACGGATTGCTGTACCCTAAATTGCGGCAAAGTGGTAAAATACATTTTCTTCTAATCCCGACATATGAAGGGAAAACGATTAGTACATGGACAATGATTTCAGATGCTTCGGGGCAGAAGGGACAGTTCCTGTCAGTTGCATTGGATGCATGTAACCATTTGGCCGTAACTGACCATAGAGACAGGGTCACAAACCGAAAATTCATGTAGAGTGTTTTGGCTTGGGGAGGTTCAAGCTCATCAATGTGTCCTTCTGCAGTGTAGCTATCTCTGTGTTCTAGGAAGGCAGTAGTGAGGCATCCCAATCTAGCAGTACCCAATGTTAAGTTATCAATGTACTTCCAGTATAGATACTTTAGTGCTGTTCTTTTTTTGAATTTTTTTAAATTCCGGTGCTATCTTGGGAGTAAGCCTAAGGTTCCCACACCTCATTTCACTTAACAGACGTTGAACATATTTGAACCAGGGTATTCTGGAAACACTGGACTGCCTCAAAACATCCTCTATATCCTGTTGATATGGCATCAGTGCTGGGGTGTAGTGGTCTCAGCCCCACCCTGTTAGAAAGAGGTCTAAGACCCTCTTTGAGCCGAAAGGGAATTAGATAGGTGCAAGCCAGGAGACCATTGTGATGGCGTGGGAACTTGTTCAACTTTTGCCAAGCTTCCAATGTCCATGGTACTCAAAGTTCCTCACAATAAATAGTGGCCCCTAGTGTTTGAAGAGTGTATATTTGAAGTGTGGGGTGGGGGCAATAGGGCGAACGGGGTAATCATGATGAAACCTACCTCAAGATACCCATCTTGAGTCTTGTGTATTTGTGGTATCCAGTCAAAATGTTTGAAGATTCTAATCCCTAAATTTTCAAATACATGAGCTCTCTCCAGAGGGACACATCAAGAGACTGGAGGAGAGCAGATGTATAGGGGTTGAAAACCATACATTTAGTCTTGCCGAGACTGACCTCCAGGCCTCTCTATTCGCAAAATATTCCAAATTAGTCTAAAAGCATCTGAGTCCCCATTGGGGATTTGGTAATTAAAAGCGTATTGACCGTAAACAAGAGGGCCGGGACCTTTCTATTGGCAAGGAGCGGGCGTTGTCACCAAAACCATACTGAGATACTAAATCATTAAATTATAGCAGGAAAAGGGTGGAAGCAAGCACACACCCTTGCCTCACACCCCTTGTAACTGGTAGAGGTAATGTTAATGCTACCATGGGACCACATCTAATCTGGGTTTAGTTATTGGAATGTAACCTGATAATGATATTGAGGAGTTATTTTGGGACACCCAAATCGATCATGACTGTCCAAAGAGAAGCCCTAGGTACCAGGTCAAAGGCTGACCAGAGATCCACATAAAGTCGCCCTCCCCCCAAGATTACTGGTTTCCAATAAATCAGCTGGAGGCAAAACACCTGATCTATGATGCTAAGGGCGACCTAAACCCAGCTTGCAATGGGGTCAGCAAATCCACATCCATCATCCAGTCCTGTAGCCTCCCAAGTATAATCCTACAAAAGGCATTTTCTGAGCTGTCAAACAGGCTAATAGGCCTGTAGTTTCAGGGAAGATCCCTTGCCTCCTATTAATATACTGTGATAATCTCAGCCCCAGCCTCATTATACAGTTAAAGAACAAAAGGAGATAGGGTCTCCAGATAACCTTCTCAGCCTTACAGACGCTCCTGGGGATTTTATCTAGACTGGGAACTTTACTCTGTGATATCTAATTGATGGCTTTATTAACTACATCGGCTGTGATTGTCCTGTCTTCAGAAGCAGTACAGATGTGCGTACTGACCAAATATAAACCACTATCCTCACACGCAGGGAAATGCATACTGGTGACAGTAGAGTAAAGTTTGGAAAAGTGATCTACCCATGCAGATATGTTGCTATCAATGAGTGTGTTCGTATTGGGTGACTGTTTGCTAGTTTTCTCCAGAAGGAGCTCTGACCCTTCCTCTTGACAGCATTTAGCATGGCCTACCAGTTAGCAAACACCCAGTTTCTCTTGGCCTGCTTTCTAGCAGCTTTGCAGCGGGACCTAGCTGCATGTATCAGTCTCCTGTTACCACCATTAATAGCAGCAGCGAGGACTTGCCTTGAAGATCTGCAAGATTTAGAGTATCAGAGGACCTTTTTGTCTCTCTTGGTTAAAGCCGATGTTAAAAAAGGAGCAGGTTTGCGAGGGAGGAAAACATGGCGTTATAAATCACACAAATTTTCCCCAAGGTGTCTGTATGTGACAAGTTCAATCCTCTGCCTGTAGCACCTCTAAGCTTGATAGGTGGAAGTGTTAACGCTTTGACCAGCCAAATTGTATCCTCCTCCCCAGTTAGGTTCTCAGACTCAATGCCCAATGGCACAAAGTTACAGTTGTAGTCACCCGCCGCTGTTTTAAGACCACTAACAGGGAGGGCCCTTCTAAAGGTGCAATAATGTTTTTAGTATCCAGTCTTGTGAAATTTGGCATTATAAAGAACAGATGTATATACTTCAGAAAGCCATACATAACTTGTCACAATCCTGTATATTTTATTTGAAATTTTGGAAGTTGAAGAAATATTTATTTTTAAATTTGTATTGATCAGGACCATAAACTTTTGTAAACGTACCATTTAAATGTGCCTGATTGCTAACTACATTAACATAGTGAAGCATACATAGTGACTCGATATAAAGACCTTCCAAAGAGATTAGGTCAGTAATGGATAATTCCTCCTTCATACCCCCATGCCTATAGTAAACATTATAACCACACAAAGAGGTTCCCAATGGGAACTCTTTATGAACACCCAAGACATTGTGCAAACCTAAGTCAATAGTTTTAGCCACCGATGTAGATTTGATCCAGGTTTCCAGGCCCCCGGAAGGTTACTTTTTCCCTGAGGTTAGTGCAAATAAATCAAAACAAATTAACCCTGAATAAAACTGTGGGGTCAAAGCCCATGTCTCTTGAAAAAAACATATATCAAAAGTGTCAATGAATTTGCACCAATCTGAATGCAACAGCTTAGCCACCAAGCCAGCAAGGTTCCAAGAGAGAACGTCAGTGCTCAGGGATTGTCAATCCAGCTCATTTAGGCCTTTCAATGGTGAAAATCTGTTATGATATGGAATACCCAGATCGAACCTCTGGGGCACGGGTTGTGGCCATGGGGTCGGTGCTGGAACTAAGTTGCCTATTAGATGCCTATTAAAGAATTCCAATGGCAAAACATTGACGGCCCCATCACTTCGCTATTTCACCTGATGGCTCAAAATCCATTTGGCTATGGATGGATTTCTAAAGTTAATAGTAACACAGTCCCAATGGCTTGATTTCTTCAAAGGAGCGATCCTGCTCACACTCCATCATCATGATGTTACAATAGTCTGCCATGGAAATGTATGTGTGGAGGGATAACCAGTGTGATACTTTATTTTTGAGTTGGAGAAAGGACTCTTTATCGTGGTCAACCAAGCCAGGCACGTTCTCCAGATCAACAGCGACACAGCCACATTCCGGGGGCAGATTAACACGGGGAAGGAGGGTCTTGTTGCCAGGAATTGGTTCTGCGTTCATCGGTGTTGACTGTAGGCCTGGTGACTCCTCTGACCAGCTATGCCATAGCCCAGGTTAACAGTGCGAGACCGTCTTTCAAAGTACAAACCAGGGTTTGGTATGGGCTAGAAGCCGAGGGGCCAGGAACCGTACCAGTGCCTTTCAGATAAGGTAGACTGTGCTATTGTGAGCGTAGTGGGCGTGCCCTCAGTGACCACAGTAACTGCCTGGGACTCCTATGATGCAGAGATTTTAAAAATCAAACTTCCGATTCAATTTTATCACGACTGTCGAGTCTCAAGACCAGATGAGCTCTGTGAATGTCCGTAAATAATGATAGCAAAGGGGCCTAGGTTGGCACGTTTGTGGCAATATGGGAGCTATCACTTTGGACAAAAGAGGGGCCAGGATCCTGATCAGTAGATCTCTTGTGACTAATAAAGGGCACATTTCTACTTTTACGCTTGTTTGAAACCAGGGCTAGGTCCAGATACTGACTCCTGCAATGAGGAGCTTACGGCTGGTTCAGAGGGTAGAGGAATTGCTTCGTCCATGGGAGGTGGCAGGGCTGATTGCACAGCTGCCGATGGACCCAGAAGCGTACTCCCGATGGAAACCCAGGGGTTGGATCGATCCAAAGACAGCCGTCTCTCCACAATATCTATTTATTAATGACCTCCACAGCCCTGACTAAAAAGTTGTTAATGGAAAACAATTGGGTCCCACAGAAGGCCTACCTGGTTTAGGGAGGGCAGAGGGCGCATTCCTTTGCCCATTGTACAAACCAGGAAGAGAGCCGCACAACAATCTTGCAAGAGTAAAGAATGGAAATGTGGAAGCAAATGGACCAAGAGGGCAATCTGACCTGAGTGTTTATTCTTTTAACCTTTTAGTCTTTGAGACTTTTAGTCTTGGAGACATTTGGTCTTCTTGGGTACCTTATGGTGTGAGTAAGAAACACGGGCTTGGAGCTCCCACAGACAGGCAGGTCAGGAGTGGCACACCAGTACCGCAGCAACACTGAGTCCCAGCAATTGCTGTACTAGAAGGATTTTTAATCACTTACCTCCTCCCCAGGCAGTCACTAAAGGCCGCTGCATCCACCCAGATGTTCGAGGGGTGCTCAGATGTACTTTAAAGGTAACCCAATGCAACGCTTTAGTGTTCCTTAGACCAAAAAGGCGGACTGTCAATAGACTATACAAAGACGGTCTGATCTTCTGCCAGGGCAAGGAGCAAGAAGGGGGGAGCCAATACCTCTCCCAATGCTCCACTTGTCAGCGACTTTCCCCGTGACACTATGCACTCACTGCACCAATCCCATCCGCCATGCAGTATGCCTAAACTCACCCGGCTCCCAGTGTGAGTTGGCACAGTGGCTACGACTGCAGTGTGATGAGGGAGCACAAGAGCAATCAGATTGGGGGGAGGGGGAGGAGAGAAGAGAACAAGCACGGAGTGGGTTTACGGCAAATTTTTCACCCGTGCAGCAAGGTCCGCTGAACCAACAATGATGTGACTCAAGAACAGAGGCAAGAAAATAGCCTCCACCACTGCGGAGCTTG
This sequence comes from Triturus cristatus, assembly GCF_964204655.1. Taxonomy (NCBI): domain Eukaryota; kingdom Metazoa; phylum Chordata; class Amphibia; order Caudata; family Salamandridae; genus Triturus; species Triturus cristatus. The sequence goes on along the minus strand of NC_140587.1, from coordinate 387,018,287 downwards.
AGTGGTTCCGGCATATCGCATAGGACACCCCCCTTCCCCCCCCCCCCTTCTTTCACTGTTGAGTGGTGCTTGGCGGGTGCTGGTGATTGGCTTGCCGTTCTAGCCTGTGGGCGGGCTTGAGTACAGCAGAGTCTCCATAGGTAGGAGACACATTTTTCTTTTGTAACTCATGTAGTGGTGTAATCTAAAAAGGGTTTAGAGATTTTGTTGATTGAAAATAAAAACAAAGTTAGCGGAACCAGCATATATCCCATTGCACAGTTGCCCTTTCATGTGTATAATCTTGGTACATCCGTCAGTTGTTGGTTTACAGCCACCTAATGGGTATGTTAAAATGCCTGTTAATTCTATGGTTTATTTGATTTTTTAGCTTCTACCTTAAACCAAAATAATGAAAGTATTTACATTTATGCTCTGTAAAGCTTTTCTGGAAAAATAGTTCCGACCTTGATTTATCTCTAACACAGATCATACACAATGCGAAATGTGTGCTGAATGGTGAGGATTTCTGTCAGTTAATCCTTCTTGACCTCTCTTTTATTCATTGGCTCAGTTGACCATAGCCTACTAACTGCCATTCTTTTAGTTGTCTGTGTGCTGGTGACCAGGTCCCAAACTGTTTTAAAAGCTACCCGCTGGGAGATACTTAGTTTTTCTAGATGGGTCCTTTGATGACCAGACACTTCCCTTTGTGTTGCAGAATGCCCCTGGATTTGATATTTGTGACTATGTTGTTTAACATGTACCTGGAGGATTTGAGGATATTGGAATGCGTTCACGTGTGTCTTAAAATGACATCTACAGATGTTTATCTGCAGAACTGTCAATCAAGGGCTGCCTGAAGTGCAGTCCCAAAGAAATTGAATTTATGTTGCCAACAACCATGCCTTCCTCTGTTCAAGTTTGGCGCAGTGCAATTTTTCACTTGGTATTACAGCTGTTTTCTGGTCACATCTCTGGGTTGTCCCCTTGACTATACACTGGCTTCCATGCTGTGCATCAATTAGATCTCGAACTTGTAGTTCTGCATTCACTCCTCTCTGTGATAATTCAAACAAGGCTTATTCGCCTCTAATTTCAAAAACACTGTTCAGACACGTTTTTCGTAGTCTTCTTGATGGAAATGCCATTATTGATACTTTGCCTGCTGTTGCAATTTCTCCCTTGAAATCAATTTCGCCCACTACTGCTCATTGATTCTGACACTAGTAAATTTGGTCTCATTACCCCTACGCAATGTAGTTTTCACTAACTTTCCCGCACTTTCGGCTTGAGCTAAAACTTTGTTGCACAGCACCCAACCCCCTTACTAATTATCAGCCTGCTTACCCATTACTTGCAAGTTAAAAAGAAAATCGTATCGTGCTCCCAAGAGGCTAGAAATAAAGCTGTTCACTATCTAGGAGTTCCTAAGTTTCAACCTCCCAGTTTCATCTGAAAAGCATTCTTGGCAGGTGGTTCTGTTTTCCGTAAATTGCTTTGGGTGAAAGAGAGCCTATATTTCGAAATAGCCTCTTAGTATCTCACATGGTGGAAAAGCAAAATCTCACAATCTACAGTCTGTTCACTCACGTTTCTACAGTCAAGTCAACCATTTCAAAATTAATAATTTTAAATGCTGTTACCAGTACTCCCCAAAAATTTTTGTTTCACTTCAGAGTGAGCCTATATCATAATGGAAAGAGTGCATGTGGTAATTTGCCAGTGCTTTAGGTTCTAAAAATTAGATTCACGATTAGAAGAGGTTGGGTATCTTTGAATGTGCATCTTCTAAAACGGTTAAGTATGAGTCAGAGTATCAAGGTTTTCATTAACATCTTAAGTCACTTTTTGCTTTAATTTTCCACAACTTGGGACTGCTGTTTAACCTAACCAAGCAGTCCGTTCCATTCCCAATCCTATTCATTCCACGTCTGTCCGTTTTTCACAATGCACCAGTTCTAGACTCTTCTTTGGGTTGTCCTCTCAACCTTTGGAGGTACTGCTTTGAAAGGTGATGAATCTATGGTTAAAAGTATCCATGAGAAGGATAAGTTACTTACCTTTGGTAATCCTCTTTGTTGTGGGTATTCTTATCTAAATGCCGTTTCTTTAAGTCTCTTCCTAATCTGTGGAGCGTACGTTTAGTATGCTAAGAAGGTCCCAAGTTGGGTTCAGCAAAATGTTGCGTTTTCAATATTTCATGTTTGATCTTCTCAAGGTGCAGAATAGTTGTAAAAGATGCATGTATACACCTTTGTGCCGTCACTTACTGAGGCAGTACAAGGTCCCTGCAGAGTCTGATGGTACCAACTGTCAGCACATGGGAGCAATTGTTGAAAGTTCCTTGTCCAGTCTGGCACCTGGGAAATTCAAAAGATGAAGAATCTTGTTTGTTTGAGGCCACCACCCCTTCTGGGCACACTTTTGCAAACACATTGCAATGAAATCTGGAGCTAGTCTCCCTGGCTGGATATAAAACCTTTAATGGAGAGGACTTATTTTGCTCATGTTAGGTGTTGTAATGCATATGTTTAAAATTATAATAATAGGTGCATTCTTCACTAAATCATTATTTTATTTTATAATTAAGTTAAATATATTTAAATTATAAATAATATTTCTGGATAAATACAAATTGTTAAATCCTACCCACAGGAACATTTTAATTTAATTGTTATTGCATTTTGTTAAAGGTTGTGTTGAATTAGTTTGTCATCTTTATTTTTTAACAAAAGTGTAATTTATTTGTAAATTAAGTTTATTATTAAATGTTATAATAATAAAAGAAGAATGTGTAAGCAGATTATGTATTAAGTTGAATTAAATGTATTTAATATTATCTCATATGAAGTATTGTTTTAAATCCATGCGTCCATTATTTTCTGTGGGAGTGTGTTGTATTAGCTGACAAGTAGCTATGTGTGGTGCTTGATTTAATTCAAGTCTGGGACGGAGTAAATTTAATACAGGTTTTTCTCCTTTAGGGCTGTAGGCTGTAGTAACTTTAGAAGCGTAGTGTGTGAATAGTAATGTGCTTACTCATTTGTTGTTGTGCATTTGTAGTAGCCTGCCTCTCCTTAAAACATCTCCCATTGTGTAGTAGATATTGATTTTTCCCACCACTCCCCCTGTCCCTCTGGCCTTTAATACAAAGTAGTAAACTTGCCTATGTGGAGATCTCCCCCATAGAAAAGACTGATAGAAAAGAGATGGCGGTGGTGATCTACACCTGTAGATTTGTGAAGTGCATTTTGTAGTACACAAGTAGTCCTATTGTAGTGCTACATTACATACTACAAAATGCATTTTGTGAATGACGGCCCTAGTTTGGCTGCCTGGATGTTTTGTAAACAGGGAGCACATGCGCTGCTGACTCTGTAGCAGGTGGCGCACCTATCTGAAAAGTGCAGGAAGCAACAGCCGACACTTGCGGGTTACCACTTATTCTGCCTACCTCCTCTTGGCCTGCAAGGAACCCGCCTTGCTTGCAATACTATGCTTGTTTGGGCCTCTGAATGATTCTTTAACCCTATTGCAATGAAATGTTCAATGTAAATACTTTTTAAAAAACTTTTCATGTTTGATTTTAACAGGAATATAGAACACTTATCCCAAATGAGAGATTTCTACATGTCTAAGAAAATAACAAGAAGCAATACCGATGAAATGGATGTTAGGATTCGAGATCCAGGGACGGATAGTGCCAGCACCGCGCCAAGGAGCACAGAGGAGTCGTTATCCGAAGATGTTTTCACTGAATCTGAACTATCTCCAATAAGGGAGGAACATGTTTCCTCAGATGAGCTTCGACAAGATAAATCATCTGGTGCTTCATCCGAATCAGTTCAGACCATAAATCAAATGAACTCGGACTGTTTAACCAACTTATTAGACTCTGCAGATGCACCTAGCGATGATAAATCTAGCCTTCAGTTGTCTACTGATGATAGTGGTTTTTTGAGTCATGCCAATGATTTGGAAAAGCCTGAAATTTCAGTGCATGATGTGGAGAATTCAGTAAATAACCAGGTTAAAGGGAACACTGACAGAACACTAGAAGACACCCATCTCCAAGAAGGTGTATCTGAAGGGACTGCCACCAAGCAGCTTTGTAAAAATGTTGATAATGCAATAAAGGACGAAAATGCACTTAGTACTGAAACAGCTCCTGAGTCGCCAACAAAGGAAAGCACTGACAAGGGTAAATTGTTAAAACAGCCAAGTAGAGACTCTGAAGCAGAAGTGGAGGAGCTGCGACAACTTTGGAAAACCCACACTATGCAACAGGCCATGCAGCAGAGGGAAAACATGCAGCAGGCCACGCAAAAAGAAACCAAGCACCAGGCTGCTATGACAGATGCGCATGCAGAGGGTAAGCTCCCGGTATAAGCATGATGGTATATGGCTGGCGAATCTTTCTGTTGAGAATTGCAGTTTGTAAAAGGGCAGGCAGACCTTTCTACCTATGTATATGTTTTTAAGTTTAACAGTACCTTGCCAGTTGCCTTGTTTACTTGTCTCGTTCATATATCTCCAGGGTGAGGACTCCTTCCAAGAGAACCCCACATCCAGTGTATTTTTGGATTGCAATACCGTTTTTAAAACTAAAAGGTAGATTCAGTTAACAGGATATCAGAAATTAAAATACCTTTCTAGATATGGAAAGGCCCATTAGCTATTAATTGCAAATGTTGGCACACCTCGTTAATCATTTAAACATGTAGCCCTTTTAGAAATTCTATCATTAAAAAATAAAGACTGCAGTTTTCCCCTTATGATTTTTTTTTCCTCCTCGAATTACTGGCTCTGCACAGAAATCCCTCTATAAGAATACTTTGCTATCATATGTCCGTCACATATACTGCAAAGTGACTCACTCTTATAAGTGCAAAGGAATGCAGTTGGTCTCACTAGAACATTTTCCAAAATGTCTCTTCAGTCTGGTGTCGCTGGGAATGAACTCCAGTACTGTAATGTTCTCTGCTGACATGTCTGTATCAGCAACTCATAGCAGTACTGGTTGGGTGTACTTAATTAACTATAATTCCACCCGAATATAAAATACATTTCCTCAACAATTGTTTGGTTTCATTTTGAAAAGGTCTAGCCTCCCTTTTCACCCAATACCCTTTCAGTTTGTTATTTATAAGTTAGGGGTATTCCAATTCTGTGGTAGGACACGTATGTGTATTACAGTTATCAGGCTGTATGATTATCACGGTTTTATCATTTACTTGTGCATTGGTTGTATGCATTTACATGAAGCAGAATGAGCAGCTGCATAATCTTGGTCAGGAATGTTGCTTCGCCTGTGGCTCCAGTTGTGGTGATGCATTGCGATTCATTGTCTTGCCCATCTCATCAGGAGCTGCAAGCCTGGAGTCCAAGAGCAGTAAACCTGGTGAACAATACAGTAAGAGAGAGAAGGGGCAGGGAGAGATTGGTAGTCTTTGTATGTTATAGTGCTGTCGTTTTCAGATAAGGAAATTGTATACATGTTTTATTATGAATGATACTTTGTTGATCAGTTAATTAAAAAAACGTACAATATGACACGCTTGCATTACCATGTGACAATTCATAAATATCCTTTTAAATAAAAACTGTTTTAAAATACAATTAAAACCTATGTGATGGGATCCACGCTACAAGGTGGAAACCGATTTTAACAGCATCGTTCTACAGTTGTAACATTTCATAAAGTCTTATTGCACTTGCTAGGACCAATACATCTTACATTTTCTGTTTACACTGTTGATGTTTAATCCACAATTCAAGTTGTGCAAAGCAATTAAGTGCAACGTGCCTTGCTGAAACCCCCTGTTATCCTAACACTGAATAATAATAATGGATTAGACCAACCTAATGAGTACATGCAATCATATACAACTGATTATGAGAGCAGACGACTACAATTTTCCTAGATCCTCAGCCTAGTTATCCGAGCTAAGTACGCAAGTAAATAAATATTTTTTTGTTCCGTTGATAATAAACTTACAGCATACCAATGTACACATTCCATGCTTAAAATCACATAGTAACAAAGTCCTAAAATGCACTTTTAAATTGATTCGAGATTTTAAAAGAAGAGGAGATTATTCTAGTATAGGTCATTAAGGATTTTAAAGTGCTATGTTCTGATTTTGTAAATATCTTCTCAGTACTTTGCAATTAAAAGGCTTTAAAAAATAAAAAACATTTTTCGTCAGGAATCAAACCATTTGTGCAATTATAAGACGGCAACCCTTACTATCGATGTGTCTCGTTCCTCTCAGTATGGGCATAAGAAAATAGCATATTAATCATTGTAAATCTTTCTTATGCACATTTAGGGGTCTATGAGCATGGCGGTCGGAAAATCACTCCGTCCAATTATTATGCTCCGCAGTGGAAATCCGACCGTGGCGGTTAACATTGTGGCGGGCGGTGCTGCCAGCAGCTCCGCCGCAATGTCCAAACAAGCATGTCCTTCATGTCCCTGCACTGTGTTGCAGGCACTGCACAGTGCCTGCCACCTGGTACAGGGACATGTAGGGGGGTACCCCCTCAGTGCACTCACACACCCCCAACACATTGGGGGTTCGCAATGGACCCCCGGAGACATTCTCAGCATGCCTTTCCATGGCGGTTCCACCGCTGCCGAAAGCTGGCTACCGCCGGCATCATAATAGTGCCGGCGGTGCTTGGCCCTGATCCGCCACAATTGTAGCGGTCCAGCGCCGCACACCAGGCAAGCAGGCGAACTGGAACCGGCGTAAAAGTGGCGGGCGGAAAATCACACCGCTGCGGTCACGACCGCAATGCTGATCGGACCGGCGGTATCCAGGGCTTCGATGGCGGGTGGATGTCTGCCGGCGGTTGCCACCGCCCACCCGGCGGAGGACATTCGTCCTCCATCCTAATGGACCCCTAAGCCTGTTTACCGTCCGCTACCTCAATAAACTTAAACATTTTTACCAGTAAATGGTAAGTTTTCTCTAAGCAGACCAACTATTACTGCTTGACGACATGTGCGAATGGCATATTGGTTAAAACCCTGTCTAAGCAGGCTTCTGCATTCTCCCGTTAAAGCTGGGCAACTACAAACTATGTGACAAACATCTTCTCTGTTATAATTACATATGCGACATTACATTGGAATGCCCAACCTTTTCCAAACTGGCAAATTGCTACGGAATTGGAAATTGCCTAACCTGAGACTCATAAGCTTTAATTTTGCTTTTAGACCATTCAAACACCCCAGATAATTCTGGCGTTTTAATTGGCCGTATGATGAAATTACCGGCCAAGCGTGGGATCTTTTCGGTAGGGTCTCTCTATCCATCAGTGATGACACTTTTTTGCTGGACCTGTTAATCACTCTATTAAATTCGACTTGTGAGAGGGGTAAAGCACATAATTCTATTGCGTTAAAAGTAGTCATGGCCAGATTAAAATGGTCATGGGCTACCTTATTTCTAGGGTTGCTTATGGTCTGCCAAATGTTTGTCATCAGAGTGTGATTAGTGCCTTTTTTTAATTTGTGACAGAATTTAAAAAATGCTCCGAGGCCATTTATATTTTGTTTCCCCATGCTTTATTAGAAATTCATTGGACTTAAGAACAATGTCTTTAAAATAATCCGTTTACGATTTAAGCACAACTGACTGTAGTAATCCAGCGATGTTAACGTGTGTGTTTGGTGCACTAAATCTTTGTTAAAAAGGCAGCTTGGAGAGCCCGATATGCAACCAACAAACATGAATCATCCAATCCTCCTGATGTACACCACGGACTGAGAAACTATCTCTGTGACTTTAGTGCTTTTTCTTGGTGATAGTTTTTTCTCTTCACACAAAGGGTTATGTGGCCACCTCATTCTTTCGCTCTGGTGATTCTCTGATGCTCCAACCACTGAAATTAAATGCTTTTACAGATAACCTATTTGCTAACCTATTTTTTTGTTATCCCGAATTCTAAACAAAATATACACTTGAAGAAACATACATGAGGCCCATGTTAATTGATGGCTTAATTCATACACTGTCTGCAACATCACCTGCGCTATCTAGCATGCATTTTGCTTAGTCGAGCTATGAGACTAAACAACTAGATAATGCTTGCAGTGAGAAAGTCTGATAAGCAACAGAAAACATAAAATATATTTAAAAAAGAAATGGAATTTACTGTGCTTACTAGGTAGTGCAAAATTACTACAATAAGATCTGGTACATTGCCAAAAGAATTTCAGGATTTTATCACATTATGAAGAACCACCAGAGTCTGATTACTATACAGAATAACCTTGTTCCATTTCAGGTGTTCAACTATAATGTTGCAATTAGGTATGCTATTCTCCTTATGGCTAGCCAGTCTGCTGAATTTCCTGATCCCACCCTGTTATGTGCACCTATCTATATAACTCTCTCGATTAATGGGTTGAAAATATTTAGTGCAAGGCGCTAAACACTTATGCAAGATCTGGAAGCACAAAGCAGTAGGTGCAATGTAGTTGTTGGGCTACTAATCTACAACATTAACTGTATATACCACTTGCCCAAAGTCTCTACTCGTTATCCTTTCTTCGCTCAGGTTGTTGAACCTTTGTAGGTAATATGTTCTAGACAATGTCTGAATTTCCGGACAAGTCCCAAAGTAGAGCAATCAACCTAACAAAAATAGTAAGGAAAACCTACAGTCTGTCAATAATGACAATGAACTTAGTCTCCAATTTCTAACTTGTTCTCTAGATTATCAAACTTGTGGGTTTGAAAATTGCAACGCTCAATGAGTGCCCTGTTTTGCTGCAATCATGAAGGTAACTTGGCCCAATGACGGGCTGTTTGGGGAGATAATTTACAGTAGAGCATTTACCTGTCATCCAGTGGATCGTCTGTGGATCAGACTCCCTCACTGTAGTGCTTTGGAACAGTGGTGGAAGTTCTATAGACCCTGTAAAAAGGGACAGCAGGATGGGACTTTGCATTGTAGGATATCTGCAGGTGGACCTTCCAGGAGTGAGAGGAAAACATGTCATCCTCAAGAAGGAATCTTACCGCAAAAAGGCCAGCCTAAATACTGCTAATACCAATATATTTACTCAGTAGGCACCTTGAAAGAAACTTCCACAATTTTGGGCAACACACATAATCAAGCCAAGCCTTCTGTTGGTGCATAGCTGGCATGCAGGTTTTCCAGGCGCAGGGGTTATAGTCAGGAAGCTGTAGTAGAACAGATCTCCCAATTGGTGGCTAAAGAGGGCACCGCATCAAAGCTGGTGTCTCCCTCGCACAGCCTGTCACATAGGGTTGCGCTGGGATTATAATTGTACCACACTATCTGCAAACAGGTTTTTTGACCCGGGGGGGGGGGGGACATTGAACTCTTGGTTAAGCAGCCATCTTGATTTGCCGCCCGTCACCCCCGCCAAGATATTTCCTATATAATCATTCTGAGTTAAATATGAAACTATGTCACAAATGTTGTGTTCTCTAAATTATTGACTGCTTGTCGAGTCAGTTGCTGTATTTTTGTGCAAAATAAAATAAAAAAATACATGCATGGATACAATTGAAAGTAATGAGAACCCTACCTGAACAAAAAATCCCAAACAACGTTCAACTGTGTAAAAGTCTCCAGGATGATCCATGTACCGTTCCCATGCTCTTTTTGTTTCAGGAGCTAAAACATTTGCTTTTTCCAATGCATTGTTCTTGCAAAGCAACAGTGAAGCCCATCTACAATTTTTAGCAATGTACCAAAGACCTCTGGGTGATAGTTGCGCTCCACTGATAGCCACACAAATACACTCTCTGTAAATAATTCAAATCTCCTTGAAGACGAATACTATCCTCTAATTAAGGCCAGTTAATTGACAATTCTCTGTATTGATGCTTACCCTCCACTGATTTTTAACACCGCTACTCATTTTAAAGTAGTGCATAAGGGTTTGAAATCTTTATTTATTATCTCATTGCTAATATATTTTAGTAGTCAAATTGTCTTGATTTATAAGGAGATCCAGGTGAAGAAAAAACAAACAAGGCCTCTTTTTTTTTTTTTTTGGCTAAGCATTTTGTGGAAAATTACATGGTGTTTTCAGTCTCACTTTTTCTCATATAACTTGAATAGATTTTGAAGCAGGTTACCATTAGTAAGCTTCTTGCTCTGTCATTGAACCCCCTCCGGGAGAATCTGTTTAAAGAACTGATGTGGAGATTCAAGCTGGCCATCCCCTCATTGAAAGTGATTAACTTGTTTTGAACAGTTTAATTGTGCCAATAATGCCATTGATAATGACAATACCACTGCTAGCCATAGACATTGGTCTGCTGAACACTACTAGCTAAGCTTTGAGAACAAGTAGCACTGTTTTCATTCCAAGCTTTGCTCAGTGATTATCTCAATTCTGAAATATTTACATTTGGAAATGGATGATGGTGTTGGATCATTGATGGCATTGCATCTGTCAGTGTCCTTTGGCCATGTGACCTTCACTGAATTTCTAAATGTAGCCCTTTCTCCATCCTCTCTCGCTTTGGTCTCTGGATCTCCATCTTCCAGCCACAGAGCGTAGGCAGTACACTTCCATTATGTAGGTGAAGATGTCCCCATCTTCTCTCTTGTGACACGCTAAACCAGGGGCATCCATACTGGTCCCAGTACTCCGATTCAGACAACACACAGAGCCGTATTTCTATGCATGTAGTACAAAATCTCGCCACAGACATGCACTCAACATGTACAACAGCTGTCGTCACAAGGTTCTGCGTGTCGCGTAACAGCAGAATTTTACCTGAGAGTGGCCAGTAGGTTCTTCTCTCCTTGGCACAGAGAAAAAGGTCTGGTCACCACTGCTTTGTGATGCACTCTGGCATGGACAATAGTCCAAGGCTGTCTATGCGGGCACACTCGGTAAATCAGACCAGGTTACAGAATGGGTTCTGACCCTCGCATTACAAAGGACAGGCCTTGGTCCCTGTGTGCACACACTGGATTAATGTGATTCAAGGGCAAAAATAAATGTAAGGATGCCAGTTTCACATGCAGTCAGGCACTCAGGGTTGGGGGTACACTCTTGTTTACCATGCAGGAGACGTTCCCATCCCACCACAACACATATGAAACCTTCATGTGAATACCAGTCCGTGTTCTATGTGGACAGCTCAGGGCCGCAGCAATAGGCTCACAACATCCCTGCTCGTCTGCTTGTTTAGTAAGCAGTATTTGAGCATAAAGATTTGTTACTAAACACTTACACATAATATCTTTAGTAGATTCGACTGCCTAGATGGTGGCAATAATGCACTCCTTCTTGCCTTACAGAAAATAGACCCTTTAGTTTTCAACACTGATTGTTTGTTTCTGGTAATAAGAGAGATTTTAAACATTGGGAGCCCAGTGGTTACAAAGAGTGAAATGGGAAATAAAAGCTAAGCAGGTTTGGGTGTGGATAGCTACATAGAGCCTGCTTCCATTAGTGCGCACACAGCACACTCTGGCACAGTCACAGAGAAACTCCTCACCGCCACCCTCTGCCAAGACCCCCCAGCGCCACGACTGACACTAACTCCGCAGCCACAGAACTTCACTGCTGGATCGCCCGCTGCGCCGACATACTCGCATCCCTCCAGCACCCCGCCAAGGAACGCCCGATGAAGGCCGCCTGGTTCACCACGGAACTACAGGAAGCCAGATGCTCATGCAGACGCCTTGGGAAAACCTGGCGAAACCAGAAAACTGCGGAAGCATGGAACACCCCCAGGAGCGCCCTGAAGGAATACCGCCAGCGCATCAGGGACACCAAACGGACCTTCATGAAGGACAAAATCAAGTCCAACGTGACCAACGCCAAGGAACTGTTCAGCGTCATACAGCAGCTCACTAAGCCACCCAGTGAAGCCACGGATGTCACACCCTCCCAGCAACACTGCGACAAGCTCAGCACATACTTCCACAATAAGATCAAGGACCTCTATGACAACTTCAGCGAACCAATGCAGGACATCAAACCTCCCACCCCCCCCTCCTCCCCATCACGGCCGACCAGCCTACGATCTCGAACTGAAAGCTCACTACCATCGAACACATCACCGCGTCCATGCATAAAACCCACTCAGGAGCCCCCACGGACCCCTGCCCACTGCACATATTCCAAAGGGCCCCTGCCGCCATCGCACCCGAATTGGAACTTACCATCAACGCCTCCTTCACGTCCGGCATCTTCCCAGATGACTGGAAGCGGGCTGATGTTAAACCCCGCCTCAAGAAGCCCACGGCCGACCCTACGGACCTGAAAAACTACCGGCCTATCTCCCTCTTCCCTTTCGCAGCCACGGTCACCGAAACGGTGAACACTCATCGTAGAGAACTCCATCCTAGATGCCTCTCAGTCCGGATTCTGCAGAAACCACAGCACCGAGACTGCCATCCTCGCTGCCACAGGCGACATCCGCCTGCTACTCGACCAGGGACACACAGTGGCCCTCATCCTTCTAGACCTCTCCTCAGATTTCGACACTATCTCCCATCGCACCCATACAGCCAGACTTCATGACGCCGGGATAAAGGAGCTGCCCTTGACTTCCATGTACCCAAGAGGAACCTCCGCTCCGCCAACCTCACCCTGGCAGAGGTCCACCGCATTCACAGAAGCAGAACAGGTGGGAGAGCTTTCTCCTACATCGCAGCCAAGACCTGGAACAAGCTCTGTTAACATCAGACGCTCGCAAACCCTGCACACCTTCAGGAAGGACCTCAAGACCTGGCTCTTCGATTGATCCGGAGCTCCCCCAGCGCATTGAGACCCTCACGGGTGAGTTGCTCGCTTTATAAACCTGTGATTGATTGACAGTGGAGGTATGAAATCCACTCAAAAGGTAATTCAACTGCTGACCACGCTGCAAAATCTGCAGTTTAAGTTATGTACAAAAAAGTGGCAACTAGGTTGCCAACCAAAATCCACCCTGAGATCACTTCAGCGATACCTGCTTCGCATCTATACAAAGTCCACCTCCAGGGTTCCCAGCAATATACGCGTATTTCCTTCAGTCATGTGGTTTTCTTAACGTCACAGTAATAGGAGTATGAGACCTATTACTGAAATTGAAACATAGTGACTGATTTTTGCTTGTTGCATACAGTTTATACCATAATGCTGGAACAAATCCATATCATTGACTCCACAGTAGATTTTGTGCCTTCAGTGCCTTATAAATAGATTGCAAAGTAGAAATCGCCCTGTATTGTCGGGTTTTTTTGGGTGGGGAGGGGAGATTGAATGCATCTTTTACAGTTTGTAATGTCAAAAATGTTAGATCAGAACTTACAATGCACTTTCTCCATAATCTTACGAAGATCACTGTCTAGAGTTGCAGCTTCCCTGAATATGGATACAATGATTAATGTCCAACCGCCATAGCTGTGTAACCAAGTCTCATTTGGATCTGGTTAAAAATTGTGAATAATTATTGAAAGCATTTACATCTGAAAACTCACTAAAGTAGTAAATATGTTGTGCAGTTGAGGTCAAGTAAGGATTGCGAGACCACACTTGGCAGGCATACCTGTACTATGTTTTATTACCTGAATCTTACCATATCTAGGATTCACCTTGTGAAACTGAGGGGGTGTTTATTTGCATGCAAACTCCAAATACATGTTCCATTATCAATCAGTGCATCAATTTTGGAAACTCCAAATTCTTCCAAAATCAATGTCCCTTTCGCTGGTAAACAGTTGAAATGACATCACATGAAGCTCGCTGGATCAGTTGAATATCACAAAATCCAGTAAGATTACACCACTTGAAAAAAATACGCCACCATTGTAATCCATGTAGCAAATGTAATGACTTTCAGGACAAGCCAAACATAACTGCGGGGTTGCTGCAGGTTTTGGAAGCAGGCCTGGTTGCAACACATTTGTCTGGCCAATTCAAGTTTTAACTGTGAAACCAATTCAAATATGTACGAACGGAAACTTAAGTGTTAAATGCTTTTGCTCCTCACTTTCAGGTTGCTCTGTAAGAGAAGTCTTGCACTCCGGCCATTGAAAACATGAGTCTAATGCGTTTCTGATACAGAGTGCTTTGTTGTCAACTTCATTACCAGTGTTATATATCCAACACAGTTGGTGCTGGCAGGTTGACAGTTGAGGATTCACTATTAACCACTCCCTTGTAGTCAACAATCAAACACACACTGCTTCCTTACATAGCTGTCGATCGGGAAATATTTTTGAGGTGTTACTTGGAGGATTTGCAGCACTCTCCTTCGACAGCAGTGAAGAAAGGGACACTTTATATGGTTTAGCAAAGTTTGACACCTGCTTCCTCTTCAAACTAGGCATTGGTGTTAGTATCGCACTTCTTGTGCCTTTTACAGCAGATACATGCTCTCGATATCCAGACATCTTTTTAAGGAATGCACATAAATACGAGGTCACGAGCAAACCGCAGCAAATGTGAATGGGGTGGTGTGAGGAGTTTGTACTTCCGACCGGTGTAGTCTAGTCTCCCACAGCCCTGTAACAGACCAAAGAGTGATTGACCTTAAAGATTCATTTCCTCTTGGAGGTCAGAAACATACATTTTGATTCCAGAAGTATATTGTAAGCCGTACAATTTATTAGTGCATCTTGGCAAGTTATTCAGTGCTCTCTGGGTGTCGTATAGGTTATTCAGCTATGATGCCCCTTTTTTTAAGATCTGAGACTCGAAGAAAGCTTGAGCGTATTATTCAGCCTGTCTGTGTACCTCGTTGGACTGGAGGTTGAATGGATGATAGAACTGGAGTAGAAGTCAGACTACTTGAAAGTCTTCTGTGAGTACCTTGGAGAGAACTACTAGTCCTTGTCCGTGTTCAGATTGGGTAGCCATCTTAATGGTTTGAACGACGATATGCGCATTGGCTTCCCACTAATACAATTCCTGGATTTATGTGCTATGCGGCTGCAAAGTACTATTGATATGGGTGGGCTAATTCATTTCTATGCCCCATAAAGATTAAATTGACTTTCAACCTCCGATATAGAGATAGTAATTGTCTATATTGGTTTGGTTGTGTTCCATTCATTGTTGTGCTCTTCATTTATTGTATTTCTTGCCCTGACTGTACTGTCATTTGCTAATGGTAAGGCTAGAGTTTGTGGTAGTTACGTGACCCCCAGTTGATATGAGAATTGTAGTATTGATTTTCTTTACTTAGTATGAGCTGTACAAGTCACTCTAAATTACTATTGACATTGCTGCCCGGTGCGATATTTATTTTGTTTACACCACATGCATACGGAGCATTACGACATCACGATCAGGTGATGTTTACTTGGTTTCCATGACTACTGACACACACATACTATGACGTTAGACGTACGTCGTTGACCGCCATTCATTTTGGATAAATGGACCGCTTGTACGCGGAGTCAGGTTCTCTCCTTCAGGGTCACAGAAACAACACCACACTAGCTGCAGGTGAGCAGATGATAATGTCTGATGACGTTTTTAACTTCATTATTGTAGTTAGTAGCGATAGTAAGGAGGTTCGATGTCCAGCGTGATTACTTGCATATTGGTGAGACGCGTGTTAGTCGTGCTGGTTATAAACTAGAGCCTTTAAAAAGACACTAACATGCTACATCTTAAGCGCGCAGTTCAATGGGAATTACAGAAGTCCTACAGGACCTCGTATTATTAAGTGTCTAATATGCTGACCTGCTACCTGCCACTCGCCCTATGAGAGAGGATATATAATAATCACACAGGCGCGCAGTTTATTATAATGGGGTCTAGCTGGTCCCATTACAGTAAATTCGTCTGGATGAGGATAACCCCTTATAGTTTGGGTGAACACTACTGACTTACTACAACAATATAGAAGATTGTGAACTTCTAGAGAACAGATAGGAAGAGCCCACGATAGGATGGGTATACTATTTCTCGTGGTGTATTTTTACTGTGGTGTCTGCAATTTGTACTATTATGATATTGCTAATCAGCAATTGCGTTCGCTAATAGCATGACGGACTGGTGTGAGACTCTGCTGATGATTGAGTAAACACATATACCACATGCTATAGGTAAGAATTTTGCCACTAGACATTGGGCTATGGTGTACACGGGTGTATGTTACCAATATTGTTAAGATACCGTTTTATTATTTTGCAGAGCCTACTGATCTATCGTTCAAAACGACATTGTGCCTGATGGTCAAGATATGGTGGCTTAAGTATCTTATTATGATTTATGCACCTTTATAGCAGAGTGACTTCCTTATGATCCTGATGAATGCCCCGAACTATTTTGTCACTAGGGCAGAAACATGTTGATCCTAAGATAGGGTACCTTTTTGACCCTACAATCACTTGCATTTTAATTGACTACTATATAGGCAGGAAGAATAAAGTTGTTGCCCCTATACAGATAGTCTTTTAATTCACACATATATATGTTTTGTTTTTGCACTCTGCCCCTCCTTACCATATTGAGTTGGTAGATCCAACCCGTGCTTTGCACTCATGCTGCTTCTCTCTTGTTGAAGTCGTAGCCCACACGGGATACCTTGCGGTCCCCGTGTGTTGGAGGAACCCAATGGTGAAGCATGTCACCCTCGGGTGAGTGAGGGTTTTCATCCATAACGCTGTTATGCCCATTCCCATTGCCTTTTAATAGTTCTTATAAGAGTGCTACCCTATATTAAGTGTGAGTATCGTACCTATATAGGTGCCACCCGAGTGTGCTGATGTTGGTTCTTTTCGCTCTACGCCAGTGAACGCAGATCTGGAGAGAGCTACTCCAGTCTTTTTTTGACTGATTTTTTTCTCGACTTGGTATCAAGGCTTTTTTCGAGATTGAATCTCCTGGTGTGCTAGGGATGTCTCATAAGAAGCCTACAGGCTTCAAACCGTATGGTGCTTGTCATAGGCAAATGTCTGTGACAGACCCACATCTGGTTTGCCTCAGGTGCTTGGAGCTGGCCTCGACTTCCATACCTGCGTGGACTGCCGCGCCATGAGTCCTAAGGTGCTGAGGGAACAGGCCCTCAAGCTTTTCGCCGCCAGACTTCGGACAACGCTCTCGATCCCGGTCACTAAGAAGGTCCCGGGACTGCTTGTGGAGCCGCTCCAGATGGTTGTTGTCTTCATTAAGGTTGTCAGGTAATTCCCATAAGAAAAAAGTCTAATCGCTCTTCCACCTCTCTTTGCCGGTCCAAGTCATCGGACCTGGCGTGGGAGCGTCAGCACTCTAGGCCCGGCTCCGTGGTGGGGCCTTTGCGAGGATTGGCTTTGCGCCTCCCAGAGTTTTCCGGAGCTGGAGTGACCCCCGCCCAATCTAGATTTGGATGAGGCGATGTACCTCATATTTGAATGGCCCAACCACTCTGGAGCAACTTTGGGGCCCCAAAGGGTGCTGGAGGGGCCCCTACTGGTTCTCCACCAGTTCCTTCACCCTCTGCGGCAATCAGCCCCCTTGGATCCAGTGGTGGATCTGGAGCGGCACTGCTTGTGAGACCGCAACCTGCTCCAGTGCCATCGCTCCCGATACCACCAATGCACTTCGTGGCGCGGCCCCATTGTTCTACCCGGCTCCTATACCATGCCTTCCCAGTCTGAACCAGTGCCTTTTTCTTTTGTTCTACACAAAGAGGTGGTAGTGGTTTCGAACAGAACAGCCAGCACCTCTGTCATGTTTGGCAACGTAAAAAATCAAATTGTCATAACGCGTGCTCAATGTAAACACTGTGCGACCCACAGTATTGCTCAGTACATTGAGATAAAAACCTGCATACACATCAAATTTGAAAGTTCAGATAAGAGCACAGTAATAGTTTCAACTGACTCATCAGTCAGTAATAAATTTAATTCAAAAAGAGCAAGCAATAAGTAGAACACTGTCTTGATCATAGGTGGAACACTTTTTTCCAGATTGTTGACACGTAGATGATGCAAATGAACAGCCGACACGTGTTTCGTCGATAAACTACTTTCTCACGGCTCAACGTTGTATCCAAATGCAGAAAAAAAATTATGAAAACACCCTTATCATATCCAGTAAAATGATTCAAGGAAGTTCTTCAACAGTCAAAGTCCATAGGCCACAGTACACCCAATTTGTCACTCGCGAGAGCAAATGAGCCAGAGAAACACGTTGTGATCTGCGAGTGGAGGCTAAAGTACCGTGCCTCAAGCAAGATAGCAGTCTTCAATCACAATCCAAATTAGCGTGGCTCACTGCTCAGATTCAAACTATATTTCTTTTGACAGGCCTGGAAAGGGTGAGGATTGGGAGGGGTCAGAGGACCCTTATAGTTACCAGCATCCCCTTGATGACACAGATGACAACTAATAAGAGGAACTGGCAAATGCTAGTAGTTTGGACACCTCACAAGATACCGGCCAGGTCTCTCCCCATACTGTTGCTATGGAGGTGGGAGCCTCCTTCACAATGGTGGCACTGAGAGCAGCTTATGTTCTGGACCTTTAGCTGCCCACAGTGGCAGTCAAGAAAAGCCTCTTGATAAAGGTGCTTCAGCCGGGAGTCGTCCCTTCTTAACCTTACTCCCAAGTCAATGAAGCCCTTACAGATCTCCTTCTTGGGGTGTTACCAATCCCTTTACATGGGCTCCTGTGCACAGGACAATTGTCTTAAGCCATTGCCCCGCTCCTAGGGACCCTTTGTTTCCTCACCCAGCATCCCATCGTGAAGAGCTTGGTGGTACTTGTACGATCAGTCCTGGTATATTCCCTACAACTCCACTGGAGAGAGAATCCAAAAGGCTGAATACCTTTAGTAAGAGGATTATTTCTACCAGCCTAGCACTGCGGGTAGTTAACACTGTGTGCCTTTTGGGCTGATACCAGCAAACTGTGTTAGATTTGGTTGTGCAAGTGTTGCCTAAGTTCTCGGAGGAGGCCGAGCCATACTCCTAAGCAATTGCTGATGGATGGGATGCAGCAAATTTCACCATCAGACACTAGTCTTGCTGGGCAGATCGATTTCATAGTCGGTGGCACTGACTACACTCTGATTGAGAACACTGGCTTCTCGGGGCATTTTCAAACCTCGCTCATGGACATCCCTTTGATGGCGCTCGCCTCTTTGGTAAGAAGACAGACTCGGCCTGGAGCACTTCAAGGATAGCAGATCTACGGCATGGTCCTTGGGTCTATTCATGACCCATCTCTAACCCCAGTCTCCGTTTCACCTCTTCTGTGGCTTTTGTAGGCGCTACCAACTGCGTCCCATTCCTCCAACCCACTAAAGCCAACAGAGTTCCCACCCCTTTCCTGGCTGTTGATGCGGTTTCCACAGATCACGAGAGCTCAGGTCAGTCCAAATGCCCCATTCCCCCCCCCCCAACAGCCGCAGCCTCCAAACTCCTTTAGTTTGTCCTCTTACCAGCATGGGCAACCAGTCGCCGTCAGGATCCCTTATCACTTGCCCCACTGCAAGCTGATAACTTCTGACTAATGGGTTTTGCAATTCATCCAGAAGGGCTACTCCATCCCTTTACTGGAAACCCCTCCATCCATGTCACCCACTTACAACCGGCTGACAGAGCACCATCTCTCCTTGCTCCATCAGGAAATGTTGGTTCTTTTGGCCAAAGGATCCCTCAAGTGGGTGCAGGCATTAGAAGTAGCTTGTGGTTGACATTTGCACTACTGTCTGGTGCCCATAAAGGATGGATGCCTTCATCCTATCCTAGACTTGCACCTACTCAACTTCTTCTTGAAAAAGAAAGTTCAAAATGCTCACCTTAGGTAAGGTCCTATCTGTCTTGGACCTTGGCAACTGGATGATGTCATTGGACTTGAAGGACGCATATTTTCACATTCCCGTCCTTTTGGCCCACAGGCACTATCTGTAGTTTTCACTTGACCAAAAGCACTTTGTGTGCTGTGCTCACCTTTGGCCTCACCAGTGCTTCTCGGATGTTCACAAAAGGGATGGCAGAGGCTTCAGCATATCTGCGGAAATGAGGGGTTCCAGTCTTCCCCTACTGGCTGTTGAAGGCAGGTTCTCCCAAAGCAGTTGTTTCCCACCTCCAGACTATGGCGGACCTCCTTGCATTTGCTGGAGTTAACTATCAACGTGCCAAGGTCACACCTAACTCCCTCTCAGACACTCCTTTCTTTGGGGCCGTACCAGGATACTGTGCAGTTTCAGGCCTATCCTCTCGAATGGCGAGTTCAGGATATTTGGGCTATGATTCCGATGTTTCAGCCTCTATCCTGGATTTTGGTGAGACCGACTATGAGACTGTTGGGCCTCATGACCTCCTTCATCCTTCTTGTAACTCATGCCTGTTAGCAGCTGAGGGACCTGAAGTTCCAGTGAGCACAGCATCAGGGGAATCTCTCTGACCTGGTCCAGATCTCGGATGCAACTAGAAAAGATCTGCAGTGGTGGATGACTAACACCTCTCCCTTCCCCTTCCATAGCTGCCTGTGCTGAGAGATGCATCACTCCTGGTCTGGGGCGGCCATCTGAGAGAGGTTGAGATCAGTGGATTCTACAAAAAACAGTGTGCAAGGGAATTATGTCACTTCCAAAATCTATGGGGTTTAAACCTTGTGGCGAATGTCGCAAACATACATCTGTGACCGACCCACATGTAATTTGCTTGTGGTGCCTGAGGTCGAACCATGATTTCAAAGCCTGCAGTGATTGTGTGTTGATACACCTCAAGGCCATTTGAGACTGGAAAGTGAAGCACTTTGTGGCAAAGTACTACAAGACCATGCACCAGGATCAGTTGAGGTCTAAAGTTAGGTCTTCAAGCCTGCTCCCGAAGCTGTTCCTGATCTAAGTTTCGACGCAAAACCAAGAAGAAAAGCAGGAATTTCAAGAGGAACTCAGCCCAGTCCCGCCACTCTCAAACTCCCGAGAAGACGCTAGGGCGTCCTTGTGCCTCCAGGTCATGCTCTCAAAGTGGCTGTACTTTGGGGTCAATTCCAACCCTTGTTCTGCGGGAAGTGGAATTATCGAGGCTGAAGCAAATGGGGAATTTCATCAAAGCCATTCTGCAGCTTTTTGGCTTGTTATCGACTCCCTCTGGCGCACCTACGGGCATCAAGTAGTCGAGAGGCTTCCCAACTTGGCATGCCCCAGTGGGTCCGCCCTTGGCACCTGTTGAGCCTTCTGGATCCGCTCAGTGCTCCAGACCGACTTTGATATCAGTTCCCTCTCCGGCGCTACAATTCACAATGAAACGCTATCAGCTGATTCTGGCTCCTTCAAGTCTGGATGAAAACGGCTAACTCATAGTCCTGTCCGAGGCCGAGATGACACCATCATTACTTTGACCGAGGCTGCATGCTCCTTTATCTGTACTGCAACCTGTTAACCACCTTTCTGATTCTGAGACAGTGCCTCTACCTTCTGGAAGGGCTTATGTCCTGCCAGAGTTATTCGGTACAGACTCTGATAATGGGGGCTATGATGCTAGGAATGAGATTGCCCAGCTTTACTCTGAGGACGATTGGTATGAGGACTTTCAAGTTGCTGGTGGTCTGGATGCTTCCCAAGACACTGGACTAGTTTCCCCCCAGGGCCTGCCATGGAAGAGAGTGCCAGCTTTGCTATGGTTATATGAAGGGTAGCGGAGTTTCTTGATCTTCAACTTCCCACTCAGGAAGTTAAAAACCGTTTTCCAATTAAAATGTTGCATCTGGGTGGTTGTGTTCTGAGCCCCTACGTCCATTCAATGAGGCTCTTACATATTGACTATTGGGTACCTGGTCCAAACGTCAGACTCCACCGCTCTGCTCTGGGCGATTCAGCTTTCCTGACCCAGCACCACATTTCTGAGAGGCTTGTGGTGCAGGTTTCGGCCAGTCGAATAAATCTATACTCTTTTCCCGCTACTCCCCCTGACGGGGAGTACAAGAGGGTAGAACCTTTTGGTACGCTGGTTGTTTCCTCTGCAAGATTGGCGCATCGCTCAGTAAATGCCAGCTGTCTCTTAGGCCGCTAGTCCCCCCCACACACACCCCCTTGTGGGACTCCATGGCCCAAGTATTGCCCATGGTCCTGGAAGACGCCCAGGCCGTACTTTTCCAGGCCATGCAAGATGGTCAAGATGTAGTTTACCATCTGCTGTGAACTGGATACCACGGATTCCCTCCGTAGGGTTATTGACACCAGTGTTGTCATTCACAGGCAGGCCTGGATGTGGTCCATTGGGGTTTCAGGAGACTTTAAAGTCATTCTTAAGGACGTTCCGTTTCACGGCTCCCGACGTTTTGGGGATAATTCTTCAAAGACTGCAGGGCCACAGCACGCTTCCTGGGCCTTACTGCTCCTCCGCTCCAGTTGCACCAGCATTTTCGCCACCTGCTTGGCTATAGTAGGGGTTTCCAAGATAGACAACAGCCCCAACAGGTGCAACAAGGAGAGCAACAGGGACAGCATGCAGCTCAGTCTTCTGCTCTCCCCCCCACCCCACAACCCCTTCTAAAAAGCCTCTTTGATGTGCCCCTGACTGCACACAATTACCCTTTTGGACGCAGGATCTGACACTTAGTGCCTGTCATCTTGACAGAAACTTCAGACAAGTGGGTCCTGCAAATTGTTCAGTCGGGTTACGTTTTCCATTTCTTGAGACCCTGCCTTACCTTTCCACTATCCCCAGATTGGCTGACAGAGCACCACCTGTCAATCTTGCAGCAGTAAGTGCAACTCTTTTGGTTAAAAGAGCCCCTAGAGAGGGTACTAGTGCCAGACTTGTATCATGGTTGCTATTCCCAAAAATATGGTTTCCTTTCTCTGAAGAAACAAGTTAAAAATGCCCAGGTCTTATCTGCTTCTGACCCCGGAAAGTGGATGGTAGTGCTGGACCTTTAGGACGCTTAGTTCTACATCCCTGTGCTCAGGCCTGCAGGCAATACTTGCGGTTGACAGTAGGCTCCGAGGATTTTCAGTTCGCTGTGCTCCCTTTTAGCCATTCCAGTGCCCCTCAGGTATTCACAAGAGTGATGGCTGAAGCAGCAGCACATCTTCATAGGTCAGATGTTCTAGTCTTCCCCTTCCTCAATGACTAGTTGTTAAAGGCGGGCTCGCCCCAGGCAGTCATTACCCACCTCCAGACTATAGTAAATCTCCTGACATCCTTGGGCATCACTGTCGATATGCTGAAGTCCCACCTGACTCCTTTGCAGACGCTCCCCTTCATCAGAGCCATTCTGGTCCAGGCTATTCAGGCTATGATCCTGATGTTTCAACCTCAGTCCTAGATCTCAACGAGGGTGACTCTGTGGCTACTGGGACTGATGGCTCTTGCATCCTGCTGGTCAAGTATGCCAGATGGCATAGTTTGGTTCTGCAGTGGGATCTGAAATACAAATGGGCACATCGCTTGGAGGTTCGTTCTGATCTGATCCAGATTTTGGACGAGACTCTAATAGATCTGCAGTGGTGACTGCGGGACTACGATTGGGTCAGTGGCAGACCCTTCTTACCACATCCAGAGCTCACAGTGGTGACCAGTACATCACTTTTAGATTGGGTAGACTATCTGGTAGAGGGGGAAGATCCTAGTAGTCTGCTCTCCTGCACAGGTCAACTTCTGGAGCTGAGGGCCATCCACTTGACGCTGAAAGCCTTCTTGCCCTCCATCAAACAGAAGCTGATGCAGATGTTTACAGATAACACCACTGCCATGTGGTGCTGCAACAAGCAGGGTAGTGTGGTGTGGACCTTGTGCCAGGATGCTTTGCATTTGCAAACATGGCTTGACCGCCAAGGAATGTACTTGTTAACACACACCTCGTCGGTTCCCTGAACACCAGAGGAAATGAACTACGCCATCATTGCCTTGGGGATCACCAATGGCTGTTACGTACTGATTTGATGCAGGGTCTTTTCCTCAAATGGGAGAGCCCTGACTCTTTTCACCACTGCCACTGCAAAGAACCTGCAACCATAGCACTTTTGCGAGTTGGAATTTCCAAGGCGCCTCTTGCTCAGAGACCTGTTTCACACAGAGCGGAGCTCAGGACTACATTACCTCTTCCTCCAATATAGCTCCTGCCCCAGGTTCTGAAGAATATCATAACTGTCCAAAATCAACAAAGCCAGTGTACAGTAAATCAAAACAAAGGGCACTGTAGTCAAAACAGTACTGTAGTCAAAAGAGCACAGGTCCACAATTTCCATATAAACCGGTATGTTCACGGAAAGAAAGTAGACCTCTATGGAACAATACCCAGTTGGTATTAAAAGCCCTCACTCGCCAACCTGGTTGGTGACATGCTTCATCATTGGGCTTCCACTGGGACGACCGAATGTCATCCCAGTGTGCTGCAACGCCAGGTTACTGCGGAGCGGGGTTTTTTGTGTGGGGAAAGTGAATTTAAAATCTCCAATTGAGTCAAAAAATAAAACTTTAATAATTTTGCTTAATTGGAAAAGAATAAAAGGGAGTGAGGGTCAAAAAAATAAAAGACCTGGTTCACTCCGCGGCGGTCAACATGTTTCTGCCTCTATGTTATGTTATGTTATGTTACTGATTTTTGTACCGCGCACAGCTGCCCCAGCAAAGGGGCGTCCTGGCGCCAAAGGTAAACACAACAACACAATAAGCAGTGGGATTACTTAGTTATATTAAAAAGAAACGTTTTAATAGCCCCTCTAAACCTGGTTAGATTTTCCACAGCACGGATGTCAGCGGGAAGAGCATTCCAGAGCTGGGCAGCTACCACTCGGAAGGAGCGGCCACCCGTCCTGGTCAACCGAAAGCGAGGAACGACAGCCAAGTTCTGGCCCAAGGATCTCAACGAGCGAGAGGGAATGTACGGGGTAAGGAGATTCCTGAGGATAGGAGGGGCCAAGCCCTTCAAAATTTTGAAGGCCAGGCACAACACCTTAAACTCAATACGCCGCACAACAGGTAGCCAGTGAAGAGTATTCAATACTCCGGACACTGAGCAGCGTTTGGACAACCCAAATATAGCTCTTGCGGCGGCATTCTGCACTCGTTGTAGCCGTGCAAGTTCAGCCTTATTCGTGCCTGCGAGCAGCGCACTAGCATAGTCTATTCTGGATAGAACCGAGGCCTGGACCACCAGCTGTCTCGGAGTGTTAATCGGGCATTCTTCAGGACCAGAGTGGATGTGCAGAGCCCTGGTGGTATGAACACTCTAAGGTCCACCCTACCGTGGGCTACTAATGTGAAAATCAAAAAAACTTGATAGTGAAAACTCCGCCAGTTAATGTTAATTGTTAAGGGGAGAGGAACGAGTTTACTCTGACGATACAAAGAGACAAACAAACAGAAAGACAAAACATAAAAAGAAATATCAATGTTTGTCGCAAAATCGTGCTCTACAACTCAGGAGTTAAGAACTGTTGTGCTCGAAGGACAAATGAGTGCCACTAGATCTACCTCAGGTGCCAAAATGTGAAAAAATGTGCACCTAGGTATACTCAAATATCGGTGTAAGATAACAGATCGTTATCATATCGATAGTGACTAATAGTCAAATCTCGGAACGCACGTGGAATGTATAGGTGTCACTCAAAATGCGGAGAAAAGGGAGGGCTAGGGACTGTTTCAACTGCCCACGATGCTCATTATGCACATATTAGGGTAAAATCTTACTGAGAGGCCAATCCGTTAAATGCCTCATGGATCCCGGGAGGGGGGTGGGAGCAAATTGGCACACCCTGCATCAGGAAAAGATAAAAAGAAAGGGGAGTCCGGGTCAATACCACGAACGGAGGAGAAAGCGTGAGCTCGCTTACCTTCTCGGGCGAGGAGCTATGTGTGTTACTTACGCCCTTGCTGCTCAGCACCCGTGGAAAACCTACACAGCCTCTTGCTGCCGGGTCCGGATGGTAGTGATCCGTGGCCGGAGGTGTGTATAAAGATCACTCGGCGCGTCCCAGGTTGGGCTCGCTGAGAGAGCTTCTACCTGATTGGATAGAATGCTCCAGCTCCATTACTGATTGGATAAGGGAGATCCAATAGGAGCGAAGGGAAGAAAAAGGAGTCGTTCGTCGTACTAGACAACGTGTAGAAAAAAAGGGGAAGAAAGGCACAAAACTTTAATGGCAGGTTCCATAGGGGAACACAAAGCAAACTAACACAGGGCACACGAGGAGTGTGCAACGGGGCCTGATGATAAGACCCGGCCCCAAGTAGGTGAAAAGAGAGTATTATGTATACGCTGAGGACAGTTCTGCTCGGAGGGGCCAATTGGCAGACTCGCGTACTAGATAGTGACTAGATGTGCATAGGGGGTATAGGGCAAGTAATTCATCCCCTACTGTCTGAGATAAAAACATGTATAAAAACATGTAACGTAATTGCTGGGAAAGTGAAAAACCAAATGACAAAATTGAGTCCTCGCAGCTGAGGTCTCAGGAGTTCCTAATGTATAAAAAACATGTATCGTAATAGCTGGGAAAGTGAAAAACACCAAATGACAAAATTGAGTCATAGCAGCTGAGGTCTCAGGAGTTCCTAATGAATAAAGATTAAGAAAATACACTTCCTGTAGACTGAGAGTGTGTTAAAGAATATTAGTCCAAGGAACATTATCATTTAACCCATGGAGGTTAGTCCCCAGGCGATAGACCCATCTCTGCTCCCTTTCAAAAAGTACTTTAGGGATGTTTCTGCCTTTTGAGATCTCTTCAATCACGGTCCATTTTAGGTCATTGGTGGTGTGGTTGACGGATAGAAAGTGCTCACTCATTTTAGTAGTAGCGCGTTTACACCTGACGTTGCTCCGGTGTTCGCATATCCTGAGTTTGACCTTCCTCGTCGTCATCCCCACGTATCGTAGACCGCAGGGGCATGTAATGAGGTAAACCACATTAGGAGTATTACAGTTCGTATGGCCTCTTTGGGTCCAGACCTTGTTAGGTTCAAGATTAAGGGTTTTAGTATGTGAGGTCAGATGGCATACGCTACAGTCAGAGCAAGGAAAATGTCCAGTGATCTTGGGGAGGCCCCATGCTTCGGTTATGGTTCTTTGTGGGGTCTCCAGTGACATCAGAGGGCGTGTATGTACAAGATTATTGCGGAGGCTCTGAGCGCGTTTGAACGAAAAGAGCGGTTTTTCCCAGTTACGATTAATACTGTTGATTATCCCCCAATGTTTGTTGATAGTTTTTTTCAGTTGGTTGGAAAGGGTACAATAGGTGGTGACGCATGTAAGTGGGATTGGAGCAGTATCTTTTGCATAGTCAGTTAGGAGTACATCCCTTGGTTGGTTCCTCGCACGTTTGTAGCTTCTGGACAGGAGAGGGGAAGGGTACCCTCTAGCTCTCAGTTTAGTTGTTAGATCGTGAGATTGGGCCTTGAAATCGCTCAGGGTGGTGCAATTTCGTCGTAGGCGGAGAAACTGTCCATAGGGTAAGTTCTCCCTCAGGGTGCGTGGGTGGAAACTAGTAAACTCGAGGAGATTGTTCCTCGAAGTAGGCTTATAATAGGTCCTGGTGTGAAAGGACCCTAGTGTCTTAGTGATCACCACATCAAGGAATACAACTTCAGATTCGTCATATGTGTGTGTAAAATTCAGATGCGGATTCAGAGTGTTGATCCATGTGAGGAAAGACTGGAGGGTGTTGTTATTACCTTGCCAGATCAGAAGCACATCGTCTATATATCGCTTCCATAAGACTATGGAAGAGCGATATGGGTTTGAAGTAGGGAGGATGAACTTTTGTTCAAAAGCATAGACGTACAGTCCAGCTACACTGGGAGCGAAGGTACTCCCCATGGAAGTACCTGTGGTTTGGAGATACAGTTGTCCCTGGTATTCAAAAAAGTTCTTCTTCAAGGCCATGGAAGCACATTGAATTATAAACTCTTTTGTGGTTCTGTACTCCCAGGGAGTGGAGTCAAGTGACTCCTCCAGGACCCTGATGGTTTCGTCCTGGGGTATGCTCGTATACAAGCTTTCTATGTCTAATGTCGCCAGTATGGTGTGTTCTGAGCACGTGGAGTTATTGAGTAGTTTTAGAAGGTCCTTAGTATCCTTAAGGTAAGTGGTGGATTTTTGGACCAAGGGTTTCAGGAAGTGGTCACAGAACCGTGATAGGGGTTCCAAGAGAGAGCCGATCCCCGAGACTATGGGACGTCCAGGGGGAGGGACTCTCTCTTTATGGATTTTAGGAAGTGTGTAGAAATATGGGATATTCCCCGGGCCTTCAGTGAGGAAACGTGCTTCAGCCCTGGTGATGACACCTTGTGTCTGTGAATCTTCAACCACACTCAGGATCTCACCCTTAAGCTCATCAGATGGATCATTGAGGAGTGGTGTATAGTTCCGACGGTCGTTTAACAATCGGAGACACTCTTGGTCGTAGTCGGTAGTATTCAGTAGTACGACTGCGCCCCCCTTATCTGCAGGTTTTATGGTGAGATTGGGGTCCGCACGGAGAGAGGTGATGGCTCTGTATTCATCTGCCCTCAAGTTCTTAAAAGTAGTGGGGATGACTGTATGCTCAATTTCGGCAAACACTGCTCGTTCAAAGGTCGTAATTTCCACAGGAATGGTATGTGGAGGGGGGTTAAAAGTCGATGGTGGGCGTAGGGGGGTGTCCCCTACGTCCATGTCAGCTTCATCTGTGACACGGCCTTCAAAGAAAGCTTTTAGTTTCAACTTCCTGAAAAATGCTGCAAGTTCGCAGTGAAGGCGGAATTTGTCGGGGCGGGCTGATGGAACAAAACCCAGTCCCTTTTCCAAAACAGATCTCTCTTGGTCTGTCAGTGTTTTGTTCGACAGATTGACGATCAGGCTGTTGAAGTGCTCGGTCCCGAGGCCAACTGTTCCTGAGCTTGTTTGCTCAGGGTGTGGTTGCCCACTGGGTCGTCTTGTACCCAGTGTACTCTTTGATTGGTCCCTCTCCGCCGACCTTTTCCCTTTTGGCCCCTCTCTAAAAAAGGGGGCTGTGAAAAGGGATTAGGAGGGTACATTGGGGACGCATATCCAGGGTTCCAACCCATATGTGGGCCGAACGGATAATGGAATTGCATGGGATGTGGGCCCATAGCACCTTGTTGTGGGGGAAAGTTTGCCCAAGGTGCTTGACTAGGAAGGAGGCGTGTTCTTCCTCTTTGTCTGCCTCTTCTGGTTTGTCTGAAACTGTTATTACTAGAACCACTACTATTAGAGGAGTCATCATCTGTCCCGTAGGAGTTGGTTTCAGTTCTACGTATGGCCACAAAGGCAGGGTCAGCATAAGGGTAGATTTTATTAAATTCAAATTTTTTCAGATCTTTCTGAAATTGATTCACCTTGCTCTGTGTGAGATTTTCTTTATACTCGTTGATGTCTTTATTCAGTTCATCAAGTCGTTTTTTGAAACCAGTGAGTGTGGTTTTAAATTGTGTCTCTGTCTGGGTAATCTCAATCATAATTGCCTCGGACAGTCGGACGGCTGTTTTTATGATTAGGACTAACCAGTCTCGAGTGCAATGCCATGCTATCATTGCCCAGTCTTTTCTGAAGGTGGCATCCTCCAGAAAAATACGTGGAGCGTTGGTTACTAGTAGGCCCCTTGGGGCTGTATTAGTCCGTAGGTACTCCGTTAGGATAGTGCCATGCAGAATTGTGCGAATCCGATTTTTCTTCAACTCAGAGAGTTGTTCCCATTCGCTAGCATATGTTACTGTTTGCGATATGGAAGGGTCCGCAAATAGTGAGGGGCGTGCTAGGATAGCATCCACCTCAGAGTCTGAGAAAGTAAGACCAAGGGAGGCCATACTGTCTGGGTAAAGGAGGGATGATGAAATCCCGGGAAAATAGAAAGAACCACCGCCTAAGGTAAGGGGGGGAAAGAGAAACAAACGGTCTCTCACAGCTGTGCGCTGCTGAACTATCAAAAATCAACAAGAGAGGAAGGGATCTACACGGCTAGTCCCCTCAGTAGATTATCCAAAATCAACAAAGCCAGTGTACAGTAAATCAAAACAAAGGGCACTGTAGTCAAAACAGTACTGTAGTCAAAAGAGCACAGGTCCACAATTTCCATATAAACCGGTATGTTCACGGAAAGAAAGTAGACCTCTATGGAACAATACCCAGTTGGTATTAAAAGCCCTCACTCGCCAACCTGGTTGGTGACATGCTTCATCATTGGGCTTCCACTGGGACGACCGAATGTCATCCCAGTGTGCTGCAACGCCAGGTTACTGCGGAGCTGGGTTTTTTGTGTGGGGAAAGTGAATTTAAAATCTCCAATTGAGTCAAAAAATAAAACTTTAATAATTTTGCTTAATTGGAAAAGAATAAAAGGGAGTGAGGGTCAAAAAAATAAAAGACCTGGTTCACTCCGCGGCGGTCAATATGTTTCTGCCTCTATGAGTGTTAATCGGGCATTCTTAAGGACCAGAGTGGATGTGCAGAGCCCCGGTGGTATGAACACTCTAAGGTCCACCCTACCGTGGGCTACTAATGTGAAAATCAAAAAAACTTGATAGTGAAAACTCCGCCAGTTAATGTTAATTGTTAAGGGGAGAGGAACGAGTTTACTCTGACGATTCAAAGAGACAAACAAACAGAAAGACAAAACATAAAAAGAAATATCAATGTTTGTCGCAAAATCGTGCTCTACAACTCAGGAGTTAAGAACTGTTGTGCTCGAAGGACAAATGAGTGCCACTAGATCTACCTCAGGTGCCAAAATGTGAAAAAATGTGCACCTAGGTATACTCAAATATCGGTGTAAGATAACAGATCGTAATCATATCGATAGTGACTAATAGTCAAATCTCGGAACGCACGTGGAATGTATAGGTGTCACTCAAAATGCGGAGAAAAGGGAGGGCTAGGGACTGTTTCAACTGCCCACGATGCTCATTATGCACATATTAGGGTAAAATCTTACTGAGAGGCCAATCCGTTAAATGCCTCATGGATCCCGGGAGGGGGGTGGGAGCAAATTGGCACACCCTGCATCAGGAAAAGATAAAAAGAAAGGGGAGTCCGGGTCAATACCACGAACGGAGGAGAAAGCGTGAGCTCGCTTACCTTCTCGGGCGAGGAGCGATGTGTGTTACTTACGCCCTTGCTGCTCAGCACCCGTGGAAAACCTACACAGCCTCTTGCTGCCGGGTCCGGATGGTAGTGATCCGTGGCCGGAGGTGTGTATAAAGATCACTCGGCGCATCCCAGGTTGGGCTCGCTGAGAGAGCTTCTACCTGATTGGATAGAATGCTCCAGCTCCATTACTGATTGGATAAGGGAGATCCAATAGGAGCGAAGGGAAGAAAAAGGAGTCGTTCGTCGTACTAGACAACGTGTAGAAAAAAAGGGGAAGAAAGGCACAAAACTTTAATGGCAGGTTCCATAGGGGAACACAAAGCAAACTAACACAGGGCACACGAGGAGTGTGCAACGGGGCCTGATGATAAGACCCGGCCCCAAGTAGGTGAAAAGAGAGTATTATGTATACGCTGAGGACAGTTCTGCTCGGAGGGGCCAATTGGCAGACTCGCGTACTAGATAGTGACTAGATGTGCATAGGGGGTATAGGGCAAGTAATTCATCCCCTACTGTCTGAGATAAAAACATGTATAAAAACATGGGACGTAATTGCTGGGAAAGTGAAAAACCAAATGACAAAATTGAGTCATCGCAGCTGAGGTCTCAGGAGTTCCTAATGTATAAAAAACATGTATCGTAATAGCTGGGAAAGTGAAAAACACCAAATGACAAAATTGAGTCATAGCAGCTGAGGTCTCAGGAGTTCCTAATGAATAAAGATTAAGAAAATACTCTTCCTGTAGACTGAGAGTGTGTTAAAGAATATTAGTCCAAGGAACATTATCATTTAACCCATGGAGGTTAGTCCCCAGGCGATAGACCCATCTCTGCTCCCTTTCAAAAAGTACTTTAGGGATGTTTCTGCCTTTTGAGATCTCTTCAATCACGGTCCATTTTAGGTCATTGGTGGTGTGGTTGACGGATAGAAAGTGCTCACTCATTTTAGTAGTAGCGCGTTTACACCTGACGTTGCTCCGGTGTTCGCATATCCTGAGTTTGACCTTCCTCGTCGTCATCCCCACGTATCGTAGACCGCAGGGGCATGTAATGAGGTAAACCACATTAGGAGTATTACAGTTCGTATGGCCTCTTTGGGTCCAGACCTTGTTAGGTTCAAGATTAAGGGTTTTAGTATGTGAGGTCAGATGGCATACGCTACAGTCAGAGCAAGGAAAATGTCCAGTGATCTTGGGGAGGCCCCATGCTTCGGTTATGGTTCTTTGTGGGGTCTCCAGTGACATCAGAGGGCGTGTATGTACAAGATTATTGCGGAGGCTATGAGCGCGTTTGAACGAAAAGAGCGGTTTTTCCCAGTTACGATTAATACTGTTGATTATCCCCCAATGTTTGTTGATAGTTTTTTTTCAGTTGGTTGGAAAGGGTACAATAGGTGGTGACGCATGTAAGTGGGATTGGAGCAGTATCTTTTGCATAGTCAGTTAGGAGTACATCCCTTGGTTGGTTCCTCGCACGTTTGTAGCTTCTGGACAGGAGAGGGGAAGTGTACCCTCTAGCTCTCAGTTTAGTTGTTAGATCGTGAGATTGGGCCTTGAAATCGCTCAGGGTGGTGCAATTTCGTCGTAGGCGGAGAAACTGTCCATAGGGTAAGTTCTCCCTCAGGGTGCGTGGGTGGAAACTAGTAAACTCGAGGAGATTGTTCCTCGAAGTAGGCTTATAATAGGTCCTGGTGTGAAAGGACCCTAGTGTCTTAGTGATCACCACATCAAGGAATACAACTTCAGATTCGTCATATGTGTGTGTAAAATTCAGATGCGGATTCAGAGTGTTGATCCATGTGAGGAAAGACTGGAGGGTGTTGTTATTACCTTGCCAGATCAGAAGCACATCGTCTATATATCGCTTCCATAAGACTATGGAAGAGCGATATGGGTTTGAAGTAGGGAGGATGAACTTTTGTTCAAAAGCATAGACGTACAGTCCAGCTACACTGGGAGCGAAGGTACTCCCCATGGAAGTACCTGTGGTTTGGAGATACAGTTGTCCCTGGTATTCAAAAAAGTTCTTCTTCAAGGCCAAGGAAGCACATTGAATTATAAACTCTTTTGTGGTTCTGTACTCCCAGGGAGTGGAGTCAAGTGACTCCTCCAGGACCCTGATGGTTTCGTCCTGGGGTATGCTCGTATACAAGCTTTCTATGTCTAATGTCGCCAGTATGGTGTGTTCTTAGCACGTGGAGTTATTGAGTAGTTTTAGAAGGTCCTTAGTATCCTTAAGGTAAGTGGTGGATTTTTGTACCAAGGGTTTCAGGAAGTGGTCACAGAACCGTGATAGGGGTTCCAAGAGAGAGCCGATCCCCGAGACTATGGGACGTCCAGGGGGAGGGACTCTCTCTTTATGGATTTTAGGAAGTGTGTAGAAATATGGGATATTCCCCGGGCCTTCAGTGAGGAAACGTGCTTCAGCCCTGGTGATGACACCTTGTGTCTGTGCATCTTCAACCACACTCAGGATCTCACCCTTAAGCTCATCAGATGGATCATTGAGGAGTGGTGTATAGTTCCGACGGTCGTTTAACAATCGGAGACACTCTTGGTCGTAGTCGGTAGTATTCAGTAGTACGACTGCGCCCCCCTTATCTGCAGGTTTTATGGTGAGATTGGGGTCCGCACGGAGAGAGGTGATGGCTCTGTATTCATCTGCCCTCAAGTTCTTAAAAGTAGTGGGGATGACTGTATGCTCAATTTCGGCAAACACTGCTCGTTCAAAGGTCGTAATTTCCACAGGAATGGTATGTGGAGGGGGGTTAAAGGTCGATGGTGGGCGTAGGGGGGTGTAAAGTTTTATTTTTTGACTCAATTGGAGATTTTAAATTCACTTTCCCCACACAAAAAACCCCGCTCCGCAGTAACCTGGCGTTGCAGCACACTGGGATGACATTCGGTCGTCCCAGTGGAAGCCCAATGATGAAGCATGTCACCAACCAGGTTGGCGAGTGAGGGCTTTTAATACCAACTGGGTATTGTTCCATAGAGGTCTACTTTCTTTCCATGAACATACCGGTTTATATGGAAATTGTGGACCTGTGCTCTTTTGACTACAGTACTGTTTTGACTACAGTGCCCTTTGTTTTGATTTACTGTACACTGGCTTTGTTGATTTTGGATAATCTACTCAGGGGACTAGCCGTGTAGATCCCTTCCTCTCTTGTTGATTTTTGAATATCATAACTGACCTGACCCAAGTCATCCTAGTAGCCCCGGCCGAGGCACTGACTGTATGGTGTCCCGAACTCCTCTCCGTTCTCATTTGTCCTCTGCTCACCCGGCCTGTTCGGGAGGATCTCTTTTCGCAGCAGCAGGGCAGGATTCTGCATCTGAATCTGCGCAGCCTACACCTCCATGCTTGGAGATTTAGTGACAACAGTTAAGTACTTTCGACTTTCTTTCCGAAGTCGTTGATGCCATCTTGGCAGCCATGTGTCCATCAACCAAATCTACATACTTCTGCATTTGTGACACCTTTGTGGCCTAGGGTGTTGCTAAACTGATCGATCCACTCCATGCCAAACTCTCTGAAGTTGTGTTGTGTTGTCTCATGCCCAGCAAGGCCTTGCGTTGGACACTGTTAAAGGGTACCTGTTGGCACTTTAGTCGTCCTTGCGGCTGCTTGACCAACCATCACTATTAAATCACTTGTTATGATGTGTTTGCTCAAAGGATTACACACTATAACAACGGCACAACGGGTCAATTGATATAGATTCCTGAGCCTGACTCTATATTTAAATTCACTTTGTGTTAGCGTAGCTGAGTTATTTAGCATTGTCAGCCACAAACAACCTGTCTGCACATTTCATGATACGCAGGCACATTCAGTTGGCATGACACCATGAATGGGAGACACGAGTCTGGCCAAGATGCCCTGAATATCGGATTCTCTGGGACGCCTAGTACACACACAGATGTTGAAATGTGCATAGAGGTGACTCCTATTATGGAAACTGGTTCCAGCTGGATTTTTTCACTGTGTTTCTGCTTGGTGTTTCCACTCCTAATCAGCTAGCTTAATCCGTGGTCATTGTGTTATATAAACAAGTCTTGACCATTTGGGTTAGAGAGGCCTTCGCTCCAGAATAGGCCAGATGCCAGACTGCTGGTTGCTGTCCTTGGACTGAGGTTGGACACATGGGACAGAAATTGGGTTCAGCCGTGCTCCGCTGCCAAAGCGCATTTTTTCATTGAGAACAGCCATTCCCTCCTCCTGGTTCCGGCTCTAGCTGAGAGTCTTATAAACCCAGAGGCACAGTGTGTTCAGGTATGCAAGGCGGCAATCCACATATTCTCTCATTAGGCACAGTTAGTTTATTTCATGATTTCAAAGCAATAAGAGTAGGATGCAGGATTTAAGAATCATATTTCTGAGAAATATGGGAGGAATATTTGTTGTTTTCACATTTCTAGTAACCCTGATAATAGCAACATATTTTATGTCTTGTGGCCTTAATGCATGTACTAAGTAGCAGATTATGGCAATAAATGTTTTTCAACATACATTCTGTTGTTAACACACATGCTTGAGTGACATTCCAAGCACAACAGGTGGGTTTCCCTACAAACATTGTGTCCCTAAAGACAAACCAGAAAGCACCTCTGCACCGCGAGACGGGGCAGAGTGTGGGATTGCAATAAACCAGATTTGCCTTCCGTATTTATAGCACATTGAATGAAGTCCTTGTAGGGTTGGGGGATCGAAACATGTAGATTTGGGGTATACCCTCAAGATACATAACACAGCAAGGTGTAGGCTCTTTATGTTCACCTGCTTTACACCACATTCTACCCGAACAAGCTGCATCTGTGGAGTCCAGCCTCCTCCTTTCTGAAGGTAGTGAGTCCATTTCATGTTGGTCAGGACATCAGCCTTCTGGCGATGTGTGCTCCATCTCGCCCCTCTAAGAAGGAGGAAAGACTTTACCGGTTGGGTCTGAAAAGATCTCTGTTTCTGCATTGATCATACCAAAGAACACTAGTTTGACAATCTGCTCTTTATAAGGTTCACTGGGGTAAAAAAAGCAAGCCTGTGCAGAAAAGTACCATCTTGCGCTGGATTGTACTGTTTGTTGAGATCTGCTTCGCCCCGGCCGAAAGCAACCCCCTGATGGCTTGCAAACTTATTGTACCAGGGCCAAAGCTGTTTCCACTGCAAGGGTAGGTTCGCAACATTTGTCAGACTGCTACGTAGGCGTCACTACATACATTCACAAGGCACTATTGCCTAGATAATCAGATCTGCACTATGAATGCTCAGTACTTCAGTACTTTTTAGTTTGTCTGTTCGCAGACCCAATCTAGGGAGGTAGTCCTTGGGTATCTATTAAAGAGGTGAGGAATATGTAGTTAGAAGTTTCCATCAGAAGAACAAGTGAGTTAACTTCTGCAACGTTCTTTCTGGTAGAGACTTTATCTTGGTGCAGATTCCTCACCGACCCTCCCACTTCTCTATTCCCTGTTCCGTGGTTTCTTCACATAAAAAAAGCACGCAGCTAACTCTAATCAAAACTTTCTGTTCTGGTTCCGGACCAGGCAAGGGGAGTTGGTGGTTGTTATTTTATCTATGAATCTGTGAGGATTCTGCCAGTCTTCCACAGGAACTCTTGCAAACTGACTTGAAGTTTCTGGCCCATCTTTATACTTAAGTTGCAGAGAGACCTTGTGTATTCCAGCAGTTCAATTCTGTGACCGCTTCTGAGCTTTGTTCTGAGTTTGAGCATAGTGATGGGGATGTAACAGGGAGTCTTTGACCAGTAGAAATCTAGAACAAGGGTACAAAATGTATGCAGGCTCTCCCTCTCAGCTACCTGTTACTCCTCTTGAGGTAGCCTTTCCAGAGGACAGTATTGCATGAAGGGGCATGAGGAAAACTTCCCGACTTCTAAGAGACCAACTATCTTCTCTCCTAAACACTTGAGTGTCTGACCCACTGCACTGTGTTCTTGAATATCTGAGAAGTCCTGCAATTCACATCTGTCTGGGCTTTAACCAGTGCTCCATCTTAGGTAGCAATTGCATTTTGTATCACACAAATTGGGAAGTCAGTGAGGCCATGATCACCGGCACCACATGCAGACCAAAGCATGAAGCATTTATGCCACGCATGGATGGGCCAAGGAAATGGATGCAGGGGGGGGGGGTGGCCGACAATTCAAAATACAGAAGCTGGTGGTAGTGCTTGCTACCTAGGAGGCGACAGGTAAACATGTCTGCCCTGCTGACTCAATCCGTATCGCTGCCACCACTGCCAATCCTCTGCACTCTAGTGAAGCAACCGTTTTAGCATTTGCAGTATCAGGGTGCACTTGGTGTTTCACTCTGACTGCAGAGCCCTGCCCTGCTCTGAATCTCACTCCATGTCGCGAAAGGCTTCTCTGTACATGCATGAAATGGGCGTCAAATACTACGACTTGCTATGGTAAACATGAGGCATGGGTTTATGCTTTCCTGAAACATTCAAGGGAATTTTCTCCATCCCAAAACCAAGTCTGACCTCGCTTTTTGGGAAAGGGGGAGCATCCATGCGCTGAAAGGATTGCTCCTGAAACTGGGAATTTTGAAATATTGAGTTTTGCC
Source organism: Triturus cristatus (assembly GCF_964204655.1). Classification (NCBI taxonomy): domain Eukaryota; kingdom Metazoa; phylum Chordata; class Amphibia; order Caudata; family Salamandridae; genus Triturus; species Triturus cristatus. The sequence goes on along the minus strand of NC_140587.1, from coordinate 386,980,743 downwards.
CTTACACTAGATATGTCACATTGAGAATACCACAAAAGGATACTTAATACGATCACAAACAAATTTGGTTCATAAAGGAGCAAACGTATCTTGACTTCAGCCTTGAGGGAACATGTAAAGAAGACTTCTATGAAATAATTTTTTGCCCTGAAGAAGTCCGTAAGGACGAAATGCGTTGGCTACGCAGATTTTAAAAGAAGAAAATTGAATAAAGGATTTTGAAACGAAACCTGCTGATTGGATTAATGTTTGAATTTATAAAATCGTATTGTATACAATTCCTATGGTGTGCTGGATCCTAGTGTTTTTGCTCGTTAACCTCTCTTGCATCTCTGACATCGGTGGGCATTCATCTTCGTGCCTCCGGGTCACTCATGAGTGGCATAGACTCTGTCCCCTCTACTTGAAGGTACTTTTCATCTTGAATCCACCTTTGGGTTCCACCGACTCCTTTGTCTTCTTCTTCAGCAGCATCTTTCCTTAAGTCCTCCATTGTGATCTACAGTAGTTTCCGACGTCACTTGACACCTATGCACCCGGCTTCCCTAGTGTAGGTGTCCTGGTTCCTGGGGTATCGATGGGTGAGGTGACTCTCCAACCTTCCATCTTCCTCCATGGAGTTCCTTGGGTGGTACCTTGGGTACCCGGCTCTTCTACTGCTTATGGGTCCATTCTTGACATGAGCTGTGGTTCACATTCCACTATTTTAGTATATGGTTTGGTCTCCACTTGGAGGCCACCGTGTATTTGAGGTATTCACAATTAGTTATTCAAACCTCTGTATGGGATATAATGCTGAGCGCTCTTGATCAGTCTCCTAAGTAAGAGAGCAGGCTTGTTGGCTTGGAAGCAACCAACCGTATCATAAAGGGTTAATTTTCAGCACAGCCTTGTAAATGTAAATGTAAATTGATACTTGTATAGCGCACTACTCACCCGCAAGGGTCTCAAGGCGCTTGTACGAATACCGCTGTGGAACCCATCCTGGCTTTCCCTGTGAGGCGTCCACTCCTGGGCACCCCCAAGGTGGAGGCCAGGCATCCTTTAGCGTTGTGGGGGCCGTTGTGGAGATTAAGCAAGCTATTGCCCAGAGTTGCAGAGTGGGACTCCATGATTGGAATAGGCACCGAGGCGAGAATTATCAGGTCCGTGGAATTTTTGAGCCCAAGACCCGCCGAGGCGGGGAATTGAACCCTGGTCCCGGGCTAGACCTCTGCATCAGGGTCTGCCGCTCTAATCATTGAGCCACACTTCTCCACCTTGCACACTGTTTGTTGGGTCATCAGCAATGTGTTGCTAGTCTGAACTAAGCTAATATAAATAAGAGTTCCGTTTATGTTAGGGGTTGGGATATTGCCACTTCTGAAAGGGATCTTGATTATTCTCCTTCTGGAGGGGGATTGGCTATTTAAGTAGTGCCTGAAGGATGGGTGCCTGATTGTGTTGATTCAGCCTCTCCGCAAGAGTTTACTTATATTATGGCGGGCACAGATCTGGGATTTCACAAATCTGCTGTTTGGATGTTCATAAGAGTCTTGGTGTTTCACCAAGCTGAACAGGGCATGGGGTAGTCACCCTGCATGCTACTGGTATCAGGATTATGATATACGGTGATAACATGATTTTCATGTTGGATGTGACCGTATATATCCTGCAAAATGTGGGCTTTGTTTCAGCAGGATGAAATTGGTCAGGTGATGAAGGCTCACAGGTCCTATGGTTTGGGAGAGCTGCAGAAATTCAAAGAACACTTCACAGGAGTATTTAGTTTTAAGAGAACAAGCCCACGTAATTGGGGTGTTGTCAATTCAGGCTGTCTTTCCTTCACTCTTGCATTACATAGCTCTCAAGCGCTGGAAGATGCTTCATCTCAGGTGGAGTTGGTCATATTCACAGCAGGTTTTGCTTCCCTGGGAGCAAGGATGGTCGGAATGTGGTTGTTGGACCACATCTAGCCCTGAAACAGCAGAGCCATTTTCAGGAATCTGAGGACTTAATCATCAAACGCCCTGCCCACAACCGGGTGCAGACATATCTTCCAGAAGTTAAGTAGTGTCTGAGGAACCGCGACCTTTACTATCTGAAACTGTTGTAATATTATTTCTCATTGATCATCTAGCCAGGGACAGGGTACAGTGCTGAAACCTACTACAGAAGGATAATGTGACATCTGTGAGATGCTTAAACTGGGAATGCACTGAGTCCAAGCCCCTGTCTTGGTTGAGCCAAAGATGCCTGGCACTACTACCTCTATTGCTAGAGCAAGCAGATTACTTGCTGAGTTTGGCTCAGAAGTGGTAGTTTGAATCTCCGAACACATTAGACCTTAGAAGGGAGTGATTTGTTCTAAATCACAAGATTACCTAGGTACTCAGAGAGCATGGTGGGCATGATGCGAACCCAGAGGAGTTTTCCAGACAAATCAAGATTAATTGCTTTTGATAAGAAGTTAAAGATTTTTGTTCAGGGTTATCTTCAATAAAGCGATGTAAGGTGTACTGCACTGTGATTGGTTGGGAACTGTCCTCACTTGGTAGTTTCACTTTGTACAATGGTAACTTCCGTAAGGCTTTTGTTTTGTTTTTTAGGAAAACTGTAGACATTTTTGGAGCCAATGGCCTGCCTTTAATCTGAACTGGGTATTGTACATTTTAAAATAGCTTCACATACATTTTCATTGTTTAAAAAGTGAACGCATCAATTTCTATTTTTGTCAGTACCCTCAATTTCATATTTGAATATATCCAGATCAAAGTTACATTAAAAATAGAAATGAATGTAAACTACAACAAATTGGAATCAAAAACAAATCCACCATCATTTGACATAGTGAACAATGACTAGCGTACTTGCTTGATTCCTGTTTCTCTTATAAGATTTCTTCATGTTGAAAGTTGGTGTTATGCCACTGTGCTCTGTGGGTTAGCAAACCCGCGGGCAACACAATTTTCTAACTCGTTCTTCTCTTTCACACAGTAGTTGGGTGTTGACACTTTTTTTCAACCTGGCTAACATATATAGACCCTCATGTTTGTATTCTCTTTCAGAGCACACACTCACCTCGAAGTCTCCCTCTGTGCTGTTTAATATGTAATTTCCCATCTTCTCTTCTAAAACCATGTTTTGAAAGTACTTCTGATCCATGAACTCCACACAAGATGGCTTCTTTTCCAGTTCTCTATTTTTAAAGAACTAGAAGTGACCTATTTTGTTGAGCACAGTCTTTTATGGCTTCCACACTAATATTGCAAGTTTGTTTCCCAATCCATCATGCCTCAAGTATCTTCCTGTCTGTCACTTCCTGCTTCTCTCATTTCCTAATGAAGGAGCAGAAATCATTTGTACTGTACTTCACAAATGCTCCCGTGACTATGGCTGGTGGTTTCTCCCTTTCTTCTGGTTTCCTGGCTGCTCCATCTCTTGGAATCCTACTCCATCTCTTACTTGCAATCCTGCTGCATCGCTCAGCTGCAATCCTGCTCCAGCTCGTGGTTGGAATCCTGCTCCAGCTCGTGGTTGGAATCCTGCTCCAGCTCGTGGTTGGAATCCTGATCTAGCTCGTGGTTGTAATCCTGCTCCTTCTCCATATCCTAGAAGCCTCCTCCTGCTCCTGAAATCCTGTTACAGTGGAGGCCGTTCTCTAGTGTAATACATTGGATTATTTGTTAAAGGGGGAGAGAACCTACTTCAAAGAATAATCACAATCCTGGTCAGGGTGGAACACAAATGTCAGTAATCAAACCTCTGCTAACTTGGCACAAAAACAGTCAAGTTTAACTTGGAAGCAATGTGGAAAGCATATATGTGGTACATAAACTGTGATGAAGTGAAAACACCAATATTCCCAAACCAATTTAGAAAAAATAGATAATATTTTAATAAATAAAATTACACTAAGCAACAAAAATACATTCAAGAGAACCAGAGATGTGTTTTTTTTTTTTTAAAGTATAAGGTGAGAATAGTGCCAGAAAAGATGCGAAAGAGCAACTGTGTATCTGGTTGTACTGGACCGGGACAAAGTCAAAAGTTGAGGCCGACAGAGATGAAGCACAGGTCGGATATGGGACAAGGTACGGCATGCTGGAAGTTGTACTGAATTGGTTCAGGGGCTAAATAGTGGCGCAATGCCAGGCTCTGTGCTGTGTCAAGTCTTTGGACCCACTGGAAAATCTGTGCAGTGCTGCAATGGTTATACTGCATCACAGTGCATCAGATCTGGTGGCATTCTCAACTATATGGAAGAACTTGGCTTAGTATATGGTGCTCACTTATGTAAGTGTCGCACCCTGCACTAATCCAGACAACCCTTATGGTGATTTTAGTGGTCTTAGGCAACCTTAGAAAGCTCTCTAACTGATAGCTGTGGAGAGCAGCCTCCAGGCTTAATCCAGAAGGAGTGTAAAGCAGCTTTTTTAAGTAAAAAAGAACTACACAGTGTATTTATAAAAATATGTACACATACAAACATCTCCTAGTGGGAGATGGACATAATGCACACAATACTTTACAAATAAAACAACTAAGTAGCACAAATACACAGTGGTCATCGGGGGGGGGGGGGGGGGGGGGGGGACGAAACCAAATACTAAAATAGAGGGATGCGAATCGCGACCCGAGTTAAGACTGTACCCAGAGGAGTCGTGAGAGAACCTCTAGCAGCTCACCAAAGATGCAGGCCCACGGTGCAAGAGATGCGGTGAGGACGAAGATCTAGGTCACAGGAGATGCTTGAGGTGGAGGCTACTTGGAGCCCGAAGATCTCTGGGGAAGAAAGCCAACAGGCCTTTGCAACGGCAGGTTGATGCAGTGCACAGGGGTTCGGTTCCTGCGGCTCCGATAAGAGCTGTTGGCCTTAAACTTGGTGAGAAGACAGTGCAGGTGTCGCGGGAATTGAAGAACCATCACCTGTGTTGCTCAGCCTTTGGGAGTCCGTGGGAGCCCAGGATCAGCCCACTGGTCAGCTTTGTTGCAGTGCCTGCAGATGCAGGGAAGTGAATCCTTGACTTCAAGGGAGATTCCTCCAGGTGTCTTGGATGCCCACAGGCCTTAGGAGGATCATGTATGGAGCACAGGCACAGACATTGCAGCAGATTTGGAGGACAACGAGACCAGGAGCAGCTGGAGTCTTCCCAGTTTCAGTCTCGATGCCCAGAGCAAAGTCAAGGGAAATTCAGAGTGCCTAGATGGTCGAGGAAGAAGTGGTGTCTTGATATGAATCTTGTCGCATGACAAATCTAGGGACCCACCCAGAGGTAAGCCCTTAAGCACCCTAAGGAAAGGGTTGGGACGATTCAGGGTCCCCTCCTAGGGGAGGGGTCGGACAGTGGGGAGTATACGTCCATGTCCTTTGTCCAGTTTTACACCAGAGCGGGAGCCAATGGCTTCCTGAGCTGGTTTGAACTGGCGTATTCAAGTAGGGCACCAAATGTGCAATTCAAGCAGACTGAGTGGCGCTGGCAAGCGCTGCCACCCTGTCCTAATACACTAAGTCCTCTCTGGGAGGTGGTAACACCTCCCTGTGACAGGATACCTATGGTACTGCCTTCCTCTGCTCGAGCTTGGCTCAGCAGCAGGAGGGCAGAATTGTCATAGCTTGCTGTCCGGGTCTGGAAACTGGTACCAGGAGCACTGAGGGCTTCTCAGAGGAGGAGCTATACAGTGCATGGAATCATACCTCCCACTCCGTTTATGGTGTGAGGGTATGATTCCAACATGTTTGATACCAAACACGACACGGTTCGTTCCAGCCAGTTTAGAGATGGACATCGCGTAATGACGCATGGCTTCTCTATGTATCTTACAACCCGGCAGAATGGACTCTAAAGGTTGTAGGGGTGTTCTGCTCATGCAGAGGCACCCTCACACTTAGAACCGAGGACCCTGCTTCAGGATTGAAAGGCCTGTCTTAGGGGTGACGTATAGGTTACAAGTACAGTGACCTCAGATATAAGAAACGTACATCTGTTGTAAGTGATGCTAGCACCAGCTAACACAAGCTGAAATAGCAGGCCTGTAGTCAGTTTGAGTGGTCTCTTATGGGTGGCATATTACATGCTGCAGCCGATGTGAGACCCCTGGTGTACCTATGCTCTGGCTACCTTAGTACCATATACTAGGGATTTATAAGGGTACACCAGTAGCCAATCAGGGATGTACCCAAGTACTCACCATAACCAATTTAAGGGGGAAAGCACAGAGACTAGGATCCTGATTAGCAGGATCTCAGTCCGACTAGTCAAACAGCATAACACCAGGCAAAAAGTGGAAGTAATCATAAAAGCAGATCCTGCTTTCCTACACCTCTGATCAGGAGCTCCGAGGTGCTGAGAAGCGACGCCCTGTGTCTAATATAGTGAAACATTCAGTTGATCAGGGATGAGACTCAAGCCAAGCGTTCTGGGCATTGAGGTCAGCATTTGGGTGTCAGGACTTACTCCCATGGAGGCCAGCTGTGGGCACCAAGTCAGGTCCAGTTGGATATGGTTAGCTGGAAAGCAGTAGATGCATCTGGGAACTTGTTGTGTCCCTGTAGCCCAAACAGGAGGTCAGCCAACAGGTCTAGTCTTCCTTCAGACAGCAGGGCAGGCCTTCTTCTGAATATTCTCAGGTCCAGGAGTGTTCTGACTTCAGGTTCTGAGCGTGCCACTTTTATATCTAGTGCCAGCCTGTGGGTGGGGGCACTCGCTTATCTAACCCTAAAACTAGGTGTTCCCTTTTCCATGGGTTTGGATGAAGTCTGTGTAATGAAACAAAGAGCGGGCAGGCCCAAGTGTGAGCTGGGTTTGCCAATGACGGGGCAGGCATCTTCTGAAGTCAGGAAGGAGTTGGATACAGCTCTTACACTACTCTTTGGAGCTCAGGAAGGGGGTGGGTATAATGACCAAGGACAGTCTGCTCACAAAAGGAACACTCATCCCCACAACCAAGGCCATTTTGTTCACGGTCTCGAAAGAATACACATTACACCACTGTAGAGCCATTAACAAGTGAAGTGACCCTGGACACTGGCAGAAAGGCCCGTTTAGTTTAGGTGGAAATATGCCTTCTTTTTCGAAGTGGCATTTTCAAAATAGTAATTTAAAATCTGACTTCACTGTCAAAGAGAATTTAAAATGAGTGGGAGAAGTATTTTATAGCTACTCAGATACTGGATTCATCACGTATTAAATGTACTAAGGTAAATCAGTTTTCGTCAATGGGAGGTTAGCCTTGACACTATGAAAAGCGACTTTGGGGGTATTTCACTGCCAGGACATGTAAGACTTAACTACACATGTCCTACTTTCTAAATACCATGCACTGAACTGTTACGGCCCACCTTAGGGGTGATTTAAAAGTACTAAAAAAGAGTCTTATGCCTGGAAAAAGGGTTATTTTGGCAGGGCAATACTGCAGTTTACAGCTGCACTACAGTGTTTTACCGTGCTACTTTAGTGTGTGGCACAATGAGTGCTGTGGCCCCCTAGTAGTATTTAATTTACCGGTCTTGGGTACATGTACCATTTACTACGGGCTTATTCGTAAATAAAGTATACCATTACCACTTTTACTGTGTTTGGAAGTGACACCACTGTTGTATTCCATTTAGATACCTTATATAAGCACAGGTAACATCACAACCTTTCACCTACATTACATACATAACAGTTCTTAGCCACTGACCTTTTACCTAGATACGACACTGCATTCAGAACGCAGGTTTTTCCCTAGTTCGAATCTCATACATTATGCATTAGGCTTCTTGGAAGCACAGCAGGACTGATATCTCCTGTATAATTTCTCTGTATAAAGTTCAGGGTCAACGTCATCCTTTAGGCTGACACAGTAACACATCAAGGTAGGACCCCTGGGGAGACCTATGGGTATATATACATCATGTCTTGCTTAGGGAGACCGTGACTTTCTGGCTGACACTGACAAGAGACGCTGAGGTTCCTGCTTGCAGACGCTCCAGCTAGCACTGAATCAACATCACTTGCGGGGTGTCCAACTCGAGACCAGGACGGGGTCCCACATTCTCTAGTTCTCAGGTAATGAGGTGGACTAGATCCTAGGGGGATTCTTGGCATAACACCTATGAATATGCTAGGTACAGTTCAGATACATCTAGTTAGGGAGGCATCGTAGGAGTACACACTTCTTATCATATATTCTATGTACTTGTATATATTCATGATTACTGCAAGATGGTAGAGCTATAACATCCCTTTACTTTTGTAGTATTGCTCATCAAATATCTCTGCTACTGTCTAATGGTTGTTGCAGCTCATCTATTCTACACTAGAATAACAACTGTTCAATAAATTGAAACGACCAGCCTGTTTATTCTATGTATATGTATATTCTTTCTGAGACAAACTAAGTGTGCACAAGTGACTCAGCGAAAAGTAGTACATTGTTTCCACGATCCTGGGGGATCAGGGTTGTCATGTTCTGAGTTTGCCAGAAACTATTCTCTCCCCAATAAGAGTAGATTCTAGTGGCACTGTGAGCTAGCTAATGCAAACAGGCTGACATCCGGTGGGGGTGCACGGAATCAGTCTGCCACCAATCCCACAGTTTGTTATCCAAATGCGCAGATTCTGTATAGGTAATATAGGAACTACACGACACCACAGGTACTTTTCCACAGGATAGAAAGACTTGAGTGGGCAGAGTCCTAAAGTCAACAAAAACAAGTGTAGCAAGACTAGGGTAGTGAAGGCAACATTCTGGGGTGATGCCACACAAAAGATGGCTATTTCTAACAGAGAGCCAGCTTATTTTACTGATGTTTTCCTTGGATAGCCCGCATGCATGGAAGAATGTTATGCTGATTGGCTTTTTCCTCCAATTACTGACCCTTGAAAGAGGCACCTGCTGCTTTCTCGTGATATTCGCAAGTGACTACAGGAAGAAGTTGCACTTAGTTTTCACAGCTTCATGAGAGAAGGTGGCGAGTCTGCCTTGAAAAATTCTAAATTGTGCCCTAAAGTTTGTTTCAATTAAACTCGCTTGCCTGTAAGATTAGGAAGTTTATTGGCCAGTGCAAGAATGGAAATTGTTAAAAATGATTATTTGAATCGTTTTATTTTTAAGTTACTTTGTTAAAAGTAACCAATTCAGTACTTGATTTTAGTACTCAGGTGGATTTTATCTTTTCTTGGGGTCAGGACTTGGAGGCTAGAAGTCATTTATGTACGTTACATTACTTCGGTATGTTTATCCTGTGCAAAGGATACATTAAAGTTTATGGGAGGTTTTCTACAAAATACCTTTTATGAAAGTGGATTTCTGTCTGTTCTGGCCTATCGTTTTTGAACATGCTGATAAATAGATGTGACAACATTTGTAATTCCTCTTAGCAGAAGGCCGTACTTGTGTTTTGTAGCTGTGGGATGAGCACCAGAACCTTTTGTTAGCAAAAGATGTGAGCCCCAAAAACGGGAATAAAAATACTTTACGACCTTCAAACGTTAATGTGCTATAGCTGGTGTCATGGCCATCAGGATGATTTGTGCATGTTACTTCTCATTCTTCTTGTAATCTGTTCCGTGCAAGAGCAATGTCCAAACTAGCTCTTGTGGTGTTGTTGGACTCTACCTGTCTGTGATTGAGGTCTGCTGACTTGCAGCCCAGCGATGTATATTTGCTAGAGGTGGACGAGCCATTGAACGTTCAAACCTGGTGCCTGGCTCGGCTCGATATCCTCCTAGACCCTCTAGCCCAGACCGAGCCAAGCATTCATGCGGGTTGTGCTCTAACCACATAGGCAAAGAATTAGTAAAAAAAGATAAAAAAAAAGAAGAGAGAAATAATGTCCACTTTGTGACTGAATTGCACGATGTAAGCGCTGAAGCCTTGCGACCAATCCCTGTTTCCCCTCATGACCAAACTGTGTGATCCCAGGCAAATGTTTTACTCCAACGAGCCTCCTTTGTCTTTATAATAACATGCGAGAGCACCTTTAAAAGTGCTCTGTACAAGCATCTTTTGTGTTTCACACTGTAAAGAAGCTCCACCTATAATAAGAATATCGGCCACATGTCATGTCAACGGACTTGCCTGTTATCTCACTAGTGATATTGTCATGGCGAGAGGGCGCATGCATGTTTATTAGTTCATGCTTAGAAACTTTCGCTGTCTCATTTAATAAATACCGCTCATAGTAGTGATATAATCTGGTGTACAAATATGAAACCTTTCACTGACTTAAACGGGATGCATTTTGTTTTACACTCTATCACATCCTGCTTTTCCATGATATCTGTTAATTGATTTACTGGCGAAATAGTCCCGTCCTCGGTTCGCGCACTGCCTTTTACAGCCCAGCCAGACCCTTGGCTTGGCTGTCCCTGATCATTTGTTGGCTCTTCCACCTCTGATATTTGCGATATTATTTCAGCTTCCTTTTGTGGCCTTGTCCTGGTGTGGTACTAAATACATACGCCATTCGGTGACGAAGCGTTGCATCCCTGGACATTATACACTCACTTGCAGTTTTCGTTTCCAGAACTGCTTTCTTTTCTTAAAACATTTGTTCACTTTCGTACACCAGCTGTACATTACATTAAGAAGCTAAGACACTCTTCCAAAGAATACGTTCAGTTCAGATGATTCCATTTTCTTAAAGCAGTAGGTAAAGGAATAAATAGGTTAATTCGGACTTTTTTAAAGAACATTTTTTGCATTGAAGGCTTTGGTCGCTCCTGCATGGTTACTGCTGGGATGGACTGATGGAAATCTGCTATGTTACTAAAGTCCTCTATTCTAACTTATTGTGCAGCCCTAATGATTTAGCTTGTGTTGTAAGATCGTCAGCAGATCATGATTCTGAAGTTCAATTGTGCTTTTCTGCGGCTCATTCCTTTACTCAAGGTGCAAAAAGGTTGCGCTAGACAATTATGATATTCCAAACAACTATGGGCTGAAATGTAATTTGTGCCATCCATGTCTTTTTCTTCTGTTTAGGTTCTCAGTTATTGCCAAAAGAAAAAAGAAGGCCTAGGTCTCACAAGTTTTTGTGTTTAAAAGTTGGAAAGCCAATGAGGAAAACATTTGTTTCCCATGCAAGCGCGTCTATGCAGCAATATGCACAGAGAGATAAAAAGCATGATTATTGGTTTGCTGTTCCACAGGAAAGGTAAGAATGTATTGTGCTATGTAAGCTGCTTTAAGCACTGTTTTTTGTGTTTAACTAGTAAAGAAAGCTGCTTTTGTTATTTCTGGGCTAGGAAACGGCGCATATTTAATGTTTGAAAGACTGTTTGCTCAGTACATTGGTTCATATCATTTACTAAAGAAGTAACATAGGAAATCCATCTCTCCCTCCTTGATTGTATGGTGGCGTAACTGGTTATGGTGAGCCCAAAGGCATAGCGCTAACCATACTCTTCATTTCTATATCTTCTATAACCTCTCTCAAGCCTCATTGAATTATATGGTTTCTGCTCAATATATAGGCGTGTTCTTCAGCTGGATGGTTTTCTGGGAACAGCAGCTTTAGCCAGGAAGTGATCTGTAGGCCCTTGTGTCCCAGTAATCAGAATTATTTAGGCGTGCAACAACACACATTTCCTTAGTAATGTTTACAGTGTGAGTATGTAAATGCCTTTCTCTTCCAGGGGATACTCATCAATAGTCATAAGCACTAAATAGTCCCGCCCACGTGCGGGGACCCCGGAGCAATAGAAAATTATTTATATATATATATATACGCAGCCTGAAAACATGTTACTAGGCTCAAAACTGCCACAATTGCAATGTAAATCTTTTACATTTGAAAATATAAAGAAACATAAGTCATGATATTCTTATGATACATATAAAGAAAAATGCTTTGAAACACACAACCTTTATTTTCAAAGGTAAAAAAGGCAAGATCATAGAGGCAGATCAGCCTAGAAAGGCTGCATATAGAAACAATTGAAAAACTGGCGCTGTGCCTTTAAGACCCCCAGGAACCCCCAGGCTCCGATCATGTACCACAGGTGACAGTTAGGTCTGTTCTTTTTTCCGGCTCCCACTGAGTATCCTGGAGCTCGCCAGTTAGTGATTTTTTTTAATCACTATTTTCAGGTTTAAAGTGAAATTTTTTTGTTTCACTCGACGTCTTTTATACTTAGCTTACTAATCCTGTTATTTTTTCTGATTTTTGGCTATTTTTTCCTGTCATAATGCCGGCCTTATTTAATAAGTGCCCGGCCTGTGGATAAAAGATGGCCAAGTCAGACCCGCACTCGGTCTGTATTGCTTGTCTACCTTCATCTCACAAGCCAGACCAGTGTTACCACCACAGCAAGTTTTCAAAAAGAACCCTTAGGGAAAGGGAGAAGATTAAGCTGCACTCTATGCATTAGAGAGGAAAGGAAACAGCAAGTGGCCGAGAAGAACATCCCTCAAAGAAGCCCTCCTCTCCACCAAGGCTGGAGCGCAAAGAGAAAGGTGAGAAAGGGAGACGCTGGTCTCGCACGCCGTCGAGGGACAGATCGACATCCAAAATACCTTTGTGCTCCGAGTCAGCGTCGCAATCGACGTTGAGGCGAGCTTCGCCGTCGAAACAACCGACTTCAGGTGAGAAGACCCATAGGACAAAGTCGACACCCACGCATAGGCGGTCCAGGTCCGCCTTGCCTACGACGTCGAGAGGTCTGACGTCGACTCATCAACGTTGAAGCCCACCACCGAGAGGGTCCATGGTGACGTCGAGAATACCACCGATGTCGAGAGGTCCGATCGCATCGACGTCGAGCCGAACACCGAGGGCCTTGACACCGGTGAGACAAAGTCGTTCGCCGACGACGCGTCGCCACAGATATTCACCGTTGAGACGCATGACGTCGACGCATCTGTCGCCAAGGAGGTCGACGTCGAAGAGGTCGACGTTGAGGAGATCACATTCCAAATCACGGGTCTCCTCCTGCTAAGAGACCTAGGGCGACATCCAGAGCCCGCTCGACGCAGGGCGCCCAGGTGGTGACGTCAAGGAGTGCCTCTTCCTCCCTGGGAGTTCAGATAGTGCAAGTCACTCCTGGACCCTCACCAGTGCAGACTCCAGCCCCTGCAACTAATATCTCGCCAAGATGGCTGGGGGACATAAGAGAGTGGAAGATTCGCAGGATTACAAGACTGACACGTTCCTCTAGCAGATCCAGATCTCCTATAATTCAATCAGTACACTCATCTGAAAGACATGAGCGACGTGCCACTCCACAAAGGTCCCCATCTTTAAGAAGTCACTCATCACGTTCTCCTAGGAGTCGGGCATCCAGATCTCGCCACCGCTCTCCTAGAAGACGAAGCCATAGATCTTCTTCTTGATCTTCAGATTCGAAGACCGATTACTCTCCTACTCTTTCTTCCTCTCCTCAGAGTAGAATTTCGCCCATTAATGATAATCCTGACCTTCAATGAGGTTCTATGTAGAGGGGCTGCAAAGCTTCATATTGAGATGCCTGTTTCTACCGCTAAAACGTCAGTCATCTTCGAAACACTTCACCAAAGGTCTTCATCTAGACCATTGCTTCCCCTGGTGCCTGGCCTGCTAGAGCCTGCTCTTCAAAAATTCCTTACTCCATCATCGGTGGGGGCGGCCCAATCCCGGATCACTAAAAAGTACAAGGCTCCTTAAAAAGACTCCTTTTTTCTGAGAGCTGTCCCTCCGCCGGACTCTGTTATTGTGTCAGCGGCATGGAAGAACCAGACTGGGGCAGCATCATCTGCGGTACCCCCGGATAGAGACAGCAAGGCCATGGATTCTGTCTGCAAGAGAATGTGCACCACCTCAGCATCATATATGATGGTAGCCAGCGCCTCGGCCTTACTGAGTCGGTATGACCACTCTTTGTGGGACTCTCTCTCATGCTTCACTGAGAAGCTCCCAAAAGAAGACAAACAAGATTTCCTGGAGATCCTTCAGGAAGGGGGTTTGGTGGCCAATCAGGTCATCAGTGCAGCGGCTGATGCCTCTGACTTAGCTGCCCATGGTTATGCAAATGGGATTTGTGCTCGTCGCTCTGCCTGGCTGAGATAGACTGGTTTGAATCCAGAGGCTCAACATCGTATCCTCAATCTCCCCTTCAATGGCACATCCCTCTTCGGCTTTCATACTGATAACGAAATGTCCAGGATGAAGACCGAACTGGATACGGTGAAGGCGGTTGGGCTCGAGAAGAGTAAGGACTTCAGGCAACGATACCGCCCCTACGATCGACGCCAATACAAACAGAGGGTTCAAACCCCTTTGTGGTCATCCCAGCAACATCAAGGAAGATCAGTCCTACCAGCGTCGTCCTGGTAGAGGACGAGGAGGGAAACTCCAGACAGGCCACACCTGCTGCCAAGCTACAACAGAAGCAGTGAGTGCTTGCTTCACCTAACTCTGTTACCCACTCCGGTGGGGGGGGGGGGGAAGTGTCCGTTTCTACCTGGAAGAGTGGACCAAAATCACACTAGAAAAGTGGGTGCTCAATATTGTGAGGCATGGATATTCCATCAGGTTCAAGTACCCTCTACCTTCTATTCCTCCTCGAAAGACTGTCATCCATCGCATAAATCTTCTGAGAGAAGAGGTGTCTGCTCTACTCCTAAAGGAGGTCATCGAGGAGGTCCCATGGCACCAACGTCGACAGAGGATCGACTCCTGATATTTTTTGATCCCAAAGAAAGGTCCAAACAAGGAGTTCAGGCCTATACTAGATCTCAGGCTTCTCAAAAAGTTCATTGTGAGGGAGAGGTTCAGAATGCTGGCATTACATCAAATAATCCCTCATCTACATCAGGGGGACTGGATGTGTTCCATAGAACTTCAAGATGCCTATTTCCACATCCCAATCTCTCCAAAGCATCGAAAGTTTCTAAGGTTTCGCATCCAGTCAGACCACTTCCAGCTAATTGTCCTGCCCTTCGGTCTGAAGTCGGCTCCTCGCATTATCTCAAAGTGCATGGCAGTGGTAGCTGCTTTCTTGAGGAGGAAGCACATTTTCGTGTACCCTTACCTAGACAACTGGCTTCTCAAGAGTGCGTCTCCAACTTTTCTACAGCAGCACCTCGCTTACTGCATCCAACAACTTCATCAGCTGGGTCTACACGTCAATTTCCAAAAATCCATCCTCAATCCAACACAGAGGATACATTACCTGGGCGCAACTTTGGACACAGTAAACGCAAGAGCGTATCCTTCGGAGGAGAGACTATCTTCCATTCTCAACAAGTGTCAGACCCTCCTGAAGATACCTCAGCCCACGGCCAGGCAGGTCTCATCTCTACTGGGTTTGATGGCCTCGTGCATTTTTCTAGTTCCAAACGCCAGACTTCACCTGAGACCTCTACAGCAGACTCTAGAGAATCAGTGGTCCCAAATCTCCAATCGCTGGGAGGACACTTTAACTCTGCCTCTGTCTGTCCGGCTCTCCATCAGATGGTGGATGCGACGGACTCATCTCATCACAGGAGTCCCATTTCAAGAGGAACTGCCCAAGCAGACTCTGGTGACAGATGCGTCCCTTCAGGGATGGGATGCTCATATGGGGTCACTACAGATCCAAGGAATGTGGTCAGAGAGAGAACAACTTTATCACATAATCATGCTGGAGCTCAGAGCAGTGCATCTGGCTCTCAAGGCGTTTTTTCCTTCCACCAAATCGACTGCTCTGCTTGTACAGACGGACAATACAACAACGATGTAATACCTGAACAAGCAGGGGGGCACCAGGTCCAGACCCCTGTCGCTGGAAGCACAGGCGATTTGGAAGAGGCTTCTAGCACGAGGCATGAAGATCTCCGCAATTCACTTAACAGGTGTCCTCAACGTCCAAGCCTAAGCAGGCATTTCGCAGAAACACACGACTGGGTGCTAAAACAAGAGGTGGCGCAAGACATCTTCCGCAGCTGGGGAACACCAGACATAGATCTCTTCATGGACGTAGAAAACGCAAAATACTGCGTCTTCGCTTCCAGATACCCGCAACCAGGATCCAAGGGGAATGCTCTGTTGATAGACTGGTCAGAGAAATTACTCTACTCCTTTCCACCAGTTCCCCTCATTCCCCTAGTGATCAGGAAAATGTACGAATCAAAGACAGAGATGATCCTGGTTGCTCCAGAGTGGCCTCGCCAGCGGAGGCTGCCATGTCATCCGGATCTGCTGACCAGGGCGGGCGGCAAGGTGTTCCATCCCAAACTGCCGTCCCTGAGGTTAGCAGCATGGCTCCTGAGTTCATCCAATATGGACATTTAGGTCTCTCTCAAGACTGCATGCAGATCTTGAAGGAGGCTCGGAGACCTTCTACGAGGAAGTCTTACGCTTTTAAGTGGAAGCGTTTTTACATGTGATGTACTGCTGAGGGTCATGACCCTATTCGAGGTCAGGAACAGGTACTGTTACCATACTTACTGTATTTGGCAAAAGCAGGTTTGCAATATTCATCCATAAAGGTTCACCTGGCAGCGATAACCGCATATAGCAAGTCTCCCACTCAGGCTTCTTTCTTTTAGATGCCAGTTGTTAAGGATTTCCTGGAGGGTCCAAAAAAGGTTTACCCACCCGTTAGGTCTCCATCTCCTTCCTGGGAGCTTAATGTGGTGTCCTGTAAGTTAATGGGTCCCCCATTCGAACCTATCCACAATGCTTCCCTTCAGCATCTTTCGTGAAAGACTTCTTTTCTTGTGGCAATCACATCTGCTCGCAGGGTGAGCGAGATTCAAGCCTTATGCTCTACAGAGCCTTATCTTGTTTTTCACACGAACAGAGTGGTGTTACGTACTCGCCCGAGGTTCCTACCTAAGGTGGTCTTGGAATTTCACATCAACCAGTCGATTACTCTTCCTACTTTCTTTGCAAACCCTGTCACTCCTGCGGAGAGAGCTCTGCACTCTCTAGATCTAAAAAGTGTGTTAAAATTCTATCTAGATAAAACAAAGTGTACAAAAGTCTGACCAACTGTTTGTGAATTATGGTCCATTGAACACTGGTTTCCCTGCCTCTAAAAGGTCAATTTCTAGATGGATAGTGTCATGTATCATGTTATCTTATCAACTGGCACATAAACAGCTCCCGGGCAAGCTGAGGGCTCATTCTACAAGAGGCAAAGCTGCTACGATAGGGATGCTTAAAAATGTACCCATTCAGGAAATTTGTAAAGCAGCCACATGGCGTTCGGTTCATACTTTCGCACGCCATTACTGCCTTGATTCTGACACTCAAGCAGATGCTCAATTTGGACAAGCATCCTTGAGAAATTTGTTTGGGTAATATATGTTTTGGTAAAATGGTCTTTTGATATGCTGGTATTCGTCCCCAGGGTATGGGGATGGGCTTGCTACTCTATTCAGTGCTTAATGACTATTGATGAGTATCCCTGGAAGAGAAGGATAAGTTACTTACCTGTAATCCTAGTTCTCTTCCAGGGGTATACTGATCAAAGTCATAAGCAACCCTCCCTCCTCCCCGGACGAATACCATGGCCATAAAAATGTATCTGTTACCCATTCTGTGATTAAACTGTTATACGCCGTCCAAAAGAACTGACCTAAGTGTCACCTGTGGTGCATGATGGGAGCCTGGGGGTTCCTGGAGGTCTTAAAGGCACGGCGCCAGTTTTCCAATTGTTTCTATATGCAGCCTCTCTAGGCTAATCTGCCTCTATGATCTTGCCTTTTTTACCTTTGAAAATAAAGGTTGTGTGTTTCAAAGCAGTTTTCTTTATATGTATCATAAGAATATCATGACTTATGTTTCTTTATATTTTCAAATGTAAAAGATTTACATTGCAATTGTGACAGTTTTGAGCCTAGTAACATGTTTTCAGGCTATATATATTATCTACTGGCGGTCGCCAGTAGATAGTTATAGTTAGGACCGTGT
The DNA here is from genome assembly GCF_964204655.1 of Triturus cristatus. Lineage (NCBI taxonomy): Eukaryota > Metazoa > Chordata > Amphibia > Caudata > Salamandridae > Triturus > Triturus cristatus. The sequence goes on along the minus strand of NC_140587.1, from coordinate 386,962,898 downwards.
TTCCATAGGAAATCTGAAAATTCTATTTTGAATAACTTTGGCGCCGTTTGACGAATCCTCACGAAATTTTCAAAACTAATGGGGCGCTCCGCTCAGCTCTTACCCTGAAAGTCTCGGGGTGCTTCGTCAAGCGGGGGCCGAGAAAAAAGGGGTGTCCCAAAACGCGTTTTCCCCATGCATTTTCCCATAGGACCTTTAGTCGAAGGTACAGCCCGAACGGCTGAACAGAATTACTTGAAATTTGGCAGAGAGGTAGTCCTCAGGTCAGGGAAGTGCCTTTTGCATATATGTAGTCAATCTGTTAAGTAGTTCCTGAGAAAATTGCATTTAAGTGCACATACATATCTATAGCCGCGCACCCTAACGTGCGCGAGCGTAATTCTGATTGGTGGTTACATGTCAGTCAACGTTCGAATCGGTCGAAATCAGGAAGTGTCGGCCGCCATTTTGTTTGTTGTGGGTGCGAGAGTGAAAAAGAGAGGTGGCGAACGTGAAAAGGGGGCAGGGTAGAGAGTTCCTGACCCCCTAGCCTTTGTCAGGTGGTCCCTAAAGGACCCCGAAGGGTGAAAAAACATTAGATTTTTTTTTTTTTTTAAATCGCGGGGTGCGTGCACGGTGCGCGCACGGTGAAAAACCATTAAAAAAAAAAAAAAATTGCCATTTAAAAAACCGTACAAATTCACTTAAAAAACCATAGGTTTCACACGTTAGGTGGACATTTCACTCGTAAAAAACCAATGAAATTCCCCCGTTATAGTTAGGTCAGATAACTATAACTCGTGCGACCGCCACTCTCTCACAAGGATGATGTCATCAGTGATTTCATGAGTGATGCCACTGACCATGTCATGAGTGATGAAATATGTGACGTCATGAGCACTGGATTGCGGGCGCGCGAGTTATAGTTATCTGACCTAACTATAACGGGGGAATTTCATTGGTTTTTTACGACACTGGGATGTTGGGTCTGCGTCCATTAAACTTATGTCCATTCAGCGTTGCAAGCGCCCACAAGCTTGGTTGGAGGTGGGGGAGGGTTGTGGTGGTGAGCATAGATCAGAAGGCCTCCGATGATCCGCAGGGGGATGGGCCGCAGCCAGAGAGACACAATGCGATCGTCTTCAGCCCCAGCTTGGACGAAGATGCCAGTGAGCAAAAGGCAGGGGGTAAGAGAAAATCCGGAGCAGTTGCGACTATCTCCAGATGGCAGAGAGCAGCGGGGAAGCCGTAGGGAGTGGAGTTATGCCCACTCCCAATGAGGGCTTCTTTGAAGGGTGCCAAATGCAAAGGAACACATTTTGTGATTCATTGACCAGAACATGGCGGTCCACAGGAACTGGCTATGCCAGGCCGGGGAATGTCTGACCGAGACAGAGGCCGAAATGGTGGCGGGGCCACAATTGGGCCAAAGAAAAACACTGCTCCCTGCCCCGCCCACAACTAACAGTCAAGACTGATGCATCGTTCTCCTGGTTGGGGGGGGTCATCTCGGAGACTCTGGTCTCTTGTGGAACCTATTGGAGCTGCAGGCGATTCGCTCGACATTGAAAGCCTTCTTTCAGTCCATCAAAGGGATCTGGGAGCAGCACCACCGCCATGTGTTATTGCAGCAGGGCAGTGTGGGAATCCTTGCACCTCCGAAGCTGGATGTGTCCTCGGGGAATCTCCCTGGTCATACAAAACTTGGCAGGATCTTTAAACACATGGTGGAATAACTCAGCCTTGTGATTGGGTTGCAAGCACTCTTGGTCTAGAAAACTATGTACCACCTTCTTTCAGGACCAGCTACTGCTAAGGACCCAAAGCAGCTTTCTTTTGAAAAGATATCACACCTTTCCACATTGGGCAGTCTATCACCCTGCCAGCTTTCTTTTCCCTTCCTCACCCATCCAAGGAGGAGCATTGCTTGGACGAAAAGCAAGAGCTCTGAGCATTCACATTCATTGTACCAAGGACCATCGGGTGGACGATCAGCTTTCTATGATGTTTTTTGGGGGGATTAAAAGAAACGTGCAGAAATGAACCATCTCTAGGTGGATTGTCCCAGGTATTATGTATCTAATAGAGGCTTTTACCCGCAGATTCCTTACCTTAGAATTATTCCCAGAAGTCAGACTGGATACGGAAAATATTCGTGAGCCATACCCCTGCGCGCCTGTAGGTGGCATTGATCGGCTCCGCATAGCATTGTCTGCGCCTGATGTGACCTGCCTATTGCCTATATAGGTGCCACCCCGTGCGGTGATGTCTGATCTTTGCTTTCTGCGCCAGACATAAAAGATCCGGAAGGAACTGCCCCTTTGTAAGTTTTTACTACTTTCTTTTTTGTTTTTACTTTTTCTCAAAGGGTTTTTTGATTAGTCTCTCCTGGTGTGGCACGAATGTCATCCCAGGAGGCTGGTTTCAAGCCCTGCAGCGCCTGTCACCAGCTCATGTTGGTGATGGACCTGCACCTTATATTCCTGTGGTGAATCGAGCACGACCACGATCCGAAGGCCTGCTCCAATTGCTGCGCCATGAACCCAAAGTCCTTGAGAAAGTGATCCCTCAAGCTCCAGGCGGCTCGACGTGTGACGCTGAGATGATCTAGATCCTGTTCGAGAGGAAGGTCACGGGAGTGGTCGTGGAGCCCGAAATATTCATCACACTCTAAGTCGTTGGGCCACTCTGGTAAGTCCCATAGGAAGAAGAAAAGCAAGAAGTTGAAGATGTCTTGTATTTCACCTTAACCAACGAGACAAGGGAGCGTTGGCATTTGATGCATGGCTGTGTGGTTGAGCCAGCTCCTGGGTTGGCTCCAAGCTTCCCTGAGCTTCTGGGAGCCGGAGCGACCCCCGTTCAGTTTCTGGAATTTTATGATGCCATGCGCCTCGTATATGAGTGGCTGCTCTCACCGGCTCGCTTATGGGCACTGTGCGTTCAGGAAGGGCCTCTGCTGGATCCATGCCATTTGCTCCAGCCCCAGTGCCAAAGGGGTTCCTTGGATCCACGGATGGATTTGAGCCAGTGCTGGTCGTGCCATCTCAACCTTCCCCGACAGCGGTCCCGATGGCGACACTCCTGGCGATGTCATCCTGATTCTCGACACGGAGCAGAATGGGAGTCGCCCGACGTCGAATCCAGGGCTGACTAGAGCCATGACTTCCAAGCCCAGGGCCTGACCCCTTTTTTTAATGGGTTAGGTCTCGAGAAGAGTGGGAGGAGTCAATTGACCCTGAGAAATACCAGCCCTTCGACCCTAATGTGGACTGGTGTGAGGATTTGTCGAAAGCCGCGGCCTGGACACTAATCCAGATCCTGGCATGCTTTATCCCCCTATCTACCGAGGAGGGAGCGTCCTTCTCAGTGATGGTGATCAGGGCATCCGAGGTGCTGGATCTTACCCTGACCTCTGTGGCAGTCAAGACTGTCTAGTCGGAGGTAATTCAGCTTTGAGTGTCCCCCTCAGCACTGCTTATCGACTTTAATAAAGTCCTTACTGGCATCCTGCTTGGGATCAGGTCCAAGCACAGGTGCTGCTGTGAGCAGGACGATTGCCCGCTGTCTTGCTCCAGGGGGACCCCAAGTTCCTCACGCAACACCCTACCCCAGAGTGCCTGGTGGTCCAAGCCTCGACCTCCCATGGCGCTTTCCCTTTCACACCCCCGGATGGGCAATCCAAGAGGCTGGACACCTTAGGGAAAAATATCTTTTCTTCCACCAGCCTGGCACTGCGGTCGGTGAACAGCATATCTTTTTGGCCGCTACTCCCATGATCTTTTGTAGATGGTTGCATAGATGCTGCAGACCGTCCCAGAGCTGACCGCAGTAGTTCTCTGACAAGCTGTTGCTGATGAGAGAGATGCAGCCAAGTTCACCATTCGTTGTGGACTGGGTACCACAGACTTGCTGGGCAGAGTGATTTCATCAACAGTGGCCTTACTGTGCCACGCCTGGCTGAGGACCACTGGCTTTTCTAGGGATGTCCTAGCATTGATTATGGACATGCTCTTTGATGGCTCCCGTCTCTTCGGAGATGAGGAAGATTCAGCGCTGGAATGCTTTGAGCAGCAGGGCTATGGCCAGGTCCTTGGGCCATTCCACGGCCACTTGCTAACCCCAATTCACCTTTCAATGCCACGGAAGGGGCTTTCAGTCATGTCTGTACCCATCTAGCCTTCGCAGCGTGCAAGCTTACCAGCCTTGTGGCAGAGTACGCAGTACCCACAGGCCTTGTGGGTCGGGAATCCAGATTTAAAGCCAGTCTGAGCCTCCATACTGCCAGAAGCCGCGTTTTCTAGCCCTTATAGTCTGCCCCCTTACCATGGGCATCTATTGGGCGGCAGGATCTGCCATCACCTGCACCAGTGGTGGTTTATAGCATCGGACCAATGAGTTTTGCAGATTGTCCATAAATGTAAATGTTAAGGTACTTATAGAGCGCACTGTCACCAGACGGCCACCTTGCGGTGTCGCCTTTTGCGGTTTCCTGGTGCTGATACTCATACCGCTGTGGAACCCCTCCTGGCTTTCCCTGTGAAGTGTCCACTCCTGGGCTCCCCCAGGGTGAAGCCAGGCATCCTTAGCGCTGTTGGGGCCGGTGTGGAGGCTAAGCAAGCTATTGCCCAGAGTTGCAGCGTGGGGCCCGTGATTAGAATAGGCACCGAGGCGAGAATAGACAGGTCTGAGGAAATTGAGCCCGAGCCCCGCCGAGGCGGGAATCGAACCCTGGTCCCTGGCCAGAACTCTGCTTCAGGGTCTGCCACTCTAACCATTGAGCCACACTCCTCCACAGGGGCTACTCCCTTCCGTTTGACAATACCTCTCCACCCATGCCACCTGCTTTTGACCGGATGAACGGAGGGTCAGCTTTCTTTGCTCCACCTGGAAAATATGGCCCTCTTGGCCAAGGGAGCCATCGAGAGGGTGCCAAAGCCATAAGTAGATTGTGGTGCCCATGAATGATGTAGGCCTTCTCCTATCCTAGACATGCACCCTCTCAATTTCTTTCTCAGGAAGGAGAAATAAAAAATGCTCACTCTCGCTCAGGTCTTGACTGCCTTGCCCTGGTAGACTGGATGGTGGGGATGGACGCATTTTTCCACATTCCCATCCTGTCTTCCCATAAGCATTACCTGCGGTTCACGGTAGTCCATGAGCATTTTAATTTCACTTTACTCGTCTTTGGCTTAACCAGCACCCTTTGGGTTTTCATCAAGGTGATAGGGGTGGTTGCAGCTCATCAGCGGAGATCAGGGGTGCCAGTCTTCCCCTATCTCGACGACTGGCTGTTGAAGGCAGACCTCAGATTGTGGTCTCCCACCTCCAGACTACAGTGGACCTTCTGCATTTGCTGGGGTTCACTATCAAGGTGCCCAAGTCATACTTGACACCCTCTTACACGCTCCCTTTCATTGGGGCTGTTCTGGACACAGTGCCGTTTTGGGGCTATCCTCCCAAACGGTGAGTCCAGGATTTTCAGGATATGACACTGATGTTTTGGCCTCTATCCTGCATTTTAGTGAGACTGACTGAGGCCGCTTGGCCTCATGGCCTACTGCATCCTGCTGGTGACAAATGACCGATTGCATATGCGGGCTCTGCAGTCGGACTTGAAGTTCTAGTGAATGCAGCATCAGGGAAATCTGTTCAACATGGTCCAGATCTCAGAAGGAACTGCAAACTATCTGCAGTGGTGGCTTACGAACCGCAGTAGGGTCAGCGGCAGACCCTCTTCCTTTCCCAACCAGATCTGACAGTGGTGACAGATGTGTCACTCCTGGGATGGGCAGCCATCTGGGAGAGGTGGAGAGTAAAGGTTTCTAGTCTGGCGGAATCGGTACTCCACATTAAACTTCTGGTGCTATGGGCGATCTGGCTGGCATTAAAAGCCTTTCTAGCCTCCATCAAGTGAAGGATAGTGCTGGTGTTCATGGACAACTCCACCACCATGTAGTACTGCTACAAATAGGGTGGGGTGGGGTTGTGGACCCTTTGTCAAGAGGTCTTGCGTCTCTGAACGTTGCTGGAACGTCGGCATTTCACTGGTGGTTCAACACCTTGGAGGTTCTCTGAACTCGGGGGTAGATGAACTTAGCCAAAGATGCCTAGCAGGTCGCGAATGATGTCTCCATGTGGAGGGTGTGCAAGGTCTCTTTTTAGCAGTGGGGACAGCCTTCCTAACCAAAGTAGTCACTCCCTTTCATGTAGGCCAGTCCATCAATTTTCTGACCTTTTACGCTCCACCACATTCCACTAAGGAAACGGACTGGACCCAAAAAAAGTGTTGTTCTACTTTGACTGCATGAAAAGAGGTCCGAGTTGATGACCAACTCTTCGTCTGGTATGTTAGAGTGCAGAAGGGAAAGGCAATGCAAAAGCGGACCATCTCTAGATGAATCGTACTGAGCATTAAAATCTGCTGCGTATTGGCCAAGAAGCAACCCCCTGAATGTTTGCCGGCTCATTTTGCAAAAACTGGTACCACTGCATTAGCACCTAGAATTCCTGTCCTGGACATCTGCTAGGCTACAACGTGGGCCTCTCTGCACACATTCACAAAACACTCCTGCCTGGGCAGTCAAGTCCATTGGGACGAGAACTTTGCCTGTTCTGTCCTGCATGACTTCCTCGTGTGAAATTGAATTTAGTGCTTGATTTAGAAGTTGTACTCCTTTTGAGCCAATGCACATTGCACCTCCTCACCCTGAAACAGTATTTCTGGTTCCGATACGGTAAGTGAACTTTAAGCCTTCTCAGTTCGACTTCCTTATTCCACCTTTTTCCCTGAATAAGTGGTGGTGTAAACTCGAGTAGCATTCCTACCGAAGGTGGTCATGCTTTTTCATGTCGGGCAAGCCATAATTCTTCTAACCTTCTCTGCGCCGCCTCATCCCTCAAAAGAGGAAGAGAGACTCCATTGCTTGGACCACAAAAGGGGACAAAGCTTTAACACTGGCCGTACCAAAGAACATTGGGTGGATGATCAGCTCTTTTGGGGGATTTTCTAGTGCAAAGCAATGCAGACCATCTCCTGATGGCTACCTCTCTGCATTAAGATCAGATATGCATTAAGTAAGAAGCAGCGTCTAGAAGGTCTTGGAGCTCATTCTACCAGAGCTAGGGCTGCTAAGGCTGCGTTGGCATGTGGAGAGCCTGTCCTGTAGATTTCAGACGGCTACATGGGCATCATTTCACACGTTAACAAAGCGCTACTGCCTTGTCAATCAAGTTCGACTAGACAGACATTTTGCCTATTCAGTCCTGCAGGACGTGTTGATCTGAGCCATTCCACAGACCCACCATCTTGGGAGGTACTGGTTTGGCATCTATTCATAAGATGAGAAATCTGCAGTTACAAGTATCCATCAGCAAAATAATTTACGCTATCTATCCACAGATTCCTCCCCACCCACCCACATCCCCGTTGTGTGTAATGGTCTCCCTTTCAGTCTAAAAAAAGGTCCAAGCTTAGGAATCTGTACACTGACTATTCCAATTTGCTCATGGGCTCTGCAGCTGAGGGTGTATATAGACTTGTGAAAGAACCCGACATCGGTTGCATGGGTGGCACTTATACTCATCTCTGTTTGTCACTTCTGGAATAGAATGACGTTGGTGCGGAGCTACACAGCACCACCTATTGGCATGCAGAAGTACTGTTTTTTGAGTTCCTGAATCTCGATCCTGGGGATAAGTCACAAGGTGAGGAATCTGTAGTTTGATAGAGTATATACCAGAAAAAGTATTATCGAAGGTAAGTATCTTGTTCATCCCTTGGAATTCATATAGAATGGACGTAATGATTTGGGTAGATCTGTAAATACGAGCATCACGTTATTTGAGAATTGAGTTCTGTTTATAGTCTCCGTCCCTCTAACTGTATGCTTTCAGCAGTGCAGAATCTTGTATGGCTACTGTCAGAAGCCATTACAATCGAGGGGGATTGGCACCCCTTTCTGATGGACATTTCTGACTGCAGATTCCTCACCTAGGGAGGTTTCCCAGGCTTTAAACTGAAGCTGTAAACTCTTGTAATAGCTCCTGCGTGCTGATAGGTGAAACCACCCGGATCTGTCACACCTCTGTCCCCGTCTCTGGGCATGTTGACGCAGAGCCTAATAATGTGTCTACTTTGTGTGCTGATTTCATTTCCTATTTTTCTACAACTAAGGATGTAATATTGATCTCAGTTCCTACAGATTTCAGTTTTCACCAACTCCTCAAATTCTTTACAAATTTTAGAAGCATGCAGGAATAAAACTCTCATAGACAACAGCTTTCAGGCTGTGCCACATGTGTCGGTAGCAGATGTGGGTGATGGACCAGAACAACTTCTCTTTTTGGTGCCTTGAGACCAAGCTCAATTCGAAGTCATGCAACAGGTGTCCTTTGATGCGTCCAAATTTAATCATTGAATGAGAAGCCCAACTTCGTTGTAGAAAATAAAAAGTTGGTTGGTCTCCACTGAGGTCACCCTTGTTAGGTAGTTTTAAGGCAAGTCTTCCAAGTCCTGGAAGAATTGCTCCTGAATTAGGGGGGATGTCCCTGTCAGCTGTCGGGTCACGTGACTGACTTCAGTGTCGACTAGAACCAGATATCAAGTTTGAAGATGATGTGCTCCAATTTCCTCACCCATATTTGGCTCTGTAGCAAGTTACAGCCTTCAGTGATATCCTGCTGCAGATGTTGAAGTTTTTTTCAGCTTCCTCTGCTGTACCTTCCACTTTCCTGTACCTGTTGGATCTCTAGTCAGTCTTCCTCTGGCTGGACCTACCCAAGTACTGACTGGGCATAGTTGTCCCATCCCGCCAGTAGCACACAGCTGCGCCTGTGTCTCTCTGGTGGCGGAGGCTCCAGAATCTCCCTCCACCTGGCACGGTCTATGATTATGGGGAGGTGCCAGCTCTGGCTCAATCTTCAGCCTCGGAATCATCATGAGCTAGAGTCCACCCCTAAATACAAAATTACTGAGGCCATGCTCAAGCTGATGAGGAGCCACCTGTACTCTCCTTGTCTTGGAATCAATATTTTAGGAGGTTGGAGGATTTTGGGGATCATATTTGGGTGCCTTTCAAGGTCTCCGGAATGTTGCAAATGTGAAGCTGGATGGCAAGGAGACAGATAATTTACACTCCCCTCATTATATGGACCATGGCCTTTACCTTAACTTGCAAACTGCCAGAGGCTAGGATCCCTCTCTGTCATCTTCACTGAATCCCCCTTTAGAGCCTCCTGCAATAGTGTGGCTCCTTTGCAGTGGTGGTTTTCATGAAACATGCAGCATCAAGCACAATATTTATAGAGGTGGGCAGACGCCTCTGTTTCTTTGGGAATTCGTCACAGACCTGACGCAGTTGATTAGGTGGCAACCTGCTGAATTTTTATTTACTCGTTTGGAAGATTGTGCTGTTAACAATCTATTACCAAATACCTCTACATAACCATCAAGTATAATCCTGTTCCTCACCAGTTTGGGGGGGGGGGGGTAAGATATGCTGCTACTTTCCACCCAAGTACACCACTAGACAACATTTATGCTAGGTATTAACCTTACATTTTGTATTTAGGAATTTTGCTTATGTTGTACCTTTACATGCACTGTGGACACAAGCGGAAGAGGGGAGATTCCCAGGTAGAACATTTTTGCAGACTATTAGATATATATATATGTTTCCTCATAGTTTGTTCAGCTTTTGATTTAGCCTTCTGTTCACAGGAAGTCTTCCGGATCCCGGTGGAGCTGCTGTGGTTTTTGGACGAGCGCTGGACCTGCCCTGCCTCTTCTTCTCCTTCCCTTTCTCTTCTTCTCCTTCCCTTTTCTCCCCTCTTCCCCTTATCCACTGGCACCGCTTTGACCTTGTTGGGCGGACTAGTGGTGAAGGGAAGTTGGGATTTGTTCATCCGACTCTCACCTCCTGCCCCGCGGAGACCTCAGGTGAGCCTGACAGGTTCCTCCTGGGCCGCACACCAGTCCACCCCTGGGCGCCAATTTCGCAGGGTAGTGGTATTGGCCTGAGCCCAGGCCGCCGAAATATCTCGCTTGGCACAGCAACCGTCGTGCCCAGAAAGTGCTTGTCAGCTCTAGAGCCGTCCAATGCATCAAACACCGCCAGAAGAAGGTGCAGGCGATCGTGGGGAACCTGCCAACCCAGAGTCTGCGAAAGCTCAGATTCCACTCCCGACCAGAACTGGGCAAGGCCCGGACACAACCAGACCATGTGGTACAAATGAGCCGGAGCTTGGCCACATTGTGTGCAGTCCGGGGAGGGACGCAGTCCCGCCTTATGTAGGCGCACAGGAATGAGGTAGGCCATGTGGATATAGTAAAGTTGAATGAGACAGAGTTTAGAAGAGGTCGTAAGGGTTTTGGGAGCCATGAGGGCGTCGTGACAGTCAGCCTCTTCCAGGGGGCCCAACCATCCCTCCCAGCGGGTCCGCAGCGAGTCCAGGGTAGTGGGGCCATTGTTTTCCAATGTTTCTTATAATGGTGAGGGCTCAGCAGCTCCCACACCAATAAGGTTTTACAAAAACCATGCCAAAACAAGTCACGCATTGACAAAACCAAGATGCTAACAAGCAATGACAGACCCGACTGGCTTTGCCAATGCCGGTATATTTTTGTTCCCCATTATCTTATTAAAACTGGTTACACTGATTTTCCATTATGAATATCTATGGGAAATACTAGCATACATCAACACCTTTTACTAAATGATGCTGCAAAGAAATAGTACCTAAAATGTTACAATAGTTCAGCGAAATGTTGCATTTTTCTGTAAACATTTTATTTTGAAAGCAAAGAACCATCAATCTTGCTTTCAAGCTTCTGCAGATATTTGCATCTAACCAGAGAGCAGTCTGGGAGCATTACACATAGCCTCATATTGCTAAACATTGAAAACGTGTGTACACATTTTATACTGGAACCACTGTCAGTAGTGCAGTCTGAGCTTACAGCATTTACTTTAAGTGCTCACCCTATTAATAGAGGCTTTCCATTAATGAACCATAAAAAAAAAGTTGGAACAGCTTTAACAAATGGACACAAATATTACCTTAACTGCAGGCAATGTCTTTACCTGGTCCATAATGTGGTACTGCAAACTGGCAGCCAAAGGCTTTGTGCTGTAGGGGGTTGGGCCTACTTGTCCCAAGGACAAAATACATATGAAAACCTGTTGTCCTTGACCCCAAACAATATGTCTGGGCATCGGGCTATAGGAATTCCACATCCCTGAGAGAACAGGAATGTTACTCTTAGTTCTTTCTGGTCCGGATGACTGACAGCAATTTTGCCTCTCAGACTCTATCGCCTTCCTTAAAAAGGAAAAGCTTAATGTTGACAAATTCTATGATTCTGCTAACCTTGGCCACAGATGACTGAGTGGTGTTCTTGGGCATACAGGATGTGTACTTTCATGTGCACGTCCTGTAGTTCACTGGAAGTATCTCTGCTCTGTGTGTGTTCAGAGTGTTTAGAATTCATCTTCCTTCACTATGGCCTTACATTCTCCCCTTGGGTATTCTCCTCTAGGGTCTTTATGAAGATCTTGCAACTGGTAGTAGCACTTCTTCGCAGGTCAAAGATACATATATTCCTGTACCGTGACAACTGGTATATGAACGTGGACAAGACATGGCTAGCCAGACAGCAGTGTCATCACTGTCTACTCTGGGGTTCTCCATCAAGGAGGCCAAATCCATCGCTAACCTGTGCAGACAATTCCCTTTATCTGAACCACTCCCTACTTCACCTTGAATTTTTCTCATCCCCATGGCCATGTTGAGTCTGAAGGAATATAAACAAAGGGAGAGTAAGAAGATGAGGTAACCCGTTCCACTTATGAAAATAACAATCAACTAAGAATGAGCTTGCTACCATCCCAATGAGCAGTCACGAATGTCTTTCACTCATTTATCAGGCACACGATTAGGTTTCTTCAAAGAACCCTCACACACCAACCTAGTTGGTGGCATGCTTCATCATTGAGTTCCTACTCAAAATACCTAATGCATCTCTGGTGTGCTACAACGCCTGATTACAGTGGAGCTGTTCTTTTTTGTATGACATCGTGCATTTGTTAGTGAGTTAAAACTACCTCAAGGGAATCTGTCCCTTGGGAAATTTTAATTGTGAACCCCATGGGTAGGGTTAAAAACAGTGTAGGTGGATGTGAAGTGAGAAAATAATGGTTTCACATCCTAGTGTTAGGTCGACATGTTTCAGTCCATTATGCGTGCTGTATGAGTCAAAGTGACTTTCATCAGGCCCAAGCTGCTAGGGAAAAACTATTCAGTAGATGCATATACCCTAAGGTATGTGTATATGGTGTGGAGTAATTCGTAACTTACGATTTTCCCCAATCTTCTCATTGATCTTCAATTGCACTAAATTAGGGTGACATGGATCTTGACAGGGGGCAGTGCCTGTAGTCGCACATTCGTCAAGGCAGTCTGCTGTCATTGTATATTTTACCGCCCTGATCTAGATCCGAATGAGGACGGTTATCTATCATTACTGCTTCTATAGAACTAGGGAAAGGGAAAGGGCATTCTTGGTTCAGGCACCCATATAATGCATACCTACCTACCTAAAGCCTTTCGTTCCGTTTGTGTTGTAATGGGCATCAGATATTGAAAAGTTCAGGTCGCTCTCGTCTCACCTCCAAAAAACAATTTCTTAAAACCTTTGAAAATAGATATTTTGCACCAGTCTTTACTGGTACATTGGTACTGCTTTAGATACTCCAAAAACTGGCAGAAGAAGCGTGTACAGGGCCATTCCTACATTAAGTAAATAGTTTAGTTTGACGTCAGTGAAGGGTGTACAGAATGGTTCGGATAACATTACGTGGAAGAATAAATAATGGTGTAATATTGTGGGCCTGAAACTCCTAATGAACATGTTATGTTACTATGATTTGTAGAGCACATAGCTGCCCCAACAACGGGACTTCCCAGCCCTGGGCCCAGAAACCGGAAAAATAGCTGGAGGAACAGAAGGCTAGCGAGAGAGCTATGTTATGTCAATATGATTCTTTGAACATGAACATTATTTACCTCATGCAAGTTCGGAAGTGTTCTTTCCGGACTAGAGCACAATTTTATGTACAGTTTGCAGGTTTTGAGTTTTTTACACGAGTGCTACTGAACATTTGAAAGGGAGCTTGACTTATCGAGTAATTTTACTTCAAGGGGTAGGTTTGGCTAGAAAAGGTCCAAGGTGTAAATTAGTTATGCCTACCCCTTAAGTTTCTAAATTGAGATTTGAAATGTAAGTAATGATAGACGTACGAGATCATTTCTTGCCAATGTTGTTTTTTTTTTAGGACTGATCACCTGTATGCCTTCTTCATTCAATGGACTCCAGAGTTGTTCCCAGAAGATACTGGAGAATTTACCAGAGAGCCTGGGTTTGTAGTTGTAAAGAAAAATATCGAACCTGAAATGAGCGAGTGTGCAGCATTTGAATCTGCCGCAATCGTCTGGGAGGTAAGTTACTTTTAGAAATGGATCGGAAAGAGAAGCACAACACATGGATAAAATGAGGGGGTTCTTGTGAAATGTATTTTGTTATTCTTGTATAGCGTTTTGAATCATGTATGAGTTCTATAATAATGTGTGATTTAGTTGCGTTTTCCCACCTATGATTTCGCCATTTCATTGCTAACCTTTTATTCACCAAGGTCAACATTCTACTAATTAGTAATAGGTACAGTGCATGTGCAAGATAAACGTTCAAAGCACCCTTGTTTCCATTTTTTATTTCAAAATATATATAAATGCTGTAATTCAGACATACGTTTTGCCGTCTATATTTCCTTAATTTACTGACCTGTCGCGATCTTTTTTTTAAAGTTGTGCCAAGCTCAATGTTGCAGTTCTTTACAGGAAGTAGGACAGAGGGATTTGTGGTTGCTATCCCATGAGGAGGGCTGGTGGTGCTCTCTCAATGGTGCCCCTGCCTCTCGGATTGCCAGACGTTTTGCGTGGCATTTCTTCTGGCTAAGGAAAAGGACTGTACGCGTGTGATGTGACTGTGCAGTCCATGCTCTCCCATCAAACATGAACATTTGTGCTCTTTGAATGACTGACTCATAGCGCTATGTTTGAGGAGGGGGACCCAAATTGCCTCCTAGAGGTCTCCAGCGGAATGCTATACATCAACTCTCTCTAACTAGTGGCATGCCCTAGGTCACACTAGCAATGTGATTGACAGACAAGGGCATGCAACAGAAGGATGTGGGGATCGCCTGTTTTACAACAATGTCACTGCGTTGTGTCACACCATGTGTGGGGCAAGGTCTGCCATGCAGTGGAACACGGAGTAGAAGACAACCATTGGCGCGCAATGGTGAGGTGAAGTAGTCAAAGTTCGGGATACGGCCATCTCACGGCCCAAGATACTAGGTGAAGGATTATGGTCAGTTTGTTTTTCCTTTGGTATTGAATGCGAGTACATTGTGTTTTTTAAGGCTTTTGAGCTGAAGCTGAAGGGAGTTGTTATCTATTCAGATTTTGTATTCCATTAGGGCATTTTGTAGGTATCTCCAGCTGAGGAGTCGTACCACAACAGTTTGACGTTTATCTGTGTATTATCTATATATAAATGAGCCCAAACTTGTTTAGCCTTGAAAATGGCTAAACAAGTGGCTAAGTACATATTGACTAATACAGGTAAACAAGGGACCCTTGGATATTAACATGATGGGAAGTTGTCACTGTGAATAGCTTTTCAAGCAGAATGGAATGGTTCACAGTGTTGAATTCATTAGATAGATGTAACACTGCCATTAGTCATCCTGTTCCCTCATTTTTCAATCAGAAGGCATATTCCCAAAAACCCAGGGGAGTCATGTTTTAAGTACAAGTCTCATTTTGAGGGTGAGAATCAAAGGATAGCTTCCAGATGTTCGTGATGTTGAGTAAGAATGTTTCTCAGAATTTTTACTAGAACAGGCAAATAATGTGAGGAGTCTAAAATTAGATATTAAACTGGAGGGTCCATTTTTGTTTAAATAATGGTGTAATTATTCCACCTGCTCTCCGGTTTATGATCCTGTCTTCAACTGGGCTAGCAGTCTCTCTTGAATCAAACAATTTAATATGCGACAGTAAGATGCACTAAATTGGAGGCATAGTTCGTCAGTAAGTAGTAGAGGGACTGGATATTTTTGGAAATACATTAGTTTGAGTGATTTCAGCTTGGATTCAGTGTTTTGAGTGGGGGTGCAAAGTCATGGTCTGACTTGAGTGAATAAAAGGAAAGAGTCTTGACCCTCTAAGTGGTGCCCCTCCAATCCTGGACCCTTGGAGGTGGTGCTAAAGGTGCCCAGACAGCCCAAATCCAAAACTTGTGAATTAGAAATTGTTCTGCCAAAAAGTGCTTTCAGAAACAAATGGACTCTGGGAGCCACCTGCCTGCTCATCTGCCCAAGGTGCATCGTGGCCGCTCCCACTACATTCTCCTCTGCAGCAGCACATCATTTGAAGTGGCTCCTCACAGAATGGGTATCTGGCCTTGTAGATCCCGCATCGGCTACAGGCTGCAGCTTCACCCTACTGGAGATTTTCGACTTCCAAAAAAAGAGATTAACCCCGAACATAGAAATCTTTACCGTGACTTCGACCAACAGTTCCCCGATGACGACTCCTCCTTGGACACCACCAGTTGCCTTGCCCAGCTGAATTTTACCTTCGCAGACATTTTTCTTTAAAAATTCTTATAAGTCCAAATGTAAGCTAAGACTGGTCCCTGTCTACTTTATGTATCCAAACTGCACTCCATCGTGGTTGACTATAACTTTGGACTTTTAAAAAAAAAAAAAACATTTTTTATTGCTTTTATTTTTAAAACCTACATCTCCCACGAATGGTACAAAACAATTAGGTAGAAGTAAAAATGCACAACATACATCGGTAAAGGCATACAGACCAGTAAGCAGCAATGACCATGTTTACAAAAACACGCCTGTAGATCAACATTTTAAAACAGTCCCTGGGCAGCCTAATCCCTTCGTAGTCCCCGTCAAACAGCACTATGGGAGAACAGGTCGCCAGACCGAGACCAGGGCGGTGATGTGCATGGTTTTAGTGTTATATTTCTAAGATCAGTCCATTCCTTCCAAATGTTGTGGTGTTTCTTTGGGCACCCTCTAGCTAGACAAACCAGCTGCTCCAAGCCCTTGCAGTGGTCCAAACCCACAGCCCATGTCAACAGACGGAGCGTTCAGTGCCTTCCACGCCTGTGCACTATCTTGTTTGACAACCACTAATCCTAACCAGAGCAGTGCCCTGTGGTTGCGGTTTCCCTCGATGCCCTCCATGATATCGAGAATAATTAGTTTGGGGTCTCTCGGTACATCCCAGCCCAAAACCACTCAACTTTTTCCTTTGATCCGGTCTCTCGTGACTAGATGTCTGCGTTGTCGCTTTGATCTTTTAGGCACTATTTTGCACTTTAAACTTAAAAAAAAAATCATAACTCTGTTTTTTGGTCGTGTTGGTGTCCAATAATTTAATAAAACGTGCTCTTTTTCTGTATTTGTATGGGATTTTTCTTGTGTTGTGTTTTCACTTTAATACTTGTTAAGTGCTGCATACATTCTTTACACATTGCCTCGAAGTTAAGCCTCACTTTTTTTGTGCCAATCTATCATAGGGTTAAGCACAGGTTAATTTAGTGACTATGTGTTTTACCACGACAAGGAGTGTGGCAGTTGCTTGAGCAGGGTTTCACACCCCTCAACCAACAACCCAATTTCTCACAACATTAATTTGTGCATTAACACTGCTTACACTATACACTTGGCACCTGAAGGGAATTTGTATTTTGCATGTACTCCAACCATTGTTACTAAAGACACAAATTGTTTACTATTTAGTGCAGGCCCAATTCAGTACCCATCCAAGATTCTCACACATTTCTTCAGTACACCACTAAATAAATGCTACATTGCAACACATTCAGTAAGCTATTGTGCAGAAGTTGTATGTTCTGATGGATACATCTTCATGCAGATTCTTTACCTATAAGTATTCCTTCCAGGCTTCACACTAGTCTAGACGAACCTTTTCCAAGCAATAACTCTGCAGCACTGCCAGGCTACACTGCTGCAACTGTATCCTAAAGTTGAATCAGATTCCTGTTTTCCCACGCCTCATCGACATGGTCCAGATCTTTTTCTTGGTGGCTCACCATTGATGTACTCCGCTTTAAACAGCGACTAGGTAATCTGTTCTGCAGGTTTGGCAACTCATACTCTGATCCTCCTGACACCATGCTTTCTCTGGCTTCAGCTCTGGCACCTAAGTAGATACCGACTTAGCCACTGTCCCTCGTTTATTCGGACCTCCTTTGGCGCAGATTCTAAAGGTGGCGATGCCACCCATGGAGCCAATAGGAGAAATTTATATCTGTATGGCAAAGGAAAAAAGTTGGGGGCAACTTGAGCATTGAACTAGTAAATTACCTTTTTCCAAAACCCAAGGGTTTACCCATTTAGAGGAGATTTCAGGTTTGTAATCAGTTGCCTTAGCTATGGATGATGAGGACTATGACAGGACAGAGGATAACGACTCAGAAGCTGACCTCCTCCTTATAATTATAATGGCAGTCTACAGTGGCCTACTTTTGTCTACAGAAGGGGTTATTTCCTACCCATATGGCCCTTCCTCTGAGGATGTTTCTTCTTTCACAACAATTGTTCAGAAGGTGATGGAGATCTTCAAAATGATTTTACTTTCTGTGGATATAAAGTTCAACGTTCTGATGTAAACTTTGCAACCTTCCATAGTTTCTGCAGAGCTCTTGCTGCATTGGAGCAAGGCTTTCCTAGACCCTAAAATCACTGCGTGGGAGATACCCTTTTTAAGGTCAGTAGTCCATAGGCAGAACCCCATGTGCAATAGGCCGAATCTGGTTGATCCATACTTTATTCTTCCCAATGCTTAGTTTTCTTATTCTTTTTTTTTTTAAATTGCGCGCCAGTATTCCAGTGTGTCTGACTTGAGCTTTGACCCCAGTCCTGCAGGTATTGCATCTGCTATTGCCTCCTGGCCTTATGCATCCTGTAGTGGCTTCATGCCAGATGGCAGTTGAAGGCCCGCCCTCCAGTGGTGCCTGACAAGGCAGTGGTTTCAACATTAAGGGAGCTTTTTAGCACTACGGGTACAGATCTTCTAACTGATGCATTAAGAGCTGTGCTTGTGGATGGACCCCATCAGCCTCCTAAGCCGTCACCAATTTGCTCCCTGCAGGCTGAAGCAACTTTCGTTTCTGATGCCTCATCACTGCGCTGGGGTGACTATTTGTTCACCAGGATGGAATGGGGCCTATGGCCTGTGTCTCAACAGTGCCTGCACATAAATGTGCTCCCGCTGTGAGTAATCCATCTTGCCTTAAAGGCCTTTCTCACTTCCATCTTAGGGGGCAATGTCCAAGTTCTTTCGGGCAACACTACACACCGTCAATTATATCATTCATTAGGGTGGTACGGGACCTATGTTGGAAGGTGATTGGCTATGGCAGTTGCAGTGATGTTGAGTCTTCCCAGAGGCACTTGGCAGGCTCTTGCATTATGAATGTGGATGCTCTGTCTCCTCTCATTAGAAGCTTGGGGAGAATAGGATATTATGGGCAAAGCTGCAGACTTTGAACTGGGGAACCAGGTTTGAGTCCTGGCGTTGGCTAAACATCCTGTGATTCCAGGTAACTTACTTCACCTCCCAGTGCCTACAAAAAGAAAATTAATAGGACTCTTTCAAATGTAACTTTCAAAAAAGAAGGGTGAGAGCTACACTCCAATGTGACTGAGATGATTTTCTCCATATTGGGATTTCTATTTGTTGATCTCTTTGCCACAGCTCAGAACAGTAAGAACCTTCAGTTATATGTAAATCACTTCCTGCTAGATTGTTATCTTGGTGATGCCTTCAAGATCTGCTGATATCCGGGCCTTGTGTATATATTTCCACAGATCTTCTGCTCATATCCAGATAACTGAGGAAAGTGCTAGAAGACTGGAGCAAGTCTTTCTCATCTATCCAGGCCGGGTGGGAGTGTGGTTTAGTGCCCTGGCCTGCTGGCACTAAACATTCACCAAACTTTTCCCCTTCTGCACAGAAATCTGCTCTTGCAGCAGTATGGTCCTTTACCCCAATATCCAGGCACTGCGACTGCAGGCATGGAGATTTAGTGGTGCCATCTAGAATACCTTTACCTTCCTGCTTGTCACTTTTGCTCCAGCCACCCTGCAAGCCCTCATCCCTGGCAGTAGTATGCACCATGACATCACAAAGACCCAGCACCACAGTAACCTGCCTGGCCAGTCACTTGAGCATAAGGGACTGATGTAAGAGCTAGAGCAGAAGAAAAGTTAGGTGAAGACAATGAAGCGAAGAAAAAAACAAGAACAAAATGCAGGACTGGTAATATTGATCATTTATACACCCCCAGCACAAACAAGAGTGTCTTCTGAATAATAGATGTTGTAACATAACACAGTGGTCCTCATTCCAGTTGCCCAAGAAGGATGAAACGTCTAGCTGTTTTTTATTGAACTTAGTGTGTGATCCTTATGTCTCTAGATCTGAGACTGATGCATAGTACTGATCTTTCAGTCGAAACATTGGCCAAAGAAACTGGACCTACTCTTTCAGTTAGCTTCCAAAAGCTAATTTCTCTATATGGATCATACAACAGGAGGCATCTTAAGGTTTCCTTCACATCAGAGTGCATCAATGTTAGTGACCCAAAGGTGTCTTTATGTAAGGAAGAATAGGATAAAATGTCTTTGTAATTCACACACAATAAATTGTTGCAGTCTGCCACATTAAATATCCTGAAAGACTACATCTTTGATAATGGTTTCTGAAACTTTAAAGGTTATTGTGTTGACCCACGTGTGCTTTCCAGGACATGGGATAGTGTTTCTTAAAGGCCTGTTCTAAGTTTCTAGGATTATCTCTTGTCTACAGTACTTTCTGGTTAAGTTCCATGGTCCCTTGCTACAGTGACATTGTTGCACTGTGTCATACATAATATTCTTTTTAAATTGTCCTATGTGCCTTACAATTGAACATATTTTGCTCTGTTTTCCTGATGTAGCACCCAAATTTAAAGATACATGTCAGGAAATTAAGCAACAGGTACTATAGCCTGAGTCCCCCCCCCCTATGAGGTTGTTACATTTACCTGGTTGAAGGGTTACTCTGAAGGTTTACTTTGTGAGACTTGTCCAGTTTACAATTTGCTATAGTAGCATATCAGGGAGGTAAATGCATTCTTAATAGTATATGAATTCAGAGTTTTGAAATACTGATATTGGATGCAATACATACAGTGACTAAAATAAAGAAAAAAACAAATGTTATGCCCTTTGCCTATAAAAGGAAATGATACATTGATTTTCATGCTTGCACATTGATGTTGCATACTGTGAATGTTTGGCTTACCACTTTAAAAAAGCATGTTTTGTTGGATGATTCGGCTATTCTCCATTTGTACACTCAGCAGTGTTTGTTATGATAATACTTTTGTTGTACTCCAGGCCAGGACAGACATCAATATCTGTGGTAAACATATCTTTGTGCACTATTCTTTATAGAGTTAGAACGTGTGATGTCATTTTCATTGTCTCATCACTTTCGAATTGTTTTATGTAATGTGGAACTTGCTGAGGTATGAGCTTGGGTTTGAATGTCAGAGAAGCGGTTGGAGCTGACCTGACAGGACGCCTGAGCTTGTGCACCAGTGGGTCCTTCTTTGGCACTGGAATAAAAGAGTACTTTTCTACCTACGACTCCTCCCTCTTCTTTACAATGGCGATGAGTTGAAGTTGTGCCGACTCGTTGTGCCGAGTTTTGAATGCGGTCTACTTTCTGATGAAGATATAACCCTGCGCTTACTTGGATACTCCTGCTACTCTACGTGAATATTTCCGATTTATTGAGAGTTACTGCAATGCTGTCTTTGTCCTGGAAACTTGAGGTACTGTTTAATTTCTGATTAATACGGAGAGCCGCTCTCGCTCGTGTCTTTGCTCGCGCTTGATTACGCGCTCCGAGCTCTTCACGCAAGAAGGTTTGTGACGTGTTCCTGACGATTGTTGCTAGGTGAGCAGATAACAATCCCTCTAGCAACGATCACATGTCACATTGAAAGGACGCTTTTTACGTGCACACGCAACGTGGCGGCCATTTTGGGTGCAATTTTCAACATCTTACGGGAAAACCGCTGATTTAAGAGCTGTTTAAGTACTGCATATCTAAACGTTCGTTTCCTTTTGATGTCATTGGCAATTTTGCAAATTCAGTGATTCGCACACTTTCTCCTATTATAAACGAGGAAGGGAATTTATATTTTAAACATCATTTTATTACTACCTTTCACATCGTGTTTATTGGGTCCTACTTTAAAAGTGGTATTTACAAAAAAAAAATCTACAACAGTGATATGCACACTGTTCTAGTTTAAAGGTGCATATCTTCAAAAGATCTCTTCAACAGTGATATGCACACTGCTCTAATTTAAAGGTGCATATTTACAAAATATCTCTACAACAGTGATATGCACACTTGTCTACTTACCTAATACTTACCTTCATTTTTTATTTTGTTCATTATTTATTTATTTACTGAACTTTATTTTTTTCTTTCTTTACTTCAAAGTTCGATATGGCTTCTAATCAAATTTGTAACCAACCCATTTTTAGAAATACCAGGAAAACCTAAATTGCGATGGAAGAAGTGGTTTGAAACTTTTGAAAACTACATAGTGGTCATTGATGGCACACAATTTTCAGCTGAAAGAAAGAATGCCATTTTAGTTTTTTTTTTTTTCAAACTTTATTTTTCGTTTTAAAACAAACAATCTTAGTTCTCCCCCCTCCCCCCGACATCAGAGAAAAGCAGTACATACAGGTCCAATCAGAAAACATATACGTATGTAGTACCTTAGAGTGAGACAGGTCACCGGCTATAACGTGAGGGTATCCGGTCCAGCCCCGCTCAGTGCCGTACAGGAGCAGCCTAGCCTTCATTTCCTCCCCCCTCCCCCTCAGAAGTTAGCGGGGAATACAACTCTCCACTCGTTCCCTCCGACTCACTCTGCGACGATTGCCCCTCCCCCGCCATCCTTCCATACACAGAACTCGCCACGCCAGAAGGTCCTCCTGCAATTTTTCGTCCCTCCTAGAACACTGCATATGTGTTTCTTCCACCAGCGTCCATTCCCTCACATCCCTGAGCCACGTATCAAGCTCCGGGGCCTTCCGTCCCATCCAGGTAATCGCGACCCTACGCCTCGCCAAAACCAGCATTAACTGCAGCAATTTATAGGATAGTTTCCGTTTCCTCGGCTTGGGAACCAGGGCTAACAGGCAGTGTAGGGGTGTCCGTTGGATTCGGAGGCCAGTGTCGGCCGCGATGCGGCCTACCACTCCTACCCAGAACCTCTCTACCAGCGGGCAGTCCCAGGCCAGGTGTAAAAATCCCGCCCCTGCTGCGCCGCACCGAGGGCAGTCGTCCCCCCTGCCCTTTTCCAAATCTACTCAGCGCCTTCGGAGTAAGGTAGGTGCGGTGCATAAAGTTAAAATGGGTGAGCTTAAACCGCGCGTTACAGGATACTCTCCTCGTCAAGGCTCCGATTCGCGTTCGTTGCCCTCGATCTAATGGCTCTCCCAAGTCCGCTTCCCAGGCCGCCCACGCCGGAGGCTCCGGGGGAGCCGAATCGCGTTTCATTGCCGCATATAACAATGCAATCAATCTGCGGCCCCGGCCGCACGTCAGGATGACATTAAGGGTCTGAGTCATCGGGGGCATCTCCGGGCACTGCGGCCAGACCGAACGCACCACCGCACGCAGTCCTTGATAATGTAGGTATTGTCCCCCACTAAGACCATAAAATTCCTCCGCTTGCTCGAATGACTGGAAGGTCTCCGAGGGGTACAGGTCTGCCAACACTTCACAACCCCCCTCTCTCCATTCCCGGTATGACACCTGGCGTTCTGGTTCCACCATGGGGGCCAGTATCCAAATTGGTAGATCCCTATGGAAGGGAACCGCACCCAAGACCCGCTCGACAAACCGCTGCCATACCCGTGCCGTATGTGTCACCACGTAGGGCAACGCAGCGTCCGCCCCCTACCCCCGCATCAAAGCCAATTGAAGGTCCCTCATCGTAGCCCTACCCGCCAGTAATCGCGTCTCCCTCACATCTGTGTCTGCAAACCAGCTGGCTGCTGGGAGGAGCTGCGCTGCATAATAATATAAATCGAAGCGTGGGGCTTCCAATCCCCCTTCCTCATAGGCGCGCACGACCGTCCTGAGGGCCACCCTGCTGCGTCCCCCCGCCCAAAGCAGGGAGGTCAGCAGTGAATTGAGGGTCCGGAAAACCCTAGGAGGGAGAGGGCATAGCGTATTCTGAAGGACGTACAAAGTCCGTGGCAGCATTACCATCTTGGCTACAGCCAAGCGTCCCATCAGGGAAAGCGGCAGGGCGTTCCAAAACGTCACAGACTGCCGAAGTGAGGCAATTACCCGATCTATATTCCGTGCGAGCGCCAATCCCTCCGTGGCGGCCACCTGAATACCCAAATACCGGAAACTTGCTTGTTCCCAGCGCAACCCCAGCACCGGCAGGTCCTCGTAGGGCGTTTCATCAAAGCCCGAAAGCGGGAATATAAGAGATTTACTTCGGTTAATTCTCAGACCCGACGCCTCCCCAAAACGGTCCAGGTGGTGCAGCAAGACTGGAAGTGCCTCTGTCGGTGCCCTCAAATAAAACAAGGCATCATCTGCATAGAGCGATATTACATTATGCGTATCCCCCACCTGGATTCCCCATTGCTCCATTTCCGCCCGGATCGTGACAGCGAACGGCTCCATCGCCAGCGCGAAAAGTAGCGGCGAGAGGGGGCATCCCTGTCTCGTGCCCCGTCCCAGCCGCCACTCCTCCGATCTCGCAGCACCCAGGCGCACCCTTGCCCTCGGAGCGCTATATAAGATCTGTATCCACCGACGAAAGTTGGGCCCTAGGCCCACCCTCCGAAGGACCTCCTGTAAGTACGCCCAATCCACGGTGTCAAACGCCTTGGCGAGATCAATAGAGACCAACACCGTCCGTTCTTCCCGACTTCTCACTTCATGCTGAATGTGGTTCAGGCGTCTAAGATTCATTGCCATATTCCTTCCCGGGATAAACCCACATTGGTACTGGTGCACTAAATGCCCCATATGGGGAGCCAGCCTGGTGGCCAACAATTTCGTTAGGATTTTGACGTCCGTATTCAACATGGTGATCGGGCGGTAGGACGACGGGTCATACTTATCACCCCCTGGTTTGAGGATCATACAAATTTCACCCTGGGCCATGGTCCGTGGGAGGTCCCCCCTCTCCAACGCCGCATGGAACACCTGCAACAGGAGCGGGGCCAGCTCATCCGTGAACTCTTGATAAAACTCTGATGGAAAACCATCACTGCCGGGCGATTTAGCACGCGGCAAACGGGCCAGCGCTCCGCGGACCTCCGCCAATGACAAGCCCTCCTCCAAACCTTCCCGATCCGAGTCTGCCAGGGTCGGCATACTCAGCCCTTGTAAATATGGCAAGTATTGGGCCTCCGAGATATCTGGGGCCGCCTCGTACACCCGCCGCAAATGAGTTTGGAGTACCCCCAGTAGCTCCTGCTCCGAGTATACCACGCGTCTGGTGGAATCCCGCAGGGCCACTATACGCTCGGGAGCCTGCTCTCTCCGCAGGATCCATGCCAGCAGCCGTCCCGATTTATCCCCCTCTCTGTGGAGGCGCTGCCTATATTGGCCCAGAGTGAATTTGTCCAACCTATCTAAGGTGTCCTGCACCCGTGCCCGGGCCTCCCTTTCCTCCTGCTGTTGCGCCGCATCAGGGTCCCCCACCCTCTGGATCTGTTGGAGGAACTCCTCCTCTTTTTTATAAATCCCGGAGAAGCTGTTTCCGGACCCCATAGGTGAGCCCCATACATGCGCCCCTCACAACTGCCTTTAGGGTTTCCCACTTTGTGTCCACTGCCAGGTCTCCCGCTCCCCAATTGAGGGCCACATAGTCCCCTATGGCTGCCGCCACGCACGCCCTCCCCACCTGATCCCGGAGGAGGTCCGCCGGCATCCTCCAAGTACGAAGATGGACCACCGAGGGTCCCCACTGGACCACGCATGCCACTGGCGAGTGATACGATAAAAAGCGAGCCAGGTGTGTGACCTCCACTGACATACCCCGCCTCTCATACGTTACCAAGACCCGATCCAACCGACTATAGGTGTTAAGCGTGGGAGAAAAGCAGGTGAACACCTTCTGTGTGGGGTTCTTTTGGCGCCAAACATCCACCACCCCTATGTTTGCCATCACCCTTTTGAGTTGGTCAGTCATACGTGGTTTCGTCCCCTCCCGAGGGGGCGCCCTGTCCAGTACCGGATCCAGGACACAATTGAAATCTCCACACCAGAGTATCAGGGTCCCCAGATCGTAAGTCAAAACGTCCTGCAAGGCCCTAAAAAATGCGGGGTCATCTATATTGGGCGCATAGGAATTTAAAATGACTATGTCCCTGCCATCCAATCGCGCCCGGAGGAGCAGGTATCGGCCTTCGATGTCCGCCTCCATATATTGGATGGCGAACGGCACCCCCGGTGCCACCCAAATCAGGACCCCTCTGGCGTAGGTAGAGAAGGACGCATGAAACAGCTGTCCCCGCCATTTTTTCCCCAACTTCTGCGCCCCTTCATCCATTAAGTGGGTCTCCTGTAGGCACGCTATCGATACTTTGTGCCGTCGGATGAGGAAGAGGACCCTGTATCTCTTTGTGCACGTGCCGAGCCCCCTCACATTCCAGCTCAAAAACTTATATCCCATGATCTCTTAATCACTCCACCCCGCCTCGGCCAACCTGTCCCGACGGATCCCCACTCCGGTACCTGACCTGCAATCCAACTGATGCCATCAACGTTCCCCATCAACATCCCCCCCAACAATGCCCCCCTCCCCCCACCCACGAGCACTATGTCAGCAACAACCAAACATGCCCACATGCCCTTTACCCGCTGGTGCCAGGACGTGCACAGCCACCCCATTCACACACCCAAACTATTGCCCCTCACTCAAACTACTATTCCCCCACCCCGACCCCCGTTCTGACCCAGTTACCGACCATGCATACCAGGCGCAACCTGACCGAATCTCCCCTATACACCCAGTCCCCCCACCGAACTCACTCCCACCCCCTTGCTCAAATTCCACATGAACGGCAAATCCCTCTCGGGTCCATGTCTCAGCCCCACACCTCCTATGACAGGCACCTCAACCCCGGGCAGTGTCTTGTCCCATCCCAGACTCTCCAAGCCTGGACACCATGTCGCTTCAAGAGGGCTCCCCCCGGCCAGGAGTCCCAACCCCCACAGTTTCCGGGATCGCCAAGGTTGCGGCCAAGACCTCTCCCTCCGAGGCCGGCAGCGTGTCCAGGACTAAAATGTCTTCGGGGCCCGCCGGACGCACTGCGGAAGGCTCCGGCCCCTCCTCTGCTCCCGCCTGTCCCAACTGCAGAGCCCCGTCAGCTCCCACTGTAACTCTGCCACCATCCTGGCCTGCCACCAGCCCCGCCGAATACCTGCGCCTGTTGGGACGTTTCCTCGGTGGCCGCATTCCCCATGCCCCACGGGGGCCTCTCCCCGCTCCCGACGGGACATCTTCTCCCCGGGCCTCCAACCAGTCCCAAACCTCTCCCGGGGTCTCGAAGAAGTGAGCCTTCCCCTGACACAGTACCTTCAGTTTGGCGGGATAGAGCAGCATGTATTGCAGGTTCATCACCCGTAGTTTCTGTTTAACCCCCAGGAATGACTTTCGTTGCTCCTGCACCTGCTGTGTATAGTCCGGGTAAATGGAGATCCTGCTGTTCTCATATGTAAGATTCGCCACCTCCCTCGCCGCCTTTAGAATACAGTCCCTGTCGCGGTAATTAAGGATTTTGGCGATGATGGCCCGTGGAGGGGCCCCCGGTCTTGGCGGTGGCACCAGTGCCCTGTGTGCCCTCTCTATAACGAAAACCTCCGACAGCCCCCTCGGGCACAGACTCGTACGAATCCAGCGTTCTAGGAACCGCTCGCGTTCCCTTCCTCTGCCCGTTCCGGTACACCAATGACCCTGATGTTACTGCGGCGTGCCCTCCCTTCCGCATCTTCCGCCCTCCATTCCAGGGCACCTGTCGTAGCCCTGAGTTGCGCAACTGTCTGTGTGAGGGTCGTCACCTCTCCCTTTAGTTGCTCTATGTTCCCTTCTGCATGGGCCACTTTATCCGCTACTTTCCGGAGGTCTGTCCTGAGCAAATTCACATCTATGGAGACCGTTTCGATTTGTCGCTCCAGCGCCGAGTGGGATCCCTGTATTGCTTTTAGCAGCTCCGCTCTGGAGTGCTCCACGGGGTCGTCCTCTGCCCCGCCCAGGCCCATCTGCCGTGTGAGCCGCTGGGATGGCAGTCTCTGTGTGGTATATTGCGTGATCGTATTCGGTTGCGTCGAGCGAGACATCTTACCTCTCGTCATCCCCGATGCCTCCTGTAGCGCCCAAGGCCGTTGTGAGGCCGTGCAGGGGTCCGAAGTCGTTACGCTCTCCCAACCGTGTGAGGTGCTCAGGCAAGGTCTGATGGCTTATGTCCCCGGGGGTTGCACAGACTCCCCCCCACCTCCACTCCCGGGAGTCACTGCCCGAGCCCAGCGGCCGTTCCTTCATCCATCACTTCCGCGGCGGCAACCGGGTGGCAGGCCAAATATCCGGAGCAGGCCCTCTCCCGGCACCACGCTGCGTGCTCCGCCGCTCACTGCTAGGCCCCACTCCCCCCGCAGCGGCCAAGTCTCTCACTTCCGAGGCACCAATGCCCTCCCAGCCGGTCCAGGCGCCGCCGGCCAGTCCCCACTAGGCCTCTCAGATCTGGGGCAGACGTAGGATTATTCCGTGCGTTCCGGTGAGAGCACGGCTCAGGGGAACCTCCAGCTGCCCCACAGCGAGGCCATCCCCAGTCCCCTCCGCAGCTCTGCACCGCAGGACCCCCCCGGCGTGACGGGTCCGGGCTCTCGCCACCAAGTGCAGGCGCCAGGTACTCCCACGCAGCAATGGAGCCGTCCTCACTTCTTCTCCGGTCGGCCTGTCAGCCCCTCCATGCCGTCTCCTGCCGCATACACAGGCTCCTGTCCACGGGCCTCCCCGCCAACCTCCTCACCAGGCTGCCGTACCCGCTATGGTGGTGGGCCGGATCCGACACGCCAGCCGTCTCGCCTCACTCCACCACGTTCTCAGGCCAGCCGGAGGCCCCCCGTGCGCCCGTCCCGGCCTCCCGCAGCGTCCCGAGGGTGAGCCTCCTTCCAGCCAAGGCGGCGGCGCCTTCTCCTCGGGATCTCCGCCGTGGTTTGCGGTCCCGCCTTCCCCGGCGTCCAGGAGTAGGCCTCAGACCCCGGCCTCTCGTCGTCCCGTACCCAGGCTAGGAAGTGCAGGGTCCGTTCTCGGGCGTCCCCGCTAGTTGCTCGTGCAGGCTCCTGACCGCGCGCCTCTCTTCCACTCTCTGCACCAGGATGTCGCCCTCGTCAAGGAGGTAGGCCGGGTCCGACCCGCCAACCTCCCCGCCACACTCCGCCATTCTCTTTAGTTAACTTGGCACTGCTGCTATTGACATTTTTAAAAACCTTATACCCATAGCGCCACCAAGTGACGGAGGAGATGGTTGGAATGTTTTTAAGGAAGCTGTAGCAAGACTTGAGAAACAATTTGAAGATGAATCTAATGTGATGATTGAGAGACATGCCTTTCATGAAAGGAAACAACTAGCTGATGAGACTGTTGAAGAATATGTTGCAGCCTTGAGGGTTTTAGCGGCAAATTGTGAATTTGGGGCAAATGTGGACTTCTGCCATTAGAGATCAATTTGTATTTAATTGTGAATCAAAAAAAATAGAAGAAAGGCTTCTTGCATGTCGTAATTCTACGTTGGCTGAAGTTATAGATTTAGCCAAAGGCATTGAAAGATCTATTGAATCTTCAAAAATTATTTCAGCTGAAGAAATGAAAAGTACTAACAGTGCTTCTATTTGTACTGTTCAATCTCATCATAAGAGTTATGTAAAAACAAGTAGAGATTACAATTTGAGCTGTTATAGGTGTGGATCCAAGTCACACTTGGCAAACGCTCATGATTGTCCTGCCCTTAAAAGAAAATGTACTAAATGTGGTAAAATTGGGCATTTTTCGTCAGTATGCAAAGCACCCAAGGAAATTCTAGTACTAGTGTGAATAATATTTCAAATGTTGAGCAGTATATGCAAAATTTACTTCTTACCATTTATGATTCATTTGATGGTTTTATCAATAATCTTACTGTTCCTTTTAAGGCTCCTCTGGGAACTGTTTTAGTTGGTAAGGTAGCTTTCGAAGCCATGGCTGATTCAGGTTCACCGGTGACCATTTTGTCTGATGTTTTCTTTAAAGAGAATTGGGTGGGTGTCAATCTCACTGTTTCTGATATTAATCCTAAAGCTTTCGGCAATTTTGATATTCAAATACTAGGCTTCTTTGAAGATACCTTGGAATTTGAAAGCCGCAAAATATTGACTAAGATTTATGTGGCTATTGATGGTAAAATCATTGTTGGGTGGTATGATTTAGGTAAGTTGGGTGTAATTATATGTCCAGGGTCTGATCGTCCTATCCAGCTGAGGGATATCCTCATTAATGATATTTCTTTAGAGAAGTCTTCTCTGGATACTATTTTTAATAAGTACAAAAGTGTGTTTTTGGATGTGGTTGGTCAAGTGAAAGGTGACACACACAAAATAAAACTAAAAAAAGGAGCTCTACCCATTCAACATAAGGTGCGCATGGTGCCCTTAGGTGTTAGAGATAAACTTAAATCGCATCTAGACTCTTTGTGTGCTGAGGGCATTATTGAGTCCACTGACTGTTCTGAGTGGGTTTCTGCAATCGTTATTGCTCTTAAAAAAAAAATCAAGATCTCAGGTTATGTGTGGACCGTAGGTCACTCAACAAAAACATTGTTGTTGATACATATCCTTTACCAAGGATTCAAGAAATGTTATCTGCTGTAAATGGTGCAAAATATTTTTCGATAATAGATTTGAAATCTGCTTATCATCAGGTAGTCCTTGATGAATCCTCAAAAGATCTTGTGGCTTTTATTACTCCATTTGGTGTTTATAGATTTTTGAGAATGCCGTTTGGGCTGGCCTCAGCGGCCATCGTTTTCCAGAAAGTTTATTTCAAGGTTTAAAAGGAGTGCAGTCTTTTCAAGACGATATTTTAATTTTTGCTAAGACTGGTGAACAGCACAATTCCATTTTAGAGAAAGTTTTGCAAATCTTAGACAGCAAAGGTATGACTGTGAGCAGGGACAAATGTAAATTTATGGTTGATGAAATCAATTATTTGGGTCACAGAATTACCCCTGATGGTATTTTTCCTAAAGATGATCTCATCAATACTTTGGAGAAAGCAAGCTAACCACAAGATAAAGATTCTTTACGTTCTTTTCTTGGGTTGAGTGAGTACTATGCCAAGTTTGTAAAGGGTTATGCTCTGGTTGTTGAGCCCCTTAGACAACTCCTCAAAAAAGGTTCAAATTTCATTTGGACAGATATCCATGATGAAGCTTTTAGAAATGTAATTAAGCTTATTGCCAAAGCACCAGGTCTTAACACTTTTGATCCTCAAGGTAAATCTTACATTACTGTTGATGCTAGTGCTATAGGATTAGGTGCTGTGTTCACACAGATTGTTGATGGTAAAGAAAGAGTCATTTCATTTATTTCAAGAAGTATAAGGGGTGCAGAAGTACATTATAGCACTATCGAAAAGGAGGCTCTAGCCTGTGTGTGGGCTGTAGAGAAGTTAAAAATAATTCTTTGGGGAAGACCTTTTGTTCTTGTCACGGACCATAAACCACTTGTTTATATGATGGATGGTGTCAGGAGTGGAAAAGCTTCATCCAGGTTGGTCAGGCTAATTGCTAGATTGCAGGAGTTTAATTTTGAAATCCAACATATTCCTGGTGGAAAAAACTTTACAGCTGACTGTTTATCTAGACTGCCACCGGCTATTGAATCAGGAGATGTGATTATTGATCAGCATGAATGTGTTGTTGCATTAGTAGATGCTGTTGATTCATGTAATCTAGCGGTTTCTGAAAAGGAGTGGAATGAATATGCAGCCATGTATACCATTTTGTCTAAAGTTAAGCATTTTGTGATGAATGGGTGGCCATCGTGCAAGAACTTAGAAATTCCTCTCAGGAGCTATGCACAAGTTGCTAGTGAACTGAGCATTGAGAATGAAATGTTATTGAGGCAGGATTTGTTTGTACCACCGGTTGGTGTTAGGAATAAACTTATTCAATTAGCCCATTCTGGACATCCTAGGATATCTGGAACCAAGAAATTGCTTATAATACACTACTGGTGGCCCGGCATGGATGCATGTGTTGAAAGTTTTGTGGACAAATGTTCTATTTGTGTCAAATCAGATAAACACTGGAAAGTTTCTACAGAACCTTTGTCAATCCGAGATGCTCCCATGGGTCCCTGGGAAAAACTCTCTATTGATTTTTTGGGGCCGTATGAATGTTTCGGTAAAGAAAAAAGATTTTTAATTGTACTTATTGAAGATTTTTTAAAGTGGCTATACTACACCTTTGTGGAACATCCTGTAACTGATGAGGTTATCTCTTTTCTGTAACATGTTTTCAGGATTGAAGGGGCACCTGTCTCTATTTTGTCTGATAATGGCGTGCAATTCGTTTCAAATAAGATGCAAAGCTTTTTGAGGAAGTTTAATGTACGTGCTGAAAGAGCACCACTTTACAGTCCTCGTTCAAATGACCAAATTGAGAGGGCTAACCGATTTATAAAATACGGTATCCAAGCTGCTTTGGAAAGCAATCTTGATGTATTTGAGCTCCTTAAAGAAAAAATTTGGAGTTATCATATAACTCCTAATACATGCACAGGAGTTTCTCCATATTTTTTAATGAGAGGCAGACAAGCAAGATCTTTGATAATGCCTTTCTTTAAAACGAATATTCAGAGTGGTACTTTTGAGTCTTCTATCATTAAAGCTAGAGACATCATTACGGATTCTCGAATCTATGGGAAATCTTATCATGACAATTATCATAATTCTAGAAGCAAAAATGTAAAGGTGGGTGATTGGGTGCGCATCATTAAACCTACTTTGACACGTAAGGGATCATCTAAATTTACGGTTCCTGTTAAGGTTGAAAAAGTCACTGATTCCACTGTTTTGTTGATGGGCAAAGGGTGGTGGAGCAAAAGTTCCATTGTTGTTCTCAAACCAGGTCAAGAATCTTTTTTGGGAAAAATGGGGGATGGGGATGGGGGTAATGTTTGGTTTGATGAATTTTGCTCTGAAGAATCTGTTCCTTCAGGTAATTCTTGTGATCCTGATTCTCTTCATTCTGACGTTAATGTTAATAGTGATTCTTCCACTCATGATGACTCTGTTGTGCAGAAGAGGTGTACCAGACTTCCCAAGAAATTAGATGATTATATTCTGGAGTAACTTTTGTTTATTTTGTTGTGAAAAGATACATGGGGTAAACATATCTTTGTGCACTATTCTTTATAGAGTTAGAACGTGTGATGTCATTTTCATTGTCTCAT
Source organism: Triturus cristatus (assembly GCF_964204655.1). NCBI lineage: Eukaryota > Metazoa > Chordata > Amphibia > Caudata > Salamandridae > Triturus > Triturus cristatus. The sequence continues at coordinate 386,930,210 of NC_140587.1, read as the reverse complement.
CACTTTCCAATTGTTTTATGTAATATGGAACTTTCTGAGGTATGAGCTTGGGTTTGAATGTCAGCGAAGCGGTTGGAGCTGACCTGATAGGGCGCCTGAGCTTGTGCACCAGTGGGTCCTTCTTTGGCACTGGAATAAAAGAGTACTTTTCTACCTACGACTCCGCCCTCTTCTTTACAATATCCTACTGGGCTTCTCAACCAAATCCTTGTGGTCTTCTCAACCAATCGATTTTATCCACACTCAGTGTGGGAGGGTATGCTCAGACGTGAGTCCCTTGCTCATTGCACCATCAGGATTCAGGCAAGCCGGGCCGACAAAGGCTGTGATGCCAGAAACCGGTCCCCGGAAGCTTGTTTCCTTCCCAGTATAAGAATTGGCTTGGTAGTTTGGTTTGCCCTGTTCCCATCATGCACTGGGACAGGTACAGACTAATTTGCATGTAGCCGGGTTCTGAGCTGGGATGGTGCAGTGAGCTAAAAAACGGTGATTGATTAAAACCATGATCTCTTGACTTGGTAAGAGTATTCTGCATCATTCAGAAACTCTGTCCATCACCACCACCCCCTTTTTCCCAAATCGGTCTTCTCAACCAAGCCATGAAATGCCACGACACTGCACCCTTGAAATACAAGATGAACCTCCAGCGAGTTCAGATGTAAATTAAGGCTGACAGGGTAGCTCTTCAAGCATCCACTTCTACCCTGGTAGAAAAAAGCTCCAGGAACCTAAAAATGTATAACTTACTGCAATACTTGGTCATGGAAAATATACCAAGCAAATCTGTACCACTCATATCGAGACCCAAATTAACTTCAAGCGCACTCGAAATGTGTCTCAAGAACCAAAGACAAATTAAAGAGCCAAACCTAATTCATATCAGGACTTCCCAAAGAGGCACACACGATGGGCAGCTTAATGAGAACACTAAACTGTGTGGGCCATTGCTATAGAGCTGCAGTTGTCCATAGCACCGTAGTAGCAGACTGCATCATGGAAAGTAAATTAGTGAACTAAAACCTGTTTCACTTGCACCCTACAAGCTAAGATGTAGCTACTCAGCTTGCTCCTGGATATTAGGTTGTAAGACTTTACAGAATAGGACAAGCGTTTGGTGAAGGCACATTAAACGTGTAACCCTAAAAAATAAATACCCTCCTTCTTGATACTTTTCAGTGCCTGCTAGCGAAAGTCTGCTCTCAAAAAGATTTAAGAGTCCACATTATCTGTCACCCACCAGGTGGTAAAGCAGGATCATAGAATAAGCCAGTTTCTGATTAAAACATCTAAATAAATTGATAATCCTCACCCTATTTAAAACTTTTGCCGATGTGTGCTAGAATTTGCACATTATCCAGTACCAATGTGAATCTGGCAAGCCAAACCTACATTTACACCTTGCCATTAAGTCCCTCGGTGTGTATTTTACTCTTTTGTAAGAAAAGCCATAAAGCAGTGTTTTGTGTTGGATTGTTTTTTTATTACACCGCAATCTGTTATTGAGTGCAGCAGCCTAAAGCGTGAGCATCATTTGAGAGCAAGCGCACCAGGAAACTAAAACTTTGCTTTGTTTATGCTTTGGCATCAAATTAAAAGTTTCCTTCAGTCAGTTTTCCAGAAGAATACTCTGTTGTCGTACGGCTTTTGATGGGATTGGGCATGGCCAGTTTAATATGTCTAAGCCCTGTTGGTACTATTGGTTGTCAGTTATATTTCCGTTTCTGACTGATTCAATAAAAAAAAACACAAAAACAAGCATTAGCAAAGCGAATAGGTCTGGTGTTGGCCATCAGCCTTCTGGCAACTAGTTTTATTTTGTCATGTTTTTTGCAAAACGTTATCTAAAAAAATAAACTTTTTTGTTTTAAAAAAAAAGTCCACACATTCCCATAATACTACCTTGCACTGAAGTGTGTGTATGTATTTCTTGTGAAAGTTAGCCAGTGCCTGAAGTGGGATGATAATTTGCCCCTTCATGCATGCTAGAGTTTGTGAAACTATGCTTAAACTGAAATTGAATACTTTCCTTTCCTTCTGGATACCTATTTAATAAGCACCTAGCAACATGAAATAAAGGGCAGTTTTCAAATAATAGGTCAGCAGTTCATCCTGACACCCTCGGCAACAGTGTCACATGCCATAGATAAACTACATATCAGTCATTCCAGTGTCAATCCATTCATTCTCACTCTAGGTATTAGGTCCCCTTTCCTCATCCGTTATCTTCAGGTCTTCCTCAGACCCCACATTCTTCTAGCCACCCCCTACTACCCAACACCATGCCTTAAGCATGATTACCTTAATACACACATCCAGTGGCGGCTAGTAGGAAATGAGGGTTGCGGGGCTGGGGTGGTTTGAAAGTATAAAAAAATAAAACACACTTACCTTTACTGCTTCTTAAGTCCCTACCTAATGCTTGTCCACAAATGAACAGCTCTTTTCTTCACCCCTACTTCCTTCCTTGTACTCCCCACCTGCTCCTTCTGCCTACCGACGTCCTCGTAATTCATCGCATAACACTTGGTCATCCTCACGTTAACGTAACTACCTCTAGGTCATTGCCACATCTGTGATGGACAAAACATTTTTGGTAGGGAACTCCATTGACTTCCTGTACAGAGAATATGGCAATTCAAGCTCCTGACCCATGTATGTATACAAGGCCCTGCACATATGCGGACCCGTCTACATAAACCACCGCCTGAACTTCCATCAGCCCACCAGACACCTCCCCTATGTGTCCTTTTCTTTAACCCTCACTCCCTGCATTTGACGTAGCAGATGTGGAGGTTGCTCCATCTCATACCTAGCAGCGAAGACATAGAATGAGCTACTCTTTCATTTACTGACCTCCTCATCTCCTCCAGAGTTCCAAAAGCCCCCTGTAGACCTGGCTATTTGGCTAATCAGCTGTACCCTGCCAGCGCCTGGATACCCTCACGGGTGACAAGCGCTCTTCAACTTTGCTGACTGAAATGTACTGATTGATTGGCTTCATTTCAGATTTATTAGCATTCAACGTCTGGCTCTGTGATTACTCCTCCCTAATATGTTATGTATGCATTTCTCCAGAATATGGAATCTAATAACCAAACTGCCCTAGCAGGACTGGAAACAGGTTTGCAGTTGTCTTAAAAATGAATAAATAGATACAAAGACTTTACTTTGAATTAATGTGAAGTTAGGCCAGTAAGATGTCCCCCCCCCCCCCACCTACATTTTCCTGCTCATTTCTTCTGCTCTACTTTATAGACCAACCCTTTCTGTAGCGAGAGCTACTTCTGATCAGTGAAAATAATCGTAAGCTATTGAAGGCTAAGCAACTTGCGTTGTTACCAGACACCCTCATGCCCAGCTCTATGACTTTAACCTTAATGCCCATAGAACCACATACCATGATTTGAACAACATACTTTGACTAGGGGCACTATGACAGGACTGCCATGTGTCAGTGAGAGTGTGATCTTTGGGGATGCATGAACATGTGTGTTTATGAATGGGATAAATGTGTATGGGTTTAGAACCTATGTCGTAAGTACTTGTGGCACTGGAATACATGTTGTCATATGTGGAACCGTTACATGTATAATACAGACATATAAGCACTTTTTTAAATGGGAGCGATTTAAAGTGCAGAAAATGTTCTGCAAAAATGTTCATGATATGGAAAGTTTTTCACTACTTTCAATTTCTCCCACTCAAAATAATGGCTGTATTTTTCTGTTATAAATATGTTTACCAGCCACTGGGAGTACAATTCCTACTGTGTGTAGAGGCAACACTTTGAAAGGGGAGAATATTAAACTGAAGAGTTAACGTTGTTATATGGATTCCATAAAACTCATCATGTAAATTTAATTCCATTTCCAACTGTCTCATTTACAAACACCTGGCTTCTTGCTCCCAGTGGCCTGTCGACACGGTGCCATATTTATAACCGAAAAATACACCCATTTATTTAAATGGGAGGAATTTAAATTGAAGAAACATGCTTCATAAAACAATGTTTAAACGTGCTTAATAAAACCTTGGATTTTACGAGGGAACGTCGGAAACTAAGGCTTGTTGAAAGATCCTGGAGAAACTCTCCCTCCATAACTAGCCTCAAGCTTTTAAGGATTACAAGAAGTGCCTACAACAAACATATCCGGGGGGACAAAACTGATCACTTTAAGGCTCAGCTCGATAAGGCCAAAAAATCTCTTTGAAATCATCAAACAACAAGCAAACCACTCTACCAATCAACTCTCCACATTCAAGGACTCTCTTCCGAGTGGTAAGGAGTTCTCTTCACACTTGGGGAAAAGACAAAAAAGATCGAGCTAGAACTGCAACGATCCTTCCCGTCCTATTTCCAATATCATGACCTTAGCCAAACTACTTGAGAAGTGTGTAAACACACAACTCTGCAACCACATTGAACAGTTTCAGCTACTGGACCAATACTAATCGGGCTTCAGATCTGGACATAATACCGAATCTGCATGAACACTCATTATTGATGACACCCTTAGGTTACTTGACCAGAATGAACCTTGCTTACTTTGATCTTTAATCAGCCTTTGGCACGGTCAAACATGACCACTTCATTGACTTTCTTGAAAAAAGGATGGGGTAACGGGTCCAGTCCTAAATTGGTTTGCGTCGTTCCTTCAAATTAGAATGCAAAGAATCAAAGTCAACCCACACTATTCAACCTGTACTTGGAACCTTTTACTGAAATTTTGAAACACACAAGCATACTCTATCACATGTACGCCGATAATACTAAATTGTATCTGAAAATGTATTCACCAGACATCAATACTCTCAACTCTGCTCTTCTGAAAACTCAACAGTGGCTATCTCACAACCACCTTATGCTAAATACCCTCAAGACAGAGTTCCTCCTGCTGGCTCCCCACAATCATCCTTCCCTCGTTCAAGTCTGGCTTAAACAACTAACAGCCCTCATTGGCACCCCACACTTTGTTGACTCAACTAGAGCATTAGTAATAACTTTGGACAAATACCTGAATATGCAGGACCACATCAGTGCAACAAAAAGAGGAGCTAATCACCATCTGTACACCTTAAAGAAAATCGAACCATTTTTGCCGCCTGAAGCCATGCAACCAGTAGTCCAAACCCTAGTCACCTCCCGTTTAGACTACGGAATTGTGACCCTGGCCGGTCTACTCAAAGCTAAACTGGCCCCTTTAAGGGCCACACTGAACTCGGCGGCCAAGCTCATCACGGGATCTAGAAAATGAGATTACATCACACCAGATCTAATCCAACTCAACTGGCTGTCGATCGATGCAGGAATCAGATACAAGATAGCCTGATTGATACATAAAGCGCTGCATCAGAACACACTTACTTACTTGGCTAATAAGCTTGAATTATCAGGTGGGAATCGAGCCCTAAGAAGCTCAAATGCTCTACTGTTAAAGCTACAAAAGTTCAAAAAGAAGAGAACCGACAACCGCACATGTTCTGGTCTTGCTCCAAGAATATGGATTGCTCTCCCTCCCCATATCAGAACGAACCCTTCGACCTCTGCTTTTAAAACTGAAGTCAAAGCATTACTCCTGAATAGCCACCTACGACAATAGACCTGTAACCCTACAAGCCATCTGCATTCGTTTCACATCATTGACCCACTTACCTACCATGCAGTGTGCATCCGTTGTAACTACGTTTAGCTCTATTGTTTTCTGCATTAGTGAATGTGATGTATCCTCCTCGGTTATCAGTGCAACTTCTCAACCAAAATGTACAGTGCTCTAATACCCTGCTGAGTCTTGTTCGCGCTATATGAAACCTTTCAAAATAATAAAATTAATAAATGTAGTTCACATGGTAGCTCACAATCAACTGGTTGGAGTCACCTGATATAAACCATTCCCAAAGAACTGCGCATTCACAGATGCCCTAACTGATGCAATTTTAGAGACCACAGTAAACAACCCCAACTCATGCAATCTGTGGGACATGAATATTTGATTCGGCTACCCTGAACTTGTACTAGCAAGAGATCGCAACAAATCTAGAGGGTATCAACTTCCAGAACACCACACAATGACCGGACTCTCACCCTTTATCTACAGTGACCATCACTTCATCTCTTTCAATACCAATCTCCCAACCAGGAAAGTATCAGCAGAAGAGGCCTAGAGCAATAGTAGTTTCAGACACTGAAAGAAACTAAAACTTACTACGCTGGAATCCTAACTCCGCAAAACGGCACTAAACAAACCAGTAACAGAAGTGACAGAGTTCTACAAGAAAACTCCCAAAGATTGCAGCATTTATTTTTTTCAAATTGATACCTCTTGCCTCCGATTTCTCACCTTGTAAATATTCCTTAAGTGTCAGACTGGATCTGAAAACGTTTCAGCAGTACTCTTGATTGCTAGTAGATGGCGATGTGTGGCTGCATGCCGACGTCCTTTGACTACTACACCCAGTTGAACCCGGAGGCCATAAGGGACCGCAGACCTAACCTTTAAGTCGTCAAACACGTAGATTACACAACATGCCTCGTCGAAGTCAAAATGAAAGTCTTGTATCCTCTCCTGATGTAGTTCCTGCGGCAGATCATAATCACAGTCCAAGTCTTTGGGTAATTCCAAGGAAAAGCATAAGAAGTTGAAGCGTAAATCAGCCCCTTCATACCACTTTCAAATTTCAGAGAGGGCTCAAGGGCATCATCGTGCCTCCCGGTCTCACCACCAATCTCGATCTGAGCTGATTTAGAGTCTAGTCCAGGCATACTCCATGTTTCTGGATTCTTCAAATGTTGCAGCAAGTAGGGGCCTCCTGAGAGGCCATGCTGTGCATTCTCTGCATATAACTGGCTCTCTGGTGTGCCTTTGGGCCCCAAATATCCACTAGGACTTCCAGTCGGACCTAGGGCGGCAGGTCCGCCCTAGGTACCATTTGTGCCCGTTAAACTCTTACCGAGTTCAGCACTGACTGGTGCATACTTCCATCTTGGCTCTGTTCCCTGCGCCGGCATCAATGCTGTGGACGGTGGATGAAGATGCAGCTCATTGTTCTGTCAGACTCTGAGCAGAATCCACCATGAGGAGACAAGTGTTCCCTCTAAATTGTCCATCAGGGCTATGCCTTCCTCATTTTTTATACCCTGCTGCACCTTCCACCAACATATGGGCAAATGACTGAGGATCATCTGTTAGCCTTGCAGAAGAGAGTCCGGTCCTCTTGGCAAAAGGGATCATAGAGAGACTTCTGGCTTCAGAAGTATGGGCTGGGCGTTACTCCTGCCACACCCTTGTGCTGAAGGACAGAGGCCTTCATCTTATTTTAGATCTTTGCCCTCTCAATATCTTTATGCGAAAGGACAAATTTAAGATGCTCACACTAGCCCAGGTCCTGTGTGCCCTAGGTCCCAGAGACAGGATGGGGGCATTGGACCTGCAGGACGCTTATTTACAAATCCGCATCCAGCAAGCCCACAGGCGCTACTTGAGATTCACACTGGGCCAGGAGCATTTTCAGTTCACAAGGCTCCAATTTGACTTCACCAGCATCCTTGGGATGTTTTCGCAAGTAAAGGCAGTAGTCACAGCACACCTTCAGAGTGCACCAGTCTTCGCCTACCTCAAAGACTGGCTGCTGCAGGTGGGCTCGCCCCACGCAGTCATCAACCACCTTCAGACGACAAACCTCCTAACATCGTTGGGGTTCACTATCAACATTCCGAAGTCACACCAGAATCTTTCACAGATGCTCCGCTTCATCTGCACTCTTCTGGATACTGTGCAGTTTCCTGCCTTTCCCCAGAGCTGAGAGTCCAGGACATTCAAGCTACAATCCTAATGTGTTCATCCTCGGTCTTGGATATCAGATGGCTCCTGGATTTGTTGGCTTTCTACATCCTGCTGTCCAAACATACCAGGTGGCACATGCAGGCTCTGCAGTGGGACCTCAAATTCTAATGGGCACAGTTGGATACTATCTAGATTTCTGAGGAAACTGCAAAATATCTTCAGTGGTGCCTACTAGATTGTAATTGGGTCAGGAGCAGACTCCTCACCCTACCCATAGCTGATGGTGGTCACAGATGCATCACAATTGGTTTGGCAGGCCATCTGGGAGAGGTGGAAATCAATCAATCAGAACATTTGTAAAGCGCACTACTCACCCGTGAGGGTCTCAAGGCACTGGGAGGGGAGGGGGGATGGTGCTACTGCTCGAATAGCCATGTCTTGAGTAGTCTCCTGAAGGTTAGTAGGTCCTGGTTCTGCCGAGGAGAGTGGGGAGGGTGTTCCAGGTCTTGGCAGCGAGGTGCGAGAATGATCTGCGGCCGGAGGTTGCTCTTCGGATGCGAGGGCGAGGTTGGTGGAGCGGAGCTGGCAATTGGGGTGTAGAAGGTGAGACGCCTGTTGAGGTATGCCGGTCCGGTGTTGTGGAATGCCTTGTGTGGGTGAGGAGCTTGAAGGTGATCCTCTTTTTTACGGGAAGCCAGTGCAGGTCTCTCAGGTGGGGTGTAATGTGGCTGCGGCGAAGGATGTCGAGGATCGAGCGTGCAGAGGCGTTCTGTATGCGTTGTAGTCGTTTCATGAGTTTGGCCGTAGAGGGCGTTTCCGTAGTCCAGCCTGCTGCTGACGAGGGCCTGGGTGACCGTTCTTCTTGTTTCGGTGGGGATCCACCTGTAGATCTTGCGGAGCATGCGGAGGGTGTTGAAGCAGGAGGATGAGACGGCGTTGACTTGCTGGGTCATGGAGAGTGTTGAGTCGAGGATGAACCCCAGGTTGCGTGCGTGGTCGGTGGGTGTTGGTGCTGCTCCCAGTGCGGTCAGCCACCAGGAGTCGTCCCAGGCCGAGGGGGTTGAGCCGAGGATGAGGACTTCTGTCTTGTCCGAGTTCAGCTTTAGACAGCTGTTCTTAATCCACTCTGCGACGGCTTTCATTCCTTCGTGGAGGTTGGTTTTGGCAGTGACGGGGTCCTTGGTGAGGGAGAGGATCAGCTGGGTGTCGTCGGCATAGGAGATGATGTTGAGGTCGTGCAGTTGGGCGACGTGGGCGAGTTGTGCCATGTAGATGTTGAACAATGTCAGGCTGAGGTATGAACCCTGGGGTACGCCGCAGATGATCTTGGTGGCTTCGGAACAGAAAGGGGGAGGCGGACGCTCTGGGTTCTGCCGGAGAGGAAGGAGGTGGTCCATTCCAGAGCCTTGTCTCGGATCCCAACGTCAGAGGTCGGAGACTCAACCCCACATCAATTTGTTGGAGTTGAGGATGATTCGCTTAGTGTTAAAGGCCTTCCTGTCCACCATCAAAGGAAGGCTGGTGCAGGTGCTCACAGACAACACCATTGTCATGTGGTAAAGCAACAGGTAGGGCAGGTGATTCTGCACCTCTAAAAGTGGTTGGACTGCCTAGTAATTTCTTTGGTAGTACACCACCTGGCGGGATCTCTTTAGCCAGGATAGATTAACTCAGTCGCTAGGCTTAGCAGATAACGAATGGCAGTTGCACCCGGGGGTGGCATCTGGTGTCTCATAGAAATGAAGAGAGCACTGCCTCAATCTTTTAACCACCACCAAGAATGTAAAATGTCTGCACTTTAGCACGTTGGATTTTCCAAAGTGTTGCTGTCTCGTAGATTCATTCTGCCTAAAGTGGAGTTTGGGACTCCTGTATGCCTGTCCGCCTCTGCCTCTCCTGGCTTGAGTTCTGCCAGTTGTGGCGCAGCGGCTCACTCCGTAGTGCGGGGCTCACGGTTCGATGTCCGGCACCGGTGGCAGCTCAGACTCATGTGACTTTGGGCAATAGGTCACTTAATCACCCCGACTGCCCCAGCGCCTTGAAACCCTTAAGCGGGTGATATGTTCACGCTTTATAAATATGAATTATTATTATTATGAAGCAGATCAGGAACAACCAAGCCCAAGTCATCTTAGTGGCACTGGATTGGGCCTAGAGAGTGTGGTACCTGGATCTCCAGGGCATAAGCATCTGTCCTCCAATCGACCTGCTGCTTCGGGATGATCTCCTGTCGCTGCAGCCTGGTAGGGTACTGCACCGGAGAATGCACATTTTGCATGTCCATGCTTAGAGATTGAGTGGCAGCTGTTCACCTCCTTCAGTCTTTCCCCTGAGGTCGTTGATGTCATTGTGGCAGCGAGGTGTCTTTCCACAAAATCTGTGTATGCCAGTCGTTGGGACAACTTTATGGATTGCTGCGAAACTCAACAAATAGACCTGTTGAGAGCAAAAGTGTCTTAAGTGTTGTTGTTAGTTTTGGCCATGGCCCAGCAAGGACTATGACTTGCTTTGGGCCCTTTAAAACCTACTTAATTGGCTCTTTCAGTGTTTATGCAGCTGTAGTAGGAGCCCTCCTTCTTTAATTAACCTGTTATGATGAGATTTTGGAAAGGTCTGCAGCATTTATTTCCACCTAAAACCTTTGTGATGCCACAGTGGGACTTAAAATTAGCTCAGTTCTCACTTTTTTGATGTGCACCCCTTTTGAGACGCTATTTTGTCCATTGAGACTTCTGATATCAAAGACCGTCTTCATCATTCCTGTTGGCTGCAGGCTCTTTCTGTAAACCTACTAATCTAATGCTATTAGTTTTTAAATTGACTTGTTTTAAAAAATATTTTATGAAACTGCTGATTTCTTACTTGGTTTATATATTTGCACTGTATGAATTTGACTGGGGCTTTTGGCCATTACGTTTGCTCCACTGTCCGGGACCGGGAGTTCGGGCCGGCAGTTACTTCCTGGGTTCCACCACTCAACAACTAGAGACGCCATTTTAGCTCAGTGCGCACTCTAGTTGTCGGAGCGGCCGCCCCTATAAACGTGCGCTGCGCAGACACGCCGCTGGCGCGCTAAACGCGTCTGCGCCCATCAGCGTCCCGGAAGCATCCCGCGCCAGCAACGCTGCCCGAGCTAGGTCCCATCTTGCAGAGCGGGGTTGTATAGCTGTGAGGAACTCTACTCGCTCCGGCCGCTTCCGTGCTGTCACACTAGCGGACGAGATGTGCTGGAGTGTAATGACTCAGTTTGCTCTACCTGTGGTTTTAGAGTGTTGTCTCAGCCGGACCTGCCCCACCCAGGGTTGCTTTTAAAAGGGGTAAGCACGAGCCAGCTATGCATGCCGCCCTTATTAATGCGCGATCACTCAAGAGATACTATCAGGATATTTTTGATCTTTTGGTGGACATCAAAGTTGATCTTCTGTTTATCACAGAGATATGGTTAGATGAGTTTTCAAATCCTACAGTTGCATTGGCCATCCCGACCGGCTATAGAATCTCTAGACTAGATAGGAAAAAAGGGAGAGGGGGAGGGGTGGCCATCATACATAGAGACAAGTGGATCCTCCAACGGGATGTTCCTACACCTTGGGGGGGATTTTGAAGCATTGGACTTCAGCTTTGTTTCGCCTCATTTTACATTAGGGGCATCCCTAATCTATGGACCCCCTGGTCCAGCAAGTGTCGTCTTCAAAGCACTGGGGGATGCCATTTTTCCCCGAGCACTCCGCTTTGCCCATTATATTGTCCTTGGTGATCTAAATATCCATCTCGACCAGGCAGCTGAGAATGATACTCTTGAACTATTAGATATATTGTCCCTCGCTCAGCTCACCCAATGGGTTGGCCTCCCGAAGCACTCAGGGGGCCATACCCTAGACCCCATTTGTTCTAACTTTACTATTTCTGTCAAAACCCCCATTCCAGTACCCTGGTGAGATCACTTTGTGACATACTTGTCCTGGGGAACGTTAGACGTCAACCTTTCCCCCCCGGTCCGAGCGTGAGACGGCCTTTGCTAGAATTGATCCACTGACATTTAGCCAGGCCTTGGTGGCCACCAGACCCTTTCCCCCTAATGACCTAGTAGGAAGGCTTGCTGGCTTCACAAGCTGGATCTCTAACATTATGGATCTTAAATCTCCCGCCACACGTCATAGGCACTCCAGAAACTCCCCCTCTAATCCTTGGTTCACTCCTGCCTTGAGGACATTGAAGCAGGAGTGTAAGAAACTGGAGAGAGCCTGGTGTAAGGAGTACCGCCCTGGGGATAAACTTATGCTGAGAAACAAACAAAAACAGTACTATACGGCTATAGTGCAGACCAAAAGCCTTTACTATGAGACTAGAATTGATGCAGCTAAGAATAACTCAGACATTTTTCCCATTGTTCAGAGTTTCCTCGCTCAAGTATGATTCCATCTTCTTCCTCCTGGTGTGAAGATCTCTCCACTTTTTTAATGGAGAAAATTCACACCATACAAGGGTCTTTAACTTCCTGCAAAAAGGACACAGGCATCCCCCTGGTTGGTGGGGCCTTGTTGGCCCCTCCCCTCCACTAGCTGGTTGCATACGTCCCTATCCATCTACCCAGCTCTCTCAAAACTTTAAAGGGTCTGAAATCAGGATCACTTTCGGACCCCTGTGGTGCCAGACTTCTGGCTGCCGTTGCGGATATTTTTAATCCAGAAGTCCATAGACTCATTAACATGTCCCTCCTTGAAGCTCTTGTCCCGGCAACCTGGAAGCAGGCCAAGTTCCTCCCTCTCCTAAAAAAGCCATCACTTATTTATTTATTATTTATTTGAAAGTTTTATAGAGCGCAAACCAGACCCGTGAGGGTATCGGAGCGCTTTACAGGTTTAAGGGTGGTATACAAAGCGTTAGGAAGGGAGGGAACAGTTGGGTAAGATGGGGGATACATTATACATTATACAAGAAAAAGCACGTAGTCTAAGGTCCTGGCTACAAGAGGGATAAAAAGTTAAAAATAGGTAGACACTTATAAAAGAAGCCACGCAACTCTTGGGTGGAAGGCCCAGGAGTGCAATAATAGGTATCCTCCGTAGAGCCGTAGATGATGTCAAGGTGGAGGGTGGAAACATGTCACTACGGTGATTGAGATGTAATCATAAGTCGAGGTATTTGCCCATTAAGAAGGTTTTGGTCTCCTTTTTTTTTTTTTTTTTAAACCGTTTATTACAGAATCCAAAAAATATACAAAGATGGGCCTACAACCTTCAGGCCGGCCGCTAGCAAACAGAAGGAGCATGTGATACAAACAATAGCACGCATGCTGCGGCAGAGGGAAATTCACAGGAGTTGGAAGAAGCGTTGGCAGCCACACCATCCGGACCCCACAGAACGGTTTCTTTTTAATATAAATAACAACACAAAACAAATCCACAAGGCAACCCACAATCGAAGACAGCAGTATGTGCTCCCCTAAGAGGGGGACCCCACCAATCCATAGGAGTATCGAGGGGGGGAAAAGACCAGGACGGGGACTAATTAGACTCATTGCCCAGAACCGGGAGGACAAACTGGCTAGGGAGACGGGGCCGGTCACGGGTCGGGCAACACCGGCGGGATACAGATTCCCCCACGGTAGGCGTTCCAGGGGCCCCACACTTTCACCCACGTACCAGGCTTACCTCTCGCAACATACACCACCTTTTCCCGAAACATGCACCAATCCATGTTATCCTTCCACGCCGAGACGGTCGGCGACCTCTGGGAACCCCACAGTTGAGCAATGTCACGTTTGGCCACCATGTAACCCAGAGTCACCCACCACGTCTGCGGCACCGAATAATCGGTTGGCTCCCACACATTCAAAAGACATCTCCTCGCCTCGGGCAGCAGCGGCACAAGCGTGACTGCACGCAAAACCTCATGCACACCACGCCAGAATCGCGCCACCTCCGGGCATTCCCACAAAATATGGAGAAAGGTCCCCAAAGAACAACACCCACGCTTACACAACCCATCCACAGCATAGCCCATACGCATCAGCCTCGGCCCCGTAACATAGACCCTATGGAGTATCTTGAGCTGGACGAAGCGAAGGCGGGCCGGTATATCCACCTCTTTCGGGGAGGCCACCGCAGACACCCAGTCCTCGTCATCCAGCTCCAATCCATCAGCAACCCATGCCTCCCGAAGGCCAGTCAGCAGTCCCGAACGGTCATTAATAAGTTTTTTATAAATTAACGAGATCGTGCCGTCCGGGACGTGCCCATCCAGCACTCTATCTTCCAGAGGGGAGTACTCCGGGATGGAGGCGACGTCCGGAAAGACGGAGCACAACGCGTGACGAATCTGCAGATATCGAAAATACTCCCTATCCTGCAGCTGGAATTCTGTCTGGAGCACATCGAACGTCTTGAATCCCCCCCTCGTCCAGAGATCGCCCACACGGCTAATGCCTATCATGTCCCACTTCTCAAAACCCTTCGAGGTCCACAGGGAGCCCAGCCGCTCAGATGCGTATAGTGGCGTCGCCCGGGTCAAGCGATCCTTCCACCCCATCGCCGCGTTAGCCGCATGCCACACTCGTACCATGACCCGCGTGGGGCCAGTCAGACGCGCGTCGAGCGAGGTGGAGTAAAGCGCCCGATTATAATCACCACCCGGCAGTAACATTTTATCCATTTCGAAGGCAGGGTTTAGAGCGGGCCCGTACAGGCCGTGATTGATCGCAGCCAGCTGGGAGGCCCAATAATATCGCTTGATATCCGGGAGGGCAACCCCCCCATCGTACCAAGGGAGCGTCAGCTTCGCAAGGGCGATACGCGGTCTACCCTCCCAAAACAGTCAGCGCTGCAGACTCTCCATCTCATGAAAGTATCGCGCCGGGACGACGTCCATTGTGTTCTGTAAAGCATACAGGAAACGCGGCTGCGACATCATCTTAAACAATGCCGCCCGGCCGAGCGGCGAGAGCGGCAAACGCCTCCAACGCGCGACGTCCTCCCTCAGGCGATGGAGGGGGGGAAGCAAATTCTGACTATAGCGGGCCTCCGCGTCCAGAGTAATGAAGACACCCAGGTACCTAAAGCCCCGCGGGGCGATCTGGCTAGGACAACCCCGCGAGAGGATCGGATCCTCCCCAGAGAGAACATATACACACGATTTAGCCCAGTTGATGACAAGGCCGGAGTTGAGGCCAAATGAGTACAATACATCAACCAGTACTATCAGTGATTTACGTGGGGAAGCCAGGTACAAAAGAATGTCGTCAGCGTATAGAGATACGCGGTCCTCATACTCAGGGGTCCAGCGGAGACCACGGATAGAAGGATGCCACCGCAGCCACTCCGCCAGGGGCTCCAAAGCAAGCGCAAAAAGGAGCGGCGATAACGGGCAGCCCTGCCGCGTGCCCCTGCCCAGCTCGAACGGAGCCGACACTCTACCGTTCACAGCCACCTGCGCAAGCGGCCCAGAATATAGCAATTTTACCCAACCGATGAATCCTGGGCCAAACCCAAACTTGGCGAGTGTCGCCCAAATATATGGCCACTCAAGTGTATCAAACGCCATAGTGGCGTCCAAGGACGCCAAAATGGCCGGCTCCCGTATGAACGGGACACGTGCGAGCACCCCATGCAGACGCTGCAGGTTAAGCGCAGTATTGCGATGAGGGATAAAGCCGGACTGATCCTGGTGAATCAAGTCGCACACCACGCCAACCAGCCGATTAGCCAGCACCTTGGCGAGGATTTTGGGCTCCGCATTCAACAGCGAAATTGGCCGATAGGATGCGACCCTGTCCCGTGGTCTCCCCTCCTTATGAATAACCACGATAGTGGCCAGACGCTGGTCAGGCGGGAGGGAACCCGCCGAGTGAGCCTCTAGAAACATAGCACGGAGATGCAGCGCCAGCATATCCGGTCGCAGCTTGTACAACTCAATGGGGAGACCATTAGGACCCATGGCCTTGCCGGAAGCGACCGAACGTATGGCGAGGGCAATTTCCTCAGATGTAGGGGCGGCATCCAACGACACTCTGTCCTCCTCCGAGAGGGAAGGCAGCGCGATGTCCCTGAGCAGGGCCTGGGAATCTTCTTCTGAGCGGGAAGACACCGGGGAATAAACCCCACGAAAATATTCTGCAAAGCAGTCCACATTTTCTTCCGGTTCAGTGACACACACACCATCCTGTTTCTCAATCGTTGGGACAGCTCGACTCGCTCTCTCCTTTTTGTCCAGCCACGCAATCAATTTACCAGCCTCATCACCCACATCATACAGTCTCCCCTGTTGCTCTCTACTAAGGCCCCTGGCCGCCTCCGTGACGAGGGCCTTATAGGCCGCTTGCTTGAGTTGGAGAACATGTAATTTATCATCCGTCACCCCACATTCTAAATCACCCTCCAACTCAGTTATCTCAGTTTCAACACGGGTCACCTCCTCCCGCTCGCGCCTCCGGGAATGGGAAATAAGGGACAGGGCCTCCCCCCGGAGTACCGTCTTGAACGCCTCCCACAGAGAAAGCGCCGATGACACAGACCCCACATTATCGTCAAAGTATCGCTTAGGGGATTTAACCAATTCTGCGCGAATGGTGGGGTCACGCAGGTACCATGAATTAATCTGGACCACCCTACCCTCTCCCCTCGGGAGAATATCAAAGTGCAACAAGAGCGGGGAGTGGTCTGAAATACCCCGCGCCAAATGGCGCACCTCCCCTATCCTCCCCGCAAGCGCCGCCGGCACCAGAACGTAATCTAGCCTTGAGAGACTACCATGGGCCCCAGAATGAAAGGTGTACTGTTGCTGCGTGGGATGTTTCAAACGCCAACAATCCACCAGCCCCAAAGTGTCCAAGAGGCCAGACAACCACGCCTGGGCACGGGGGAGATCCCTAGGGGGGTGGCGATCCTCAGTTCCGGAAACCACAGCGTTAAAATCCCCCCCCAACCACTAGAATCCCCTCCGGAAGGCCAAGGAGGAGGCGCCCCAGATCCGCAAAGGTGGTCGTCTGCAACCCTGGCGGGACATAGACAGACACAAAAACAACCACTCTGCCCTCCATTCTACCCACCAAAACCGTGTAACGTCCCCTGTCATCGTGGAGCACCTCATCGATTTCCAACGGGAGCGAGTTCTTGACCATGATGCCCACACCCCTTGAACCAGACGTGAAGCCCGAGTGGGCCACAAGGCGGTAGCCCCGTCGATTCATCGCACAAAAGGAGTTGCCGATGAGGTGCGTCTCCTGCAGGAAAACTATATCGGGTGAAATTCGTTTCAGGAACTGCAGGACCACACCTCGTTTTATCCTGTCCCCCAGTCCATTAACATTCCAGGACAAAAGACTCAGTCCCCTACCCCCCATCATAAACAAAAGCAATCATTCGTCCCCCAGAGAGCACTTTAGAAACAGCACAACGATGGTTTTGCCTTGTGAAGTAAACAAACAACACCCCACCCCATCCCAACCGCCCTAACAAAACTCCCCCCTCCCTGCACCCCTGCATGAGCCCAGACAGCCCCCCCAACTTGCAGTGTGCCTGTCGCCCCATGATAGTGAAACTAACTAAACCCCCTGGAGGAGGAAAGAGTACCCCTTCTAGACCCCGCGCTACCTCCAAGGGAGGGAGAGAGAAAAAAGAAAAAAACTGAATACAACAGAACGAAAGACCCTAAGCTTGGCCGAAAGTGGCACTATATCCGTCCAGAGTGAGGCCCAGTGTCAACACCTCAGTCCCGGTCCAATGGGCCGTCTCCTCCCGCCGCCCCCCCCCCCCCCGCCATCCCGATCACGACCCCCGGACAGAGTGTCAAGCCAGTCCCCGGCCGCTTCAGGACGATCAAAAAAGTGCGTGCGACCATCCACCTCTATACGCAGCTTGGCCGGGAAGAGCATGGCGTATTTTAGGTTCATGTCACGAAGCCTCCGCTTGACGCCCAGGAAACTCAGTCTCTGCTTCTGGAACGCTTGGGTGAAGTCCGGATAAAAGTTCACCTCCATGTTATCCAGTTTGATTGGCCCTTGCAGTCTAGAGGCTTGCAGGATCACGTCTCTGTCCCAAAAATTGAAAAGACGGGCAATGAGAGGCCGCGGAGGGGCTCCGACCTTCGGCCGTCCCCCGGGAACTCTATGAGCCCTCTCCACGGCAAAGAATTTACTCAGTCCCCGAGGCTGGAGATGGGTAGCGATCAGGTCCTCCACAAAGAGATCCGCCGCCGCCTCCTCCCGTCCCTCGGGCACTCCAATGATGCGAATGTTATGCCTCCGGGCCCGACTCTCGGAGTCCTCCAGGCGCCGATCCGTGAGCGCACTCGCCTGACGAAGTCGGTTCACCTCCGTTTGGAGGGTCGCTACCTCAATCGTGAGGCCCGATGCGGTGTGGGCCAAAGAGTCGACCCGGTCGTTGGTTTTGGAGAGATCAGCCCTCACCAGGCTGACATCAACGAGTACCGCGTAGATCTTCTGCGCCAAGGTGTCGAACCGCTGGCCCACAGAGGCCTTCATCTCAGCAATGGCGCCCATGACGTCTTGCAGAGTTAGATCCGTGGGCAAGTCCGGGACATCCGGGGGGCATTCGGAGGATTTATGCGGTCCGCCGGGAGATCCCTTCTGGAGGGTGTAGCGGTCCATGATGTTGGCCTGATGGACGGCGCCACCCTGGGTTGACTTGGCCTTCGACCGATCGCCATCTTGTTTCGTGGCCATCGTCGCGGTTCTCACCCCCGCAAAAGCCACGCCGTAAAAAGCAAGCAATCCAGGCCACAAGCTCCGGGGGCCACCCCAGGACGGCGGAGCAGGCCACAGCAGGCAGACAGGCAGGGTCTCCCAGCGAGGTCACCCCGACACAAAGAGTTCCGCGATCTCACTTGCAGAGACGGCAAGGGGGTGCGAAAGTGAAAGTGAAAGTGCGGGGTACGCGACCCGCCAGGCCCAGCCCGCCGTTGTTGTTCACTTTGCCACTGGGTCGCCCCCCAGCGCAAGTCCGGGGTCAGGAGAGAAGTAGGCCGCAAACTTCAATCGGTGCTCACTCCGGCACCCGAGGTCCAATTCGAAAACGGGAAACGGGCACCACCTCGGCTCAGGCTCACCGACACAGTCCCCTCAACCGATGCAGGATGAAGACAGGATAAACGTAGGAGGTTGCGGAGGTCTTCGGGAGCCTCGCACCTACGCGGCCATCTTGGTTGCGCGCTAGGCTCCTCCTCCTGGTCTCCTTTTTAAAGTGTGCCAAGGACGGAAGTCTTCTGATGGCGGGTGGGAGGGAGTTCCAGATTCTTGGAGCGGCCCCAGAAAAGGCCCGATTGTAGTTTTATTTTCTTCCAGAAGCGGGCTGTTTGCAGCAATAGGTCTTTGGCAGATCTGGAGTTTCTGGTTCCTCCGGATATCAAGAGTTTATGGGCGAGAAAAGCAGGGGAATTGGAGTAGAGAGCTTTGTGAGTAATGCAGGCCAGTTTAAATTGCACTAACATAAATGGTTCAACAACCGGAGGGTCTGAGGGAAAATTTTTAAGACCTCACAGGGTTTGTTCCCCCAAAAAACAGAATTAAGAACAGTGTGAAACCCTGGGGTCTGTGTTGTGTCTGAAAAGTGTGAGCCACTATAACAACAACCTATCAAAAAAAAATTTGAAGAAAGATATTTTTAAGAATGAAACGACACCTACAAAATTAAATGGGGATATCCCTTAGTAGGATGAAATCCCTCACTCACCAAAGGTGACATGCTTCATCATATGGGATTCTCCATCCCAGAGGAAATACCTAGTTCCTCTGGGGGCTACAACTTCCTCACTGTGAGGAAGGAGCTCAGGGATGTTTTGATTGATAAGATATCAGGATATACTAAATCCACAAATGAAGAGCTAATAAAGTGAGTGAGAGCGCAGCGCAAAGAAAATATGGTGGTTATTTCACTACCACGGTCTTCAATTTATCCGGTTGACTGTTGGTTTGCTATCCTTTTAACGCCAGCCAAGCACGTATTACGAATAAAGTTATATCCCACGCTCTTGAGCTAGTTTTAACCTTTACTTGCACTCACCACCATATTTTCTTTGTGCTGCGCTCTCACTCACTTAATTAGCTCTTCATTTGTGGATTTAGTATATCCTGACACAGACCCCAGGGTTTCACACTGTTCTTAATTCAGTTTAAATTGCATTCTGGCCTCTAGGGGAAGCCAGTTCAAAGTTTTGAGGTGGGGAGAAATGTGGTTGAATTTCTTTGAGCCAGTTAGGAGTCTGGCGGCGGTGTTGAGGCAGACTTTCAGTGGTGCCAGGGAGTTCTTGGGTAGCCCTGCAAGAGTGGAGCATCCATATTCTAGTCTGGAAATGACTAGAGCCTGGATTGCCGTTTTGAGGTCGGAAGCTTCAAGGAAGGGTTTTAGGTTTCTTGGGTAGCTCAGGTGGAACCTCACCGTCTTGGCCATCGATTTTATATGGCCGCGCATGTTCAGGCTGCCATCAAGGGTTATTCCAAGGGATTTCGCAGAGTCAACAATGGTGGGAGGGCAGTTTAGTGCTGTGATGCTCTTGATCCATTCCTGGATGTCAGGATTGGTTTTGAGTGGGGAGACTAGGAGAAATTCAGTTTTATTTGCGTTGAGTTTAAGCAGGTTGGCGGTGAGCCAATTGACTGTCACCTTCAGTGCCTCGTTCAAGGAGCGAATGTCCTCAGGGGAGGAGATTTTGATAAAGACCTGTGTATCGTCTGCAAATATAAGGTAGGAGATATTGGCGGCACGTAGTACCTGGGTGAGTGGTTCAAGGTAAAGATTGAAGAGGGTAGGGGAGAGGGTTGATCCTTGGGGGATCCAACCGTGACCGGAGAGGGGACGGAAAGATTACCATTGATGAGGACTCTCTGAGAGCGATTTTGGAGGATCTAAACCATTCAAGAACGGGGCCATCTAACCCCATCCTGAGTTTGAGTCGTTTAAGGAGGATTTCGTGGTTAACCGTATCAAAGGCAGAAGATAGGTCTAGGAGGATTAGGAGACAAGTTTTGCCTTGATCGAGGGCTTGGAAGGCGTCATCCATGATGTGGAGTAGGGTGGTTTCCGTGCTGTGTCCAGGTCTGAAACCGGATTGGAAGTCATCTAGCAGGTGGAAGTTATTAATGTGTAGGTTAAGCTGCTGTTGCACACATTTTTCTAGAACTTTGGCAAGGAGTGGGATGTTCGATATGGGTCTGTAATTCTCAGCGGAAGCAGGGTCCAAGGTAGGTTTATTTAGGATAGGGACAACTTGGCCAGCCTTGAGTGAATCAGGAATTGAGCCCTGTTGGAGGGAGGCGTTGATTATTGAGGTCCAGGAGGGAATGATAGCCTGCTAGGTGGCTGCTAGGCAGTTCGAGGGGAGAGGATCATTGAAGTGGTTGTTGGGTTTAAGGAGGCAAGAATTTTTGAGATCGTGTTTGTTATAGTATTTAAAGTTGGACCAGAGCGCTAGATTTTTGGGTGAGGTTTGGGAAGACAGCGCGTAGAGAGGAGGTGGAGCTGGCAGATTTTGATTTTGACGGTGAGTTGCGGATTTAAGTTAATTTCCTAGGGCAGAGATTTTGTCGCAGAAGAAGGAAGAAAATTCCTTGCTTGATATTAGGGGTTTGGGTGTTTCCTTGGAGGTTTTCGCTAGTTTGTTGGTTTGGTGTTTGACCAAGTCGAACAGCTTGCGAGGTCGGTTTTTGGCATTCTCGAGTTCAGTTCTGAAGAATTCTTTCTTTGAGTTGGGTATTTTCTTATTAAAAGCATTTCAGGCCTGGCGGAGAAGTTTTAGATGGGCTGCTGATGAGTGTTGTTTCCAGTTTCGTTCAGTCTGTCGAAGGGATCCCCTCTCCTTGTTGAGGGATCCCCTGAACCTTGATCTGGGTTCTTTTTAATTTCAGTGGTGCCAGGTCATCGAGAATGTCGGATAGGGTTAAGGAATAGTGATCCACTAGGTTGTCGACCGAGGTGCACTGAGGGTGGGGGTGGGACGTCTGTTTCACAACGCGCTGCCAGTATCCCGTGATCAAGGTTCTTGGTGTCTCTAACCCATTGTTTGGGAATCACAGGTTGAGGTGTCCATGCCTTGTGAGTGCTGGGCAGGAGGAAGGTGATGGTGTGGTGGTCTGACCAATCACACTGGTCAATAGAGATCATTTTGACCGCTGATTCCTTAGCAATGATCCAGTCTAGGGTGGCGCCTTTCGAATGAGTAGGGAGAGAACAGGCTTGGGTAAGGCCTTGGTCGGCCAAGAAGTCTCTGATGGCATTGACCTGAGGTTCCTTGGGATCGTTCCAGTGTAAGTTGAAGTCGCCAAGGAAAATGTCATAAGAGTTTGGAGAAAACTTGGCTGTGATGATTTCCATGAGGAGGTCCGTAAAGGTGTCATTCTTGCCTGGGGAGTGGTAAAATATGTGAAGTTTGCACAGTTGAGAGGTGTTGTTGGAGACGGAGCGTGCGAGGTATTCGCAGGAGTCTGTAGGGTCTACCGGCATTTCCGTAACCTGGAGGTTAGAGCGGTAGATGCAGGTGATGCCACCCCCTTTTTTTCTTTGAGTGCCTGTCCATCCTTACGATGTTGTAATTGGGTGGGACTAAGAGGTCTAGGTGACCCCCGGTGCCTGGTGAGCTACCGGCCTATTTCCCTTTTGCCTAGCGTGGCTAAGGTATGCAAAAAAGTGGTCACCACACAACTGACCGACTTCGTTAAAAGTTCAGGCCTTCTTCATCCAGCTCAGTCAGGCTTCAGGGCCTCCTTTAGTACTGAATCCGCTCTGGTGGAAATATTGAAAGCTATCTGAGATTGTTTGGATGCCGGCAGGAGGGCTGTCTTGATTTTACTTGACCTCTTGGCAGCATTCGATACGGTTCCCCACTCATTGCTGCTCACTCGACTGGCTGAGATTGGAGTATCAGGAACTGCCTGGGGTTGGACCAGATCCTTCCTGGAGGATTGGACGCAGCAGGAGTGGCACCCACCGTTATCCTCTGCACCGAAGAAAGTGACTACAGGGGTCCCCCAGGGCTCCTCCCGGAGTCCTCTTTTGAATATCTGTCACCCCACTGGTTCAGCTGGTTGAGGACCTAGGTGCAAAGATTATTGCATATGCCGACGACACCCAGCTCCCATTTACATGGGGAAAAATGAGGGCTCTACCTCTGCCGCAAAACACTGCTTGACCTCAGTTTTTCATTGGTTGGCCGCTGCAGAACTCGTATGCAATGAGGAGAAATCGGAAATTCTCCTTTTTGGCAAGTTTTCCCCTCGGTTTAGGGATACACTCTGGCTGTCTGACTTGGTGCTCCTGCCTCATTAGAGAAACCCGTCAAGAACTTAGGGGTGTGGTTCGAGGAGAACCTCTCATTCTCGACCCAGATAAAAAAAGCTGTAAGGGACCTGCTTTGGGTTTTAAAAAATTCTTAGGAAATTACTCCCCCCTTCTTCCTTGGGCAGCCAAGGAGACAGTCACCCGAGCTCTTATTCTTTCTCAGTTGGACTACGCCAATGCTCTATACATTGGCGCCCAAGCTATTTACTAAATATACTGCAAGTGGCGCAGAACGCGGCCGCCAGGCTTCTCCTGAACATCCGTGCCAGATGTAGCGTTAGACAACATCTTCGTGCTCTACACTGGCTGCCCGTTGCAGAGCGGGATAAACTTAGTTATCGCCCATCGCGCTCTTCATGCCATAAGGCCAAGTTATCTTCAGAAACGCTTCTCCTTTTACACTCCCACAAGACACCTGCGTTCCACTTCCCAACTCCTAGCCCAAGTCCCCCGCTTCTTCTTGCAAAGGACAGGCGGCAGCTCTTTGGCTGTGAAAGCCGCGTTTGCTTGGAATGCACTCCCTCTTGCACTCCACTGCATTCAGGATCCCACTCATTTTAAAAAGAACTTGAAAAACTTCCTCTTTTCCTAAATTTGGCTCTGCTCTTCATCTCGCAAGTTTTGCGCCGGGACACTCTTGTACTATCTGTGCGCTTTACTAATGGAAATAACATAACCTACCATATACAACGTTGTTTCCAGACAAGCTTGTATTGAGAAACTGAGCTTCCTTTCTACCGAAAGTGGTTTACTCCATTTCATGTCGGGCAGGCTATTACTCTGCTGGCGTTCTATTATCCACGTTATCTGTCTAAGGAGAGAGAGACACTCCGTTTGAGCCCTAAAAGGGCACTAGACGTTTATATTGATCTGCCAAAGAACGTAGGGTGGATGACCAGCTCTTCGTATGGTTTTCCGGAGAAAATAAAGGCAAGACAATGCAAAATTGAACCATTTATTGATGGATTGTCCTTTGGATAAAGATCTACAATGCATTAGTTAACAAGAAGCCCCCAAAAGACTTACAGGCTTAGTCCACCAGGGCCAAAGCTACTACCACTGCGTTGGTGTTCAGCGTGTCTGTACTGGACATTTCTCAGGGGACAACTGGGGCGTGAGTACACACATTCATAAAACACTACTGCCTCAACAGTCAGGTCTGTCTTGAGGGGCATTTTGCCCACTCAGTCCTGCAGGCTGTTTTTGTCTGAGCCAGTTCTCCGATCCACCACTTTCAGAGGTACCTCTTGGAAGGCCAGGATTCACTCAGGCTGGGTCCAGGTGAGGGTTCAGGATCGTTAGAAATTGAATTTCTGGTTGGCTGAGGCGTGCGCCAAATCCAGGCAGAAACCACCACTATAGTCAGGGCAAGGAAGTTACACGCCAAAGATCACCCCTGCTCACCCCCTTGGTAGCTTGGCACGAGCAGTCAGGCTTAGCACGGAGGCAATGTGTAAAGCATTTGCGCCCGCACACAGCAACATCCCAGGCCCACCACAAAAGAAACTCCACACAAGGTTATATATAAAAATAGCCTTTGTATTATCATAACACATTAGAATAGTAAGCACATATTATACATGGGCCACCTGGCACTAGGTCATATTTACAAGGTATTATGTACACCTGACAGGGCCAACTGGACCACTGTCAGTACTATCACAAATTGAACTTAGTAAATGTAGAATTTAGCATAAACATAAAACACAACCAGTACTACTGGTAATCACTGCACTTAGCATCAGCTTGTAACATCAACTACATTAGGCTCCGTATCACATCAGGCGCACATTACTTTATGCGCCAACTTCCCCATCATGAACACATGAGGCCATCATCTCACCAGTCTCAACCCGTTAGGCCCTAACCTCCTAAGTATAACTACATAAGGGAATAACTCTCACTAGCATAAACCATAATATGCGCACCAACCTCATAATCATAAACCACATTTAGAGGTATCAAAACAGGTGCGTAAATCATTCTACATACATTACATTTCCTAGCACCCAAAATCACAGTAGGGCCTAGCACCCTATAAAGGTAACAACCCCCCTGGCCAACTGGCCACCCCAAAGGGCTCAAATGCCCTCTGTCCACAAGTCAGGGCGCGCTGCCTGTGCAGCAAGTCAAGGGTACGCACTTTGCGCAGGCCTAAATGGAGCAGCTGGCAATAAGTGCTGCGCAGCTGTGTAGGAAAAGATGGGGGCGAAGGAGTGCGTCTCACTCCTGAGTCCAAGACATGTTCCCCTAAAGAAAAGAAAGACCTAAACGGTGCAGCTGCCCACTACTTGCTGGGCAGCTGGAAATAGGAAACTGGGGCAGGGGCTCTCAGCGGCCCTTAGAACACATTATGCCCCACGTGGGAGCCACACGGGGCTCTGTAGATAAATTATGCCAAACGATGGAGCCACCTAGGCTCTGGAAGTAAAACATGCCCTCAAGCGTTGGAGCCATCTGGCTCTGAAAATAAACATGTCCCATCGTTGCAGCTGACCCCTGCAAAGTGGGGCAGCTGGAGAGTAATGCCCAACAGGGGCGGCACGGGACCTCGGGACCCCTTTAAAACAAATATTGCCACGTTGGAGCGGTCCGCGATGGCGGGTCCGCTCAAGAAAGAGGCATTGTAC
Organism: Triturus cristatus; assembly: GCF_964204655.1. Taxonomy (NCBI): domain Eukaryota; kingdom Metazoa; phylum Chordata; class Amphibia; order Caudata; family Salamandridae; genus Triturus; species Triturus cristatus. The sequence goes on along the minus strand of NC_140587.1, from coordinate 386,904,512 downwards.
AAGGCACGGTGCCCTGAACGGCACCAGCCGTGCGCCAAAAATGGCCCCAAGCCCCCCCCCCCCCTTCCCCCCCCCCCCCACCCACGGGGGCTTTTGTTCCCTCCTGGCGGCCGTCCACCCGAGATCAGCCCTCACTCACTGGGCTCTTCCTCGCGGCGGGCCGGCAATACTTCTCCCAGTCTCCTCTTCTCAAGTGTGGAGGGGGCAGGCACCGACAATGTGCCTCGAGCCCCCTCCACTTTCAATCTCCATGGGCTACGGGGCTCTCCCTCCGCTATGGGAACCCCGCCGATACACCGAAGCACTTCCCCACCTGCCGGGATCATTCGCCTTGGGACCAACTGGAAGTGGAGCCCTCGAGGCTCCGCTCCCCGTCCCACTTCCGGGTCACTCGTGGCAGCGGCAAACCGCTCCTGCGAGCAGCCTAGAAATGCGGGGTGGGCTCCCGTAATGAGTACACAACTGCAGCAATGCCGGGTGGGCTCCGGCTCCGTGAAATTAGCGTGATGTGGCGGCAACTGCAGGGTGGGCACCTGCCATTTTCATAAAGTGGGAATCCCTACGTCGGGATTCCCTCGGAGAAGGGGCTGCAGCCCAGTGCTGCGCAGCCCCCACGATCTCCTCTGCAGAAAAGAGCCAGGTGCTCTTAATGGTAAAAGCGAAGCACACACAGGGCACCAAAGAATGCAACCAAAGTCCTGGGTCCCAAGAGAAAGTCCTTTAGGCATCAGGGAACAAAACAGCCCCCAGCAAAGGCAGAAGGGTCCCAAGAAGCAGCCTTCCCCTGGGCCCCAGCAGCAGCACGCCCCTGGTAGTTTCAAGTCCAAAAAACAAGAACATTTTTATGGGGTCACAACCCCTTCTTTTATACAGCATTTTCCTTTGTTCTGCAACTGTAGGGCAAGGGGAGAACCAGATACAACTGGTTCAGGAGCACTTTGGTTGGCGGTTCAGCTCCCCTCTCTATTCACAGGACAGGCCAGGGACATCAGACGCACCACAGGAGGTGGAGCCAGCATTGTGAATGGAAGGCCCAGCCCCATTCAGGTCCCAGGTGCAACTCCTCCCTCCCATCTACATGCAGATCTCTCCATTCACAACTGGGCATACTCACCCTGGCTCCTGGAATTCCCCAGCCCTCAGCTCCTATCAATCACAAGCCAGACAGGCAATTCACATCACACAGCACACAGACATGCCAACTTCTAGAAGTGGCACTTCTCCACCGGTCACAATAAATCTGCGCACACCATTGCGCAGCATTTATTCTCACAAGTTTGCACATACCATACTCGCCCCTGCACTCCTCTCACATCAGGAAATACCATGGACACACATATCGCCCATGCATTCCTATGGGAGGGCAGGCCAGTCTCACTAAATGTAACACAGAGCGCACGCACTTTACACTGGGACACAGTGCTAAAGTGACTAGAGGCCTAAGACTACTAACACTACATAGGGGTAAAGGCCAGGATAAATGCAAAAAGTTTAGGGGTGAACCTGCCAAAAGGACCAGGTCCAACAAAGATAGTTTAGAGCCTTTTCTGTCCCAGAAGCTCTGATCGGGAGGCCAGCCAACTAGCCATGGAGTCACTCTGGAAGTCCTGGATTCAAGCAGAAACAGAGGTCTCAAGATGCACGGCAATTCTCTGAGGGAAAAAACTTCTGGAGTGTCTGGAATTTCCTGCCACCCTGCCCTGGTCCCAGTCTGCAGTTGCAATAGGCCAGTGCGAAGTTCTTTGTGTGTGAGCTGAGGCATTGCTCTACCCTCCATCCTGCTTCTGATGGCCCATTCTGCCAACACCCAGTCCCTCTGTTGTGTAGCTGTTTGGGAGGATTACACAAAGGCCAACTACACCTACTCTTGTGACCCAGGAAACAGGATGCAGGCACCAAATGGTTAGAACAAGGAAATGAAACTTTTCTAAAAGTGCCATTTGCAGAATTATTACATAAAATCCGACATCTGATAGAAGCATCTACCAGTAGATTCCTTATCTTCGAATTCTCCCCAGGCGCCAGACTGGATCCGGAACTTTTTGTACTGCAGTACCTATGCGCGTCAGTAGTTGGCTTGAAGTGACTCCGTAGCGACGTTGTCCTCTGGATGTGACCTCAACAAAGTCTATATAAGCCCTCCCTTGACAGCTGACGTCCGTTTCTTCTTTTTCCACGCTTACAATGCAGATCCGAACAGCGGTTCCTCTGACAGTGTTTTGGCCTACCTCGACTATTTTGTCGAAAGGAACAGTGTGCCTTTCTATGTCCTCGAGGTTTAAACCCTGTGGCAAATGCCGGACACTGATCCCCAGTCTATTTGTATGTTATGCTTAGGAGAGCACCATGACTCCAAGGAGTGCGACTCATGTCAACAGCTTTGACTGAAGGCGCTGAAGGAACGTCGAATGAAGCTTCTTGTGGCATGGTTGTCAGTCTTCAAAGACGTGCCATCGGACTCGGTCCTTATTGCGCTCTAAGGACAGGTTGCGAGTCTGATCGAGGGACCATTTCCATGGACGTCTAAAGGTGAGTCTCTGGCCAGGCAATCGAAGTCACAGCGTTGACCAAATTAGTCACATGAGGCCTGCCACTGGTCTGCAGCTGAAGACTCATGCATAAGTCTACCCGTGCCTCCCAACCTACCCTGGAGCTGGGGCGACTCTGACCCAGATGAGAGAATAATACAACTCTCTCCATAGTTTCTGTGGGTCTTCATCTTCCCCTGGAGCCCCAAGGAGATGCACATCACCATGACTGTGTCCACGCAGACGGGTTTGCCATCAGCATCTTTCCGGTTATTGAATTAAAATCCGTTCCCACACCGGTGCACAGCCCTTCGGGGCTTACCACCTTCAACGTCTGGGTCTGGTCCTCTGGCTCAGGAAACTGCGCCAAGGTCCTACTTGATGACTTAGATTATGGCACCGACGGCCCCACTCGACGCTCCACCTTCTTTCCACTCCAACGCTGATGAGTCGCCTCTTCAGCGCCAGACAGCGTCCAATGCGGCGCCGGATGCTGCGTCGGTGGAGCCATCCGTCCTTCCTCCTGCTTTTCCTGCAGAGGAACAGGATGGGGGTAATGGAGAGTTTTTCCAGCCTGTTTCTGATACAATTAACCCTTTTATAGAGTCTAGTTGGGTTGGCTAAATTGGGGGAAGCTAGTGGTTTGTAGTCTTTTCCGGCCTCATGCCTTCTGTCACCTCCTAGTTTGGGTACAGAAGTGGGCTCTTCTCTAGCGGATATACTCAGATGTGTTTCTACCTTCCTGGAGGTATTGCTTCCCTCTGTGGAATTGACAATAGATCCATTACTTGGAGTCTTATATCAGAACCAATCGATAGAACCGATGCTTCCTTTTAGTGAGGCTCTTTATATTCTGTTGGGGGCCTGGGCTAAGGAAAAAAAATTGAGAGGGACGCTTTATTCAGCAAAGGAATGGGGTTCCGTATTCAATTAAGAAAATAAGTTTTTCCTTCGGCAGACACGTTAACCTTTCATGTTCGAGTCAGATTTGCCTATTTCCTCACAGCTCTCGTTCAAACACCACATCCCTCTGCAGCAGACGAGAAAAACTACAACCATATATTTTGAAACATAGTGTGCCACTACACAGATACACATATACAATTATAAAAATGGCTTTATTAAAAAATGTTCTTTTTTGACGTCTTCGATTTCAATGCATATAAAAAGGATTTTGCATAGGAAATGCAATCACATATTTATTACAACAAGACATGCATTTTATACACAAGAATATAACAAATATAGGTCAAGACAGAAAATGATGAGAGAAAAAGAGTGTATCCACAAGACAATGCACTTTGTCATAAACCCAACCTATCCGTGACAGTATTTAGTAAAGGCTGGGACCTGATGAATTAAGAATGTTTCAAATGTTGTGCCAACCCACGTCACAGATTAGGAATCTCAAGCGTCGAAGCGTTTTGATGGTATCCTGGTTTACACCGTCTTTATCAAGACCATAACAATAACTCTCATTGTGTGCATATGAAATCACTATCATACACCAGTATGGAAAAAAGACGCAATTACTAGGAAGTGTTCATAGTCCCCTCCATATTGTCAAAACAATGCTAAAACAACCTTTATGCATTATCTCTGTATACAATCTCGAGAACGACTAACACAATCATAGCCATAAAGTTAATGCAACTTAAAACATATTTTTTTTAAACCATTCTCATACTAATTTGTATATTTGTATCTTAATCTATCATTATCATGCGTTGTGGCACCACTAAATTTCAAATACTAGTGTCATTCGTAACACCAGAAACCTACCCATCCATTTTTCACGTAACCAATTAATTGTTTCTTTTATGTTTTAACATTACTATCCCTTGATTTAATCTACATCATTGGTAATCTAGCTTTACTTTACAAGGACTCATCTTGTGGGCTCTCTGTGGGCTCTCCCGTCTGGTTTTGATGGTGGTCCTTATTTATAAATAGGAGGATCTCTTCAAACATAGAGATTCCTTATAAATATATATTTTTGAATTGTAGGTGAACCAATAAGTTTCAATGACTTCTACAAAATATAAAATTAAACACCATTAATTTATAGAAATATGATCAAATTTATGACGCAGTTACATTATTTAATAAATCTCGTCTACTTGTTCAAAAAGTTTCTATCATACCTTTTTATTGGGCCTTTCACTGGATGGGTGTCTTTCGCTTGTTACGCCAAATATTATAAAATTTGTCATCCGTGGTAATGGAGTTCAACCAAACTCTTGTAAGGCCTGAAAATAAAATAGGAAACCAAACTGTCAATTTGATGGGATCAAATGACATGCCCAAATCCAAGTTTTTTATACATTCATATTACCAAAAGTGACCCTATTCACTTTTCTTACTTTTTGTATGTACATTTTTTCTATTCAGTAAAAACCAAATTGGGGTATATATGGCCGTTCATCATTTGTAGGCCCATATCTTTCCAGAGGGAATTTATAACCAGGCCATCCGCATGGGGACATATAACAAGCCAACTCGATCCGTATGTCTTAACGAATAGTTTTATTCTTTCTTTTTTATCCTCAGCGTGTTAATCACTAATTGCACATTTATTTTCCTCCTCAAATGTGAGAAAGAACTGATCCACTAGTCCGAGTTCGCAGATACCCTCCAGGCGCTTGTACAAGGGGGACAGCATACAACCCCCCCCCCCACCCCCCACCCCCCTTTTTTCCCCTTCCTTGGTCTCCGCTGCCTAATGCGGTAGACAAAGTCCCCGCAGACTTCCATTTTCCTCATCTTACCTCCAGAATCGGCCACCTAACCGCCCGCGACTTAACTTCCGGGGGTCGTCCATCATGCGTACGTGATCGGTACTTTGTCTATAGTTCTTACCTCTTCTGGGCCCGCCATCTTAAGAGGGTAAGAGGGTTACCTAATGCACGTTAAAAGGTAGCCCTCATTTTTAGAAGCAGTCATTCATAGAATGGTTTATCTTTATTACAATAACATATAAAATGAATATTCTTTCTTATCCCATTTTTCCTTTTTTTAATACAAAATTGAAAAACAGCGGGTGAAATTAAATTTACGAATTAAACAAGGCCCAAATCGCGACTTCTTGAATAGCATTTACACCAAGCCCCTATTTTATTAATCTAATCCTTCATTTAAAATAGAAAAATAAAAATAGAATTTGATCATTAAAACCAGTCATAATTATTTAAATAAATCAAAGACTAGAGTGCACCTAAGCACCCCCCATTTTGGAATTGCTACTTAAGCCCTCAGGGCCTGGGCTAAGCCTGAACCGGGGGCCCCTGTCAATCGTTCTGTTTCCCACAGACAATGGCCGGCCCCTGGAGAGCCAATGTATCTCCTTAGGCATCCGACCCATCACAGTTTTGTGGTGCAAGCTACTTTGGCAGCCCAAAATATTGATACGTTCCCTGTTTGCCCCCCACCCCCCAAAGGGAGGCCAGGAAATTGGATTGCTGTGGCGGGCATATTTTCGCCTCCACTAGTTCAGCACTCTGTTCTCTCAATACCTCTTGTGTCCTTGGACGCTTCTCCCTAAACTGATTATTCATTGTGGTATGGACACTACTGAATCTGTAGGTCAGGCAATAGCCTCTTCAGTAGCACTCTGTCGTCGTGCCTGGTTGCACACTTCGGGGTTTTTAGATGCAGTCCGGGCTCTTTGTTCAATATGCCTTTTGATGGTGCATGCCTTTTTGGTATGCATGCTACCTCTGCTTTGCAGGGATTTAGAGATAGTCGGGATGCATCATAGTCTTGATCCTGCCGACGGTTTCCTGGTTTTCTTGTAATGGTTTACATGTGGAAACCTACAGCTCCAGTAGGAGCCTTTAATGGGGCAATGTCCATTGCCTTTTGCTTTCAAACTTCTCTTTATAGGGTGATACCCAGTGAGGTATTCCTGCTTGCTCTAGGTAATTTTGTTCAGTTATTCGGTCATTGACGGGTTACTTTTCCAGTAATCGGGAACCTATCTTATTTTGTAACCTTATGTAAACCCATACTAACGGGTATCTTGCTAGGACTGGGTTTCTACCAGATCGCTTTTTCTATTATGAGTACGTTGTTTGAATTGTGCGGATGCACTGTGACTTTTATTAGTGGTCGCAGTAAGCACCAGTGAAATGCAATTTTTTCCTCCTTCTAGCCATGTTTCCCCCCCCCCCCCTTATCACTATCTTTGTTCCATATGGGAAGTTTTGGAGAGGGAGACACAGTCCATGGCCGAACAGGATTTAGCCTGGACCTGAACTTTTTATGACAGTTTATATTTTGCTTTGTTTTTGTGACAATAGGCTGTGAGTGGTAAAGTTTTGTCTAATTCAATGTTTTGGATCTCACCTCTGCCTAGAGATGTCCTTGGCCTGTGCCACTATCCGTGTCACCTTTCTCTTCCTCTTGTCTGAGAGAATGTATTTTCTTCTTGTATCCAGAGTGCTTTATATTTGTTTTCCATAGACATTGGTCATTTACCAATTCTAGTTGTTCATAGGTTGTCGCCATCTTACTCATTGTTTTTTTTTTTTTTTTTTTTTTTAAAACCTTTATTTTCAAAAGTCTGGACACAGCTATTCAGCCGACAACCCGGAGGTTCGGCAGCTTCGGTAAAGAGGAACAGAGACGCGTCCACAGTACAGTGAAGGAGGAGTGCAAAGATTCCATTTTTTAAATAAACACAAAACACACAACAACCCCCAGCAAGGCAAGAACACTGACTGCCCATGGTGATAGCCCCCCAGGGGAGGCAGGACCCCAATCATCTACCATTTACAGTACCGTGAAAAGAGGAAGAAGGGGGACAGCAGGGGCCAAAGAAGTACATTAATCATACTGAGCTGGAAAGAAGGTTAGGAGGAAAGCTGTTCCTCGGGGGGATCCAGATCAGGGGCAAGACAAATTCCCCCCCTGTATTGGTTCCACCGCCCCCAGATGGCGTGCCACTTCCGAGGGCGGCCTCTAGCGCAATATACTGTCTTCTCCCTTAGCATACTCCAGTCCATATTTTCTTTCCACGCGGTCAATGTGGGGGGGCCCACTGATCCCCACAATCGCGCTATATCTCTCTTAGCGACCATGTTGCCCAGAGTCACCCATTGGGTCTGCGCCGCATTGTGATCAGTGGGCCCCCAGACATTCAGGAGACAGCACCGCGCTTCCGGCTGCATAGCAATGCCCGTCACCTCCCCCATCACTGCATGGACTCTCCGCCAGAATTCCGTGATGACACCACATTCCCAAATGATATGCAGGAAAGTACCCACCATACCACATCCCCTCCTGCATAGGCCGTCCCCCGAGAATCCCATGTGAACCAACCTTGGCCCCGTCACGTACACTCAATGCAGTATTTTAAGCTGCACCAGCCTCAGACGCGACGGGATCGCAACCTCCTTAGGAGAGGAAACAGCAGACTGCCAATCCTCGTCATCCAACTCGAGGCCATCCCTAGACCACTGGTCCCTCAGCCCCAGAAGCATATCCGCCCGGACGTTGATCAGTTTCTTATAGATGAGCCAGATCGTGCTCTCGGGCATATGGCCATCAAGGACCCGGTCCTCCAATGGAGAGGACTCGGGCACCTTCTCACCCTCAATGAGGACTGATCGGAGGGCGTGACGCACCTGAATATAGCGGAAAAACTCGGATGGCCCCAGCTCATATTCCTTCTGCAACTCTTCAAAGGACTTCACCCTCCCCTTAATCAGCACATCGCCGACCCTGGAGATGCCGATCAAGTCCCATTTGTCAAAGCCTTTTGTGTGCCAAAGCCTACCCAGTCTTTAAGATTCAAACAGCGGGGTAGCGAGGGTGAGCCTATCCTTCCAGCCCAGCGAGTCAGTTGCCATCTTCCACACACGCACCGCCACACCAGTGGGCCCCGTGAGGGACGAGTCCAGGGACCGCGAGTACAACGCCCTGTAATAGTTACCACCACGCAGCAACCACCTGTCCATGGCATACCCAGGGCTGAGGGCAGGGCCATAAAACCCATGATTAATCGCACTCAGCTGGGTGGCCCAATAGTACCGTCGGATGTCTGGAAGCGCAATACCCCCGTCGTACCATGGAAGCGTCAACTTTGCAATAGCTATTCGCGGCCGCCCATCCCACAGCAACGTTCGTTGGAGGCCTTCGACCTCCCGAAAGTAGTTGGCCGGTACCCAATCCAAAGTATTCTGCAGTGCGTAGAGGAACCGGGGAAGAGACATCATTTTGAACAGGGCCGCGCGCCCAACGAGGGAGAGCGGCAGCCTCCGCCAGCCCTCCACATCCCGCCTCAGGCGCGCTAGGGGGGGGAGCAGGTTCCTCTCATATCGCACAGCAGAGTCCATGGAGATAAAGATTCCCAGATACACGAAGCCCTGCTGAGCGACCTGGATCGAACAAGTTCGAGGGATCGGTGGAACCTCGCCACTAAGAACATATAAATACGATTTACTCCAGTTGATAACGAGACCCGAGTTCCTACCGAAAGATGTGAGTACGTCACAGACCACTATAAGTGATTTCTTGGGTGAGGCAAGATACAACAGGATGTCATCAGCATAGAGCGATATACGGTCCTCGTGCTCAGGCGACCATCTAAGTCCCCTTATATCCGGGTGCCAGCGTATCCACGCAGCCAGCGGCTCAAGGGCGAGGGCGAACAGCAATGGCGACAGGGGACAACCTTGCCGAGTACCCCTCCCAAGCTGAAACGGAGTCGACGCCCGGCCATTTACCACCACACTCGCAAGAGGGCCCTCATACAGCAACTTCACCCAGCTCACAAAACCGTGGCCAAAGCCGAACTTGGTCAACACGGCCCACAAATATGCCCATTCCACCGTGTCAAAGGCCATCGTGGCATCGAGAGACGCCACAATAGCTGGTTCACGCAGTGTGCCCGCCCTGGCGATTACACCATGTAGGCGCCGAAGATTTAACGCTGTGTTACGGTGCGGGATGAATCCGGATTGATCCGGATGGACCAAGTCACCGAGTACCCTGATCAAACGGGCCGCCAGGATTTTAGCCAGAATTTTCGGCTCTGCGTTAAGGAGTGAGATAGGCCTATATGAGGCGCACTTATCTCGGGGTTTGCCCTCTTTGTGTATAACCACAATCGTCGCCAGTTGCTGATCCAACGGGAGGGCCCCACTCCCCCGCGCCTCCACGAACATGGCGCGCAGGTGAGGGGCAACCCTATCCGGAAATAGCTTGTACAGGTCGACCGGCAAGCCGTTCGGACCCGAGGCCTTGCCCGAGTTCAACGCGCGAATAGCCCCCGCCACCTCATCAACCGTTATGTCACCATCTAAATCTTCCCTATCTATATCAGAGAGACAGGGCAATGCAATATCACGCAGGAGGTCATGCGAGTCCTCGGGCGGCCTGTCCGACACTGAGGCATAAACCAAACGAAAATAGTCCGAGAAACACTGCACAATCCTCTCAGGTTCCACAATCACCTCTCCCCCCTCTCCCGTCAACTCCGGCACTACTCTATTGACCCGTTCTTTTTTGTCCAGCCAAGCCAGGAGTTTACCGGCCTTGTCACCAACATCATACAGACGGCCCTGCTGTTCCCTACCGAGGGTCTTAGCGGCATTCGTCACCAGGTCCTTATACTCGGATTGCTTCAAGCACAGCTCATGCAGTGAGGCCTCTGTAACCTCCTCCTCCAGCGCTCCCTCCAAAGCCTCGATCTCCTCCTCAACCTGCAAAACCTCGCCATCTCTCCGCCGCTTGGCAGCCACTACAAGGGAGAGGGCTTTCCCTCGCAGCACGGTCTTAAATGCTTCCCACAGCGACACTGCCGAGTCCACGGATCCCTGATTGTCCTTGAAAAAATGATGTACTGTCTTTACCAGCGCGCTGCGCATCTTGGTGTCTCGGAAATACCAAGGGTTGATAGGGGCCACCCTTTCCCCTCCCTCCCGACCCAGATCCAGCCTGACCCACACCGGCGAATGGTCAGATATGCCACGCGCCATGTGCCTGGCCTCAGACACCAATGAGGCATGCGCAGCCAGAGTGAGTAAGTAGTCAATCCTAGAAAGGCTACCATGCGCCCCGGAGTGGAAAGTGTATTGGCTCTGTGTGGGGTGCCGGAGCCTCCAGCAGTCTATCAGGCCAAGCGTATCGAGAAAGTCTGGAAGCCACTTCTGAGCCCCCCCCGTGTCTCTGGGCGGGTATCTATCCAGCAGGCCGGAGCCAACAGCATTGAAATCACCTCCCACTACAAGCATACCCCCCGGGAGATCCAGAAGGGCCCTACCCAGATCTGTGAAAGTGGAGGCCTGCAGGGCCGGCGGGACATAAACCGAAACTAAAACCAAAGTTCTTCCTTCCCACCGCCCCGCCACCGCCACAAACCTCCCCCTTTCATCAACAATGGTGGAGTCCACCTCAAATGGTAGCGAGGCTCTGACTAGGATGCCCACACCCCTGGACCCAGAGGAGAATCCCGAATGAGCTATGAATTTATAACCCTTCCTATTCAGGGCATAGCACGTATTACCTATAAGATGCGTCTCTTTCAACAGGGCGACATCCGGCAATGACCGTTTCAAGAATTGCAAAACAATCCCACGCTTAATGCGATCCCCCAAACCATTCACATTCCAGCTTATAACACTTAAACCCCTACCCCCCATCCCCAAACGTAAAGAGGCCCACCCCACACCCGAAGAGCCCCCATGGAACAGTCCTGGAAATAATCACTATGCCTTGCTGAAACAAACCCCCCAACAACAACCCCAAAATCCCGGAACCCCCCCCCCACCCTGCACCCCTGCTGCAGCTTACAAAGCCCCCCCAACTTGCAGTGTGCCTGTCGCCCTACCAAACCCAAAATCTACAAAAAGTACCCCAAGGGAGGAAAGAGCTCCCCTCGTCCTCCCACAACCTCCGAGTTTACTGCAAGTCATTATCTAAAGTCAGTCCGAGTCAGTCCGGTTCCGAATACATCAACCTTGTTCATCCCGGCCACTGTCCCTGTCTACGGCAGTGTCCTCTTCCGTGCGTCGTCGAGGCAGAGCGTCCAGCCATTCATCCGCCATGGCAGGTGACTCAAAGAAGAATGTTCGGTCTTCAAACACCACACGTAGTCTGGCAGGGAAGAGCATGGCGTATTTCAGATCCCTCTCCCGAAGCCTCCTCTTCACCCCCAGGAAGCCCTGCCGCTGCCTCTGTACCTGCTGGGTGAAGTCAGGATAGAAATTCACCGACGCGTTCTGGAAGGGGACCGGGCCCGTTACCCTCGAGGCCTGCAGGATAGCGTCCCGGTCTCGAAAATGAAAGAGCCGGGCGACGATCGGCCACGGTGTGGCTCCCACCTTGGGCCGCCCACCAGGCACTCTATGGGCCCGCTCAACTGCGAAGAACTTCCCTAGACCCTTAGGCTGCAGATGATTGAGCACCAAGTCCTCCACGAGCAGGTCCACTGAAATCTCGTCCGAGGACTCAGGGACCCCGATAATGCGCACGTTGTTGCGCCTGGCCCGGCTCTCGAAGTCCTCCAGCCGACGGGCTGCGAGATCATGCTCGGTCCGCAACTTACGGACCTCGGTCTGCAGGTCCGAGACATCATCGGCGAGGCCCGTGGTCTTGATGTCCAGGGATTTGACCCGTTCATTTGTTTTGCCCAAATCCGCGCGGATCAGATTAACATCCACCAAGATGGCATCCACTTTGTGCGCCAGGGCATCAAACTGTCTCCCAATCGAAGTCTGCAGCCTGTCAAGTGCACCCATGACATCCTGCAGTGAGAGCTCCGGGGCCAAGGGTGCAGCAGTCTTCTGTGTATCCGGGGACTGGCTCGGTGCGCCCGGTGACCCCTTCTGCTGGGCATAGTGGTCCATGTTATTGGCTTGAGTGTAGGCTCCCCGCCTGGTGGCCTTGGGCTTCGGCCGATCCACCTCTGCTTTGCCCGACATGGTGGGCTCGAGCAGGTCGGGTCAAACAGGACTGCCCTCTCTCAGCGAGAGAGAGCAGGAGTGCTCCGTCTTACGATGGGTCGCCAGTGTGGCATGCAGAGCGTCCAAATAATAATAAAGCAGACGCGAGCACTCCCTGGGCTGGGCAGACAAAGGGCGAGAAAGTGAAAGTGAAAGGATAGGGACCTCCGTCCGGCAGTTCACACCTCGCCTGGCCGCTGTTGTTCAATTAGAGGTCGGGCATCCTGCCAACTCGAGCCCCTGGCATCCCTCGGAGATGGGCCTCAATCTTCCGCCATGCATAACTCCGGTTCCCGGTGGGCGATTCGACCTCGGGTGGCATCGATCGCCTCCCTGACAAGTCATCTACACGATGCCATGCATACAAACAGGATTATATACAGGATAGACGACGGAGGGCACGAGGGTCTCGGGAGCTCAAAGCTCACGCGGCCATCTTGGTCAAGCGCTAGGCTCCTCCCCCCCATCTTACTCATTGTTGATGGTTGGTGGCTAATTTTCATCTGAGATTTCCTTCTGGAATGTTATTTCAACGTTGTACTTTGTCTTTCGAGGTATTTAAGGAAGCAGAGGTCTTCCCTACAATCCTTTCCCTGGAGGTTCTTTTCCTTCCCTATGGGGTGTGGTAGGGATTTTGAGGTCTGTTAACCATTTTCTACCTTAATTATGAGTTTTGTTTGATTGGACCAGTTTTTCCTTCTTCCCTTTTTTCCTTCAGAGGAAGAGGTCAGTTTTCCCTTTTTTAATAAAGGCTACATCGTGTTTCAGGTTGGGACATTACTTTCTGGCCTCAGTCTTTGTGGTGGCTCCATCACAGTATGCCTGCTTTTGTTGCTGCGCTCTTTCTTGAGACTTTAGATCCACCTTGAACTGGTTGTTGCTATAATCATTTCGTCTCCCTTTTTCTAGGGGCTCCTGTGTTGCGTATTTCTGGAGGGTGATTTTCTCTCAGCGTGGGTTTTCTCTACCTGAGAGGGGTCTTTACCATGTATTGTATTATTTTTTGCAATGCTTTGTTTGGCGTTGCTAGGTGTCTCTCTTACACTCTTTCTCTCGTTGTGGGTGTACTCTGAGAATCCTCTCCCGCTCTGTGTGCAGGGAAGGGTTAGATTCCATAACAAAGGGCTATTAATTTAATTCAGGGGTAAGGGTTAATGTCCTTGGCCCCTGAGTTTTGTTCATTTGTGGAGGATTAGGGTTAGATCACATTCTAGTTTCTACGGCATAGAACTTATTCTCATCTTTAGTTGCATGGATTGATGTCTTTGGCCTGCTAGCCTTGTACAGTCCTAGGTTGATTGCCTTTGACAGGGGTACATAGTATTATTTTTATGAAGTGTTTTCTCCAAATCTTTCTTATCCTTCTGTTGTGGGTTATGTTGTCCACATGTGTAAGAGGGAGGACGGCTCGGCTCAGCGGAAGTCGGAAAACCCGGATGGAGCCATGACGAGAACACCGGATATCAACCGCGTTCTAGTCTCCCTTGGAACGCGTGACGTCAGGACGCAGCCGCCAATGGAGCACAAGAGGGGCGGAATCAGGAAGGAGGAAGAGCGGAGCAGGACGGAGAGCGAGGGGATCGAAGGTGAATGGACGACGGAGCAACGGATATCCAGAGCGGAGGACAGCGAGGTTCCAGAACGGAGGACCGGAGGCGCTGTCGGAGAGCAGGAGCGGACGGGACGACAGAAGAAGGACGGAGACCCCAGCGCAGGTGTCCCAGAGCCCACAGCGACGACCGAACAGGAGTTTGCTGCTTTCAAGCCCGGCGGCTCACGAGAAGGAGAGGACGCCCCGGGTCCGGCTGCCGCGGCCCGGTACACGGGTCGTGGCCTCAGGCAAGTGCCGCTTAGAGGGTCTTTTTGGTGGGGTAGCTGGAATACCTATTAGGAGACACACCCTACCGGAGCCCACTATTCCCTCACGAACCTTTAGAAGGGTTCCTCCCTGACATCCCCATTCCCTCCCCCACGTCGTTATGGTGAAGGTGGCACAACGTAAGGAATAGGAAGGGTAAAGCCTAACCCGAGTGTTTTTCTGTTCTTTGTTTTTCAACCCTGGTGAGGAGAACCCTGGAGACAGCCAGACCCGAGGAGGGACGACCAGGACATCCCAGAGTAAAGAGTGGTAGAAGGACACATATCCCTTTGAAACAAGGAGACGAGAACCCTAACTTCTTGGAAGAGATTATTAATTTCCCGTTGAACCTATGGTATAACACTGACTGTCTTTCTCTTACTGTGGCAAATAAACAGTATCCCTCTCATAGACACATAACCTGACTGCTTGTCCTTCTATACCACTACTCTGCCCTCAAGCCTCCTTACAACATGTTTCTCATGAGGTCTTCCCACAATTCTTCTGGTGGAGCATTTTCTTTGCTCATCCGGTTATTCTTTTGACAGTTTAGTTGCTATGACCAACTAGTCTTATTTAGGTATCATGGTTTGACGGTTCAGTGTGCAGGCCCCCCCTCCAAGGATGGTGTTGCTTGGGTATCTAATTCTAAGATAAGGAATCTGGGGATAGATGTCTCTATCAGATGAATAAGTTACTTACCTTTTGTAACGCCTTAACTGGTAGAGTCAGGATGTAGCCGCAGATTACTTAATGACCTACCCATCCTCCTCGCACTGCAGACTGTTGAGTCCTGTTGCCTTCTTAAGATCCCTTTTTGGTATTCTAATGCCTCTTTTCAGGACTGTGTATTTGTTTAGCAAAAATGTATTTAGTTTTGGACACACTTTCCATATGCAGTTTCTAAAAGTGGCTCTGCGTTATAAGCGCGAAAGGTAGTCACAGAAGAAACTGACGTTAGCGTGTTGGAGGAGGGCTTATATGAACTCCCTTGACATCCCATCTGGAGGAGGGCATTGCTACAGAGTCGCTCGATGCCCACTACCGACACGCAGAGGTACTGCTGTACAAAACGTTCCTGATCCAGTCTGGCGCCTGGGGAGAATTCCAATATAATGAATCTGTTGCTAGATCCTGTATGTACCAGATAAGGCATTGCCGAAGATAAGAAACGTATTCTTTACCATTAAAGAGGATTTTAAATTAAAATTCCCTAGACACCACACACATTTCTATCTGCTTCCAAACAAAAGTTATTACTTATTAAATGTAATAAGGTAACCCAATGTTATCGAATGGGAGCGATATGCCTCACAGTAGTGAAACAGTTTTTCACTACCTGGACATGTAAAACATTTCAACTATAATGAACCCTGCACTATGGGCTGTTTAAGGTACACCCTATGGGTGACTTATTAATAAGTGAGTTTTAGGCTTGGCAATGGGTTATTTTGCCAGGTCGAATTGGCATTAAGAACTGCACTACAGGCTGCAAATGGCAGGCCTTAGAATTATTTGAGGCTACTTAAGTGGGTGTCACAATAAGTGCTGCAGGCCCACTAGTAGCATTTAATTTACCAGCCCTGGCTACATAGTAGACCACCTTACGAAGGACTTAGAAGTAAATTAAATATGCCAATCTGATGTAAGGCAATTTTACCATGTTTCTGAGTGAACTCAAGCAATTTAGCACTGGTTAGTAGTGGTAGAATGCACAGAGTCCTGAGGCCAAAAAAAACAAACTCAGAATAATAGTAGAGGAGTAGGCAACCACCTTTGAGGAGAGACCATCCTAAGGCAGACAGGTCTAATGTACCCCCCCCCCAACTGAATGTAAGGAGACCTACTCACCCTTCCGGTAGTTCTCAGAAATAAGGTGGAAGAACACGGACGGACCTTCAGCATTGGAGTTGTCTGACACAGGATGGTGTTGCACCGTAAAGTCCATTCCTTGTAGGTAGATGGACCAACTTAACAGTTTCGGATTCTCAACGCTCATTTGTCTGAACTTTGAAGTGCATCGCAAATCGGTATGGGCTCAGCTTCTTCAGTGCCCAGACCGCAACGAGGGGTTCTCTCTCAATAGCCGTCCACCTCTGTCCCTGGGAAGGAACCTTCACACCTGAAGGCTACTGGTTGGTCTTGAACCTCTTCATTTAACTATGATAATACAGCCCCCATGCCATGCTCTGAAGCATCAGTCTGTACTATAAATTCTTTAGAGAAGTCAGGGTCCTTGCATGCCGGTGCTGTACACATGGCTTCCTTGAGAGGCAAGCCTCTGTCAAGTTCAACTTCATGGGCTGCTTCTTAGAAGTAAGCTCAGGGAGGGGGAGGTGGGTGGTGGGACAATGGTGCCATAGTCCTTAGCAGACCATCTATGATATCCAGTGAAGCCCCAGAAAGCCCTCACTTCAGTTTGGATTTTGGGGGGGTTCGTAGGCCATTATAGTTTCTATTTTGGCTTGAAAGGGGCTGCATCCTGCCCCTGCCCACGAGGTGTCCCAAGAACACCCAGCACTATTTGGCACTTACTGGCTTTGATAGGACTGCCTGTAGCTGGAGCCCTAGCTGGAGGTGAAACGGGTTGTCCTCCCAGCTGCTACTGCAGACAGCTATGTCAGCCAAGTAAACAGCACTGAAGGCCTCCATCCTGACCAGAACTTGGTTTACAAATCTCTGGAAGGTAGCAGGGGGATTCTTTAACCCAAATGGTATCACCCGGGATTGGAAGTAGCCATCTGTGGTCAAGCATGCTGACCTTGCTATGGTCCCCTCAGTCTGGGCAATCTGCCAGTATCCCTAAGTGAGGTCAAAAGTGTATAGGAACTTGGCAGCCCCTAACCTGTTAACGAGCTCTTCGGCGGTTCGGTGGGGTGTGCATCAGTGTGAGTGACTGCATTGAGCTGCCTGTAGTTCACACAGAATCTGACATTTGGGGCGGCGCCCAGTGGTGCAGTTTGGGTACCAGCATCACTGGGCTGGACCAGGGGCTACTGGAATGATCAATCCCTTCAGGCTCAAGCATTCTAGAGGCCTCCACCTTGATACTGGCCCTCACTTTGTCTGATAACCTGTTAATTTTATTCTGCACAGGCATACTGTCTCCACTATCAATGTCATGGGCACACAAATGTGTAAGTGCAGGAGTGATGGAGAACATGGAGCCAAAGTGTCCCAAACACTGGTGACAGTCCCTCTGATGCTCAGGAGTCAGGCTAGGGGAGAGGTTAACATCCTCTACTGACCCATATTGATCCTTGGAGGATAGTAGGCCAGGGAGAGGTTAATTATCTTCCTCCATCCCACCATCTGTCACCAGGAGCATGGTGACCTCAGACCTCTCAAAGTGTGGTTTGAGGCGGTTTACATGGAATACCCCTAAGGAGTGTCTGGGAGTCTTGAGGTCCACAAAGTTGGTGACCACTCCCTTTCTCTCCTTCACCTCATAAAGCCCTGACCAATGGTCTTGGAGGACCCTGTGTCACTGGCTCCGTTAACCACACGTTCAGGCTAGACTAAAACTGTACCAGAGTGTCTTTCTGGTTTTACCAGTTTTTCATGACGTCCTGGCTGGCTTTTACATTCTCAGCAGCCTTTTTCCAGAGTTTTTGCATATGGTATCTGAGGGCTTGCATGTACCTAACCACATTCAGGGGGTGGGGGCTCCTTGGGAGCTTGCTCCCACCCCTTTTTAGCCAGACGGGCAAGTTCCCGAACAGGGTGACCATAAAGGAGCTCAAAGGGACCAAACCCAACTCCTTTTTGTGGTACCTCTCTGTAGGCAAAGAGCAGGCATGGTAAGAGGACATCCAACTTCAGCCTCATGGGCTCAGGTAGGCCCATAATCATGTCTTTCAGGGCTTTGTTGAATCTCTCAACAAGCCCATTGTTCAGAGGGTGATAGTGTGTACAGAACTTGTAGGTTACCCCACACTCAGACCACATGGACTTAATATATGCAGACATGAAGATGGTGCTCCTGTCAGATACCACTTCCTTGGGGAACCACACTCAGGTAAAAATTTGCATCTGGGACCTAGCCATTGCAGGTGCAGTTACAGATCTCAGAGGTATGGCCTCTGCATATCTGATGACACAGGCAACCGGTTTATCCTGGCTTTGGTGGACTAAGGCAGTTTTGGGGTCCAAGGGTCCAACAATGTCGATTTCCACCCTTTCAAACGGAGTGCGAAGACAGGTAAGGAAGGGAACCAGGGGAGCATTTAGCTTGTTTCCTGTTTTTCCACTGTCCTGGACGGTGGCAAAATGACCTACATAATGTATCTGAGGCTGTCTTCATCCGGGGCCAATAGAAGTGGGTGACAAGCCTTGCAGAGGTCTTATGCCCCAGATGTCCTTCCAGGGGTATCTAATAGAGACTTCTAGCTGCAGATTCCTTACCTTAGAATAATCCACGGGTGTCAAACTGAAATTTTTTATGAGCAGTACCCCTGTGCCGCCAATAGATGGCGTTGTTCAGCTGTACATGGCGTCTGCGCCGATAGTGACGTGCGAGGTGCCTACATAGGCACCACACCCAGCGTGCTGACCTCTTTCGTCACCAGTCAGTGCAGATCCGAAGAAAAGATACCCCATGTCACTTTTTGACTAACCTTTTTTGAACTCTATTGTCAAAGATTTTTTTGATTTTTTTCCTCTAGTGTGGCAGGGATGTTCACAAGGAAGGCTGGTTTCAAGCTCTGTAGTGCCTCTTACCAACAGATGTCGGTGACTGGTCCACACCTCATCTGTCTTTGGTGCTTCGGGGGCTACCATGACTCCCAAGACCTGCATAGAGTGTCGTGCCATGCACCCCAAAGCTTTGATGGAGGGATTCCTCAAGCTCCTTGCTGTTCGGCGTGCAATGCCACAATGGGCTCTACACTGCAGAGAGGAAGGTTCTGCGATCGGTTGAGGAGCCACTCCAAGCACTCCTCATCACAGTCTAAGTCGTCCCACAAACAGAAGAGCAAGAAGTTGAGTAGGTCTTCGACTTCGACCTTTCCATCAGTCATCCGACGAGACAAGGTAGCATCTGCATTCAATGCCTGGCTCTGTGGGTGAGCCTGTACCTGGTGCATTCAAGAGGCTGGATACCTTGGGGAAGAAGATGTTTTCTTCCACCAGCCTAGCACATTGGTCTGTGGGGTGATACTCCCACTCGCTCTGGAACTTGGTTGCCCAGGTTCTGCCTGTGTTCTTGGAGGAGCCCTGAGCCATACTGTCGCAATCTATTGCTGACGGGAGATGCAGCTAAGTTCACCATAAGCTGTGGGCTGGATATGACCAACTCGCTAGGCAGAGCTGTTTTGTTGTTGGTGATCTTACAGCGGCATGCATGGCGTAAGACTACTAGCTTCCCTTGGGATGTCCAAGCCTCATTCATGGACATGCCCTTTGATGGTTCCCGTCAGTTTGGAGACCATGTGGATTCAGCACTTGAGCGCTTCAAGGACAGCATGGCTATTGCCAGGACCTTCGGGCCTTCCAAGGCCCCTCGCCAACCACTGTCTGCCTTCCGCTCCTTTAATGGCACGGAAGGGGCTTTCATCCGCGTCTTCAATGACCCAGACACCGCGGGCAGCAGATTTCAGTCTTTGTGGGGCTGGGGACGTGGCACCCATAGGCCTCGTGGTTCAGGTAGCCAGAGGTTGGACCAGTTAACATCTGCTTCCGCCCTAACCCCCCAGCAGTCGCAGCTTCCAGGCCCCTATAGTTTACCATCCGACCATCATGGGCAGCTGGTGAAAGGCAGGATAGGCCATCATCTGCACAACTGGGGGTCAATTAGATCCGACCATTGGGTTCTCCAGATTATCCAAAGGGGCTATGCAGTGGGACTTGAAAATCGCAGCATTGGGACAATTTCTCCAACATGGTCCAGATCTCAGAGGGCACTGGGAAACATCTGCATTGGTGGCTGACGAATCTCGATAGGGCCAGCAGCAGACCCCTATCCTTTCCCCAGCCAGATCTGACAGTAGTGACAGACGTGTCACTCCTGGGCTGAGGCGGTCATCTGTGAGAGGTGGAGATAACAGGACTCTGGTCTCTGGCGGACTCCACATCAACTTTTTGTAGCTCTGAGCAATCTGATAGCCTTTGAAAGCCTTTCAACCCTCCATCAAGGGAAGGCTAGTACAAGTGTTTGTGGACAACACAACCGCCATGTGGTCTTCGACTCTTTGTCAAAAGGCCCTGTGCTTCTAGACATGGCTGACACATCAGGATATTTCCCTGGCAGGCTCTCTGATCGCCAGAGCGGACAAACTCAGCCGAAGATGCTTAGTGGATTACAAGTGGTGTCTCCAACCGGAGGTGGTGCAAGGTCTCTTTCTGCAGTGGGAAGAGCCTTGGTTAGATCTCTTATCCAGTATTGGGGTATCTTTCATAGATTCACATGCCTGAATCATTCCCCGTCACCGAGCTGGGAGCCCCACGGTAAAATACAAAAGTAGTGCCATAAGTAATAAATAGGCTATACCTTAGTAGCCTATCTACGTCCTTATAGGCAAAAGGACCAAAGGTCAGCACCAACCAATCAGCTACCAGCACCCTCTAGAACACTCCCAACAGAAGCCAGTTCTTAGATTTTCACCGCACATCGTGTTGAAGGGAGTCTCCCTGAGTGCTACTCAGTCTTCTTCTCTTCAGCTCTTCAAGCAAATATGTCTGACACAAAGGCCTCTTCCGCTCCTGCAGGACCTGTGGGAAGAAGAGGGTCCATGTAGATGATCTACATAAAGATTGTCTTTATTGCCTCTACACTAAACATGAGGTTAAAGACTGTAAAATCTGCCGTACCTTTCCCAGCAAGACTCTCGGGGATAGAGAGGCAAGATTACTTTTATGGCTCAAGTCTTCTAAAGAACGACCTCCTTCTTCGGCTGAGGAAGAATACCAAGCTTCCACATCTGGCAAGAGGGCTAGATCTCAAGAAAGCTCCTCAGGTGAGGGAAGGAACCCTCTTAAAACTTCCCAGGATAAGCCTGTCCATAAAGAGAGGATTTCTAAACATTCCTCTGAGCCAACGTTGTCTCCACCCTCCACACCGCTTACAGATCGTCCAAGATCGTCTTCTACGGACTCTGTAAGTAAAAAATCTGTGTCAATGACGACTGTTCCTTCATCGTCGACGATATGTGTTATGTCATCGACGCCATCGTCGACTGCAACTGTTACAATGACGGCTATTTCCTCACCTATCTTGTCTACATGAATCACTATTATGACGAGGCCATCGTCGAAGAATCCATCAGTGAAGCCACCGTCGACGAAGTCACCGCAGACAACGTCGTCGATGAGTGCGCCTGTTATCTTACCACCGTCAATGACTGGACCGTCAACGAGGGACCTTCCTTCAATACTTGTTTCTGCTATGTCGATGCCCCCGTCGACGAGAGTTTCCCATCTCAAGACGTTTCAAAGGCCTTTTCAACAGCAGCCTTTTCAGGACTATAGTAAAGTGTCTCCTCTATTGCCATCTCACCTTTTAGAGGGTTTCGTGGAGGAGGAGGAGGACTATGATGACGATGATGAGGGTCCATATGGGGTTGCTCATAGTCCATCGGAGCTCAATGTTAAATGCCATGACATTGATGATGACGATGATTACCAGGAGGGACATTATTATCACAAACAATATATGGCTCCACGTCATGCTTATCAATTCCATCACAGACAGGAACCACGCCATAGAGAGATGGCTCAGCTTCCTCCAGCACTTATTCAGGATCTGCAGGCTATGTTGGCAGATTACCATCAAAGATTTCCTCCTCAGTAAATTCCGACACAGAATCCACTTCCTCAAGTAGAGGTTCCTGCTCCGGTACCAGAGCCTACTACACCGGCTCCTGCACAGGGTCCACCTGACACTTCCTCCTCGAATGAAGAAGTTGAAGAAGGCGAATTGCCTAATCAGGCAAATGCTCCGGATCCCTAGATTGATTATATAATCCAGACACTATCTCCGCATCCGCACTTACCCTCTGATTCTCCTCCTGAAGACATCGGAGGATTTCATAATTTGATGCAGAGGGCAGACACTAAGTTCCAACTACCTATCACTGTCAAGCAAACAGACTGTTTTTTTCATGATTTTGAAGAGGACACTAGAAAGGTCATATACTCTAGTCCCATTATCGATTACATCTGGCAGCAGGGCGAAAAATCATGAATATGCCAGCATCCATACCGGTGGTGCTACCTTGTGTAGAGATAAAAATATCGCGCTCCAGAGGACAGTCCATCTTGCCTTGTAGGACACCCGAGACCAGATTTGGTCATATCTCAGGCCGCACAGAGGCGTTCGAAGAACCCCACAACACCTATTACCACTCCTCCAGACAGAGAGGGACATCGTATGGACCTTATGGGGAAGAAATTCTCTTCTATGGCAGCGGCAACAATTAGAGCTGCTAATGCTTTAGCAATCATTGGCCGCTATGACCGTCAAATGTGGTCCGATATTGTGGGATTGATAGATCTCATCCCGGAGAAACAAAGACAGGAGGCCCGGATGATCTTAGATCTTAGAGGGTGAACGAGCTGCCTTCGAAACAATTGATTGTGCGTTAGACATCGCAAACACGAGCTTTCGGCAATTAGCTGGAACTGCAGTTCTTCGACGCCAGGGGTGGCTTAAAGCTACTACCTTCAGACCTGAGGTTCAGACTAAGATCCTGGACATGACGTACGATGGGGACTCACTGTTCGGAAAACATATTGATGATGCTCTTTTAGCAATAAAAAATGACTGACTCTGAAAGGTCTCTGTGCGCTCTGCAATATAGTTGTGTACCTTTCAGGGGAGCCATAAGGCGAGGATTCACAACATACCGAGGCGGCTATCAGTCAAATCAACAGTATCAACAATACCAGCCTCCATATCGCCAGTCTTGCAACCAATCGTCATACCGTCAGTCATCGACGGCTGGCAGGGCAGCCTTAAGCGAACACAGCAACAAGGCCGTGCCTCTGCCAATGAGCTTCTCAGGGTGCCAGTCAAAATTCCCTCCCTATCCGTGGGTGCGAAAATGTCTGCTTATGCACAGCGGTGGCAGGAGATCACTTGAGACTGCTGGGTGGTGGACCTAGTCACCAAGGGTCACACACTGGAATTTGTCCAGAAACCACCTACTACTCCGCCCAGGGGTCCCCCTCCCCCTCGTCTTCACTTATTGCGCAAAGAAATCTTGATCATGCTCCTCAAGGAAGCGATAGAAGAAGTACCGTCCACACAGAAAGGAACAGGTTTCTATTCTCGTTTCTTCCTAATCGGAAAGAAGTCCGGAGAATGGCAACCGATTATGGACCTCCACAACCTTAACAAGTTACTCAAAAAACAAACATTCCGGATGGTAATGCTTTCCGATATGCTGGGATGCTTAAACAAAGGGGATTTCATGACTTCTCTGGACATGGAAGACGCATACTTTCATATCCCTATCCATCCAAAACACCAAAAATATCTACGGTTCACAGTGGCTGGCACCCACTATCAATTCAATGTGCTCCCGTTTGGCCTGAAATTAGCTCCATGGATTTTCACCAAGTGCTTGGCACCAGTAGCAGCGACCTTGCGACCCCAGGGGATCCAAGTTTTCCCATACCTCGACGATTGGTTGCTCAAAGCTGTCGGAGAAGGAAGCCAATCTTGCCACAACAGGACAAATCGAATTTGCTTCCAACTCAGGTCATTTTGTTCCCAGGAGCGTCCCTGGACACCGTCCAGTGCAAAGCATTCTTGTCTCAAGACTGTAAAGTGCGACATTAAAAATTAGCGACAACCATTTAAAAAAGAAAGTCAGTTTCTGATCGAATATTCAAATTGCTCCTACGGATGTGCTCTTAACCCCTTCCCCACTCATGACGGAACCACTCCGTCATGAGCCACGGTCGCCGTGTGCTCATGACAGAGTGGTTCCGTCATGCTGCGGCCGTTGGCGGCCGCGCCGCCCACGCGGCGCTAATTCCCCGCCTGTGCGGGCGATTAGCGCAGTGGGCGGAGTCATGACGGAACCACTCCGTCATGAGCACAGCTCAACCGCGGCTCATGACGGAGTGGTTCCGTCATGAGCACCGCGCCACCGCGCTGCCCCCAAACCCCCCCCCAGCGCTGCGGCGGAATTCCCGCCGCAGCGAAAGGGTTAAGCAATGAACTTGGTTCCTTTGGCTCGGCTCAAGATGAGACCTCTTCAAGAGGAACTACAGAAGCAATGGCAAGAAGCATTGGAGTCATTCGAGGATATTTTCCAAATAACTGCACGAATGGTGGACGCACTCCATTGGTGGTTCCAAAAAGCAAACCTTGCCCAAGGTCTCACCTTTCTGCAAAACATCTCAGACTTCGTCTTAACAGACGCCTCCATGGGAGGATGGGGAGGTCATCTACAGGATTTGCAAATCCAGGGAAAGTGGTCTCAGATACAGAAACACCACATCAACAGTTTGGAACTCCGAGCCATATTTTTGTCTCTTTAGGCGTTCCTTCCAAGGATAGCAGGTTCCTCAGTGCTGGTCCGACAATACAACCAGCATGTACTACATAAACAAACAAGGAGGAACAAAAACCGTGACGCTTTCACAAGAAGCGCAGGAATTGTGGGAATGGACAATGTTTCACGGAATATCCTTGAAGGCCGTGCATGTCAAGGGTCTACACAATACCCTGGCAGATACACTAAGCAGGTCTCAATCCGGCTGCCACGAGTGGGAGTTGGAACAAACCTAGGTGAACAAAATCTTTCTGACATGGGGGAAAACAGCTCTCGATCTGTTTGCATCGCAGGAGAACAAGAAATGCCAATATTATGCCAGCAGGTTCCCTCAACCAGGGTCAAGGGGGAATGCCCTTTCAATGAGATGGTCCGAGATCTATGCCTACGCTTTTCCCCCCATTCCATTAATCCCCAGGGTGCTCAGCAAGATGAAACTGGAGGGCTGCTGCCTAATTTGATTACACCCCGTTGTCCCAGACAGTATTGGTTCCAGGAGCTTCTTCTGTTGTCACAAGACAGGCCCATTCGCCTTCATCCAACAACAACGATGTTATCACGGAACAAGGGCCAGGTGGTTCATCCGGATCCAAAGTCCCTGAATTCCTAGAGTTCAAAGATCTCAATATTTCACAGGACTGTCGAGACATGCTGTCTAAATCCCGTGCTGAAAGCACTGTCAAAACATATTGTCTAAAATGGAAAATATTCTGGTATTGGTGTGAAACCAATGAAGTTCATCCAGTTCAGGACCCTGCTGAACAGATTTTACCTGACTTGCTCTCACTGGTCGAGTCTGGCCTCACTTTTTTGTCAGTCAAGGTTCACTTGGCTGCTCTTTCCAGGTACAGGACATTTCCTCAGCTTCCTTCTTTATGTTCATCTTCTCTTATAAAACAATTCATGAGAGGGATTTTTTGCACTTTTCCTCCTGTGCATGCACCTACTCCAGAGTGGGAACTCAATGTGGTTTTAGCACAACTGATGAGATGACCATTTGAACCGATCCATAAAGCAGAACTTAAATTCCTCACATGAAAAGTAGCCCTCTTGCTGGCCCTTACTTTCGCAAGAAGGGTTCGTGAGATTCAGGCTTTTACGATCAAAGAACCCATCTTAAGCTTTACACAGGATTACGTGATCCTTTGGACAAATCCTAAATTCATTCCGAAGGTACCAACGGAATTTCACTTGAATGAACCAGTAATGCTGCAAACTTTCTTTCCGAATCCATCCAGCCCAGCTGAACGGGCTTTACATTCATTGGATGTAAAAAGGTGTTTGAAATGTTATCTTCAAAAGACTAAAGATATCAGAAAGACGGATCAACTGTTAGTGGCCTACGGTAAAGGAAAACAGGGAACCGCAGTAACAAAAGCCACAATAGCCAGATGGGTCGCATTTGCCATTCAATTCTGCCATGAAAAAGACAATAAACCTCTCACAGTGAAGGCTAAAGCACACTCCACCAGAAATGTTGCTGCATCTATAGCTTTGTTTGCTGGGGTTACACTGGAAAAAATATGCCGTGCTGCGACATGGAAGAATGTCCACACGTTCACAAGACACTACTGCCTCCAAACTGCACAAAGGGAGGATGCAGCGGTTGGACAAGCTGTGTTACGCCATCGCTTTCACTAAGGTCAGATTCTTTAGATTTCATAAAGGCTTGTCTACTATTAGCTTTCTTTACTGTTATATTGCTTACCGTGTCCATGCTCCTATGTTTCACAATTTGTACGTTACTATGCTTGAAGTTATATTTATATATCCTCATGCTTATATCCGCTGTCTTTTAATATGATTATTGCTTTTAATGTTTTGTCATTACAATATTTCAAGGTTATTTATGGATGTCCATTGGGAGTTTACGAATACATGTCTCCCACCATCCGCTAACGACAGTACAATTAGGGTAGTGCTTGCTATTCTGATTCAGGTATGTGAATCATGAACGATACCCCAATACTGGATAAGAAAACAAGTTACTTACCTGTAACTACAGTTATCCAGTATTGGTATCTTTCATAGAATCACATGCACCCACCCTCCTCCCCGTGGAGTCAGTTCTCAGTGTCTTTGGGAATACTTACTTCCCACTTGTGCTTGGAAAATATGAGAACTGGCTTCTGTTGGAAGTGTTCTAGGGTGTGCTGATTGGTTGGAGCTGACTTTTGGTCCTTTTGCCTATGAGGACGTAGATAGGCTACTAAGGTATAGCCTTTGGCCTCTTTTAGCCTATTTATTACTTATGGCACTACTTCAGTATTTTACCGTGGGGCTCCCATCTCGGCGACGGGGAATGATTAAGGCATGTGAATCTATGAAAGATACCAATACTGGATTACTGTAGTTACAGGTAAGTAACTTGTTTTCTTCACCACTGCAGAGAACGCACAATGTCAGCAATTTTGTGCTGGAGTTTCCAAGGCAACGCTCGCTCGGAGATGCTTTTTATCTCGACTGGAGCTCTAGCCTACTGCATATCTTTCCGCCAATACCACTTCTGCCCAGGGTTCTCTAGAATATCAGGAAAGACCGGGCCCAAGTCTTCTTTGTGGCTCCGAACTGGGCTCTGCAAGTGAGGTACCCCCAAACTGTTGAGTATGTCCATCGGCCCTATGATCAGGCTGCCCCTTTGGGAGGATCTCCTGTCACAGTAGCAGGGAAGAGTTCTCCAACTGAACCTGTCAATGCTCCGGCTTCATGCTTGGAGATTGTGCAGCGACAGCTGACATCTTTTGACCTTCGGCTTGTAGTCTGTAACGTTATTTTGGCAGCTCAGCGTCCCTCCACCAAGACTATATACCAGCTATTGGAGCAAGTTTGTGGCATGGTGTACAGACAAACAGGATAACCCCTTACCTGCACTCTATTCTCAAGTTATTTTGTTTATTTTTACCCTGGCTCAGTAGGGCTCTGCATTGGCAACGTTGAAGGGTAATTTGTCTATCATTAATGCTTTTCTGCAGGGTGTCCGATAAGTCTTCCCTTTTCAAGTCCCCTATTGTAATTAAGTTCCTTAAATGTCTTCAACACATGTTTCCTCCAACTCCCTTAGTTATGCCTGAATGGGACCTCAATTTGGTTCTTAGTTTTTTTATGTGCACTGCCTTTAAGCAGCTTCATAACTGCCCTCTTAGGCTTCTCATCATCAAGAAGGCCTTTCTGGTGGCAATTACATATACCCAGAGGGTCAATGAACTGCTGGCGCTGTCATTTCTGCCTCTGTACATTTCTTTTTACCCAGACAAACTTGTCCTTCGGACTTGAGCGGCCTTCTTGCCGAAGGTCGTCACCCCCTTCCACGTAAGCCAGTCCATCACCTAGCCTACATTTTTATGCTCTGCCTCATCTCTTTAAGGAAGAGGAAAGACTCCACTGGCAGGACCCAAAAAGAGCATTGTCTTTCTACCTTGACTGCACATGTCCGTTCCGGGTGGACTGTCAACTCTTCATGGGGTATGTTGGTGCCAAGAAAGAAAAGGCCATGCAGAAAGAAACCATCTCCCAATGGATTATAGTCTGCAATAAGCTCTGCTGTAACGCTTTGGCCAAGATGCCATCTCCAGAGGACTTGCGTGCTCATTCCATCAGAGCAAAGGCTGTGACCACTGCGTCAGCATGGGAAGTTTCCAGTCCTAAACATCTGTCAGGCTGCAACTTGGGCATTGTTGCACACATACACCAGGCATTACTGCTTGGCCAGTCTGGTCTGTCGGAATGGGCACTTAGCCTGTTCAGTCCAGCATGACTTTCTAGTCTAAATTGAGTTTACAGATCCACCTCTGGGAAGGTATTGCTTGGGTGTATGTTCTAAGGTAAGGAATCTGCGGTTCGAAGTCTCTTTGAGATGAACAAGTAACAACCTTTGGTTCCGTCTTATCTGGTAGAGACTCTAGCCACAGATGTCTTACCAACCCACCCATCCTCCCCGCTCTGTGAACTGATTTTTAGGTACAGGGTGGTTTCCTTTTCAGGACCCTCTCGTTACACACACCAGTTATCTGTGTTTTTTAGTTCCACACTCCTGGTGTGGAAAGTGGTGAAAAGAAGCTGACATCAACGTGCTGAGGAGGTGCCTATATAGTCACTGTACATGTTATTCCCGGCGTGAAAGATGCCATGCAGAGCGGAATGACACCACCTATCGGCATGCAAGGGTACTGCTCACCAAAAAATTCCGGATCCAGTCTGATGCCTGGGGATTATTCTACGGTAAGGAATTTGCAGCTAGATAGTCGCTACCAGATAAGACGTTACCGAAGATAAGGAACTTGCTCGTATCGTGAGCCAGTCCCTGAAGGAAAGCCATGTAACACTGGGGGACCCTCAACATGTGTTGCCCCATCCTCAGAAGCCTTAGGACCATTATCCAGGGGGTCATTATCCCAATATATGAGGTGATCTCCAGAGGTGTCACCAGCTGCCTGTGTCTCAGCTTCTCACCTCAAGCCCTCTAGGTTTGGGAATTCTTTCAATGCCTTAAAGAACACCTCCCTGGTGGGCCCACCCTCAACTTGTCTTTCAGCAAGCATGGATAGGTCTCCCAGGACAGCAATGTACTCCCTGGTATGCTCTAGGGCAGCCTCCTCAGGCACCCCACCTATCGGGACGTATTGAGCTTCAACCTGGCTTTCATGCAACCTACAGTTGTACAAGAGTATTTCTTTAATGTTTCTGCATCGTCTTATGCCTTTAGAATATTCACAAGCTAAGGTTCGATAGAGTATCCACCAGAAAGATTGTTACTGGAGGTAAGTAACTTGTTGAGGTTACATTTAAATAGTGCTGCATGATATGAATGGCCTCAGAGCACTAAGAGCCAGATGTGCAAACCTTTTTTGTGGTTGCAAACTCCAATTTGGAGTTTGTAACCCTAAAAATGTTTTTGGTCGCGTATCAATCCCGTTCTAGGAGTCAGTAAGAATTTACTGAGTTACTCAATGGGATGGGAAGGTGACTGAATACCTATTCAGTATTTGGAAGGGCCATGTATTGGATATCCTTTCCAAATACTGAATCGAAACCAGATATATCGATGATTTGCAATCTGATTTCTGGTCGCAAGCTATTGAAAAGTTACTGATTCCCAAAGTGAGGTAGAAACTTATTTGCAAAAGAGAACCCCTTTAGAACCCTTACATATGTGGATTGGGGTGCAAGTTTCAGGGGAGGGACAAATGTTTTTTTGTTTTTTTTAACTTGCCTTCAGACGGCCACGTCACTC
Organism: Triturus cristatus; assembly: GCF_964204655.1. Classification (NCBI taxonomy): domain Eukaryota; kingdom Metazoa; phylum Chordata; class Amphibia; order Caudata; family Salamandridae; genus Triturus; species Triturus cristatus. The sequence continues at coordinate 386,874,453 of NC_140587.1, read as the reverse complement.
TCCTCTTCTTTGACACTGGCTCCCAGAATGCCCTGCGGCCAAGTCTAAAGCTGCTCTCACATGAGCCTGAGCGCCCTCGATAAGCGATCTAGGACAGACTGGGAATCTGTGCCTGCTCTCTGCAACCCCTACATTGTATCTTGGGTTAGAGAGAGCTTCACTACCCATGACGGTTTGGCCCGCCTGAGACGGCCACTCAAACAGTCATGCACAGTGAAGGGAGTTCACTACCACTCCCCTCAGTGCTGTCACTCTCCCAGGCCCCGCCGCCCCCAAGACTGCAGGAAAGGGGAAATAAAGCGAGTGTTCTTTTATTTTTCCTTTCCTGCCGTTTTTTTTGGGGGGGGGCGATGCTCCTCCGCCATAGCGGAAGAGCTGCCTCTGGCTGAAAGTAGTCCCTCAGGGAGGTAAAGTATCACTTCATGCTCCTTTGTGTTAAGGGGGCGCCCACTGGTGGTACGTACATGGGCGTTGCATGCAACCACCTTTGGGTTACATGGGTGTTATATGCTACCACCTTTGAGTTTTGATGCGAATCACTATCTAATAACATTGGTGGATCTCACAGCCAGCTACATTGCGGCATCCCTTATGCAAGAACTTAAAAACTTGGCTCTCCTCGGAATCTATTCTAATTCATTGTTTTTTTTTCCTTTCTTAGTATTTTCCCAAGCGCTAGTACACCTGTACAGGTATGTCGCGGGATGAAGCTATTACGAGTCAAAGGGGTGTCTTCAGAGGCTTTTTTTGCCAAAATAACAAGAGTCCAGACAAAAAGAAGAAAAATAAATGTCCTCCTCTTGTTGGGGAATTAGAGGCGCCTTATTCTATGTATCGTCTCTATCACATACATCCAGGGCAGGAAGTCCAGACCGGATATATGAAAAATAAAAGAAACCGAAAACACTATCAGCGCAGCACGCTTCTCATATGATGTAATTTCGGGAAAGGGAGTGAGGGAACTCTACACCCGTCATGCCGAACCTCAGCACGGTGTTTAGTGAAGAAAACCGTCACCCGTGCATAAAAGAAAAGGAGTCAAGCGGGCGTCAACTAAGCCCCGGTACTGCACGTCAGGGGGTCCCCCCCCGAAAAGACGGGGTCTTTTATTCTACCCACCTCCCTCTTCCCAGGAACCGGGCATGCACCTATGCGAGCCATGCTCATCCTGGAACGCGGATGGGTGGCTTGTGGGGTCGTTGGCCTCCTGGCTCGCAAGTCAGTCTCTCGCGTCTGGTTCTGGCTGCTGCAGGTCCCGTCCGGCGTGCTTCTCTGCTCGGGTAGTCTGCCCATGATCTTCACTTCCCTGGTCCGACTGCCCTTCATCCAGCTACAGCCATTCGTGCACGTCTTCCTCTTCCGCTTCTTAAGTTTCGAACCTCTCGTGCCTGGCTGAGGGGCTGGTCAGTCAGAGGCCGCTGGGTCTTAAAGGGCCGGTAGCAGGGAAACCCTACGTCGTCCCCGGTGCCATATAGTATCTCACTGGTAGAGTAGGGGGGCTGGAAACAAAGCAGAAGGTTGGGCCATTGAGGTGAGATATGTAATACTGACCTCTTGTCAAGAGTCCAGGGGACACAGAGTCTGACAAGGTATTAAAGTGCTAAAAAAAATCTGGTAGACTAACATAACATTTGATGGGAAAACCTTAGTGATAGGGTTAATTTGGGTTAGATTCAGCCTGGGAGTGACGACCGGTGTTTGTGACGAGTGGTGGGGCTGGCGGGGGGAGGTGAGAGGGGGCATAGGGGTCACAAAGGAAGAGGGGCAAAATAAAAAAAAACTCAATGCTTCAAAAATGTATATTAATTTCTGTCACACTTTGCATAGGCTTCTTTGCGCTGTGAGACAAGTTCCATATTGTAGAGCTTGTCATGAATAGACTAAAAGTGAACAGATTTAGTAATTCAGATACGGAATATGACTGTTGGGTCTACCACATCTCATCAGCAATATGCCCTGCAGTAACTACCCACATAAAAGACAGACACTGTATGGTGGTTACTTCACTCGCCACGAGGCGTACTCCTCTGCTTTTTTTTATTTCCTTGGCGGTGATTTCACCCCAGTAACCACCAAGCCCAACAATGGCGGGGTCCATTTCCCAAAACCCCCTCTGGGAGTATACATAATCGAATTACCTAGCCCATCATAATATTCCTCCTTTACCCAGACATCAAAATATAGAACACAATCATCTCCTGCACAGGAGCATCATGAAACATGGCATCAACACCTAACTGAGCTTGAGGGAATACAGAAGAAAAAAAAGAAACGGAGAAAACGAGAGAGAGAGAAAACAAAATGTGAACAGTAATATACACTCAAACTGTTTTATTCCATCATAAAGTCTCTGACAGGAGGACTTCAGTAGGCCCACACTGAGGTGGTATCTGTCAGTCCCTTGCTGCTGGGGATTTCCACTCTCTAGCCTATCTCCTGGCGACAACAGAGCCTCTGGACCTGCAGACAGGTTTGAACAGTCCTTTCTTGAACCATCGCTAAGATCAGACAAAATCCCTAGCAGCGGATGCCCACCCATTACTGGCTAAGGCGTCAGCGGGGAACATGGAACTGGGTTCCTCTGACTCCCAGATGGCAAACACTCCTTTCGGTATTCCATCTCCTCCGCTTGGGGCAACTGCAGGTGACCATCCTGCCGGTTGGAAGGTTGTTTGTAGAACTACAAAAATGATATGTTTCAAGTGACCCTTTCGCCTTGCCTCTGGGCAGTTACCATAGTCCCTTTTACAGTGGTCACTGTCCAAGGGTCAACCTCTAAGGGTATTGAGAACTTGCTCCTAGGATGTAGATTTTTGACTAGCACTTGATCACTGACACGGAGCACTCTCCTCCTGGAACATCTTGCTTAGGTGACTTGATCATTCTGCACCTGGCGTTGACATTGGCAGAGACTCAGCTACTTGAGCTCTCATCGTTGACGGTTCCACCACCTGTGTAATGGTGTCCCCTAGTGCTCGATTCATGCAGAGAGCGCTGGGGCTCACCTTGGTTGTAGCATGTGGCATGAGACTGTATTCCCTCAGGAAGGAGGTGAGAGCACACTCCATTTTCTATCCATTGGCTAGGGCGATCTGGAGAACTTTATTTAATGTTCACGCAATCTGTTCTGCCTCTTTGTTAGTTTGGGTACAACAGGGTGTGATTTTTCCAATGATGACTATCTCATGAATGCAAATACTCAGCAAATTATCGACTGGAAAATGGAGGGTCATTGTCAGTTCAGAGTTCGCCTAACAAACCATGAGTGGCCATGATCTTTTCCAAACGCTGTATTGTCTGACTGGCTGTTGACTCAACAATCTCAAACCTCTTGGCACTTTGTGAAATTGTCAATTACAACTAGCATGTGTTTGCTATTCGTCAGACTTCCAAAATCAGCACTGCCCCGGTTCCCCTGTAAAGGGGGAATGGACTTTGTAATAATGGGTGCTGACGCCTCTGCAGAACTCACAACTTGGCACAGCAGGCATTGTCTTACTGTGCATTCATCTTGATCATTGAGACTGGGGAACCATACCTTGCACCTCAATCTGAATTTGGCTCTGATGACCTGTTCATGAGCCATGTGGGCAAGGTCGACCAACCATTGTTGCAAACCGCTCAATCACCAAGCAGGGGTCTCTCATCAAATATCCTTCTGGAGATACCGCTAGTTACAGCCGGACACTGTATGACCGCACCAGTGGCAGTCTTGCTTCCTCCACGCTATGAGATAATTTTTTATGTAGACTGTGCCAGTTACCAGATACCACTGCAGAGATGGCTAACTGGGCACTGCCTGTTGCCTGAATGGTGTCTTCTAGTGAGTTGGGCAACAGTTTAGACTGTTTCACTATCAGCCGGACATATTCTTCTATTTACTCAGAATCAACCTCCTCTGCCACGGTGGCTGGCCTGGCATGTCTGCAGGATTCTGGGCACCAGGTCGATATACCACTGAGAAATGTTAGGCCTGCAGTTGGAGAATCCATTTTTCTATCCTCAGAGGAGGTTTGGAGGAGGAGCCAGTGAAGAGAGGAACCAACGGTTTGTGCTCCGTGAGAACAAGGAATGGTTGATCGTAGAGGTACAGGTGGAAGTGGCGACAGCCCCAGTGTACTGCAAGGGCCAACTTCTCAATGTGAGAGTGTCTTTGCTCGGTCTTCGTCAAAGCGCGACTAGCATACGCTACTGGAGCCCACTTGCCCAAGGTTGGTTTCTGCAACAGTATAGCCCCAAGACCAATCGGACTCGCGTCTACAGACCGCTCTGGCTCGCGGCTTGGATCAAAATAAACCTATGTAGCATCTGCTGACCGTGCTTTCTTGGTTGCCTGAAATGCCTCTTCTTGGGCGGGTCCTCCAGCTCCATGCAGTAATGGCTTTGGTCAGTTCCCTAAGGGGTGCGGTGAGGGTAGTTACATTTTGGATGAGCCACCCACCATATGTAACCATCCCTAAAACACTGTGCACACCGGTGACACTGGTGGGTGCTGGAGCTGTTTGGATGTCGTAGACTTCTGCAGGATCTGGCATGACTCCATCCTTTGAAAATTGAAACCCAAAGAACGCTACCTCCTGAATGAGAGCACATTTCTCTCAATGAAGTGTGATACCATTGTCCTTTATGCATTGGAATGTCGTTTCAGCCGGTCCAGATGTTCTTCCAGTGTAGATGCGTTTACCAGTATGTCATCGCTGATATTGATGACACCAGTAAGGCCAGTCAACACCCCTCTAATTGTGTTTTAAAAATCTTCTGTTGCGCTTGATTCTTTAAAACTGAGGCTTTTATATTTCCGTAGATCCACATGGGTGGAGGAGGTGGTGATTGCTCTTGATTTCGGTGCGAACAGTAACTGATGATAACCTGCTCGGCGATCCATCTTTGAAAACCACCTCGAACTACTGACTTCAACCACAATTTCATCAAGGTGTCACTCACGTCGGATGGCCAAATTGGGTAGGCGCATATTGACACATTCTGACCTCTCCTGTCTGCTTGGGTTTTCGTGCAACCACAATCTGGGATATTCAGGGTGTGGGGCCATCCACGGATATGTACCCTATTCTAGCTTCTTTAGTTATGCCTCCACATTGAGGTGCAAATGGAACACCCTCTCCGATGCTTTAATGTGACAGACTGGATGGAGTCATCAACGTGTAAGTCTTTGAGACTGTTTTTGAGGCATCCTATACCATCGAATCATGTTGAAAAATCATTCACTAGTTCATGCATGCTACACAGATAGATGCTTAAAGCAAAAGTGACTAGTTGAAGATAGTCTGCTTTCCGGCGCTCAGCAGCATTCCAGAGCCACCCTTGGTAATATGTACTTTGGCACAAGTGGAGTGAGAGTCATGCTTTATCTTTCGCAAACACACCTGCCAGGGGTAGCGGCTTTGAGGATCCATATGCAAAGACTTGTGTGGATGTGGGGCGCAGAGTCCGTTGTATGGGGAGAGTCTTCGGAACATCTTGCGCCATAATGTCAATGGGGGCTCCTGTATCGATAAGCGTAGCAGCTGGTGACCTGCCAGAAGGATGTTGCATTTAAGGATGCTTCTTCGCAGATATCCACCAGGTTGCAGAGCGTGGAAGACGTGAAGTGCTCCTTCTGTGTCATCTTCCATTTCCTCCTCATCCTCTGTCATTTCTGGAGACTGCATAGCATGTACTGCTTTGGTCTTCTGCCCTCTTTTAATTGTGGAAGAGCGCCACACCTTAGCGAAGTGGTTGGGTTTGTTGCAGGTCGAACTCTTCTTCCTGTGAGCGGGGCAGGGCCCTTGATGCCCACCCACCACAGCCATTGCATATCTTAGGTGTTAAGTTGGATCCAGGACGTGTTTTCTTATTGTCATTGTTCACAGCAGCCACCGTGTTGATAGGCTTAGTCTTCCCTGTTGTTGCAGAGCCACTTCCATGTGCGCTGTTCGCACTTTGGAGATTTCTTTGGACCAACCCATCATCAGCATATTGTCATTGGCCTGAAGAATGTTTTAAATGAGCTTGACTGAGAAGCAGCTTTGAAAGAACTGAGCCCGAATCTCATCATTAGCATCTGGCAAGGTGCAGGTACTTCCCAGGTTTTTGAGTCATGCTTTAAAAGTTTCCTTTGACTCTTCAGGTAGATAACAAGCTTGGTGCAGCAAGAATTTCTTGTAATCCGGATACACTAAGGGCTTGAAATGGGTGTGTGATGGAAGCACCGAGATTCCATCTCGGTTCGATACGGGACATGCAGAGAATTCCAAGATGGCCGCCGAATCACCCTTGACCGGAAGCGGTGGTGACGGTCTAGACGTTACAACCCCTGGTGTCGGAACCATAGACTAGGATAAAGGAAGAAGCCGGCAATCTCCCAGGGTGGCGTCCAACATCGAGAGGTGCAGCAAGCAGACGGAACATACGGAGGAGAGGTCCGAGGCGGGAACACCCCACGGAACGCAGCGGAAGGAGGCGGCCAGATGGGCAGACCTACAAAGAAAGAAGACGACTCCCTGACAAACGTGAATGGGACCGGCTCTCCAGGAAGGGATCAGGAGGGGCCCTGGAGGGTCGTGGATACAGGCAAGTGACGTCTGCACGCCCGTTTTCTTTTAAAGAGTGGTGGGTGGGACAAAGGGCCACAGGAAACTGAGCACTTTACATGTCCCTACACCCAGGCACTGCACAGTTGGGGACACTGGTGGGGGTACACACATCCCCCATGTTACCCTCCCCCGTGTACAAAAGAACAGGTGTCTAAAGACCCTCTTTCATTAATTCTTCTTTCATTTGGCGCTACCCTGACCTTCCCTCGGAGTCCTTCAGCCCAGGCCAGGAAGCCCTACAGATACGGAACAGCTACAGAGGCGACCAGACTAAAGAAGAAGATTGTTCTGGTTTTCTTTATCTTTAAATGAAAGTAACTTTATTGGGACAAACAGTAGATTCTGACAAGTGACAATAAAACAGGAAAGAACCCCTTACATACTGGTGTAGTGTCTCTGCTTTATCCCGTAGAGAAAGGGGAAGGGAACCTCCCGGCAGGGTAACATCATTACATGGTGGTTAACACTTGTTTATATGTCCTGCATGTGAAAGCTGGGTCGATTTCCACAACAAACTTCCCCAACCCCTTAAACGTAGTAGCATGGGACGTTGCCCGTCCTCTTCCAGTGCTACGGCCGCAAAATAGGTCTCCAGACGCTCAACTCAATTCTTCTATTTCGCAGCTAGGGCTGATGGAGGGCCATCGATCACGAATGGCTCCAGCGCAGGAATTGAGGCCATGACGAGACAGACTTAGAACCGTCACTACGTGCACAGATCTGAGGCAAACTTATGCAAGCACACCCTTCCCATGGTGCAGCAGAAAGAATGGCAGTTGTTGAATACAGGGGCGGCTGGTGACATTTTAAAGTGGCGAGGCGTAAAATGATTGTGGTACTGCACTGCGGTGAGCGAGCGAACTTGAACAGCCTTCGGGGGGTTTTCCTCCCATGGAGAAAATTTTAAAAAAAGAAAGGTCAAATTATGCATTTTCAAGCAAATTTGAGAAAGCAGGAAGGTTAATAAAGCAATTTTGAATCAACTAACTATACAAACAAGCACTCTGTTACATACTCACTGGAGCTGCTTTTGTTAATATAGAGGGTTGATATGGGACAATGAGTATTTGTTGTTTCACCTTTCACTTTGGTTAACACCCAAACTATCCTCAAAGCCCGCACTACAACAAACATAATAGAAAATGAATCTGCTTTTGATGATCAATAAATTGCTTTGAAACATCAATTAGGCAATAGCAACTCCCAAAAAAGTCACACAACACATGATAGTTCAAACAAAATGGAATGTGAAAGTCAAATAATAACTCAGCCTTTTTGTATCACGTACAGGAGCCACAATTAAAGCCATGTTGGAAAAAAACAGATATCCTCTGTTGCAAATATAAAAAAACAAAATAGAGGCAACGCAAGACCCAGCGAGTCTCAAAATTCACGTTAAAGATCAATAAAAAACATGCACGGCCTTTAACGACGATGCTGTGAGGGAATAAATGTAGTTCCACAGTCGAAAAGCAACATATGAAAATGTGATACCCGACGAGAGAAAAAAATGTCATTCGTCGATCAATAATCCCCATGTGAGGATTCAATGCAACAAACAAAACATGCTTAAAGGTAGCCCATGTGGTTAATGTAGAATCTTGATTGTTTCAGCAACAAACTTTTAAAAGTTATTATTATTATTATTATATGTTCTTATATAGCGCTCAACTACCCTTGGGCATCTTGGCGCTTGCCTTGGGAACCGGTCCTGGTTTTTCCCTGTGAGATAACCCATACTGGGCATCCCCAAGGTGAAAGCCAGGCATCCCGCCGCGGGGGGCCGTTGTGGAGATTAAGCAAGCTATTGCCCAGAGTTGCAGCGTGGGACCCATGATTAGAATAGGCACTGAGGCGAGAATATCCAGTCCGCGGAATTTATAGCCCGAGACCCTGCCGCGACGGGAATCGAACCCTGGTCCCGGACCAGTGCTCTGCATCGAGGTCTGCCGCTCTAACCATTGAGCCACACTTCTCCACCATTGAAAAGTTATTTCAGTGCAGGAGGAGAGCCGAGTTAAGAGAAATTGCTCGGAGGCTTCTCGTAGCTGCTGAAAATTATAAATAAAAGTCGGCTCAAATACAGTGAGAAATTGTCCTTGCCCAGAAATTACTTACCTGTTGTCACACCCCAGCCTGTCAATCTGCAGTGCTATGCTGTGACTGCAGCCGGTGCCAGTGTCCGTCCCAAGCAATAAACACAGACAACAACACATGGAATACAGCATACCTGCAGTATTCTGTGATTCGGGCATCATCTTTTGAAGCGAGTTGTGTATGAGGAATAAGTCTCTTTCTTTGATAGTAATGTGCACCTACAGCAGTGGGAAGTAATAAAGATGCAGAACATGCGTGGACTAGGTGGCCCAGAGTGGGCATCTAAACACTATTTCTCTGGGGTACGTGGTTCAACCACGCACGGAGACGGTTTAGCTAAGGGCTGGTTGGCAAGGTACTGCCATGGCGTCCAGGACAAGAGAAGTAAATAGGCAGGCCTCTGGGTCACCGCACAGGACCAGCAACCCTATGTGTGGGTCTGGGCACTGGACTCCTATGCCTGGGTTCTGGCTGACCGCTGGTGACCTCTCCTGGGTCCGAAGTCCTCGCGGCACGGTCCAGTCTACTCTAAGGGCCTCTGAGTAGGGCACAGGAGAGCCGTCCTGTATAACTTCCAGTCCACAGTCTTTGGAGTCCACCCACGAGTGCGTCCTCACTTCACCTACACCAGGGGCAGCTCCGGAGCAGGGACTCTGTGCAGGTCAGGTGTTGGTAGACCTCGGAGCCCAGCGTGAGATATAACAGAGCGCAGGCGCCATACTGACTCCACTGATCCCTGCCGGAATGAAGGCACTGGCGCGGACCGGCGTGAATGAGCGCTGCACTGACATCCCCTTGTGCATTACAACAGCCTTGTACTGAAGCACACAGAGGACTGCAACATCTTACGCCCACCTTAAAGGGCAGTGAACTCTGCTGTGCGATAGACCGGAGCAGGGGGCTGGAGGGGGAATCGGGCAAAGGACGACATAGCTAAAGTGCTGTGCGTAGAGTGGAATCTATCAGCTCAGAGCTAAGTAAAACTGATTATACAGCACTCATGACTAAGTGATTTGTTGTCTCTTGTTCTAATTAAGCAAATCGGTTCTTCAGCTTTGGGCGACTGAAAGGCTAAATTGGGCATTCCAAGTGATGACCCCCAGGTTAGATACCATGGCTATCACGGAGTCGTGCACAGCTGTACGGCGGCTCGCTGCAGGGCCTGGCATGGCTAACAAAACTCATCATTGATCTGCCTTACCTGTATCAGTGGGGGACAGGAGCAGCAGCAGGGCCGCTGGCCACAGACACCAGCCGTGCCATGGCGAGTGAGCGTGCCCATCAGGCGCCCAACACCCATTGGACTCAAAGGGCTTCATCCCCCCCGTCGTGTGTGGCAGCCCGGGATGAGACACCTTCCCGGGCAAAAAAGCAGCCGCACCCGAGCACTTCACAGGTCTTTAAAAGACCATTTGCATTTTAATGAGGCCTTGCTGCTGTTTCACCCCTTCTAAGAGCCCCTGCTGCTCCACTCTGCCTGTTGCTTAAAGTTCAGCCCCCCCCCCCCCCGAAATTTTTGCTCAGCCCCCCCCCCCCCCCCCCCCCCCCCCCCCAAAATTTGGCTCTAGTTGCGCCTCTGGTGCCCATTATGCTGAAATCAGAGCTACGCAGTGCAACGCTTCCACAGCCCACTCCCCCAGCTCCCATTATCCATTAAGGAGGCCTAAAAGTAGCGCAAAGGCAAGGGGAGCTCCAATTGTTGCCACCCACCACTACTCTGTCTTTAGCTAGTCAAGCCCTGCCCCTTGCCATTAATTTCAATAGCGCGCTGCTAAAACTGCCTGGGCCACAGCATAAGCGCGCCATTTAAACCCAAACATTTTCCCTTTCTCTGGCCACTCCCTTCAGGCTGACATCACTGTTCTCATATGTGCTTCGAGGGCGAGCAATGTTCTTCGCCCTGACTAGCACATGCGCAGGAGGTCTCTGACCTCATCCCTTCCTAAAAAGAAAACCTAATTTGTATTCAACATAAAGCAGTGAGCACTTCATTTGAATCAAATTAAGTGCTCACTGCTTCAAGTTGAATTCAAATTCCGTTTTTTTTAAAAAAAAAAGAGTTTTATATAGCGCAAACTTGACCCGAAGGTATCTGGTATCAAAGCGCTTTACACGAGCACCAGTTGCATTACATGAGGACACATTCAGTTTTGTTCGGCACAGGGAGATTAAGTGATTTGCCCAGAATCACTGGATATTGCGCGTCTTTGCTGAGACTCTAAACCGGTTCCCCAGATTTGAGGTCGACCGCTCTAGCCGTTAGGCCAACTCCTCTCCCCTTGGCATGGTCTGTGCAGCCATTAGATGTGCATGTGGTCAGGGTACTGTAGAATACCCCTGCAGGAAACCTTACTAGGCTTGATACCTTGCAGGACATACCAGGGGACCACTTGGCAGGCTGTGGAACTGGCACAGAGGCCTAGTGACCACACCGTCATCCGCTTCAGTCAACACGCATACACAGACGTCACCCAATGATTACACTGACACTTTATTTGTGGGTGAAGAACTGCTGCAGGTTTATTTCATACAACATAGTATGATAATAAAATTGGGTTATCTTACGGGCGATCCAGGGCAGGCAGCCCCTTGCTGCTCCGCCCACCTGGTGAGCCAGCACACACGGTGGGTCGATGCCCGGCAGTGTGGCACATAATTATTTACAGATCATCCACTGGGTCATGTGATCTGTCTCCTACTCCCGCCCCTTCCGACAGGGGCGGAGCGTGTTGTGGCACACCCCCGGTTGGTCAGGCCCCCCAACCGCCCGAAGGACTAACGGGGCGCCGTCGCGTGTCCAGGCTGGAGCGGCGCACAGGAAACAGAGGAGGAACTGGGCGAGAGGGCCTCCTAAGTAGGGGGGGGGCAAGCCGCGCCCCCCGCCCCCAATGGCCCGCCTCCAGCTCCAACTATAGGGAGTAATACCTTAGTGGGCGTAGCCTCGCGCACGAGGCAGCAAAGGGGAAGGCTACGACGGGCGGCCACTAACATGCTGCCCTGCTGATGTCCCACTGCTTGGGACGCGGGCAGCGGCATTCCTCACCTCAGACCGTTGCGAACATATGGAGCAGGATGTCCCAGAAGCAAACAGGCACCAGGAGGCTCGAGCAGCACTGCCTGACGCGCTCTGGGCAGCACGCAGTGTCTGGAATGTGCAGGTTGGGCAGCGCGACCATCAACCAGCTGCCGGACGAAGACGGCCACTCCTCCCTGGTACTACAGCACTCTGAATACCGCCAAAAACGGTGCCTGCTCGGCCATAGGAGGCAATACGGTTCCAGCGTGGGCGAGGCCCAAGAGGACAGGAAGAGTTGTGGGATACAGGGGCACAGCTGACCCATGGGAGACGGTCCGCATCCAAATGAAGAGGGACACCAGGCCCTGCGAAGGGCCGGAGGAACTGTGGGCTCTGGTCCTGGAGGCACAGCGGAGCCACAGGAGACGCTCTGCTGATAACTGCGAACAGCAGGGTACGCTACACACATGCGGGTAGTGAGAGCCCACTTGTCGCCAGTCTGCTAGGTCTTGTCGGCAATGTGCCCTGCAGTAATTTCCCAAATACAAGACAGACACTGTATGTTTGTTACTTCGCTCGCCACGAGGCATACTCCTCGATTTTCTTTATTTTCTTGGAGGTGACGTCACTGCAGTAACCATAAAACCCTAACAATGGCAGGGTCTTATTTCCAAAACCCCCTCTGGGAGTATGCTTAATGTGATGACCCAGCCCAACAAAACGACGAGCATAGTAGTAAAAAAATAAACATCGGTGAATGACAAAAGAAATGTAAATGGCTGATCAAAATGAGAAACGAAACATTGGTGAAGTACAAAACGAAAGGTGCACAGGAAGTAAAATGAAGGACACGAAAGAAAAAACTCAAAAGCAAAAGTAGTAGTAGGATACCGTAATCAAATCAAACGGCATTTGTAAAGCGCTACACTGACAGCCCTAGGGGTATCTGGGCGCTGTGCAGGCAGGCAACTAGAGTCAAATTTCGGGGGGGGCTGAAAAATATTTCGGGGGGGGCTAAGTCTTCCAGCCATAGGCAGAATGGCTGTAAGAAGGGGTGAAAACACAACAAAAGCCTCATTAACGAGTAAATGGTCTTTTAAAGACCCGTGAAGTACTCTGGTGCGGCTGCAATTAGACGGACGCCAGCCCGCGAGGCTGTCTCAGCCGGGCTGTCACACACGACGGGGGGGGGGGCTGAAGCCCGGTGAGCCCAATGGGTGTTGCGCGCCTGGCGCTGTGTCGAAGAGCCAGGTCTAGCGTCTCTTTCTGAAGCCTGGCAGCGAGACTGGATAGAAGAGCCAGGTCTGGCGTCTCTTTGCCTGGCAGCGAGACTGGAGCTGGAGGGGGAGGTCGTTCCAAGTCTTGGTAAATGAGGGGATCCGCCTATGACTAGCGGCTAATTTGTTGACTTTTGAATCATTTCTTAGTTGTGACTCCTGATTCCTCTCATGACCAAACTTACCCAGATAACAAACGTTGCCCTCGTGTATCAGGTCTCGCAATCTGTCAGTGTATCAGGTGTCGAAATCTGTCAAATTCGAGAGCGCGTTTAGACACGTCTAAGCGCATGTTTAATTGTGATTAAGACCGGGCACACAGTCGGAGATTCCGGTCTAAAAGGGTACGAACAGACTATTAAGAGATGCCGCCTTTGCACAAATATTTACTATCTGTTACCCGAGTTGCTAATAAACGAAACAACTCGTGCTTTCTTGTGTACTGTTTCTTTAAATCCTGAGCCTCCACACTACCAATTTCAATGTACTGCAACCATACTTGAATGAGAGGCCTGAGCTCTAAAAACAGTGAGTGTTCTTATTGGCCGATTGCCCCGTCAATCATGTTGTTTGCTATATCATGGTACTTTGCACCAGTGGATGCATTGGAGCTGGGAATTGTGGTAGGCGGTGGGGATGTTTAAACAATGCTCCCGAGTGAAATATTAACTTCATCTTCGCAAGGAAATGTCTTCGTGGTATGGCAAAAAAGGGAGCAGGCATCAAGTAATCAATCATAAATATACTTTGGTAAATTATACTTTATGTTCCTGTTAATTTTACTGTGATGTGGATGTGGCTTCTCAAAGTTTATGTTCCGAATTTGTTTCACTAGTTAGTTTTAATTTAATTTTATTAGTTAATTCATTACATCCCTTTATGTTCTCCATGGTGGAACCGTCTAAATTGAATTATTGACACACAGTTGGCAGTTAGATGCGCTGTGTAATTTAGATTTAAACATTGTGCTTTTACCAGTTTATTACTCGAATACATCGATAGTGATTGTCCATATAAATTGGCCAAATGAATTGGTCATGGTTTGTTTAAGCCCCGTAAAATGAGTATGCGTTAATTATTTTCTATAACGTGTTGTTTGTTTGTGTATCTCCTAATATTGTTTGTGACGTAATCTTGAAACGAATTTAGGAATATAACTTGGACGCATCACTGTTTCAGTGTTGAACTTACTGTTCGAGTTTTTTCAGTGTTGTTAACAACCTTTACTGGAAGCATCGAAACTCCTTAGCAGTTTGCATGAATGCATTTTCGTTTCACACGATGCAAATGTGCTTCACCCTCTGGTACTTACGCTTTATCGGTTACCTAAATGGGGTCAGATTAAAGAATAATAGTTGGTAGTTATTATTCCTCCATTTGTGACTAGCCAGAAATAAGAGTGCAGCAAAATGTTTAAAGTATTCTATAACATAATGTACTTTGCGGCAGTGGGTTGTTTCCCCCATCTAAAAACTTAGTGTGAACAATCTCCATGCGTGATCACTTGTAAGAAAACCAAATGTACTACGTTAAGATGCATAACAATGACTTTTATTTATGTTTTGGTGATATATAAACGTAACCATTTTAAAACGTATGCCTAAAAAGACCGCTCCTTTGTTAAAGTTAGTATTCTTTGTGAGGAAATATCCTGTTAAGAGTTGTCAAAAAAGGAATTCAGTGTAAGGGACTGCTCCAAACAAATAAATGCTAATTTACATTGTAAAGCTCACTGTAAGAAATTAGCTTATTTGTTGAGGTGGGTAAGTACCCACCTCAAGTAATCACAGTCCTTGTCAAGGTGAATCACTAAAGACACTAAATAAACATGATCAATCCCTTGGTATATATGGCACAGAGCAGGCAGGTTTAACTCAGAGGCAATATGTAAAGTATTATATACAGTACTAAAACAGTAATATAGTCGAAATGCAAAACAATAAAAAAAAACGAATCCGTTTGAAAACTATACTGAAATATAATAAAATGACACAAATTCAACTAGGTGGACCAGAGATATGATTTTTAAAGTTTAAGTAGAAATGGTGCTCAGAAGCACAGAACTGGACCTAGGCACTATTTGATGCCGACCGCAATGGAGCATTGGTCAGATACAATAACAAGGTTCGTCCTGGTCGCACATTTAGCTTCTAACTTTAGTCCTTTAAGTCCCAATTCACCGCAGGGGTACACTACTAAAGCCCACCAGGACATCCGGGGAGGAACTTAGAGACTCACAAGGTGGCAAGCAGAGGCCAACTGGAAGGTCCATCCAGGCCCAGTTGCCACTTATCAGCTGGGCATTTGCATGAAAAACATTGTTGAACTTGTATGAACTTGTATGACTGTAGCTTGAAAAGGAGGCCAGCCTTCTTACCTCTGGAATCTTCTTTTTTGTCCGCTGTACAAGAGGGAGAGCAGTTCCTGTCTTCTAAGCTCTCCCCAGGTCTCAGACAGAAGGTTCAGCCCTCTTTCGATCTTCCACATGTCAAGCAATGTTCTGAAGTGGATTCCTGATTATGCCACATTTTTTGGGTGGGAAGGACCCCTGGGGATGCCCTAAAGTTCTCAGGGGCTAACCCTACCCCTTTGGGCATTTTCAGGATGACTAATGTCTTTTGACACACTAAACTTGGACTCTCAGACTGGGGGTGTGCATGGGGAGTGTACCGTAGTAATTCCGCATCGAACGCCAAAAGCCAATTTTAGGCCATTCCTGTTCTCACAACAACCTCAGAGACCGAAGTTTAATACAATCAGAGCTGAGCTTTCAGCAACCAGACAGTAAATACTCAGTGTTTTGGCATTCTGTTTCCCTCCTTTTAAGTATGTCACAAATAATATATGCAGACCCAGCTGACCTTTCAAGCAGGATTTGACACTAATGTCAAAGAGAATGCTTGTAGCTCCACCCCAATGGTCACATTCAACTAGTTTTGGGGCAGCTCTCCCTCCGACTGGGGTTGGTGCCTGGCACACTAGAAGGAAAAAAGGGGAGGCAGGCCTGGTGTCGCTACACCTGCCAATGACA
Organism: Triturus cristatus; assembly: GCF_964204655.1. NCBI lineage: Eukaryota > Metazoa > Chordata > Amphibia > Caudata > Salamandridae > Triturus > Triturus cristatus. The sequence continues at coordinate 386,858,439 of NC_140587.1, read as the reverse complement.
GGGGAGACCCCTTTGAAGTTCAGTGTCTGGGCACAGCCTTCAGGCCATCCTGTTGAGGGGAGAACACCTTCCCGCACCCAAGACCCATTGTTCCTTTCTTGGGAGCAATTCACATCTCCCCACAAAGGAGTCATCAACCTGCCAGGTGACCTGTTGAATATTTACAAAGGCCTCATGAGGTTTTAAGCAGGCAAATAGTTTTTTTTAATACATATGTTTATTGATATTAATTATACATTGAATGCAGTAACAGCCAAATGCAAAGAGCAGATCGACATTGCTGTGCAAATCAGATGCAGGAGTCAATCCATAAATGATGATTGTTAGACTTGGCATGTTTTCCCCCTGTCTTTTTTGCTTCTGATATTATTTACTGTGTGCTGCATTTTGTTTTTGCTGGTTCTAGGACTCTGGGCACTTTGCCACTGCTGACCAGTGCTAAAGTGCAAGTGCTACTTGTGTAAATTGGATCTGTAAATGGGTATCCATGATTGGTATATTTGATTTACTGATAAATCCCTAGTGAAGTGCATTGAGTGTGCCTAGGGCCTGTAAATCAAATGCTACTAGTGGGCCTGCAGCTCTGATTGTGCCACCCACATGACTAGCCCTGCCACCATGTCTCAGACCTGCCACTACTTGTGTCTGTGTGGGCAGTTTTAACTGCCATGTCAACCTGGCAAATGCAACCACTTGCCAGGCCCAAACTTTCCCTCTTACTACATGTAAGGCACCTCTAAGGTAGGCCCAAAGTAGCCCCAGGGGTATGGTGCAGTGTATGTAAAAGGTAGGATGTGCACTGGTGTGTTTTACTTGTCCCGATTGTGAAATACTTATTATTTCGTTTTCCACTAATGCAGGGACTATCTCTCCCATACGTTATCATTGAAGCTGCCTTGTAATCACTTACAAGTGTAACTTCCAATTGGGTAGAGATAGAGAGTTTGGGGTCCCTGAACTCCCGATTTAACAACACATCTTTCAGTGAAGTTGATTTTTAAATTGCATATTTGAAAATGCCACTTTTATAAAGTGTGCGTTTTCTTGCTTTGCCATTCTGTGCCTGTGCAACCCACGTCTGAGGGAGGGTGACAGTTTGGCTGGTTGTGCATTCACTCTATACAGTCACACAAAGGGAGCTGAGGTGTGCCCTGCATATCCTAATGGCTATCACCAGGCTGATGGGGTTTCCTGAGCTATAGTGATGGGAGGAGTTGTCACTGACACCTGATTAGAGCTGTGCCTGTCCTCGCACAATGCTGTCTCCACCCCCTATTGTGTGTCTGTAGCCAAGTCAGGGAAAGGCAGGGTCTTGTGCACAACAAAGACCTTCCTTGAAGTTTGCCTATTTCAAAGGCTGAAACTGGTATAAATACTGCAGCTATGCCACCATAACTTCAGAACACTTCTGGACTAGAAGGACATTCCGGATGGCCACCTTGCTAAGCCAGGATAGGCAATAAAGCCTCCACCTGGCTAGGTCAGTTTTAAATTTGTTGGTGCAGGGTCTTATAAACGAGGGATGCTGTTGACTTAATAGTGGGTGCCAGTTGTACACCCAAGTATGGGATGGATGTCATCGCCCATTGTATTGGGTAAGTCTGGGAGAGAGTCTGTGGTTGCTGGTGCAAGGGATAGATTAAAAGCTTGAGTTTTGTGTACATTCACTTGGAATCCTGCCACTTTCCCAAAGGCCTATATTTCATTCAGAAAAGACTGGGAGTGATGTGTTGGACTCTTCTAGAGTCATCAAGACATCATCCACATACAGGCTGATGGCGTGGACTTCTCTGCAAAATGGGATCCCCTTAATTCATGTGTTTTTTCGGACTATGGGCAAAAGGCTCCATATAGGGTGCAAATAAAAGGGGGCACCCCTGGTGTGTACCCCTGCATATAAGGAACGGGAATTATGTCTGTACTTTCACCCTAACGTTCCCATTGGTTAGCTGTAATTTCTGAGGATCCACTAACGAAAGCGCTCACCAAAGTGTTTAAGCGTGGCTTCTAAATCTATCCAGTGGACTAGATCAAATGCCTTTTCAGCATCTATTGACGAGAGGATTCGATCTCGATTGGTACGGTGGGCTTTGTCAATTAAATGGAGGATTTGTTTCATATTATCACTACATTAGCGATGGGGAACAAATCCTGCTTTGTCCGGGGCAATGAGGCTTACATTGTCGCTTATCTCTGCCTGTTTTCGGGATGACAACAATGGCAGCCACAAACATAGAGGGTGGAATCAAGAATGGGATTCTGATGGTATAAACAATCTTGTTAAGTGTAGACAAGGGTCATGCAGAAGGTTTTATAGAAAAGAGCAGGGAACCCATCTGGAACTGGTGATTTAAGTGGCGTCTGCCTGTCAATGATTAAGATAAACTCTTCAATCCGAATGAGGCAATCCAATTCGTATGTTTTATGTTATGTTAATATATTTATTAAGTGCACGAATACCCAGAGGTGTCTTGGTGCTGAGATCTGGAAAAGCAAGTTCATGTAAGGCATGGGTCTCTATTTATTAAACAGCCACGTTTTCAGGGCCTTCCTGAAAGCAAACAAGGTTGGAAGTGTTCTAATGGGGAAGGGAAGTTCATTCCAGAGTTTGGGGGCTGCCACCCTGAAGCTTCTACCATCCCAACTGGCTTTGAAAAATCTTGGAATTGCTAACGATTTAGCTCCTTCTGAGCGCAGATGCCTTTTAGGGACATACCAGTGTAATAGGCATCTCAGGAACTTAGGACCACAATCGTGAAGTGCCTTATAGGTAGTGCATTGGACCTTAAAGATAATATGGCTCTTGACTGGGAGTCAGTGCAGCTTTTGCAAATGTTTCCGGACTGAAAGATACTTAGGAATTCCCAGCAAAAGCCTGCCGGCCGCATTCTGGATCATTTGCAACTTATCGAGTTTTTTCTCAGGCACACCAATATAGAGACCATTACAATAGTCTAATTTAGCAAGAATCAGTGAGGTAATCACCGTTTTCCTGCTGTCTGTGGGAATAAAAGGTTGTATTTTTTTTGATTATTTTAGGCAAAAAAAAATCGACGAGGAAACAGCATTAACCTGTGCCTCAAAGTTCAGATTATTGTCAATGATCACGCCAAGGCTTTTAGCCTTGCGACTGGAATTGGTGCCGTCCCTAATTCGTCAGGCCACCAACTCTGTGACCAGTTTGGCAGAAAATTGCCAAAAATGACTACTTCAGTTTTATCTGAATTCGGTCTAAAACAATGACCGCCAGCATGCAGTCCTTAAAATTTGGCATTGGTGGTAGAGTATTTTTTGACACAGACAAGACAATTTGTGTATTGTCTGCATAGGATGTCAGTCAGTCCGAAGGATCTAATTATAAGTGTTGCCAGTTCAGATACATAAATATTAAAAAGAGTGGGGCCAAGGATGAGCCCTGTGGGACTCCACATGGGAGGACAAAGGGGGGAGACTTGTAGCCGGCCAAAGCTACCGATTGTATTCTAACAGGAAGGAAGAAACCCATGTGAGCGTTTTGTCGGAGATGCCAATGGAATCCAGACGCTTTAGTAAGAGATTGTGATTGACCGTGTCGAACGCCGCCGACAAGTCAGTAAAATCAGAGCAATAGCTCCCCCTGTATCCAGAAATGTTCTAATTCCGCATGTGGCTTTAACCAGGGCTGATTCTGTACTGTGTTCTGCCCTGAATCCAAACTGTGTTTCGTCCAGACAGTTGAAATGCAGATAGTGAGTTAGCTGTTCGTTCATTACTTTTTCCACCAGTTTTGCAGGGCGAGGAAGGCAGGAAATAGGTCTGTAGTTATTCGGTTCTGTGGAATCAAGATTGTTTTTTTGTGAGTAATTGCAAAATAGATGCCTTTTTCCAAATAGTAGGAAATACACCCTGAGCAAACATGGAATTAAAAATGGTGGTAAGACTGGGAACCAGCGTCTCAGGGGCTTGCTTAAACACACTGGGGGGAAGAGGGTGGTAGGGAGAACCTGATTTGGCCTGCTAAGTAAGAGTGTTGATCTTCTCATTGGTAATTGGTTTAAATTCGGAAAAAGTCATGTCCGCAGAAGAGCCAACATTGGCTACGATGCTTTTATCCGTGTGAGCATTAGTATCAAATATAATCTATATTTGCTCCGCTTTCTTCAAAAAGTGTTGTGCTAAGGAGTTACAAAACTCTTGTGATGGCTCAGTTGTATTTGTTTCTAACGGTCCAGACAATATAGATACTACTTGAGAAAGTTCCCTAGTAGAGATTTTTGCCTCCTCAATTTGTTTAGAGAAATAGGAGCGCTTCTCTGTCATTATCAGGCTTTTATATTCATCCAATAGAAATTTGTAGATGGCGAGTTCGCGGGCATTCTAATTATTTCTCCAGCATCTTTCCTGTTGCCTACACTCTTGTCTGTTTGCTCTGAGGGTTTTCGGAAACCAAGGAGCCATGGGTAATTTTTTTTTTTTTGGTCTGGGCTTTTTTATAAGAGGCTATCTTATTGGCCGCGTATGACAGCCAATTATTGAATTTAATTGAAGTGAAGCTACTTCCACGTCTTCTGGAAGTTTATTTTGATTTTTAGACAGTTGATCATTGAGCATGTTGCTATCAACCTGTTTCCAACTACGGTAGGTCCTAGTAAGTTGCTTTGGGCAGGTGATCTTGTCCGTGAAAGGATCATGCAACTCAAAAATAATAGCTGAGTGATCTGTCCATATTAAAGGCAGAATTTCCTTGATCGTAATGAATTTGCTATTGATACATATACCATCAAGGGTATGCCCAGCTTGGTGTGTAGGGCCTGTAACTATTTGGTTTAACCATGCCATAGTCATGAGATCAGTTAGGCCGACAGTGTTGAAGTCCAAGCCATCTTTAAGATCAAAATTAAAATCGCCCAGGAGATGGATTGATTTCTCTAAAACAATAGTTTGAAGCATGGATTGAATTGTGTTTAAAAATCCAGTTTTCTTTCCTGGTGGGCTATAAAGTAAGACCCCTTTGAAAGCAGAGCAGTTGGCTATTTTTAGGTTAAAAGAAAAGGCTTCACAGTGTGGACAGGGTATGGGCTCAAATGATGCTTCAAAGGAGTCGTGGTAAATCAGCGCAATTCCACCTCCTTTTTTTTAGGTCTCGCCTAGGTAGCGCGCATGCGCTGCTCTAAGAGGACCTTTAGCCATCGGTCTTCACTTTTCAAGCACTGCGCTCGTGCTTGTGGCGACATCCACCTTGTGGGAGCGAGCAGCGGCGCGCCACAAGCACGAGTGCAGTGCTTGAAAAGTGAAGACTGCGCACGCACTCAACACTCCCGGGCTTGTTTTGTTTAGATATGGTGTTGCACACAAAGCGTGCCTTCCTTTTCGGGACAGCATCTTTGCAGTGTTCGTTTATATTTCTGCAGACTTCTCAACGATAAGTTCTCATCTTATAGACTGCTGGCTGCCTACATGTGTGCGGAAAGCGATACTTATATATTGTATATCAGTCGCTGTAATCCCTAACTGTTTCCGGCGCCACATATGGCTCATTGATGAATACAATGAAGAACGCGGGCATCCGTGCACGCTCTTTGCACGCAACTCCATTAATAATTACCTTACTGGGCATTGTGAGTGCGAGAAATCTACATTTTATTGATTTACCACCAGAAGAGATTATTTCAGTAAATCTGGAAAAATACTTCGTGATTAAACAAAGCGTCATTATTGAATGTTTTTATTTATTTAAATCAATGACGGACCCTCTGGTCAGTTCCATTATTGTACAAAAATGACATCCTTGCGCGTGTCACGATCTACCTACTTTCGCTACCCTAGACTTGTTTTTTCTGTTGTCCTCTTTTTATTTCTGAAGACGACTGTTCAACGATCTCCTCTCTTGTTTCTATGGAGCTATCCTTTTAGTCCCTTTATGTCTCCGCACAGTGCTTCTGTTGGTGCCTATCAGTGCCATGGATCAACAACAGCAGCATCGGAGGACAGTGTGAGCTGCGCAGGGGCAGAGGGCTGCAGAGAACAAGGTTAGTTGTGCAGCACAGGCAGGTCCCGGGCCCTGTTAAGTTGAGTAGAGGACCAATGTTCCACAATTCACCTTAAGTATTTGCATTTAACTAGTTTGCGTGCATAAAAAGTAATTTATTTTGGAATGTAGTAAACTGCGTAGCATTTCACCAAAGGAAAGCCAGAAATATCCGTCAAAATATAGATGCACACTATACTCGTGCATGAATTATACACTGCGCTTAAGAGACAAGGAAAGGATTCAGCCCGTTGCCCTTCTGACACTTGACCTAGAATATGTTTTCTTTGCTCTCAGAGGTACTTTCTAGTTCTTGTTCCTAATTAACACTGTGCTGTGTTAGCCAGACTTGCAACAGGGTGGGACTTGATTGTTGCTTGACATTGTGATCAGCTTAGCCCGTGCCCTCGCCTCAGAGCAACATCCAATCAGAGAGGCCCACCTGGCTCATCCCACTTTTATGAGCCAGTGAACTGCTATAGCTGCAGCAATAGGGTGCTTAAACGAAACATTGCAGAGAACAGATGGCCTAGGGAAACAAAAGCAAAGCACATTTGTCAACGATGCGCCATTGTTTGTCCTGACAAAATTATTTTGAAAAAAAGGCACCAATTATTGGAGTAATATACAGGGGATGCTAAACGTATGATTATGTGTGATGTACGCATTCTCCGTGGATTGACATGCAAGAACAAAACAGAAGTGAGTGTTTCATACAGCTTATGCACGAATATGAATGTATATTTTATATTAGCCACTATTAGGCTGTGTTTGCATATTTTGTAAATAACGGGAACATGTACTTTTATGTAGAGGTGCTGAATGTATTCCATAGCAATGAAGATTTTTAAATGTTCTGGTGATTTTTTTTGTATGTATCCCAAATTGATTTTCTGGACATCTCTCTCAGTAAATCCATTTCATTTTATATACAGGAGTAAACCAAAACAGCAGGTCACTAGGCAGTGGTCCTAGGTAATCACATTTTGTACTAACAATAGGTTAAAGTAAACAAGCATTGGCATAGCCAATAGGTCTTGCCTTTGGGACCTTCTAAGTGTTTAGCCATGCAACAGTTGATGTTTTGCACCATAGATATTGTGCTGCATAACTAAATACTTATAAGGTCCCAAAGTCGAGACCTATTGGCTATGCCAATGCTTGCTCTCAGTTCTTTCGTGTCTAAATATCGTGAAACCCTGAGGAACAGCCTCGCAGAAATGTGGTCCTGCCGCCATATCACCCCAGGTTTTGATGATAAAAAGTATGTCTAATTGCTGAGCCTCAATCAACTCAGCGATGTCTAGCCTATGTTTAGACACAGACCGGGAGTTAATGAAAGCGCACCAAATTGTGCTAGTAACTTTTAGCATTGGTGGCACGTTGGAGGGGAAAGATATATGGGGTGTCATTTTTGGCTGAAAGAGGAAGCCACAGTTGGGACATTATTCTGCTGTCTTTGCGGCTAGCTTACTAAGATCTAGGCAAATATATTCTTTGGACCTGCTTGCCGCAATAGTATTTAGTTTGTGCAGGTCCTTACCAGTGTATAACTGGAGCTCCCTAGGGTGAGTGGAAAATTGGGCAGCATCCCTGGCGCTCAGCGCGGTCTTAGCGCGGACGGGTTTAGACAAGCTTGCCGATTTTCCCAGGATTAAATATGCTCCCCCCCCCCGGAAGTGCTGAAGAAGCTAGACCGTCACCCCAACCCCTAAGATGGCGGCTGTCACCGCAAATCTCAAAAGACTGAAAGAGGCACTCTTGCCGCTCAATTGGGATCACCCGTGGTGGTCCGGAGAGTGAAATTTAATAATGCAGGTTAGTAGGGCAATCAATGTATTGATGTTGAGATTACTTGTGAAATAGTACAAAAGAAATGCTAAAATTAAAGTTTAAAATTAGTTAAAACAATAAGAAGTCCAGCGCCTTACGAGAACTTGTGTCCCTGTACCGGCATCAATTTTGTGGTGTGGGCGCCAGGAGATGCATGCCTGGGCTGTCATAAGAAAGGTCTTGTTTCGCGTATAGCTCTTTTGAAAAATCCCAAAAGGCGGAGGCGATATAAGCATCGCGGGTCCGTTCGGAACAGTCTGCGTGGAGTATAGCCTGAACTTCGGAGGCCTGTCACTGCGCTCGCAATCTGTTGGCCAGAAGGCGTCCAAATCTATCTCCACCAACATAAAAGGAGTTGCGCAGGCAAAGGGCAGCATGCTCTGCTGTTTCGAGATCGATTCCTGCCAGTTGTGTCCGAGCGGCCTCCAACTGTCACCAAACTCGAGGAGCCCAAGTGCATTTGTGGATACGCTCGAGTTCCTAGACCTGGCAAGACGGCCTTTCTCTTTTGTTCTGGCGGAGCTTGTTGTCTGCTGTGGAGATCTCCAGGAATTTGCCTCTGACTACTATCCATAGTGTGGATATAGAGACTTCTGCAGTATTATTTATTTCAAGGTAGTCCACTAATGCCTTGTTAATTTGTTTAATGGCCGCAGGCCGATGTAGGAGGGTTTCCCGTAGCCACCAAGATCGAGGAGTAGATCACATCGGCAGGAAGGTCTGGTCAAGGCACACCCACGCATGGTCTGACAATGATCGGGGTTGGATCTCTAAAGTCGTAGCTAAAGATTGGATGCCTTCTATGCCTAGGAAATAATCTATTTGGGCATAAGTTTTATGTGCATGGGAATACAATGTGTAATCCCATGTCTGTGGATGAAGCGTACGCCAAATGTCTCCCAGGTCCATTTCCCTCAGCCAGAGCGATCCGTCCCATGAGAGAGACCCCGTTTTGCCTTGACGTTGGGCTGGTCTATCTAGGTCATTGTCAAAAACCAGATTTAGATCCCCTCTCGAGCACCAGTCAATCTGATGTAGCCATTGTCTCAGCCACTGCGCAGCGTATGAAATGTTTCTGCCCCTTGTTGGGAGAATACACAGTCCTCAATGTGAAAGTGTGGTCCCCCAGGGATGCTGAATGAGCTAAAAACCTACCTGTATTTTCCGCATGTTTGTGGGACATCTTGCCTCTGAAGGATCTAGACACGAGCATCGCTACTCCTGCCATTTTAGAGGAGGTGGAAGAAAAAGAATTGGTGCGGAAAAGTCCCATATATCATTCTGTGCCAATCACTGGCAAGCAGGTGTGTTTCCTGGAGAGGGCAGATATGCGCCTTCAAGTGTACGATAAGGGTACGATTGCAATGATTATGTTGCATAATACCAGTGGGAGAATTTCCCTGTGAGGTCGCTAATAAGTAAGGGATGAGTCACCATGTATGGTCTATGTTGTGATGCGTGAAGGAGGAGGTATCGCTAAGCTAATAAAGTTAGACCACCCTCTGTGTGTTCCCCCCAGATAAACAAGAAAGAAACAAAAACTGTGAAAACATCAAATAGAACATTGTCCAATGGAGTCTGTGTCCATTGTCAATGACCCAACTGGGAATATAGTAGGGGGTGTGTGTTGGGCTGGAGTTTCTGTTCCCCCCCCCCTCCCAATCCACCTGCCATAGCTGGTAGAAGAAAACATCTCATCTAGGATCATGTCACCTCTGTGTTCGCCGAGTCTACGGTTAGAGCCACTAAAGCTGCTTGTTGCTCTCTGGCATTAGTCACCGGGTCATGACGGAGAACTGTCGACAGGGCTCCGACATCCCTCGATCACCGACGTCTGTTGGCTCCTCATTCGTGCTGATGAGGCTGGGATCTATCCGATGGAGTGTCATCAATGCCCAAGATCTAACATGCCTCCTCAAAGGTGCAGAACTGGCATAGCCTGCCCTTGCTGCAGAACACGAGCCAGAAAGGATGCCCCCACAAGTAAGAGATGCCTTCAGTTCTAAAATGGGAATTGATAGGGCAAAATCTCTGCGTTTTTGAAGTGTAGAGCAGCGAAGTCTTGATAAAGGATTGGCTTATGACCTTTATATTGTATATGTTAGTCTCTGGCCATTCCTTAGGACCCATTTTGTATACCTTTAATGCATTTGTTATTAAACCTTGATTGATTTTCAAAATCTTCAACATGGGCTTGGAGGTCAAGTTGTTGGTCTTTGAGTAGGAAGACCTCTTGTTGTAGCTGTTTGATCTCTTCCTTATGGTTCGTGTTGCGTTCTTCTAGCGAGGAGTCTGTCACCTAAGCTGTCAAGTTCATGGCGGACCTCCTTAAGATCTGTGGAGAGATCTTTCTTAAGAGTTTGAAGATCATTCCGGAGTGAAGCAAGAAGCGACAGGTTACTGGGTCGTCTGCTTCTTCACTATCTTTAGCAGTTACCAAACCCAAGAGCAGTAGGTTGTGAGCATGTCTTTCAAATTGCGATCCTTTTTTCCCATCCGTTACCCATAGTCTCCAGTGGTGGTAATTTACTTGCAGTCGAGAAGAAGAAATGGGCCACCTGGCTTCCAGCCCAACCGCGCTTTGTAGGTAGGGGGTCCTGTAAGGCTCACTGCGATTGCACATCAGGGTGGCTACAGGTGGGCGAGGATCTCGCTGGGTAATTCAGGGATGAAGAGTGCGTGCAAAGCTCACCTCTTGAGAGGTCTTCAGCGCAGCAAGCTCCTGTAGCAATCCCACCGCTAAGGTTCCAGTGCAAAGGACGAGGCTGTGGGTCTTAGGGGCAGCAGGCCGGGGTGTTGCCATCTTCACTCTGGCTCCGCCTTGTCTTGTCCAGCCGCCCATTTCATGAAGCTAGTATCTCAGCCTCTTCTCTTTTGGCCGGTGCTCCACAGCTTTCCCAGTGCTCCACAGCTTTCGGGTCCGGAGCATGCCGATTGGGGCAGATTGCCCCGGCTAGCAGCAGTGGATGTGGAATGGATAGGCATTGGGTACAGAGAGACACAAAAACACGCCTCACTCGTCTGCCATCTTGGCCACGCCCCCTTTATCGATTTGTTAAAGCATTTCATACAGACATTAATGCTTCACTGTTAAAAATTGTTAAAGATCGAATGGGCCTAGAGAGTTCTAAGTTTGAGTCAAACCTATTTAACCACTCACAAGACATAAAACTTGGAGATGACCTCTCTAGCCTGCAACCCTTAAACAAGGAGTCCTACAAGGCTCCATCTCTCCCATGCATTTTTCGTTCCATCTTAGTGTAGATGACTCACAACTATTCTTTGTTTATTCTTTGGAGAACATAGCTGTGCTGGTAAGAGCGATGAGGAAGCTACAATCTGGGATAACCTTACATACACTTAACTGAACCGCAGAACACGGAATACCTTCTGATCTCTCCTCATCACAGTGCCACTCTTGTACAATTATGATTGGACACAACAAACATGTACCACTGTTCAAACCGTAAGCCAGTAGTCTTCTCCCCAGATAAGACACTGATGTGTACATCTTCATTCACACATCAGTATCATAGCAACGTAGCACACAATACCCAAAGTAGACTATTCTTGAAAATAAAGCCCCTTAGTCCAACCAAAGACCTCAAGACTACAGTGCAATCACTAGCTCTCTCAATACTTGATTATAGTAACAACGTCTTGAATGCCATAACCAGACTTCATCTAGCACCCCAAAGAGCAGCACTGAACTCTACAGTCTGCTTGATTTCAGGCACCAACAGTTATGACCACATCTCCCCTATACATTAATCGCCTTCAGTTGGCTCCCGACACCAGAAGCCTGTTCAAAATAGCTGGTTATCACCCAGAGGGTTCTACACAGAGGGTCACCAAAATACATGACCCACAAAGTCATCATTTAGGGGAAAGTGGGATTCTGCAAGCTCACACTTGGACTCTGCAACTTGAAACCCCAATCTTCAAAAAGCTACCTACTCTGAACCAGTCCTTCTCGAGCAGCGCCCATAAGATCACAAACTCTGTCCCAGCTGAAATAAGTATACCCTCATACTCCACCATCAAGGAAGAACTAAAAACCATTCTCTACTTTTACTTCTTCGGTCATGATCAGCCTCCATTCTGCTGTTCCTTGTAGCTCATCTGCAGTGGCAGTGGATAGAGTACTTAAATAGGTCTTTTTGGGACTGTCATACTGTTGGCTTCTATCATACTTTAACCTGGGTTAAATCCTTGCCCCAATTTTCTCCAGTCTGTTTTCCCACCACAATCTAAACTATCTATATCACGGATTAAGTTCTCTCCTTTCTGATCTCTAATCCCACAGAAGGTAATAATAACATCCTCTTCTATGTTTAAATGTATACCATTAATTGAGTTATTATGTTGCCCGAAGGGAGATGGGGGAGGGATCTAGTTCTTATTATACAAAACTGCAAATAAATGACCACCTCACCATCACTGATCTGTGTACCGTCATTGAGATGTGTAAAATGTTTTTGCTTCTATCTGTAGGTGTTTCTTAAATAAATTGTCTTATTTTCAAATTGTGGTTGAAGTTATTGATAATAGAATTTAGGGTGTTAGGTGGAAATCTTTATAACTTAAAGGCGCAAGAGCATTTTGATATGATGTGGTGTTCGATAAATACTTGCGACACTGGGCATAGTAGCTGTTTGATTTCGAAAATAACAGTTACTGCACAGACATGGGTTACATTTTGCCACGGACAGCCTTGAAAAGTGGTGAAAGAAGTGTAAATTGTGTCCTGTGTTTGTCAGATGATTCACTGGTTTAGTGTGTCGAAGGATAAATTGGTGTTTGTCTATAGCAGTGGTTTTTAACCTTTTGACTTCTGTGGGCCCATGCCTAATCAATACTGGAACACAAGGACCCCCACTGAATCCTTATTGGAATCTGAGGAGCCCCCGACCACAGATTAAGAACCACTGGTCCAGAGCTTGCAGTAGATGGTTTACATAGAAAAGTGAATTGCTTTATCCAGGGAAAGTAGGACTGTTGTTGCTTGCCAATTCTGATGTAATTACTGGCCAGTTCTGAGACAGTTACAACAATATGATGAGACAGTTACAACAATATGATGTGGCAATTACCAGCCTATTGATGAGAGGTTTTGTTCTCTGTAAAGCGGGCGTCTCCAAAGAGTGGCTCATGCGCTACTGGAAGATCTCCAGCTACTTGTAAGTAGCCCAGCAGACCAATATAGTAGCTTTTGCTAAGTTGAATGAATATTTGTATAGCAAAATTGAAAAGTACATACTTTAGATGAAAATGTGTTTTCAGAACCAATAAGCTGATGTATGTAGAAAAATGGTTGAATTTCCAGAAGGTGTTCAAAACTTATATTTGTGTGATAAATCACGTGGCATTGGAGAGACAACTTACTCATATTATCACCGTGGCGGTCAAGTGGGATTGCAGCACTGACCGTTAGGTATTACCCATGTAGGGGCATTCCAAATTGGTAATGTTTTGTTTTTACTTAGCACAACTAACCCTGCAATTATTAATTTACTACTGATTTACCTCTACCCTTTGTTTCCCGCATAGCGTGCTACTCGCTCAAAGAGCTTCAACACCTTGTCAGGGGTAGTAAGCACTACGTAAATACAATTTACAGATACAACTGCTGGCAGCCCTGCGGAAATGTTTTATAGGGTGGTCACCATTACATCTTACATCACTAGTACGTATCAGTAGCTTGGGGTGATTTTATATCTTATAATGCAAAATGTTAGGGACACCTGCTGTAAAGGGATGTGTGAAACAAGGTGTTTTTTCCTGACATTAATTTACTGATACCTTACTGCAGTAGTGTTGCTGAAGATGAAGTACTACAGTTGAATGCTGGAGCTAAAAATCTGAGATCTGCAGCAGCAACAAGTGAATGGAGAACTAAAAATATCGGAGACCGGAATGAGTAAGAGTATCAGGGGAAAGGCTGTTGGTGGACCAACATAATAGGGTGAAGTCTCTAGCCAGGTTTGAGGATAAAGAAAAGTGTATAATCTTGATTGCAGCTGATCAGTGGGAATTGTTATATGTGCAGGAGGTGCAGGTAGAAATGAAAAAAGAGATTGTCACCTAAGCAGCCGTTGTTTAGAGAGCAGAGAAGGGTCCAGAACGCAACTAAGGTTGGAGTGTCCTCTTTTGTACTGTACTTTATCACAGCATTTCTAGGTCTATTTCTTATCTCTTCTTATGATCTCAAAGTACTTTTTATTTGGTTGCCTAAGTAGTTCCTCCAGCTATACTACTTGGATGGGAGAACAGTGTTGATTTTACAGACCGCTATTAGTGTTGTGTTTTGGTGTCATGCCTAAGACCTGGGGAGTGTGCTCCAGACTTGGAGCAACGGCAAATAGTGCATCATTTTAATGAGTTGGTTGCAATGGGAATGCCAGGGATTTCTTAGCATGTTGGGTCTACAGGCATGTCAAAGTTGTATTATGAGTGTCACTTGGTTATTGCTTTTGGAAAAAGCCATGTATTCGTTGTAGTCCTTAATTCTAAATTGTTGTTCATGATCTTTTTTTCTCTTAGTGAGCGTATTCAACAATATGCATGTCTGTACTGAGACACTTTCATCTATGTGGGTTTTTAGTAAGATCAAACTATGAGAAGTGGAGCAAATCTTGATGTGAAGTGTCTTGTGAATTGGACACTTAATATCACTGGCCTGATGCGGACATGAGAAGCACTGGCCTGATGCTCTTCTGAGCCTCAATAAGTACATTGGCCTGATTCTGGAGGGATAGCTTGCAGGGCCAGACTCTAGAGTGAGAACTGAAAGAATCTGGCCTCACCCCAGTATTGTCCATACCTATAACCACGTGCCCTGGAGATGGCAGTCCTTGGTTCATGACCCCTGCTTCTCTTGTCCCTCCAGGAAGGTGTCACTATGGAGAGAATAATTTTATGATCTGATTCTGAGGTCTGACTCCATGTCCCTTCCACTGGGCATAAGGCTTAGTTCAGCCTTCTACTCACCACTGATACTTGGTATTTTGAATGAACCAGTTACACTGCAGCAGACATTCCCAGTCTACTCCTCACACCTCACTAAACAATGTACTTTTGTGTAGGAAGCTTTTCTGGTCTATGCCTCAGTACATTTCCCATGCTGAAATTGTGTAACCTTAGACTTCTAGCCCGTCTCCATGAGGTCTAGGTGAAAGGTTAATTACACTGGAGTATTGGAATACATTTGGTAATTTTGCATTACTCTTGTGATACAATATTACTGAAAACCGTGGTCATGTCTGCTTGTGTCATTTAGAGTAATTAGGAGTAAATATGCCTTCCTCTGAATTACAAAAAAAGTGTGAGCTACTGGTTGTATTCTGTTGCATTTAGTTTTAGTTTCTCAGTGTAAAATGCATTCTCTGGTCCATTTTGGACTCAAGGATGCATTTTGCTTTTAGAAGATTGTGGGCAATACGGAGTTACCTTCCTGGGATAATTCTGTGTAGTTCTCCTGTAATTTCACGTAAATCCGCCACAGCAAATTATGAGACTTGCACCAGCTCCTAGTCTCCATTTGATATGCAATTTTAATCTTCTTTCTACAGCTAACCCCAGATTACTGCCTTCCCACCACCTCCATCTGTGGAGTGGCCACCTGCACACATTAATAAGGTTCTAAGTTATAATTTGGCACAGTGTCACTTGCAGTTTGTTCAAAGTGTTCCGCATCTGAGGGGGCAGATTGAGGGAGATTAAGAAACTCACATTAGCATACAGAGGTGGTGCTTATATGTGGCACAGCTCCATTACTTTTCTGTAGCGGTACGGAGACAGCAAAGAGCTATGTGGAGCCACCTGTCCGCTCGGTGCCATTGCTAATGAATTCTCCTCATCCTGTGTAGTTCCTGGGGTTATTCTAAAAGTGCAGAATCTGTGGTTAGATTCACTATCCATCAGAAACAGTGTTACCAAAGGCAAGAAACTTGTTCTTTTAGTGTTTCCAAGCTCTGAGTCTAAATTCAAATGAACCAGTCTTTCACCCAGCAATTGTCGACATATTTCTTTGAGTGTGACCATCATGCCATAAGCTTCTCTTAACTGTCTGTTATATGAGCATTGCTGGATCCCATTGAAGGAAAGCACTGAGTATTCTTTGGGAGGAGCTTTTAGTTGAAATATTTCCAGGATCTAGTTGATATGGTTGAGATAGGGCTTTTTTATTAGGTCAGTTGTCATGGGGAGGCTGAGATTGAAATGAATGATGTGAGGGATACTATGTATTGGCTATGTCAGTGACTGAGATTAGCTACCAGAGGCGGAGATTAGCACTTTTGGTTAGAGGTATAGCATCAGAGTGGCCTATCATTAGCTGGAAGGCCCCACTGACCAGTTGATACCAAACAAGTGTTTAAAAGGTTGGTAGGCATGGGGACTGGGATAGTACTGTTCTTGAGCTCTCCGTGAGAAATATGAATTATCCTTTGTAATGTCCAATATTGAGTCCAGACGAGCGTCTGTGTAAACTGAGTTGATTGGTGGAAGTAGTGGATAAGGAGGAAGGAGGCGTAGAATATTGAGCTTTGTAAGCTGTGAACAAGTGTTGATTTGCATTTCAAGATTGTTTATTGGTGGAGGTGCATATGGTCATTTATTAATCTTTCTTATTCGTTTTCTGATGCAACAGACATGCATTGTCCTGTGATGTAGGTCGGTGCGTACTCTATAGTAATTAACTATTTTACCACACATTTAGAGGTCTCAATCAGGCATTATTGGCAATCCACCCAGTACCTCTGCAGGGGCATTACTCCTTAACTGTTAAAATACTTCCATCCCCCTCCCTCTGTCTTGATACAATATCTGGTTGAGGCAATAGTGTATTTGAGCTCCTATACATTTTGTTAACTGCCCTTATTCTTCTTCCGTTTCCTGTAAATTGTAGTAAATTTGTTTGGGCAGCCCTTGTCTTCATAAATTACCTTCTCAGTGGATAGTGTATCTTTGTCAGCCGCCTTTGATCCCTCCACTGTTGTGGATTCCCTTAAATGGGATAAATATTGATTGGGGATTCCCTAATTTATCATGGGTATAGCGTGTTCACCTAGCCAGGTGTACATGATGAAAAATAGGTCTGGGTTTAGATCCTCTCACAAGTTGTAGATGTGAGTTCTGATTTTACTTCATGATCTTACATTGATTTTCATGCTCAAGCAATGATAACTGTTTTACCTGTCAAGGGTTGTGATGTATGGTTGGTTAAGTAGTACTCTTATGCACTCAAGATCAAAGGAAATACCTCAGCCGCCCTACCTTGTTCCCACAGAGCACATTTTGCAGTGCAAGCTTACTTCAAAAGCTCTGCAGGCCAGGCTTTAAAAAGTTGCTCAAACTTAAGTTTACACTGAATACAATTATATTTTTTTAAGATATAAAGAAACTGAATACAGAGTAAGAGGTTATTTAGCTGTAAATTTCACAAATTAATGCCATTATAATGTACAGCTAAGCTTGCTGTCAGGATGATAAAATAGTAAATAGTGGTCTGTTTGGGGGCGTGGCCTGGCAATAAGGCTGCCAGGAAGTAGCTTTCACAGCTCTCTTCCTGGCAGGTAAACATCCTTCATCATCTGGGCTTTGAGCCAGTAGCATGATGTCCGAGCAGCTTGCTCGTGCTGTGGTGGCCCCGGTGGATGTCTTTGAGTGAGGTGGTATGGTGCAGAGATCCCCCATACCTCTTAAGGAAGTAACTGGCCAGACAAGGCCTTTATGGAGCCTTGATCGCCTTGGCCTAAGGTGAAGCTGCATCCTGTAATTGAGCAGAGGTAGCAGGCTCCCGAGTGGCAGAGTGCGGCCAATATGTGCATGCTATCGGCCTGCTCTACACTGGTTGTTGCGGCGAGGAAGCCGGGGGGAGGCGTACTTAGGTGGGAGGAGGTCCCTGGGTGACTGCATTGGTGCCTTGCGGGAGCTGAGGAGAGGCACCACGAGCAGGAGCTGACAGGTAGTCCCTTGAACGGGGCGGAGCGGCTTGTGCTCCCGGTGGCAAGGAGAGAGAGCTGCTTGTGTTTAAAGGATGGTGGCAGAGTCTAATCAGAAGGGTGCCCCCCCCAACACGACAAGGCCCGGATTTGGATTTCTATCGCAGGCGATTGGCCCAGTCCCTCCCTCAGAGTGCAGCATTCCCTCTGCAAAAGGGCCTGCGGCTCAGCCTCTTTGGGGCTTATAAACACTGCCTGATGGGGCTCATGTGCCATTGACCCCCCATGATCATTCGGAGGGGACTTAACACTGGTGCAGCTCTCTGAGAGAAAGGAGAGTAACTGTAATTACCGCGCAGATGTCAGCAGCTTGAGTTGAAGGTTGAAGCTGGGGATGTCTGTGGTGTGGGCCCTGTGCGGTGCGTCCCATCCCACCCTGCGGAGCCTGGAGTTTGGCCTACTGCAGGGGGAAGCTGGTACACCGCCTCGTGGCCCTGAGGGCAGAGTTGCAGTGCCGGCTGGAGTTTTCCCTAGCTGCAGGACTGCTGTTGAGGGCAGACTACCCCAATCTTTCGTTTTCAGTACAATTGGCGAGCTACCAGGGAATGTTGAGGGTGCTTAGGAGGTGTCTTGGGGCTGCTAGTTGTGGTGCTTATGGCTTGGGGGCCCGAGGGGGACACGGTCTTGTTGCGGAGGACGGTCCACGTCCTCCTTCTCCTGCTTTATTATTAGCTGCTGAGTGTTGCTGGTGAGATTGGGGCTGGCTGAGGATTGTGCTCCCTTCTATCACTTGCTGAGTGGGGACACCGGTTGAGACACTTGCTAGTGGAGGTCTAGAAAGGGCCCTTGTTGTTGGTGCGAAGGTGCGGGACTTTGTGGTCTGGTGTCCACCCCCGTCCTCTTTTTGGGGAACTACAGTACCAAGGGGAAGGATAAGCCACAGGAAGGGGCGCAGCAGACCAAGATTGGCCATTTACGGCCCTTGCCGTGAGTGGAGATCCGTCCCAGGAGGAAATTGCAGAGGATGGAGTGGAGCTGCAGGGCCCCTAAGAGGCTCAAATACTGGCTGCAATTGAGGCGTCCAGTGCAGCAGTGCAGGCTAACATAAAAGCTGTCTCTCTGGACATTGGCCTGTTGGGTGTGGACCTGCGAAAAGGCTACGCTGACTGACCTCTCGGCCAAGACGACCGCACTGGAGTGTGAAACCAAGATGCCGAGGACCGCTCTAGACTTTGCAGTCTCTGGTTTGTGGGATTTCCGGAGGGAGTGGAGGGGCAGACACCAGAACTCTTCTTTAGTGATGGTTTACCGAGACCATCCTGTCGGCCAAAATGTCCTCTCTGTTTGTCGTTGAGCTGGCGATGGTGCCACACTTTAAATTGGTCACATGGAATATCCGTGGGGTCAATTTATATGTGAAACGTTATAGTTTACAGACATACCTGCGCAGGAAGGGTGTACACATTGCAATGTTACAGGAGGCACATTTGATGGACACTGAGGTACACCAGGTGCATAGGAAATGTAGGGGCAGATATATTCCGCCACACATTCCAGCTAGGCCTGTGGAGTTATGACCTTGGGTGGCGCCGCAGGTTCCCTTCTGGGTTTGTGGCTTTAATGCAGATATCGAGGGAAGGTACCTCTTATTACATGGTCTCTTGGATGGCATTGAAATATGTCTGTTGGACGTATATGCACCGAATGTTGATGATGGGGGTTTCTACTTAAAGTTGGAAAGGGAACTGCTTCCCTATGTCTGTATTTCTCTGCTGTGGGTCGAGGATTTCAAGTGCATGTTAGATGGGCAGTTAGATCGACATTCGCCATGGCCTCTCACTAAACCGAGCATGTTGACTACCTTGCATGCTGTGATTGACCACCTGCAGTGCAGGTATATCTGGCGTGATCCAGCCGGAGTTATGAGAATTTACCTGCAACGCACCCACACATGAAACGCATATAGTTGTCTCAGCAGGCTTCTGGTATCGGGAGACCTGGCATTTGCCATATTGAATGTACGTATTCCGGACAGATTCCTTTAAGACCGCGCACTGCTATTGCTGGAATGGAGCGTCGGTGGAACTAGGTCAAGTATCCCCTTTGGCGCCTCTTCTAGAAGCGTTGGGAGACACGCTATTTTGTGAGAATCTCTGGGAGGTTATCACCAGCTACTTTGAGACTAACTGGTTTTGGACGGTGCGGAGAGGGGTGGAGTGGGACACCCTGGAGTTAGTTACATATTGGAATATATGTCCTGCATTAGTGGTACACTACGCCACCCTGAGACTTAAATGACTGAGGAGAAGGGGGTCCTATCGGAATTTTAAGCAAAGCGCACATTTAAATGGGGAGCGACAGTAGGATTTGCTGTGGTGGATTGAGGAAATATGGGACAGGCTCGACTGTCAGGCCTGACGCGACTACTGGTGCGGTTACATAGAGAGGGGGACAAGTCGGAGAGGATGCGGGTGTGGTTGTTAAAAATTGAACGCCTGCCCCGGCTGATACTGTCACTGAAGTGCAAGGACTTAACCATGGTCAGAACACATGCTGGCATGAATTTGTTTTTGGCAAGACCACTTGTTGGCGGTTTACAGTGCGGATTCGGACGATCGCCTGGTGGAGGGTGGGCAGTTCTGGATGACTTGGAACTCCCTCGTCTTACAGAGGTGCTGGGGCAAAACATAGAGGAGGAGGTCTGGGTGGAGGAGTTGCAGGAATTGGTCCATGCCATGGCACGATGGTGGCCCCCTGGCCTGGACGGGCTTCCATTAGAGTATTACTAGACATTTGCTGGGCTGTTGGTGCCCCTCCTACTGAAGACTCTTCAGGAGTCCAGGCACAATGGTTTGCTACCGCAATCCATGCAGAAGGCCAAGATTGGCATGCCCCTGAAAAACTGATTAATACCTGACGGACCAGAGTTCATATCGCACTTTGTCCATGCTGGGAGTTGACACTAGATCCTAGTAAAGGCCCTGGTGATGCGACTGGTTAGGGTGGTGACCCATTTGGTACATGAAGACCAGTGTGGTTTTATGCGCGGTAAGGGGGGTGGGGGGCGCAGATGAACCTGCGGAGGCTCTCCCACATATTACACTCTGTGGCCGGGATGGATCTGAAGGCTGCGGTGGTGGTGTTAGATATTGAAAAAGCCTTTGACATACTCGTCTGGGACTATCTATGGGAGGTACTGCAGGGGATGGGGTTCGGCCCAGTATTTGTCATGGGTGCTTGGTCTCTATACCCAACCTATGGCACATGTTCGGTCCAGGAATGTGGTGTTAGAATGTTTGCGTATTGAATGGGGCACGAGGCAGGGGTGTCCACTATTGCCACTCCTCTCTGCCTTGGCAATGGAGTCCTTGGCAGTTAGGTTGTGCGGTAACTTAGCATAATGGGGTGTTGAGGTGGGGGGCGGGAGGCGAACACACATTGTTTCCCGATTCACGGATGATACTTTAATTTATGTTGTTCACCCAGAGTATTTCGGTGTGTGCATTTTTGGAGATCATGACTGCTTTTGGTGAGGTCTCGGGTTTATGGGTCAATCAACAGAAATCTGTGCCTTTTCCTCAAGCCAGGCTGGTGGGGCTGTACAGTGCTGCTCTCCCGGAGACCGTGGGAGTTTGACCACGTCCGAGACCTGGTCATACAGGTGGCTCGTACGTCGGAGGCTAATTATGGACTCAACATGGGTAGGGTTGTCCAGAGCCTGTACGCCTGTTTTTGGAACCGCCTGCCTCTTTCTGTGATGGGTAGAGTAGCCTTGAGCAACATGGTGTTGTTACCGCGCTGTCTCTACGTCCTGCAGCACTCCCTATGCCATATATTGTGAACTACCTTCTTCAGACTGAATAGCCTTCTAGTGTCCTTGGTGTGGGTAGGTAAGAGGATTAGGGTGAAGTTGGAGATTCTTTTTTTTTAATTTTTTTTTTTAAAGTATTTTTATTATCATTTACAGAGACAGTATAACAAACAAGCATTTGCATAGCCAATAGGTCTCGCCTTTGGGACCTTATAAGTGTTTAGCCATGCAACAGTTGCATAACTAAATACTTATAAGGTCACAAAAGCGAGACCTATTGGCTATGCAAAGCGGCCAAAGTGAAAGTGATCGCGATCACGATCAAACATCAAAGCGGCCACGAAAGTGAAAGAAATCGCGGTAAAGCGCGCACATGCACTGTAGCTCTAGGCTGGCCTGGTAGCACTTTTTGGAGCCCTCTCAATAAGTCTCGCCAGACCAGCGCATGCGCTGGGTCAGGTGAGAGCTAAAAACAAGCTGGTTACACTTAGTAATGTCTATTATCATGTTACTTACATTGTAGGTCATATAGAAGTTGGAGATTCTTAAGCTGGACCCGGAGCTGTGGGGTTAGCTGAAGCCCACTATAAACAGGGGCGGCTCCTCCTTTGGAGCAGAGGAGTGATGCCCCACCTAAATCACTCCCAAAGCCCCAGAGATGAAACATAAAATGGTAATGAATTACCCTGTTATTTTTTATTTTTCATCCCCTGTCCTGAACAAAGCATCAGGACAGGGGCGAGACCGGAATTTTTTCTGCATTCATTCCATGATTTGTTTGTCTTTTACTGCTGAGTGACGGCAGCAGGGAGGTTGGTGGGCTATTAAATGCACTGTTCAAAGTGTGCATGTCTTTTTAGGTGTCTGTTTTGCGATGGCCAGCAACACATGCACACTTCAAACATCTCTAACCCACCTGTCTTAACTGGGTTAGAGCAAGTGCAGGCCTCCAGAGCGCTGTGGAGCGCAGAGTGAGGCTGCTCCATCCAACCATGGTGTTGCCCTCATGGTATGGGAGCAGCGCCAGGATTGGTCAAGCAAGGTTTTTGGTGGCTAGGCTGCTGAGGAAGAAAGCATAGAAAGGAAGAGATCCGGTACGTTTCGTTAAGTTTTTAATTTTTTTAATTTTTATTTGTGCTTCTATGAAAAGCAATATTTTCACAGATAGGAAAAGGAAGGCTTTAGTAAAGGCCCTTTGCTCCAGGAATCAGGTACTAGTTGAACATTAACAGTGTGGGCAATTTGCTATCGGACAATTAGTAAAAGGCTTTTTTTCCCATATTAAGTGTTTCTCTTGGTGGGAGTGGAGTGAAAATCCAGTTACTTGTACTAGAAAGTGGATTGGGTATTTTAATATTTTTATGTGGGTCACAAAAGTTTCTGGGAGGGATTTGTCAGTTGGTCGAATTGGTCTACTATGTTTTTAAAAATGAGATCCTGCTGTACGATACATCTAGAGCTAAAGTAAAACAAAAACGACCACAACACCATATAATAGTATCTTAACATATAAGTTGTATAATTCTGCTGCGGTTGTACCTTTTTCCCCAGTGATGATCGAAGTGTCAGCAACTGCCTGCTAAAAACATAGTTTTTCGCAGGAGCGATAGAAGCTCACAAGCTTGGGAAGAGGGGGGTTCTAGCTATGTCCCAGTGTGTCCTCGTTGTAACTGCACTCTTATTACTTTTCAAATATGTAAATTAAACCGAACTTTGAGTTAACTGAGTGTAATTGTGTATTATAATTGAAGTGTATAGATTAAACAGTAGTACCAACCACTGGTGCTGTCCAGCCTCCCCAGAAAATGTCCCAACTCAAGAGAAAACCCTCATGGTTAATTATATGTAAAGTTCAAAAACACTCAAAGAAGATGATATATGATGCACTATATAAATCTGGCAACACCCTTCATGGTACGAATCCATCCTGCACTTTGGTCAGGCATTATTAGTACACACCCTCATCTTTAACCTGCAGTACAGGCTTTATCCTTTGAGCAATAACATTGTAAACATTAACTTTGCTCATGGCACTTTTCTATCGAACTTGTTTTTTCAGATCAACAAATACACTCCGAGAAGTATTGTCACTGCAAAGACACCAATAGGCTGTGAACTAAGCCCACTGATTAAAATTTCCATTGTCTTTAGCCAACATGCCAGAACAAGAGCAAATTGACTATGCATTGCAGTATGGCTTCAGATAAATATGCTGCATGGAGACTGCTAACTCACACATCGTAAATGATGCCTTCCTGATGTCAGATGAAGAGGACTCCTGCCTCATGATATTGCTGGATCTCTCATCTTGCTTCTACACAGTTGATCATCCCACTCTAATATGCACTCTCGAGTCTTGAATGGAAATGACCAGCAATGTCCTTCACTGGTTCTCCTCATACCTTTCCAACCAACGCCACATTGTTCCCTTGGGCACCTCCAGGTCTCAGAAGTTCCCTATCACATGCTAAGTCCCCCAAGATCCATACTGTCCCTTGTCAACTAATCCATGGAGCTGCTTGGTGCTCTACTCAGATAAACAAACACCACATATTTCCCTTTAGTACACTACTAATTCTAAACAAAAGAATCCCAAATACTTCTCACACATTCAATTAATAATACAAAACCACACTCTAGTGTGCAAAAGAGTGTAATGAGAATAACCAATATTAAAAAAAAATAATTGTATAATTAAAAATACATTTATACAACCTAAAATAGCTCGCCATAATATTAAAGAACAAATCTTTTTCCTAGACAAAACCATCTGTCTTATACATCCACAATATATCACAGAATGTTTATGGAACATATCAATCATATACAAATGTCCAGTGTTGGTGGACTGTAAATTAATCTTTGATGCATTTTTGTGGGATGGAGGTATCCCACTGAACTGGTGGGATATCTATATTTCCACCTTCAAGACAAAAATTATTTATGATCTTCTGTCAATTAAAATTGAATTATGAGAAACATGGCCTTTGAGTCCAGTAATTATCGAAATGGTACTTGCCCTAGTTAGGACATGAATTGAGGCCTCATTTGGCTCTCATGAGACTGGGCACCATCCTGGTCTCATAACTCCACATTGGGGATCCAGTCCTATATATTTAAATACATCTTATGAATTAACCTCCTCCAATAAAATCTCTGTGGAGAACTTAGGCTAGTTGAATCCTCTTTGTGTTCACTATGTCCAATGCAAACTTTTAAGAAAGCCCTTTCACCGTTGGAGGTGTTCCAAATACGTATCCGCTGTGATATGGTTTATCTTCCCAACATTGGGGCAGCATGACGAAAATTGTCCTCCTTCTCACAGTGTGTCCGAGAGGATTAGTCACTCGGGCACTCAGGAGGAGTACATAGTGAAGATGGACAAGATTCAGCTAGCCTAAGTTCACCACAGAGTTTGCATTGGAGGAGGTTCCATTAATAAGATATACAGTCTCATGAGTACTGAAGCTGTGCATTGATCCTAGTGTTAGTAAATGGGACAGGCACGTCCCGAGGAGTATAATCGGTAAGCAAGGATGAGTTTGATAGAGAGAGAGGGCTTGATGGACTAGATAGGTACCTTGTTTGGATGACGTTAACCTTTGTGCAACCCATGGGGATTAGAGCAGAAAGACAGAATAAAGTATTGTTAGCTTTGTAGCCAATCTCATTAGCAGCGTCACAACAATGGACTGAATTGTCGTTGTCACCTACACTCAGAAACGGCTGGAGGGGTGGGGTGGTTTGGAGCTTCCATAATAGTTTTGTCGCTCATAGACTCTTTGGTGCTGGATGTATACACATGTAGGTTATTGTTGTAGAGCCCCTGGTGTCTAGGGTCAAGTCTCACAGACCGCTCCAGAATCTTCGCCTTCATGCTTATTGACACATGCACTTTTACAGTAGTCTTGTCATTCATTAAATATTTTTATTCTATTTGTGCACACAGGTGTATAAACAATACAAGGCCCAACTGTATGAAAATCAGTAATTAGCTTCAAGTTGCAGTCAGATTTAGCATTTTCCTTTACTTTTAAGTTACTCGCTCCACAGTGGGCATTGCACACTCTAGATGTTGGCCCTCATTTTCCATTTTACTTCATACGCTTACTCTCATAGAACTGCTGACGTTTGGTAGCGAGGTGAACGGCATATTCTAGATCTGCAGTGATCTTCGTGATATCAGTTTGAGTGGTCTAAGTTTAGAGCGTGGCAATTCTAGACGATGAACAAAGTTTGCAGGCAGCCCAAGGATCATTAAATAGAAGCAAGTGTTAGGAAGGTGCTAATAATGCTTTAAAATAATGGGAGTCAGTATGGCTGTGGAACTACTCCAGTTCAGAGACTGGTTCCAGCAAAGATTTCTTACGGACTCCAAGAGAGGAGAGTAGAATAAGAGCAACATGCCGCATCAGGTTTGCATTTGCTGGGTTTGGACTTTCACCGCCCCAACCCCACTTGCCCCCACTGACTTCCAGACAACCATGGAAAAACGGGGATTAGCTCCCAATTCACCTGCTTCTGTGGCACTAGTGGCTCCCGTGGAAGGTTCTGACCATGCAGACCCCCATGAATGCACCCATCTGCTTCCACAGTACAGCAACAGTGCAGTGCAGTAGCGAGACTAAAACCCCCTCAGTTGTACCACAATAGTACTTTTGATGTGTCTTGTATTGCCATAGCTTGCATTAGCTTGTCCTCTGTGCTTGTGGTAGCCACACTCCTGACCTCCAATGGGCCCTTCAGTGAGCCCACAGACAGAGGTGGCAGAGTGGAGTACTAAAGCCCTGGCCCGCTGGGCTTCTCATCCAGAGACAGGGCTGGAAAAAAGGACGGATGGAGGTAAAGATGCATTGAGGCCGCTTCCCCCGATATTTTTCTTTTCATCAGAATTTTCGGCTGCTCCAGGCCCTCAAAAGCACGAGAAAACAATATGCCCTGGTTTGACCAGTGCAGCCAGCAAGCCCACAGTAGGCAGGGCTGTCTGAAGTAAGGGCCAAGTAGCTGCTACAACTGTTGCTACTACAACAGCTGTGCATGCAGCAAGCGAAAAAGAAGCCCTGCCGGTCCTGCCGAGGATCAGTCATGACATTCTGACCGGTCCGCTTCCTCATCCCCCCCCAACCACCTGCCCCCACACACACACTTCTACCAGCCACAGTCATGCAGAGGGATTACCAGAAGAAGGCCAGAGCAGTTGGAGCTGCTGTGATAGTTCGAGCTGGCCCCCTGATCCTCCCCCCTTCAGATTGGCTGCATATTCTTTTACTCCTATTCCGTGCAGCTTCGGCATCTTGTGACGTTTGGAGGAACTCCCACGTCACTTGGATTCATCTTGGACACCAACCTTGCCCTCAAGGAGCACATTGCCAAAAAAGATACGTTATGGTACCGCCTCTCTTTCCTTAAAGAAAGTAAAACTGTTTCTTCCTGAGAAAGTGACTACAGAACCTCTGTTCAATCCCTCATAAACTCTTGTTTGGTCGAGTGTCAGCCAGCGCGCATGTGCTGCTCTGCGAGACTTGTTGTATACGCTCGACTTAACGAGTAACAAATAAAAGCCCGCCCACTGTCCGCCCATGTTTGCCATTGGCTTGTCATTATGTCATAAATGCTGGCTTCTGATTAGTCAATCCGCTTGTTATACCCTCCCTAGTACCGCCTCCTCTTGATTTGTCACCTCCCATGGTGCCTGGCCCCTCTACTACGGCTGTTACACCGTACATGATATTTTAGACTGTGAGCACTATTTTCTTTAAGGAGGTTCTCCTCCTCGGGCACGGCATGCTTTGGTGCCTTCTTTAACGCCTCCCGTCCCCCTCCCCCCACCCCCCTCACCTCCCCGCCTCTTCCGTGCATTCTTCTCCCTATGTTGTTTGTGTCTTCTGACCCCCGTTCGAAATGCGAGACCTATTGCATTGTAAATGCTTGTTTTTTAATAGTGGTAACGCCCTCCCAGAGTCCACACAGACACCCCTTAGAAGCATCCTACACACTGCAGCACATCTCATCCAGGCTGTGAAGATACATGATCACATCATTCCTCTTCTGATGGACCTCCTTTGCCTCCCCTTGCTTACTGCACCATCGTCAAAGCCAGCTGCATCATTAACAAAACCATCACGACCAGCACCCTGGTGCGCAGTTTTCTGCACATCTTCAGCCGGGACACCATCAGAGTACATACCAAGAAGTGTGAAAATAAAAAAGAAGACAGCAGACCTTTTCCATGTATGATCCAAGGATCTGGAACAACTTTACTGTATCCATCAGGACTACCCCAACATGATCCAATTTAGAGAAAATGGCAAACGTAACTCTTTAAAGAACACTACATTACAATGCATTAGCAGTCCTCAAACCAGCTACCTCTCCTATTACTCATTCACCTTCTGCTTTTCTTTGATTGTGTATAGCACTCCATTGCCTTTTGCTTAGGTTCGCCACCCAGCATCTGGAGCAATATCCCCATAAAATAACGTGTATTTGTTAAGCGCACGTTCACCCGGAGGAATCTTGGCGCTGAATAACAGATGTTTATTGTTACCCAATTCAATGGTACTCATTTTATCGACCTCATATGTATGAAAGGCTGAGTGAATCTGCCGGGATTTGAACCTGTGACCATGAGGTCGAACAAAGACCCCTGCAATGGACTCATTGGTCCACTGAGCCACCATACCCACCATATCCATCAGGACAACCTCAACTCTACTCCAATTTAATGAAGAGATGAAGATTCATCTCATTAAAGAACACTGCATCACAATGCATTAACCGTCCATAGACCAGCCACCTCTCCCATCAGTCATTTACTCTGTGCTAGTCTTTCTCCCTGTACAGTGCTCCACTGCCTTTTGTTTGTAAAATACTACTTGCATACATATACTTACGTTTGCTAGAACTATCATTTTTTTTTCTGTTATTATAGATGATTTTAAGCACTTTTCTCCCTTTGTGCATTATGAGTGTCTAGTCCTGACAAAGATGTATACTCGCCTGTCACGTAACCATGAGCTGTCATTTATGTTGGTTAACAATAGGCCCTGCAGAAGTTTAACCAATTCTGGCTATTCATGACACCTGGAGGGCATTACTGTGAATTTTGTGGCACATAGTAGATAGCAGATGAATTGAAATGTAATAGTACACATCAGTTCTTGATATTTTCTGTCTTAAAAACATAGCCACATCCCATTACGGATTGTGGTAAAGGTTCCACACCAGTAGTTAAAATATTTAGCATAAGTTTGACATCTGGGGAGGTTTTAAGAGTACATGTTAGAAGATAAGTACATTGATATTTGAATGTTTTAGTGATCAGGTTCCAGTTTACAAGTACAGTGTAGACATATGAATGTTCTTAGGACTTTATATGTTAGCATTTTCCTTTCAACTTTTACATTTTATCATTTTCTGAAGGTACTTTTGAATTGATATAATCTAAAACCTCTTTAGCTCGAGTTATGTTCTGTAACAGATTTGTAGAGTGCCCTATCATCCGGAAGGGTTTCTTGGCGGTGAGCAGGTGTGTCTACTCCCACCTTGGGCCTAGTTGGGACTACTCGAAAAGCCAGGTCTTCAGCTTGTTGCAGAATTCAAGAAGGCTCGACTGCCAGATCTGATTGCTGTATGCGTGGGATTTGTGCAAGTAGGAATTCAGACATGTACCGGTGTCTGGAAGGTTTGTGAAAGCAGCAGCGATAGTTGAGGTATGCTCAGCGGCGGCTGGTGTTAAGGGGCGTTGCCCTACTAGCTTCGGTGTCAGTCTGGACTAGGATTGGGGAGGAGAAGAGACTGTAAACAATGCAGCAGCTGCAGCTCCCTTCCTAAAAAAAAAAAACGGAATTTGTATTCAACTTGAAGCAGTGAGCACTTGTGCTCACTGCTTTATGTTGAATACAAATTCCGTTTTCTTTTTAGGAAAGGATGAGGTCAGAGACCTCCTGCGGATGTGCTAGTCAGGGCGAAGAATATTGCTCGCCCTCGAAGCACATACGAGAGCAGTGATGTCAGCCTGAAGAGAGTGGCCAGAGAAAGGGAAAATGGTTGGGTTTAAATGGGGCGCTTATGCTGTGGCCCAGGCAGTTTTAGCAGCGTGCTATTGAAATTAATGGCAAGGGGCAGGGCTTGACTATCTAAAGACAGAGTAGTGGTGGGTGGAAACAATTGGCGCTCCCCTTGCCTACGCGCTACTTTTAGGCCTCCTTAATGGATAATGGGAGCTGGGGGAGTGGGCTGTGGAAGCGTTGCACTGCGTAGCTCTGATTTCAGCATAATGGACACGCTCACTCGCCATGGCACGGCTGGTGTCTGTGGCCAGCGGCCCTGCTGCTGCTCCTGTCCTCCACCGACACAGGTAAGGCAGATGAATGATGAGTTTTGTTAGCCATGCCAGGCCCTGCAGCGAGCCGCCGTACAGCTGTGCACGACTCCGTGATAGCTATGGTATCTAGCCTGGGGGTCACTTGGAATGCCCGACTTAGCCTTTCAGTCGCCCAAAGCTGAAGAACCGATTTGCTTAATTATAACACTCACCGACCGGTTACGCGCCAAGAGACAACAAATCACTTAGTCATGAGTGCTGTATAATCGGTTTTACTTAGCTCTGAGCTGATAGATTCCACTCTACGCACAGCACTTTAGCTATGTCGTCCTTTGCCCGATTTCCCCTCCAGCCCCCTGCTCTGGTCTATCGCACAGCAGAGTTCACTGCCATTTAAGGTGGGCGTAAGATGTTGCAGTCCTCCGTGTGCTTTAGTACAGGGCTGTTGTAATGCACGAGGGGATGTCAGTGCAGCGCTCATTCACGCCGGCCCCCGCCAGTGCCTTCATTCCGGCAGGGATCAGTGGAGTCAGTATGGCGCCTGCGCTCTGTTATATCTCACACTGGGCTCCGAGGTCTACCAACACCTGACCTGCACAGTGTCCCTGCTCCGGAGCTGCCCCTGGTGTAGGTGAAGTGAGGGCGCGCTCGTGGGTGGACTCCAAAGACTGTGGACTGGAAGTTATACAGGACGACTCTCCTGTGCCCTACTCAGAGGCCCTTAGAGTAGACTGGACCGTACCGCGAGGACTTCGGACCCAGGAGAGGTCACCAGTGGTCAGCCAGAACCCAGGCATAGGAGTCCTGTGCCCAGACCCACACATAGGGTTGCTGGTCCTGTGCGGTGACCCAGAGGCCTGCCTATTTACTTCTCTTGCCCTGGAGGCCATGGCAGTACCTTGCCAACCAGCCCTTAGCTAAACCGTCTCTGTGCGTGGTTGAACCAGGTACCCCAGAGAAATAGTGTTTAGATGCCCACTCTGGGCCACCTAGTCCACGCATGTGCTGCATCTGTATCACTTCCCACTGCTGTAGGTGCACATTACTATCATACAAAGAGACTTACTCATACACAACTCGCTTCAAAAGATGATGCCCGAATCACAGAATACTGCAGGTATGCTGTGTTTATTGCTTGGGACGGACACTGGCACCGGCTGCAATCACAGCATAGCACTGCAGATTATTGACAGGCTGGGGTGTGACAACAGGTAAGTAATTTCTGGGCAAGGACAATTTCTCACTGTATTTGAGCCGACTTTTATTTATAATTTTCAGCAGCTACGAGAAGCCTCCGAGCAATTACTCTTAACTCGGCTCTCCTCCTGCACTGAAATAACTTTGAAAAGTTTGTTGCTGAAACAATCAAGATTCTACATTAACCACATGGGCTACCTTTAAGCATGTTTTGTTTGTTGCATTGAATCCTCACGTAGGGATTATTGATCAACGAATGACATTTTTTTCACTCGTCGGGTATCACATTTTCATATGCTGCTTTTCGACTGTGGAACTACATTTATTCCCTCACAGCATCGTCGTTAAAGACTGCATGTTTTTTATTGATCTTTAACGTGAATTTTGAGACTCGCTGGGTCTTGCGTTGCCTCTATTTTGTTTTTTATATTTGCAACAGAGGAAATCTGTGTTTTTTACAACATGGCTTTAATTGTGGCTCCTGTACGTGATACAAAAAGGCTGAGTTATTATTTGACTTTCACATTTCATTTTGTTTGAACTATCATGTGTTGTGTGACTTTTATGGCAGTTGTTATTGCCTAATTGATGTTTCAAAGCAATTTATGATCATTAAAAGCAGATTCATTTTCTATTCTGTTTGTTGTATTGCGGGCTTTGAGGATAGTTTGGGTGTTAACCAAAGTGAGAGGTGAAACAACAAATACTCATTGTCCCATATCAACCCTCTATATTAACAAAAGCAGCTCCAGTGAGTATGTAACAGAGTGCTTGTTTGTATAGTTAGTTGATTCAAAATTGCTTTATTAACCTTCCTGCTTTCTCAAATGTGCTTGAAACTTCACAATTTGACCTTTCTTTTTTTTGAAATTTTCTCCATGGGAGGAAAACCCCCCGCAGGCTGTTCAAGTTCGCTCGCTCACCACAGTGCAGTACCACAATCATTTTACGCCTCACCACTTTCAAATGTCACCAGCCGCCCCTGGGTATGCTGAGCCAGTGTTATGTAGTACCTTGAAAGTGTGGGTGAGCAGTTTGAATTGTGCTGGTTTGTGAATGGGCAGTCGGTGGTGGAGCTCCTTCAGGTGTAGTGTGATGTGAGTGCAGCGTGGGAGGTTGAGTGTGATTCTGTCCACCAAGTTCCGAATGGTCTGCAGCATTCTGGTGAGTTTTTGTGTGGATCCCGGCACAGAGGATGTTCTCGTAGGCCTGCTTGCTTGTGACCAGGGTGTGCATTATGGTTTTGGGGTGCTGATTGGGAGCCATTTGAAAATCTTCCTCAATGTCCTCAATGTATGGAAACATGAGGAGGTTACAGCATTGACTTGGGCAGTCATGTCGAGTTTGCTGTTGATGATGATCTAGAGCTTCTTGGCATGGGTGATGGGGTGGGTGTCGTCCTAGCTCTGTTGGCCACCAGGTGGAGTCCCAGGGTGTTCAGCTTTAGGCAGTTGGTCTTCATCCTGTGACCGATTTCAGTCATGCAGGCCTTCAACTTGATCCCGGGTACTGGTTATCTTGTCCGTTAAACAGAGAATGAGTTGTGTGTCATCAGCAAAGGAAAGGACATTGATGTCGTGAGAGCGGCTGAAGCTGGCTAGAGGGATCATTTATGCTTTGAAGAGGGTCGGGCTCAATGAGGATTCTTTTGGAACTCCACAGATGAGGTTGAGGGCGTCTGGGATGTATGGTGCCAGTCTCACTGACCTGGGTCTTCCATTCAGGAAGGAGCAGATCCATAAGAGTGCATGTCCTTGGATTCCGAGGTTGTGTTGGCGTTGGATGAAGATGGGGTCAGAGACAGTGTCAAATGCAGCTATCTCCTTACAGGAGGATGAGGGCCGCTGTGTCCCCTCTGTCCAGAGTCATTGGGATGTCTTTGGTGGCTGTGAAGAGGGCAGTTTCTGTGCTGTGGTTGGGTCTGAAGTGGTGTAGAGGACATGGAGATCGGTAAGGTTCTCTTACTTTTTGCATATAGCGTTAAATGTAGTTGTCTGGAACACAGGATTTCCCTTTCTGTAGAGGTGTTCAAAATTATAATCAGAGACTTAATCCAAAATTGTAAACAATATATATCTTTATTTCTTTCTTGTTCAGCTGCCAATGCAATAAGCATGTTTTAAAATGCTTTTGTTACTTACATTTTATACCATCCTTGTTTTTGTAACTTTGCCCTCATACAACTAAGGAAGATATACATACATCTTCGTTTAAAAGATTTAAATAAAACCAATTTATATTCAAACATCAATTAAACCATTTTATGTTTAAGCAACTAAGCTCAATGATGCCCATGCTCCGTATGAAAAATAAAAGGCTCACATTAGTAGCAGTTAGAAAAGATGTGTTATGAAACATTTCTATTTGGGGAGATTATTGCTTTATATTTCTTAGGGCGGATTTTACTTTTGTGCAGTGTAGGTAGATAGGTACCAGATAAGGTTATTTGGGGTAATTATCCATAAAACATTCTAAAACTATAAAACAGTTACATAATAAAACCATCTTTAAAAATTGCAAATCCCCAAGTCCCCCCCCCCCGCCCCCCCCCCATGTGCCCTGACTTATTCAAAAACATCTTTAAAACACTACTTAACAACAAGCATGTAACGTGCGATTCCTACTGCAACATCAATAAAACTAATTTTAGGCAGTAGCCCCAATGCATCCAACCTTGAATGTATTTGATATTTTAAATATAAGGGTCTCAAAAACGTAATACAGACTGCCTTATAAAAAGCGCAATGCTTCCGTCTCCCTAGATGGCCCCCCTCCCTTGGCCTTGGGCACGCGGTCCCCCAGTCCCTGATCTATTCCCATTCCCCTCTCCAGAGTTCTGCTGCTGGTTGGGATCCCCCACTTATGGAGCACGTGCTGTCACTTTGGATCGCGGGTTGCCTTGCGGGTGTGGTTTTTTGTGTTGTTTTGTTTTGATAAAAGGGAACCGTACTGTGGGCATGGAGCTATGCGGCCTGCAACATTGATTTCTCCTGTTTTGCTAAGCTGCACTGCCAAGAGACTCTTACTGTATGTATGCAATATGCTTTTGTCGCTCTAGCGGCCGGCCGAGTGGTTGTAGGCCCATACCTGTAACTTTTTCAAACTGCAATAAACGGTTTCAAAAAAAAAAAAAAAAAAAAAAAGCGCAATGCTTAAGAACATGGCACAGGAAACATTTTACATTCAGCGCACACGTATAGAAACCATTTACATCCCGTACAGCATTACACCATTTAAGATTCGAGAAAAGTGGTTTACAACCCAGTCTCACTTTTGAGATTTCATTATGTAGCCTGAGGTCACTTGCCTGAGCCAAATAGCGGAATACTGTATGCTGGCCAAACTATTTTAATGTGAATCTAATAGAAGGTTTCTTCCTCAAGCAGGCAATGTCCAATGGACCTTTTCTGATGATTCTCTCAGAACTTGTTTACTTGGAAAGGGAGACAATGTTCCAGTTGTGCCCCACGAAGACAGGATTTTATTTTTTTAGATCTTTTATCCTGGACGGAGCATTGCATGGCCCGCTCCTTTTCTCTGGCAAGGAGTTCCTCCTAGCAAAATCTAGAAACCTTTGAAACTTCATTGTCTATCGATAACTTTTTAAGAAATCTCAAAACATGGTTATTCACCTGTAAATTCCAAGAAACCAAATTCAGTTCCCTCCTTATACTTTGAATCATGGTTCCTGTTGGAAGTGACAGTAGCCTCCTAGGAACAAACCCCCTTCAACGAAGCCCAGTTACCGGAGGGGTCTAGTGCAAGAACCTCTGCCCATACAGCACTGGGGTTGGGGGGAGGGGGGGGATTATTTTCCCTTCTTAGGCTTTATTATTATTGTGGTTTTATAGAGCGCATAGCTACCCAGCAGGGTTTCCCACTGCTAGGCACGTTATTAAAGTATCAGGACTTGTATACCAAAAAATGAATTAAAAGAGCCAGCATTGCAGTAGTTTGTGAAAAACAGTACAGAATTAGCACATTCTCCTTGAATCGGGTATTGCATTCCAAAATTTAGGGCTGATATAAGAGCAAGAACTGCTGCCCTGTTGAGTTATGCTGAATCTGGGGCCTGCACAAAGATTAAGATTAAGAGAATGGAGGGATCTGCTGGAATGGTAGTTTGTCGCCAACGATCTTAGATACAGAGGACCTACGTTTGTCATGACTTTATGCATGCAATAAAATGCTTTAAACTGGATCCACTTTTCCGCCGGCAGCCAGTGAAGGTCTTAGAGGAGATTGGACGCAGAGACAATTTGAGTAAGATGGATTAACATTCTAGTAATAGCATTCTGGACCACCTTTGAGCAAGGCCTTAGAGGCCCCGAGATAGAGAATATTGCATAAACCAATCTTGCCAAAATCAAGCCCTGGATTACTGTTCATTAGGCAGGTGCTGGCAGTAGCCAATAATTTTCTTATGCCACCTTAAGACAGCGAGGCAGTTAGAGGCTACCTTGGTAATTTGAACTTTCATTGAGAGCTCATTATCAAATCAGAAACCCATGTTCTTAGCCTCATAGACAGGAACTGGAGAGGTTACAAGGATATCTGGCCAGAGATGAAGTCCCTACAGATAAGGGTAATTACCCACTATCAGGGTCTCTGTCTTGTCTCCATTTAGTTTTAGGGAACTATTGTTCACCCAGGTGTCCAGCTTCAGAAGACAGATGTTCAAGGCGTTCAAACTGTGGTTTTCCATAGGTGAAAGGGATAAGATGATCTTGGTATGATCAACCTCCCACAATGTCTGCCAAGGGGCGTATATAAATCTTAAACCACATAGGGCTAAGAGCCAACCCCATGGGTGCTCCTGAGGGAAGACGATGAGAACTGTAGGTGTGTCCGATCTTGTAAGAAGGAAGCTAGCCATATCCTAGCTTAATCTCAGATGCCCATCTCTTCCAGTCTTTTTAGGAGTCGCTTGTGTGATAGTGTCAAAAGCCGCACTGCTAGAGAGCAGGATTCTGTGCAGCTGAGGCTCTACTATTGAGATGAAGTCTGAGCTGCTCTGTGACTTCCAGCATGATCGATTCTCTACTGTAGCCAGCCCTGAAACCAGATTGAGACGGATGGAGAATGTCATATGTTTCAGTAAATAATACAATTTGAAGATTTACATGTTTTTAAAGGACCTTAGAAAATAAAGGAATAAGCGAGATTGGTCTATAATTAGACCATTTAAGAGGATCATGGTTAGGCTTCTTAAATAAGGGCATAATTATAGCATGTTTCCATGCTTTAGGAACTCAACCCTCTCAAAGTGAGGAGTTGAGGAGATCAGTCAACATTTCCATAATTTACTCACATAAGAAGGTGGAAGAGGCCTAGGGTTTAAAGGTGAGCTAGACTTTATAGAGTTTAGCAAAGGAATTGAAGGACAAAGCGTCAATCAGTGAAGGAGTCCAAAAAACGATAGGAATAAGGTTCAGATGGCATACTACTGCCAGGTTGCTTTTGGGAAACTGCAGCCGTAATCCCAACAATCGTGAGGTCTGCATGTGGCTGAAGCTGAGAAGACATGGACAATAAAAAGGCCTGAATGTCAGGCACCTTTTTTCCAAAGAAAAAAGCTAATTCATCGCATTGCAGCTGTGAGAGTGAGGAGGGGGGTATCTTTTCAGGATCGGATAGCTCTGTCACCACTCGAAAGTGTTTTTGGGAAGTTTGGGCCATATTGATTTTTTCGGATTAGAAAGAAGCACATGTGGACTAGCAAGTTTTGTGATACTCTTTCAAAGTTAACTTGTATTTGTGTTTAGCTTCCTCATCATAGGATTTTTGCCAAATCATTTCTAAGTGCTTACATTGCTTTTTGGCTTCCTGAAGAGTGTCACTGAACCAAGGGGCAGGCGGAAGCAGGAAGGAATGAGTAATAGGTTTAAAAGGAAGAACTTCAAGTGAATCCTGCATCCAATCGTCAATCTTGAGAAAGTGACAATCAATTGAATGGCTCAAGATAAGTGCTATGTTTTGTCGTGTGGTGTTAAAAGTAGGGAGAAAAGACATAGACTAATTTCTTGAAAGGGAAGCTGAACTGCCGGGCTTTGCTATTGCCATAGAGGATTGTAGTAAAAAACGGTACGGCACAATATTTCCTACCAGGGTAGAGGAGTGGGACTGTCTACCCTGATACCCTGGTGGTTTGAAAAGAGAGGATCGAGCTGATGACCAGCTCTATGCTTATGGGCATTGTTCATTAAAAAACGATCTGGAACTTTAAAATCCTGTATCAAAGAGGAAGCAATACTACAGGTTGGGTCCTTGAAGTGAATATTAAGGTCACTTAAGACATTAAAATTAGAACATTTAAAAATAATGGGACAAAGAGCATCTGGAAGCTGGGCAATCCAATTGCCAGATGATGAATTAATGTGCTTGACAGAGGAAAGTTGTGGGAAAGGCAAAGAGCACAGAATAGGGCCTCAATCAGGGATTGAGAGATCTTGTATTCTACACTGGTAGAGGCTTTTATAAGCAATTGCAATTCAGCCATCTCCTATCCACTTGTTCTAGTCTGACTAGACTATAGTTTGAGGGAAGCGCAGCAATAATATCCGGATTGAGGCCTCATAAAGCAAGGTTTCCCTAAAAAAAGCTGCATCTGGTTGATTAGGAGGAAATTGAATAGCTCTAGCAGATGCTTGGCCAGAGAGCGGCAGTTGATGTTAAAAAACATAAGAATTGGTTTTAGGATTTGTTGCATCTAGGACCTTCTTAAAGGGCACCTCCGAAAAAGAGGCCTGGTATTGTACCTTAAATGGTGGACTAAAAATTACCATGGCACACCTTGTGGCCTCAGTGGTTAAGTTCATAGGAGAATGACATACCTCTGGAATGATAGGACAGCATTTTTAGTTGCTTAGACAAGTACATTTTAGGTTACAAGAGCCAGCATACTTAGCCCCTGGACTTGTTCGAGCGCAGACTGGCTTGCCTTTGGCATGCCAGTGGCACGTCCACACCACTGCTGCGTTTAAATAAGGCCGGGAGCAGTGAAAAATTATCCAAGGACAACTGGACCGCTAACCTCTCTCGGAAAGTGGGCCTACCAAAATGACTGCTATGTGATGTTCGGAAATACACTGATGTTAGCAAAACACAGAATGTCTCCCCACCCACCAGGAAAATTCGGGCATTTGATTTTAAAAACAGACTTGTTAAAAAATTTGTAAAATAAAATGGTACCTACAGACACCCTTACATGCTTTGCATTATTGGAGGAGGCTTTCATAAGAGGAGTGAGTGCCAAGCCCCCATACCTCTGGTTACATTTAGCCAGACAGCCAGGTGTAACATAGACCTGAACTTGACACTCCCCATATAAGTATTCTATAAGTTCCTATAAAAAGTCAGCCCTACATACTGATAGAAGACCACCACTTCTAGCGCTAGTGAGCTCAAGAACCATTTAAAATTATTCACTTATTTCCCATAGCCATTACCTTTGTTTTTTCCAGATTCATTTCCAAGGAGTTCTGTTTACTAATGCATCAAGAGAGTCCAATTTCCTTTGCAACCCAATGGGGGTGTAATCTAACAAAGTCAGATCATCCGCATATAGCAGGCATGGGATATGACATTCCCCAGCTTTAGGAAAAAACAATTGTGATAATTTTAAGGTTGCTGGTCAGTCTGCCAAAAATAAGCTGAATAGCGATGCAGCTAAGACACATCCCTGACATAGGCCATTCCGAATTGGAATCTTTTGCAATAATCTCAGTATTATCAAGTTTCACCTGTGCCCAATTATCTGTATGTAATGCTTGATATTACACTAAGAAGTTCAGTTATCTAGTATCTTCCAGGAGCTGAGTTTTCCCCAGAGCAGACCCCTGTCTAATGTATCAAAGGCTGTACGGAAATCAATAAAACAGCACAATCTCATTAGGTTCCATGAATTTCTGAATAACGGCCCAGAGAGCAGACCAGTGATCTATGATGGTGACCCTCCCATAGCCCACCCTGCACAATTGGGATAATATCATTCTTTCACACCCAATCTTTCAAGTGAGAATAAAATCTTTGAGTACACCTTCTCAGAGATGTCCAAGAGTTACATACATACATACATACATACATACCCTCCAAGAATGTAGCTCAAATTATTCTCTATAGTCATACATGCAAAAGCCCCCTCATAAGGATTGTAAGTTTCATTTACTTCCTTCCAAATCTCTCTTTGATCTCCTGAGTGGATTACCTCCAACATTCTTTCCCAAGGAATATGGTAGAAAGTGTTTTTTTCCCTGTAAGCAACTATCTATACTGAGATTTTAGCCTATCCACTTCCTGTTTGGAAAATTCCTCTGGTCTCAGATTGTTTTGAGACCTTTCTCATAAGGCATTTTATTTCCTGAGAATCAAACAGCGTGTCCCGCTGCGTTGAGCCGCTGTCCATACCTCAAACTTTTTAATGTTCGCACGTATACAATCCAGCACATTTTCTATAATCTCATTAAACCACACAATTCTATTCTCATTTTGCACAGAAGAAACATCATTATTTTCCGAGATTTTTTGCGCGGCCATTACTGGAGGTGAAATGGATCAAGACGAATGGAATGGATCAAGCTGATTCTCCAAAACACAGAACCACTTCGGTAGCCCAATGATCACTACCTCCATATTTTGTTACTTTAAAATCCCGGTAAATTCCAAACTGCCAGTCTGGGATAAACATATAGTAAATAGAGCCCTCTAGGCGGGCATGTTGTAACTTTGGAGCAGCTGGAATGTAATTTTCAAAATGTCCACTTAGACATAGCAAACCATTGTTCACCAGCCATTGGCCCAATACCTTAGCTTCCTTCTTTATCGTACCTGGCGAGAAAAAGTCTGGGGGAATATTATAGCATTCCAGTCCCTTTTTTATATCAGATCATCCACCTGATTGGGGTGCAAACGAGCATTAAAATCTCCTTCCTAAGAATTTCCCAAAGCTTTCTGAAAAGCTTGATCAAAAGACTCCAGCCAATTATTTATTCTACAATACTCTGTATTATGGATATACGTGTTTATCAATAAGAATTGTCTGCGTACCTTGTTTTTCAACCGTAATTCTACAACAGACCGCTGTATGCCACTGGACAGATTGACAACCTCAAGAGACTTTTTAATTACTTTAGTAGAGATTATAGTTAACAGCCCTGTAGACGCTCTTCCTTTCCCCCGTTCAGAGACTTTACTGTTTATGGCTACGGAGCCTTCCACTGTTTTATCTGCTCTCAACCAGGACTCCTGAAGGAACACCACATGGTAAGAATTTATACTTTGTTCCAAGTCGACAACCCTCTGAAGACGCGCAAACCTATGTATGTTTCAGTTTAGGATTCTCAGCTGGGAGAGAAATCCTCTCTCTCTCTTACAGAGGTCGACCCAATCATCCCACTCTCACGTATCTCAAAACTTCATCAAGGGGACAAATCTATCATACTGTTCCAAATTTGGGATCCCACTACGTTCCGTTATTCTATCATTCACTATTACTACTGTTACATTTTTCGGGTCTGTCGGTTCTGCCGAAATTCTTTTAGGAGTTTGCATTGACTCAGCTAGGGGGTAAGATGAAATAAACTCCCACTGACTAGGAGCTAACCCACTAACCATTCTTAAAAAGGAGGTGGTACTTGGACCATTCACCACTGTCTTCTTCTTTTATGGGGATCTTTCTTCACAAACTGGCACTAGCTAGACCTATTTCTGCATTGGCTACCGTATATGCAATGCAAGGTGAAATAAATTCAACTCTTGTTTATCCCCACCATTGCTCTCAAACCTGAAACCTTATATGGGCTCGCCTGAGGAGATTCCAGAGAGTCTGGGAATCTGCTGGAATATGGTCAGAATTTTAGAGTGATTCAATGGGTGCAGTTTCTTAGCTTTCTTCCCCGGACGAATTATATCCAACATCAAGACACCTGATTCAAGAACGTGGGGCTTCTCTGCCAAATGGATATCTTCTTTCTTTTAAACGCCGGAGTTTTGGGTCCCTTCCCCTTGCCAAGGTGTCATGACATAAAGTAGTGCTGTCATTTATTAGCTCGGACTTCCTAGTTGACCGGCTCCTATCATGCTTTATTTCCTTCACCGGATTGGGGGTAACGGGGACCTGATATCGTACTGCTAAACTGGTGAGGAGAGCTCCTTTTCCTTTTTAACCTCAAGCTCTTTTTTTTGTGAGTGGACAATTCTTTTCTTCCTGTATTCCCTGTTCTTTCCACCCTACCTCATCTGTTAAAATAAGTGAAGTGGGTGTTACAGGGCAAAAACTGCACTAACGGCCACATGAGTCCATTCCGATCAATACCTACTAAAGCAAGGTAAAGTAGCGGTTTATAAAGTTATATGGAATACTAGCACCAAATGAAAACAAGCACAAACAGTAGGGCATACGTTTGGCATTGAGCTACACTGATTGATTCTGTTAAACATAATATGTTTAATAATCACAACATTTACACAAATTATGCGATTTACCCTTGGGCTTTCATCTGCTTGAAGATAATTGTGTCAAGATTATGCTTTGAGTACAAAAGTCACACTTGATATCGCTTGATAGCCTTTGTGTTATGAGACCACTTTAGATTGCATTTTATGTCTTGAGACATAGCATTATTTGTGTTGTTCGTAAAGTCTTCACGGTGCCGTTTGTAAAGTTTTCACGGTGTCGTTTGTGAGGATAATGCTAAGCCTAATTTGTTTTGCAACTCAGCTGGTTTTCGCTCATTATGGGGAAAACCGGAGTATATATGCCTTTTGTATTATAACATAAGAGCAGGTAGAAGGGTCCAAGGTCCTTTACATCACCAGGATCTTGATTTTGGCTAGGGGTGGGCGGAATTTGCGTAGTCGCGGCACGCAAAGCTCAGCGAAACGGTAAAAAATCTCGGGGAGAAATATCTCGCGAACACGCATTTTGTGAGCGCGAACAAGCAAAAAATTCCGAGAAGCCGTGGAACGCAGAAATTTGGGCAATTCCGTGTTACCCAAACTCGCGAATGGAACGAAATTTACCGCCCAGGCCTAATTTTACCCATATTTATCTTGTCACCACAGAGTACACCTTTTAGGAACGCACTAAATCAGTATTCAGGACAGTAAGTTTTAGCGTGGCAATACCAGTTAGCCGTAAATTCCTGTATAATCTGCTTTTAATTCAAGTATAATCATATATTTGGATAAAACACGTAGGCGACCAAGGCAGAAGCAA
This sequence comes from Triturus cristatus, assembly GCF_964204655.1. NCBI lineage: Eukaryota > Metazoa > Chordata > Amphibia > Caudata > Salamandridae > Triturus > Triturus cristatus. The sequence continues at coordinate 386,816,106 of NC_140587.1, read as the reverse complement.
TTGATAATTTTAAAGTTGTTTCAGCACACCAGTGAATTTCTCTTCTGATACGAACATATTTTCACATTTAAGGTTATCAAATCCAGCCATATAACCTGAACCCTCCACACAGTCCTGCCTTGTCTTTTACAAACAAATAGCATCAGGTATACAGTTCGGTTGAATAGTAAGGGGGTGGGGTTGTGTAGGGGTGTGTGTGTGTGTGTGTGTGCGTGTGTGTGCGTGTGTACGTGTGTGTGTACGTGTGTGTGTGTGTGTGTGTGTGTGTGTGTACGTGTGTACACATTACCTTTTCCAGGTTTCCTTTGGTACAGAAACATGCATAGTAATTTCACCTCATTTTGTTTTCCTCTTTTGGAAGGAATTGTGCTACCTATGATAGCAATCTGCAGCACCATAGGTAAAAAACAAACAAGCATTGGCATAGCCAATAGGTCTCTTTGGGACCTTATAAGTGCTTAGCCATGCAACAGTTGCATAACTAAACACTTACAAGGTCCCAAAAGCGAGACCTATTGGCTATGCCAATGCTTGTTTTAACTGCTGCAATCTATTGAAGCCTCACGGAGAACATCAAGAGATCGCAATCGCGATCAAACATCAAAGCGGCCGCAAAAGTGAAAGTAATTGCGGTAAAGCGCGACACGCGCGCCCGCGCACATGCACTGTAGCTCTAGGCTGGCCTGGTAGCACTTTTTGGAGCACTCACAAAATGTCTCGCCAGACCAGCGCATGTGCTGGGTCAGGCGAGACCTAAAAAGGAATACTCACAAATTCGTTTGCTCTCCTTGCCATTCCTCCGAGTTTACATGGCCCTGAAAATGTTTTAATGAACCAGCAATTAATGTGTATGCAAGATGTTGTACCCAGGCCATAAAATTGATAATTTGAAAGCAGGAATAAAAAAATAGAGTTAAATAACAGTTTCTCCATAAAAAGAAGTCGATGTGTCATCATTATGACCCAGCAGCTAAGTTTAAGTCCCTATTCATGCACTTGCATATCACTCTTGCATACAAATCATGAAGCATACAATTGCATATTCCAGCCCCCAGTTCACAACTCCTCTGTTGAACATGCAAATTGTTTGCTATGAATTTTCCCACCTAAAATGTCTCTTGTGTTCCTTTTCTCAACTGACTGCCAAATCTCAATTGCATAACTCCACCATATAAATTACGTTTGAATTTTATAAATTAAGCTTCATAATAATATTCAGCCTCTTATACTTCTGGTAATCCCACTTTGAAAATCCCAGCATTGATCCTAAAGATGCTTCTATCTGCACTTTTCCACTGCACTTCAGGGGTGTTCCTTTATCCCCCATTGACTATATTTGCAACACCATTAATACTCTTTGGTTACTTTACAACTATGCTATCCGATTAAAGTTTAAAGAAGTCGGACTGTGTAGCACTTTAAATAAAAGATTCATTTGTCATGGCTGGGCCATTCGCCATTGCAAACGTTTTTCTTCGGGCGGACACACACATATAGCTGATAACCATCGCAACTCTTTATCTTCCTGCACCGGGTGTGCACTCGGAAAAATTATAATCAGCTGGAACTAGTCCCATTCAGCCGGACATTCATGCAAGGTCATTGCTTCTACCCAAGACACAAGGTACCGTGGAAACACACTGTATGTCAAGCCTTCGTCTAGGTCGTATTTGCCGTCTTTTGCAAATAAACCCCCCATTTAGGGTGTTGGGATTATTGGGGCAGTTACTGCGAAGGGAGCAGTAAAAAGCAAGAGATAGTAGACGATAGATTTAAAAAAAAAAAATACATCACAAGTGTCAGATTCTGCATGCTGGGTTCCAATAAATGAACTATGCAAGAGCAGAGTTTACTGGATAACTGAGGCAAATACTTATTATCTGAATAACACAAGTGAAATCTGAAAATCGTGGTACATCAGGGAACGGGGGCAGGGGTGGCAAGAAAGGACAGGTATTTTAGCTTCCAAGCTCTAATTTCCTTGCAGACTCTGTGAATCTGTACTACTCATATGATGGATCTGTGCTATAGTCATTCAGACCTAATGTCCAAATTCCCGGCTGCCATATTTTGTATCCTTCGAGACTGCGCTGCTGTCGAAGGCTGGAGCACTTGTCAGTTTGGTGTCACCAGAGGAATAAGTTTGCTGTCTGAGGCCCGAACCTTTATATTCAGTGTAGCTTGAGAGCTCGCCTGTCTTTTGTATCGACTGCAAGTTGTCTCCTGAAGGATAGCTCTGCTGCCTAAAGCAAGTGATAAAATCTGTGTAACATTTGACATGATTTTGTTGCAAGCCAGATCCTGTGGTTATGTGTAACTTACATGATAACTCTGTGAGTCCGGGCCTGTGAGCTTTGTGATATCTGCGATATAGCTCTGCGTGTGTATATCTTGGAAGTGGAAATGGAAATCATGCGAAATCTCTCACCTCAAGGATAACTTCTTTGATCACAAATCGTGTTGTATGGTTTTTAGGTCTCGGCTGCGAAGGCTGCGCTTGCGCAGTCTCGCTCCGAGATTTAATGACTTGTTGAAGAGGGGCTTGAACCCGCCCCTCTTCTCCCCTGTTCTCCATTGGCTGGCCTCTTGAATGCTGGCCAGCCATTGGAGAAGAGGTCAGTCATTCACATTAGGCCCCGTTCTTTTCGGATCGGGGGGCGTATTTTTTGCGAGAAGTCTCAGGGAGGAGACAACAGCAAAACACGCCCCCGAATCCGAAAAGGACGCTGCCTTTCTCCGAGGCATTTCTGCTCTGCCGCGGAGAAAGGCAGTGGTGTCTCCTACCAGCAGAAGTTGATTCCTTACCCATGCAGTCTTTCATGGTAAAAAGCCTTGTAGAAAAAAATCGATAATGCTCTCTATCGCGAATCAGATTTCCTCTGTAGTATCCCCGTGTGTTTTTTCACCTTAAAGTCTTGTTGTTAAAGTGGCAGGTATGGTAGTCTTCATTCTAACTGTAAACATCACAACATATACAGAGGATGATGGCTTCAGACTAGCAGCTGTTTCTCTTGTTTACATCAAAGAACACAAGTGAAGTGTCTCAGTTAATGCCAGCCTGAGCCGCGCAGGCGTTCTGATTTTTGGCTTCGGATAAAATGGCGGCTTTTCCGGTGTCGGAAATAGTCATCCCTTGGTAAATGCCAAAACAAACAGGGTCAGCAAACACTTCTGCTTCTGGGTCATAATCGCATGCCCATAAAAAGATGGCGACCTTGTCCAGCACGGTGGGGGGGTGGGATCATTGGAAGTCACTTCCTGTTACGGCCCTGCCTGAGTTAAAGATGGCGGCCGTGGGGGTGCTGGAAACGGTGGAGAAGCTGCAGGCAAGACTGACCGGTGGCGGCGAGCCTAAGAAGGTAAATACCGGGCACGGTCTTATTTTCTTTTGTCTCGTTCTCTCTCTCTGCCCTTCTGTCGGTTCCTCTCTCACCCTCTATCTTTATCTCTAGATTTGTCTTTCTCTCGTTTCTCTCGTTATGTGGTTCTGTTGCCCGCTTTCTACACCTTCCTCTCTCTCGTTATGTGGTTCTGTTGCCCGCTTTCTACACCTTCCTCTCTCGCACTATCTCGTCCTCTGCTTTCTCGTTCTCTTTTTCTTGCTCTTTATGTTAAGTTAACCATCATCTTTTATGTCGCTTTTATCTTTCTTTCTCCTCGTTCTCCTGCTCTTTCATTCCCTCCCCATTCACTTCTCCCTCCTCTCTCTTGTCTCCTTATCGCAGTCTCTCTTTTTCTCTTGCTTCCCTTGCTCGATCCATTTGATTCTTTTCCTCCTCTCCTTTTCTCTCCCTCTCCTCCTCTATTTCCCTTCTCTTTCTCTGTCTCTCTCCCCCCTCCTCCCAGCGAGCCTGTTATTTTCATTATTGTTTTTTTAGCTCTGTGAAGTCGCACCGATTAATGAGCGATTTTATACCCTCCGTATCTCCAGTGAAACCGAGCGCGCGCGGCGTTGTGCTTTCTCGCCCCTCTCGTTCAGCCGTGTCATCGTTTTTCACTACAAACAGCCGTAATGAGTCTGCCCGGGACATAAAAAGGCAGCGTAAGCTTTATTCACCCGGTTATCGAAAGTGAATGGCATGGTTCAAAGAGCCGTGGGCACCAGGGATTATAAATAAACAAGTCTCACGCATCTTTCGAGAGCATTTGCTCTGGCCGTGAGCGTAATTATAGAACTAATAGCCCTTTACTTGCTTCAGGTATTTCATATAAAGATGACCGGCCTCGAGGGGCAGCGCGGGGCTGCAGAGAGAACATTTTTATTGGAGCAGGATGGTGTGTGGGGGTACCCCGGGAGACCGGTTTAGTCGGAACACAGAAGAGACGAGGAGCTGAAACACTACTAGACAGCACATTGTCGTTTTTCACATTTAGAATTTGAAGCAGGGCACAGAGTGATGTGCCCCAGATCACACGACTGGTTGGTCTAGTGCCGGAGCTGGGATTGTTACGCAGGGCGCCAGATTGAAACTGAGGTCCGGGCAGTAGTTTTGCCAGACAACACATGTTTACCCTGGGAAGGAGATTCTCAGTGACACATTGTTAAATCCCTTATCACATCACCAATCTTCACGTTTCCCTCTTTTAATATGTTCCTCAGAACGTGTTCCCTTTTGTTGCGAGGGCTCATTGCGTGCTTCAGGGCGCCTCGTCCCGTTACCCCAATCCAGCAATCCTGTAATGTCTGGCATTGTTCAGGAATCTTAAACTCGAAGCTGCCACCAGGAAGCCATTTAACCCTCACTTCTTATGCGTGTCTCGCAGGCGCGCAACACCCATTGGACTCAAAGGGCTTCAGCCCCCCCCGTCGTGTGTGGCAGACCGGGAGGAGACAGATTCCCAGCGCACACACAGCCGCACCCGAGCACTTGCCAGGTCTTTAAAAGACCATTTGGATGTTAATGAGGCCTCGCTGTTGTTTCACCCCTTCTAAGAGCCCCTGCAGCTCCATTCTGACTATTGCTTAAGGATTCAGCCCCCCCCCCCGAAATTTTTTCTTAGCCCCCCCCGAAATTTGGCTCTAGTTGCGCCTCTGGTGTCTCGTGTATATGTTTACTAAGAAGTCTTGTATAGCGCTGAGGTCAGGTATGCCGTCATTTTAGAGCGCTAAATTCGGCCACACATGCGCTAAGCAGTCCTCCCACCCGCCAAACAGACTAGTAAACACACAGCCGTGTAACATGGCTACGTTTATTGAACACACATATGCTTGTTAAAGATGAAAATGGAGTTGATATTATCATTAAGAACATATCCCTGAGTATCGAGCCGCACTATCCACAAACATGAAGTCAGCCGCTAGCCGGACTACTCCATTAACACAGACACGTTTTTACATGTATGCAGTTCATGTTTACCATGACTCCTTCCCCCAGATTCCAGAAGCCTCTCTCACCAGGCCTCATCCTTGGCGGACTGGGTCACTGCTCCAGTGCTTTAAATGGGCCGGTACTCACCGGTAAGGAGTACCGGCACTTTTATATTTTCTCCCCTTGAGTACCGGAAAGGAGAGTACCGGTACTCATTACGCCCGGTTTTGGTGCGGTTGGTGCTGCGCTTCATCCTTGGCAGGTCTTTCTGCAGGGCCTAGAATGGGTTAAAGCGCCTTTCGAACCAAGCTGAAGCCTGGGCTGCACTGGTTCAAAAGCGCCAGCAGAGCAGCTGCCTTCAGTAGAACACAGAGCTGCGTGTGCATCTCTGGAGTGAAAGGTCGAGTATCCCTGCAGGGTCCCTTTCAGAGGGGGTCTAAAGGTGACAAAAAAACCTGATTGGCGCGAGCGTGGGCCACATTGTTCAGGGACACAGCTTGTTAGTATGCCCATTGTTTTAATCCCACGCACATCTTCGCCCATCAACAATTTAAATGAGAGGGATTTGCATGAAACACAATCCCGGCCCTCTAGATTACATCAATGCATTCATGCTTTTTTAAAAAAAAAGTGCAGCACTAGTACGGATTCGTCAGTGTGCCATTTATTGGAAAACATAGCCCCGCCCCAAACTCCGCCCTCAATCCACTACTTTTTTTTTGTGAGTACCTGCACTTATTCTTTTCCATTTAAAGCACTGCTGCTGGCCATTCCTCCACGAGGGGTGTCCCTGGAGTTTCCTAAATGAATCCACTGAAGAGTGAGGTTCTGGCACCCCTCGGGATCAGATATGAGATCTCCCGGATGCTGTAATAGGTCCCCTCAAATTCTGTAGAAAGTCTGGAGGCTCATCTCCAGTCCTCCCTTTCTCCCAGTCATCAGGTTCCAAGGTGGATGACCACTGGCTTCTTCAGCTCAAACATTCTGGAAAAACGTCTGTGTTGGACCCGGACTTTCATATCCCTGTCATACTGGCGAGAGTTCAGGCAAGACCGGATAACGCAGCTCCGGCCACCTGCCTCTGCCCCACACCTAACAGAATTATCCTTAAAGCAAAGTCAGCAGGACATGAGGCAACCCCCAGGTGTCCTGGTACCCACTGATAGTGGCATGATCCCAAAACAAGCTTCCTTCTCGCCAGTCTATGAACTCTCTCTGTACCTCCACCCAGACCAGCCTCCGATGAGTCCACAGCTCCCCAGACCAGCCTGCCATGAGTCTATAGCTCCCCAGACCAGCCCCCTATTAGTCCACAGCTCCCCAGACCAGCCTCCGATGAGTCCATAGCTCACGACACCAGCCTCCCATGAGTCTACCGCTCCCCAGACCAGCCCCCTATGAGTCCACAGAGCCCCAGACCAGCCTCCGATGAGTCCACAGCTCCCCAAACCAGCCACCGATGAGTCCACAGAACACCCCGAGGGTGTTCCGGTGGCCGCATTCTCCTCTTCATCTGTAACATCGTGGAACTCGCGACTTTTATCTCTTCTATTTATCACTTTTTAAGATTCATCTAAAAAATGTCTTTTTAATTAATGAATACATAATCTTATTGCTTTAGTTATTGTCGTAGATTTGTTAAACTCCTTAGCACCAAGTGGATCATGCATATGTGCTCTTAATAAACGCTTTTAACACAACATGACATAAGCAGGAAGAGACAGAAACAAGCATTTACAATGCAACGGTCTCGGCATTGTTAAAGTTAGAGCTATTGGCATTGCTCATGACAATGCCGTTTCTTTAAATGTTTTAAAAACAAAAAACATAAGCAAAAATAATGTCATGAGCAATGCCAATAGCTCTAACTTTACCAATGCCGAGACCATTGCATTGTAAATGCTTGTTCTTGTTGAAAACTGCTTTCTAGAAACCTATGGAAATATCCTGCTTCCACCCATTAGTCTTATCATACGTTTTCCATGCAATGGCTAAGTTTACTAACCTATGAAATGCACATTAGCTAAGCCCTTTAATCTGACCTGTCAAATACTAAGAATTTAGTTCCAATTGATACTTTAGCTTAACAGAGAAACAAACCCATTTGTACTATGGATAGCATATCTTCACAAACTTGTTAAGTTTCAGGTTTGCGATGGAAACCTGAGCAGTTTGAAAATTCATCCATGGACTACCGAGAGAATAAATACTATACCTTACCAGTGTCTGATTGTTTATTTATTGTCCAGTACTAAATTATGCTGGGAGCAGAAGGGAGACCTCTTTCTTCTAGCACACTTTCTTTTGAAATATTTTCACTTCTATTCTTTTAGTACAGTGTAAGTAGACATTTTGTGGCACACAGTACCTAATAAATCTCATATAAGGTAATCGTTTTCTGCTGTTAACATATTATATTCCTTTTGTCAGTCAAATTGTATGTATTGGATGTTTAATTGGTTGTCAATGTGTGGGGCAGAAGAACCGCTGAAGTTAGCCCCAAAAGGAAATAAGCGTCCACAGAATTAATTAGACAAGTATATAGTACATCATGTCCCACAGTATATGAATGAAGCGAATTGCCAAAATATTGACTTAACATTCTACATTCTTTAAAAGCAGGCAAGAAGCTTGTGAATGTCTGTGCAGGATTGTGGATTTTGTACTGCACAATAGGTGCTCATCTTTCGAAATATATATCTGTTAGAGAGATCTAGCTGCAGATTCCTAAACTTTTGAATTCTCCCCAGGCGACAGACTGGATCCGGAGATTTTCCAGCAGTACATCTGCGCGCCAGGGAGGGTGGTGTCGTACGACTCCGTGATTACGTCTACTCTGGTTGTAATGTCAGTGGAGTCATATAAGTTCCCTCTGGCGCACAGATGACATTTTCTTCTTTCTGCGCTGCAACTTTGATCCGGTGAAGCAGTTCCTCAAGTCGTTTTCTGGCCTACTTCAACAGTTTGTGTCGGAAACAGTGTGTCCTTTCTCATGTCTTCAAGCTTTAAGCCTTGTGCATGACCGATGTCTGCTACAGACCCGCATTCTGTTTTTGGTGATGTTTGGGACAGCACCACGACTCTGAAGATTGCGGTTCCTGCCAGATGCTGAAGCCGCTCAAGGAATGCTGGGTGAAACTCTTGGTACCGCGGCCTATGCAGTCTTCGGGCACTTCACGTCGGCCTCGGTCTTCTACTTCTCATTCGGAGGTCCGTTTAAAGGGCCGTACCAGGAGCCAGAGGAGTTCATGAGGACATTGCTCTGCATCAACGTCCCAAGGTAAGCGTAGGCGATTAAAGTCACAGCACTCCACGATGTCGCCGTGTGGAGACTCCCTCTCTCACGGCTCTGCCTGCTCGCTGGTGTAGTCTGGACACGACTCGCCCACACCTCCCCGTCTTTCTGGGAGTCGGGACTTTGATGGCTCAAATGAAAGAATACTATTATTCTCTGCATCTCATCTTTGGGCCTCCATCTTCCCATGGAGCGTCGTCAGGCCCCATGGAGTTTAGAGGAGCCATGACGGTGGGTTTGCCCTCATTGTCAATTGGGCCTTCTCAGTCATTGGGTCAGCTCGGGCCGACTCTGCTTCTTTGATCAGTAGACTCAGGCATTGATGTTGGCGGTGCAGATTGAAGCCATTTCTCCTCCTCTCTGCGTCAGATGCAGAGTCGATAGAGCCAACTGGGGTGGGGGGGGAATGTTGTTTTTCCTCTTACCTCTCATGATGGAGCTTCTTAAAGTCATCTTGTCGTGGATGATACGTAGGAGTCTGGGCTATTACAGCCTATTTCTGAGACTATTCCACCTCTCATGGAGGAGAATGAGCTATCTGCTCCTGGTGAGGCTAGTGGGCTGGAGTCTCTTCTCTAGTCTCGGAACTACTTTCCCCTCTAGGTCTTGCTACTGAGACAAGTTCCTCTTTTGCAGATATGTAAAGGAGAGCAGCGTTGGTTTTAGAGTGATCTTTTCCTATGTTGGAGAAGGCCACTGATCCCATGATTGATGTCCTTTATTGAGCCTGTTCTCCCATATAGTGAGGCCCTATACAGCATATTGTTGGGCACTTTGGCTACGCTTGATACGAGGGTTTTGGTGGATCGTTGCTATATCTTGCAGGCACCTGTCTGCTCCTGGAGATACCACTGGTCTCTTCAGGCATCCTACCTCTTGTAGTTTGGTAGTCGGGCTGCTTAAGCCTCACAGAATAGGGATTCTCTACCTAATGTACCATCGGATAGAGATTCTAGGAGACAAGATTCGGGTGGCAAACCGTTTTTCCTCTACTAGTTCCGCTTTACAGTCCACTAACACGTCTTGTGTTTTTGGGTGGTGTTCTCACTCTTTGTGGGATTTCTTGCAAACTATGTTGCCATCACTTCCAGATGACCTCCAATCTAATCTTGAACAGTTGATTCGGATTGGCCAACAGGCAGCAAAACTGATCATTCGATGTGGCATGGATACCTACTGATCCAGTAGGTCGGGCCATGGCGTGGTTCCTCAGGTGAGAAACAGAGATACACCCCCATTCTGACCATACAGAATGCACAAGGTCAATTATAATCTCGGTGGTGGGACATCCTGTGGGAAGACATTGTTCAGGTGTTTGTTTGTTGGTCTATAGAGCTGGCCCATTGGGGGAGGGAGGGAGGGAGAGGGGGAGGTAATGATTGCTACTACTAGCGCGAACGCTGCATGTGAATGTTGATTGTTGAAGCAGAACCTGTTTTTGCTTGTTTTTACTGATACTGCGGCACCCTGCCCTCTCATAGTAATGAGAGTAGGTTATTGCGCGCATTATTCTATTTTTGCTCTAAATATCTTTTAATTTCATCTGATTGACTTTTTTAGCCAAAGCTTACTGCCACTCACCTGCATTTAAAATTTGAAAACTCACCTCACTACTTAGTGAGCCGTCCCAGAATCTCTTCAGGCCAGGCCAGCTATTGGGCGCCATTTTGGTTAGCGCTCTAGCAGCTGGGGTTATTTAAATCCGGATGATGCAAGCGCGCATCGCGGGCGCGCCGTTGGCGCGCCAGAGGCAAGCCCGTCTGCGCCCGTCCGCGCCAGTTCGCCGACAGAAGCCAGGACCCCTGGTAGGCTGCCTGTATCTGCCCTACAAATTTTAAACATACCTCGCAGATATTCGCGTGATTGTTTATAAGAGCTCAAGCCCGCCCCCTGTAAATTACCTCTTCAGCCTTATCGAGTGTTAGAGGGCCCTTTTTCATGCCGAGCTTGTAGATTCCAGAGCACTGAGTGTCTCTGACCCCCTTCGATTACTATTCGACAGCTTAATGTTAATGATTTATCTCACTCTTTAATACTTCTCTTAATTTACCTCCTCTTCCAGGGATAAATAGTGAGTGGAACTGCTTTCTGGTTAATGTTAGGTCCCTCCCTAAGCATGCTACAGATATATGGGATATCCTGACTGATTTGAAACCCGAGATGGGCTTCATTACTGAGACCTGGATTAAACCATCTTCCACTCCCGCCATTGCTTTGGCCATCACGGAGGGCTATCGTATTTCGAAATTGGATAGATCAGGCAGAGCGGGTGGGGGTATAGCTATAATTCATAAAGAAGACCTAGCACTTACCATTCTAGATCAAGTGGGCACAGAGGCGTTTGAATGGTTAGATCTTTCTACCCGTTGTAGCTGGAAAGGTGCTTTGGTATATAGACCACCTGGCCCTACACTTAATTTTACCTGTCAACTGCTAGATTTTCTCTCTCCTCACATAATTGCCACGGGTAAATTCCTTTTGTTAGGAGATTTTAATATCCATAGCGAAGATGTCTTGAACCAGGATGCTAGGCTATGTCTGCAAGACCTGGCTGCCTCTGGATTAGTTAAAATAAATTCCGCTCCTGCTCATGTTGCTGGCCACATTTTGGATCTCATTATGACTAACTCTCAGGATATCAAATGTGGTGACACCTATCCACTTACTTGGACTGATCATTCACTAATACATTTTCAACTTATTAGCCCTATCCATTGTGATTGCGCTTCATCTACTACTTCAGCCATTTGTCAATACAGACCATGGCATAAACTAACTTCTGACCATCTCTCTTCCCTATTTCTCTCCTGGGATAGGGAAACTATGCTCTACAATGTCAATCAACAACTTGACCTCTTTATCCTTCTTATCTCAAATGTGCTTGTTAAGAAAGCCCCTATGAAGCTTCTCACTCATCCTCCCAAAGGTTCCCCTACTGATTGGTATACTTCTGTTTTACGTGAGGAAAAAAGTTCCTGCAAGAGGTTAGAACGCTCATGGCGACTTTCGCATAATGAGCAAGATAAAATTTATTATAAGATTGCTATTTCTAACTATCACAATAACATTAAAAAGGCTCGCAAATTGCATATTGCGACCGTGGTAGATCAAGCAGGAAATAATTCCAGCACACTCTTTCAAATTGTGAATAATTTTACTAATCCCATATCCTGTGAGACCAGAGACATCTCCTCCCAAACTCTATGTGACAATATTTCTTCCTTTTTTATTCAGAAAATTGAAAATACCTATCAAAAAATTATTTCATCTAACACCTCCTTTCCTGCCCCTACTGTAGATCCATCAAACCAAATTAGTAATGATTCACAATTTTGCACCTTTCCTAACATTACTATCACAGAAATATCTTCCTTATTGGAAGGTACTACATCTGGCTCTCCTCTTGACATTATTCCAGGTAAAGTTTCATCTAAATTCTCAGATCAACTTGCTTTACCCATATGCTCCATTATTAATAACTCTTTAAACTCTGGTAGTCTCCTGCAACAATGGAAACATGCCCAAATTCTCCCCATTCGTAAAAACCTAAAAATCCATCCGGCTGAGCTGACTAATTACCGCCCTATTTCTCTGCTTCCCCTACAGAGCAAGATCATAGAAAAACATATTAATAGACACCTATCGGCGTTTATCGAATCCACCCATGCTCTTGATGTTTCCCAATCTGGTTTTCGTGCTAAGCATAGCACGGAAACGGCCTTAGTGAAAGTAACCGATAACATCAGGATGGCACTGGATAATGGTCAAGCAGCACTTTTGGTGCTGCTTGACCTCTCAGCAGCGTTCGATACCATTTCACATCATATCCTGCTGTCTAGACTGCAGGAGATTGGTATTGCGGGACTTGCACTGAAGTGTTTGTCAGATTTTCTGACGAACAGAACTCAGGCAGTCACTATGGGCCCTTATAAATCTGCTCTCTCTCATATAACCAGGGGTGTCCCGCAGGGCTCATGTCTGAGCCCTACTCTTTTTAATATCTATGTGACCCCTCTGGCGAAACTTATGAGAAATCTGGGTTTTTGTCCTATTTCTTATGCGGATGACACCCAACTCCTCCTCACCTTTGATAAAAAAAAAGAACAGACATACAACATATTTTCTCCCAGGGTATGATGGCTATTGCCTCTTGGATGCAAAGCAATTTCCTCCAATTAAACTCAGAAAAATCGAGTATGTTGTTTGGAGGTGCCGCCATCTGCTGGTCGCCAAATTGGTGGCCTGAGGAGTTGGGTAAAGCCCTGATCCCTAAAGAGGGGATAAATAACCTCGGCATCAAATTAGATCATAAACTTACTTTAGATGCCCATGTCAATACTACTGTTGGCACCTGTTATCATGTCTTGAGTCTACTTAGCAGAATCTTTCCTTTACTTCCTATCTCTACGAGGAAGACTCTGATTCAGGCCCTGATCATGAGCAGAATTGATTACTGCAATGCTCTGCTTCTTTCTACGCACATAGCCTTAGGAAAACTGCAGGTTATACAAAACACGGCTGCCCGTCTAGTGACGGGCCTACCACCTAGGACTCCTTCCTTGCCTTTGCTACTAAAACTTCACTGGCTTCCTGTGAAAAAAAGAGTGGAATTTAAGATAGGATGTATGATCTTTAAAGCAATAAATAAGCTCAGTCCTTGGAAAGGCCAGGAAATGCATTATCTATACTCCTGCATGCTCTCTTAGATCTCGATCCAAAAGATTACTTTCTATTCCTAGAATCAAGAAATCACGCACTGGAGGCAAAGCTTTTTCTTACCTTGCCCCGTGTTTCTGGAATAGCCTTCCTCAATATCTTCGCACCGATATGACCATTCTCCAGTTCAGAAAGCTTTTGAAAACCCATCTTTTCTAACTTGCTGCCTGGTTGTTTAGTTGTTACAAGCGCAGAGATACCCCCTGGGGTGATTCAGCGCTATATAAAATCATAAAATAAATAAGTGTGTGTGTGTATATATATATATATATATATATGTGTGTGTGTATATATATATATATATGTGTGTGTGTGTGTGTGTATATATGTGTGTGTGTGTGTGTGTATATATATATGTGTGTGTGTGTGTGTGTATATATATATATGTGTGTGTGTGTGTGTATATATATATATGTGTGTGTGTGTGTGTATATATATATATATGTGTGTGTGTGTGTGTATATATATATATGTGTGTGTGTATATATATATGTGTGTGTGTGTGTATATATGTGTGTGTGTATATATATGTGTGTGTGTGTATATATAAACGCGTCGGGCATCCACTGCGAATTGAACGGCTTAAAGCTATCGTTGTGCTGGCGGACTATATACCATAGAGGCTCTTCATGAGCATGTTGCCGTTCGAGTATGTATATTTATGTGTGTGTGTATATATATATATTCACTTAAAAAACCATAGGTTTCACACATGTTATAGTTAGCTGGACATTTCCCTCGTGAAAAACCATTGAAATTCCCCCGTTATAGTTAGTGCAGGCAACTATAACTCACGCGACCGCAATCCTCTGCTGATGACGTCAGATATTACATCACTGTATTTAGACACTTATTTACCCATGTCTTCTTCCATTCATTTTTAGCTATACATATATTAGAAATATTTTTTTTTCAGAAAGACACATATGTCATCAGTGATGTAATATCTGACGTCATTAGCAGAGGATTGCGGTCGCGTGAGTTATAGTTGCCTGCCCTAACTATAACGGGGGAATTTCAATGGTTTTTCACGAGTGAAATGTCCAGCTAACTATAACATGTGTGAAACCTATGATTTTTTAAGTGAATTTGCAAGGTTTTTTAAATGCTAATTCCTAACTATAGGAACTAAGGTTTTTCACCGTGCGCGTACCGTACGCGCACGGTGCGCTTCGAGCACCGTGCGCGCGCTGTGGGCGCGCAGTGCGCTTCGCGCACCGCACGCCCACGTTACTCAGTTTGCGGAATTTTTCTGTTTCTACAGTACGCGCACGCTACGCGCACTCCGCGATTTTTCAAAACAAAATTAAAAGAAATTTTGGCCCTTGGGGGTCCATCTGGGACCCCCTGACAAAGGCTAGGGGGTCAGGAATTGTCCACACTGCCCCCTTTTCACGTTCTCCACCTTTGTTTTTCACCCCCTCAGACTGCGAGAGACAAAATGGCGGCCGACACTTCCTGGTTTCGACCGATTCGAATGTTTACTAAGATCTAACAACCAATCAGAATCGTGCTCGCGCACGGCAGCGTGCGCGTACGGTAAGTTTTACCGTGCGCGCTTATAGATATATATATGCTTTTAAATGCTATTTCCTCAGGAAATACTGAACAGATTTACACCAGACCTGCAAAAGGCACATCCCTGTCCTGAGGACTACTTCTCTGCCAAATTTCAAGTAATTCGGTTCAGCCGTTCGGGCTGTTGCTTGGACTAAAGGTCCTATGGAAAAATGCATGGGGAAAACGCATTTTGGGACCCCCCCTTTTTCTCAGCCCCTGCTTGACGAATCTCCCCGAGACTTTCAGGGAAGGAGTGGAGTGGAGCGCCCCACCTATTTTGATAATTTCGCGAGGATTCGTCAATCGGCGCCAAAGTTATTCCAAATAGAATGTTGCGGATTTCCTATGGAAACACGATCCTAACTATAACTATCTACTGGCGACCACCAGTAGATAATAAATATATATATATATATATATATATGAAAGAAGAGTCCTTCCTGACGAAAAGACCAAAGGACACAGCGGGGGTACCAGGTAATCATTTATTTATCCCAGATTTTAGGCATAATGCATTTCGGCGTTTGGTCATGCCTTCCTCAGATGCCTTTCCTGCCTTGGGTTACGCTCGCTCCCTCTTTAAAATGTCATGCGGTATTCCAAATGATTGGAGTATTCCAGGCCCCGCCTTTATTGTCTGCAGCTGTTGTCCAATGCTGAACGGACTCAGCCTCCCAGCATGCATTGCAACTGCAGTCCAAAATGTGGAGTAGTGCTTCAATGCACCCTATTAAGCCTTAACAAAAAGAGGGAGACGGCTAATTTGAGCCACGAGAGTCCCAGTAATAAAGATGCAAATGGCCACCTCGGGTCCCCAACGCCTCGACCTCCGGAGCAATTACAAACCAGGCCGTGACGATGTGATACCGTGATCCAGCGTCCCCGTGCAATCACGGACTGCAAATTGCAGCGGTCCTTGTCAGTCATGCTCCCAAGGTGGGTCTTCCAACTACCAATCCTTTGGTGTATCCTGCCACATTGCCTTTACTTGTTGTCGGCCACTTGCGAGACGGGTCCTCTGTTTTGCACGCGCTAAGGCTCAGCTCGTGGAATTTGTATGAAAGAAGAGTCCTTCCTGACGAAAAGACCAAAGGACACAGCGGGGGTACCAGGTAATCATTTATTTATCCCAGATTTTAGGCATAATGCATTTCGGCGTTTGGTCATGCCTTCCTCAGATGCCTTTCCTGCCTTGGGTTACGCTCGCTCCCTCTTTAAAATGTCATGCGGTATTCCAAATGATTGGAGTATTCCAGGCCCCGCCTTTATTGTCTGCAGCTGTTGTCCAATGCTGAACGGACTCAGCCTCCCAGCATGCATTGCAACTGCAGTCCAAAATGTGGAGTAGTGCTTCAATGCACCCTATTAGGCCTTAACAAAAAGAGGGAGACGGCTAATTATAATAATTATATAATATTCACTGAAAAAACCATAGGTTTCACACACGTTATAGTTAGGAATTAGCATTTAAAAAACCTTGCAAATTCACTGAAAAAACCATAGGTTTCACACATGTTATAGTTAGCGGAAATTTTACTGATAAAAAACCAGTGAAATTGCCCCGTTATAGTTAGTGCTGGCAACTATAACTCACGCGACCGCAATCCTCTGCTGATGCTAATACTGTATTTAGACACTTATTTTCCCATGTCTTCTTCCATACATTTTTAGCTATACATATATTACAAATATTTTTTTTTCATAAAGACACATATGTCATCAGCAGAAGATTGCGGTCGCGTGAGTTATAGTTGCCAGCACTAACTATAACGGGGCAATTTCACTGGTTTTTTTATCAGTAAAATTTCGGCTAACTATAACGTGTGAAACCTATGGTTTTTTCAGTGAATTTGCAAGGTTTTTTAAATGCTAATTCCTAACTATAACGTGTGTGAAACCTATGGTTTTTTCAGTGAATTTGTACGGTTTTTTAAATGCTAAGTTACTTTACGCCATTCGAGGCGTGCGCGCCCACTTAACGCAGTTCGTTCCGTGCACGGTTTTTATCAACTTTAATAAGCCCTGTACATTTGGTGGCCTTCGGCCACCAAAAGCACAGGGGGTGGGGTCAATGTGGATAGTGTTTTTTTATTTCGATTTTATAATTTCATGTTGCCAAAATTTAGTTTTTTTTACCTATTAATAAGCCCTGTACATTTGGTGGCCTACGGCCACCTAAAGCACAGGGGGTGGGGTAAGTGTGGATAGTGGTTTTTTTTTTTTTTTTTTTTTTTTTACCGTACGCTTACGGTAAGCGTACGGTAAGCGTACTCGGCGAAATTGCCGAAAAAAAAATAAAACCGTTTTTGCTCTTGGGGGATGTTTGGGGACTCCCTCAACATGACTATGTGGGAGGGAGTTGTCAAAACAGCCCCGTAACATGTTTTTGGCCATCTTGTTTGATAAACAACACTCAGTGCGAGAGACAAAATGGCGGCCGCCGCTTCCTGGTTTTGGCCGATTCGAATGTTTACTAAGATCTAAGAGCCAATCAGAATCGCGCTCGCGCACGCCACCGTACGCTTACGGTAAGCGTACGGTAAGCGTACCGTAAGCGGGCTCAGATATATATATTGATTTAAAGGCTATTTTCTCAGAATCTACTGAACAGATTTACACCAAACCTACAAAAGGCACTTCCTTGACCTAGGGACTACCTCTCTGCCAAATTTCTAGTAATTCTGTTCAGCCGTTCGGGCTGTAGCTCGTTCTAAAGGTCCTATGGAAAAATGCATGGGAAAAACGTGTTTTGGGACCCCCCTTTTATCTCAGCCCCCGCTTGACGAATCCCCCCGAGACTTTCAGGGTAGGAGCGGAGCGTAGCGCCCCACCTATTTTGAGAAATTCGCGAGGATTCATCGACCGGCGCCAAAGTTATTCAAAATAGAATGTTGAGGTTTTCCTATGGAAAAGGGGTCCTAACTATAACTACCTACTGGCGACCGCCAGTAGGTAATATATATATATATCCTCGTCTGATTTACGGTCAGTTTTCAGTTCCGTATACCTTGTGGGTTTTTTCCTCATCTTGACCTACTTGGCCAAGTGTGCTCATAAGTGTTTGCTCTTGGCAAAAGTTCATTTTTCTGTTGATTTTTTTTTTTTTTCTTTTAGGTGTATGGTAGTAACAGCCTATTAGGAGTCTTTTGGGCAGCCAGCATTATCTTAAAGCTAAGTCAACCAGAATGCTTTATTGGGGGGGTGATCTCTTTCAGTTTTCTGTTGTATGGTATCATGGGCTGGTTTTTCGGTTCCATTTTTATCTGTGTGTGTATAGAGTGTATACACAGGTATATTGCATATGTGTTTAAACATTCTTACATATAGCTCTGCTATATACAATAAGGCAAAATATTCATTATATTTTTGTGAATTTTTCTATGAGATGCAGTTTGGTTTTCTCTTCACAGTAGGTTGTGTATAGCTGTATGTGCTAGTGTGTGTGTGTGTGTATATTGGTTTTTATTTCCATGACTTGTGGTATTTGCCACAGTTTTTTAAGGAGCTCGTGCTCCTTTTCATCAAATCCTCCGTGCGTCTGGTCTCTGGTTAATTTTGACTGGCTGGTTCTCCCTGAGGACTTTTGTGTGATTGTTTTGCAGCCTCTCCTCTGAGTGGAGTATAGCATTATCTGGTAGAGAGATAGTCTAGCCACAGATTCCTTAACACCCTGCCCATCTTCTCTGCTTTGCGAACAATTTACAGGGTGAGATGTATTTCCTTTTATGACGCTGATTTATACACCAGTACTCAGTGTTTCACATAGCCTTGTGCTTTGTCGTACCGTTTGGTCTTTCCTTACCATTTATTTCCACTTAATGTTTCAATGATATATTGATCTTTTTTGGCAAACTGTTTACACAGCCGGTTTCTATAGTGACCCTGTGTTTTGGCACAAAAGTTTTCACAGAAGAAACTAACATCTGCGTGCCAGAGGGGACTTATACGACTCCACTGAAGTCACAACCTGAGTCGATGTCATCACTGAGTCATATGACGCCATCCCTTGGCACGTAGAGGTACTGCTGAAAGATTTCTGTGTCCAGTCTGATGCCTGGGGGAGATTTAAAAATATAAGAAATCTGTGGCTAGGCTATGTGTCTGCCAGATAAGGTATATACCTTCTGTAATGCATTGTCATTAACAGCAACAGTGACTCATTGCAGTGATAGTTTTGCAGTGATGCTTTAAAGAAAAGAATTGGGATAATTTGAGGGAACTAATAAAATAATTTTGTATTACCCTGTGATAGTCAATTAAATGCGATATTCAGATGTAAAAGTGGTATTGCAGCTTCCATTCATCATTGCCAGGCCAGACTTAATAGTTCAAAGCATATAATGGAAGAATACAACAGGTGTTCGAATAGTAACACAGACAGGAAATGTGTTTCCAGAATGAAAAAGGTAGCCAAGAGCCCCACTTCCAAATCGCTTTAAATCAAAGTTCGAGGATTAATAATGAAACCTGCAAGCTGTTGAAAGATTTCTTATTGTGTTACTCAGTCTTTTTGCAATTGGTCCCTTGTGGTTTCTGTTTTAAATATTATATTCACCAATGTCACTGTGCGATCGCTCAAAGTACAGGACACGGTCAAAGTACTGTGCTATTGAGTTGCTCTGTTTAAAACATTGTTTTAAATGAATCAAAGATGCAATACCATTTTACTTCTGAATATTGTTTATTTCTTTTCTTGTCATAAGACGATGGGTACTTTGAACCATTATTGCTGATAATCAAAACAGCTGAGGGTTCCTCATTGTTGGTCTACTCAGCAGCGCCTGATATAAATATCTCAACTTTAGAAAGAAACGGACCATAAGCTGTATTAAACATAATTTGGGGAGAGAAGTCAAGTGCCCCAATAGGAATTGTGTTTTTTTCCCCAATAGAAAACCGTTCAAATATGGGAGCATGTTG